>NC_091997.1:70123605-70723605 GCF_044704955.1 Pristiophorus japonicus
CCCCCCTCTCCCCCCTCTCACCTCCCCCTCTCCCCCTCTCACCTCACACCCCACCTCCCCCCTCTCCCCCCCTCTCTCCTCCCCCCTCCCCTCCCCCCTCTCACCTCCCCACCTCTCTCCTCCCTCCCCCCCTGTCTCCTCTCTCCTCCCCCCCTCCCCCCCTGTCTCCTCTTCCCTCCCCCCTCCCCCCTGTCTCCTCCCCCCCTCCCCCCTGTCTCTTCCCCCTCCCTCCCCCCCCCCCCTGTCTCTTCCCCCCCCTCTCTCCTCCCCCTCCCTCCTGTCTCCTCTCTCCTCCCCCCCTCCCTCCTCCCCCTGTCTCTTCCCCCCGTCTCTTCCCCCCCTCCCCCCTGTCTCTTCCCCCCCTCCCCCGTCTCTTCCCCCCCCCCTCCTGTCTCCTCTCTCCTCCCCCCCCGTCTCCTCCCCCCCTCCCTCCTCCCTCTGTCTCTTCCCCCCCTCCCCTGTCTCTTCCCCCCCCTCTCTCCTCCCCCCTCCCTCCTGTCTCCTCTCTCCTCCCCCCCCCCGTCTCCTCCCCCCCTCCCTCCTCCCCCTGTCTCTTCCCCCCCTCCCCTCCCCTCCCCCCTGTCTCTTCCCCCCCTCCCCTCCCCTCCCCTCCCCCCTGTCTCTTCCCCCCCCCTCTCTCCTCTCTCCTCTCTCCTCCCCCCTCTCTCTCCTCCCCCCTCTCTCTCCTCCCCCCTCTCTCTCCTCCCCCCTCTCTCTCCTCTCCTCCTCTCCTCCCTTCTCCTCTCTCTCTCCTCCCCCCCTCTCTCCTCCTCTCCTCCTCTCCTCCCCTCTCCTCTCTCTCTCTCCTCCCCCCTCTCCTCCTTCCCCCTCCCCCTCTCTCCTCTCTCTCCTCCCCTCCTCCCCCCCTCCCCCCCTCTCCTCTCTCTCTCTCTCCTCCCCTCTCCTCTCCTCTCTCTCTCTCCTCCCCCCCTCTCTTTCTATCTTCCTATCCCTCTCTCTCTCTCTCTCTCTCTCTCTCCCAGAGCACCCCCCAAACCCCCCCGGATAGCGCTGTGGGGAGCAAACTCGCATGACTTGGTCAATGTGGAATGGGCGAGCTGCCTTTTAACTGGGCTTCTCACCAGATTATAGACAGGGCCTAAAGTACCTTCCACACACACCGACACACCGACACACAGACACACAGACACAGACACAGACATACACATAGACACATAAACACAGACAGACGCACACACACACACATTTAGATGCACACACTTAGACGCACAGGCACATGCAGGCACACACATACTCACATACACACACATTATGGGTAACACACATGCAGATACAGACACACACGCAAGTGTTTTGTAGAGAAATTTCTCATTAGTCGTCTTTGTTGAGCAGCCTTGGTTTCCGAGCAGGGTTTAGACCTGTTAATTGGCCCTTTATTACAGGACGCTGAACCTGAATGTTGGATTAAATTCCTTGATTATATCAGTCTCCTTTTCTTTATTTAATTACTCAAAATGTTTTACAGCTGTTTCTGATTTTCGCTGGTCAGAATAGTCTCAGCTCATTTAGGCAATCAGGGTTGCCATGACATTTTTATTCCTCCTAATCATTACAGATAATTGATAAAATTGTGCTTTGGTAATCCCCAGTGTAAAGTCTAGCCGGCAAGACATTGGTTACTTCACTGGTGCTGGGTTGATGTTTTCGAGCAAGGTATTACATGAACTATGAATCTGGGGTAATATTACTTGTTTCTAATTCCTGACAATCTCAGGCACCTAAAAATAAATATGATGTGCTCCAGCTGCAGAAATACGTGAAGGTTCAATTCAGTGTTCAATAAAATTAATCTAATAAAAATGTTACATCTACAGCACATCTGTGTTCATATCATGTGTTGTACACCCCAGTGTCGGCTGTGGCTCAGTGGGTAGCACTTCCGCCTACCGCGTCAGAAGGTTGTGGGTTCAAGACCCACTCCAGGAACTGGAGCACAAAAATCTAAGTTGACACTCCCAGTGAAGTGCTGAGGGAGCGCTGCCCTGTCGGAGGTGCCGTCTTGTGGGTGAGACGTTAAACCGAGGCCCCGTCTGCCCTCTCGGATGGATGTAAAAGATCCCACGACACTATTTCGCAGAAGAGCAGGGGAGTTATCCCCGGTGTCCTGGGGCCAATGTTGAACCCTCAATCAACGTAACATAAACAGATTATCTGGGTCATTATCACATTGCTGTTTGTGGGAGCTTGCTGTGCGCAAATTGGCTGCTGTGTTTCCTATATTGCAACAGTGACCGCACTTCAAAAGTACATCATGGGATGTTCTGAGGTTGTGAAAGGTGCTATATAAATGCAAGTTCCTTCTTCCTTAGCAAGTATGTTGTGATTTTCTGTTGTATTCGCTGCAGCGATTGGTTTTGATCTGCTGAACCCACCCTCACTGGTTCAAACCCAGTGAATACTCATCAGTCTTAACCATGCGATTAAGGAGATTAATCCTTTTTTTGCGCCGTCATTGCAGAGTAGCTCATGAACTGATTATAGCCTCACAAAAATGGCACTAATGGAGGTCCATTAGTTTTGACCCAGATAACAGCACAGAATTCAACTTTAGTTGAATATATATGAACAGTACACTCTGCTTTGCTGCTCCCAGGGGTCGTACAGTACAAGCATGCTGAGCGATTTAGTGTCAAATTCTACAATACACTGAATTTCCATTGCTCCTAATGCTTCAAAGGAGAATTTCAAACTGACAAGCAACGTGTGAAGTTTTCAGTATTGTACAGAGGCGGCTATATATGTTCCCGGTCTGGCAACGCCTCGAATTTATCATTCTCATCCTTGTTTTCAAATCCTTCTATGGTCCTCGCTCCCTCCTACCTCTGTAACCTCCTCCAACCCTCCGAGATATCTGCACTCCTCCAATTCTGGCCTCTTGAGCATCCTCGATTTCCATCGCTCCACCATCGGTGGCCGTGCCTTCTGTTGCCTGGGCCCCAAGCTTCTGAATTCCCTCCCATAACCTCTCTGCCTCTCTTTTCTCCTTTAAGACAATCCTTAAAACCTACCTCTTTGACCAAGCTTTTGGTCGCCTGTCTTAATGAAGGCTGGAGAGAAAGGGAGGAGGATGGGTGGCAGAGGAGGATGGATGGGGGGGGACGGAGATGCGGAAAGGGGGGGGGGTGGAGGCGTTGGGGTAAGATGGTAAGTGGTGGGAGGGGTCGTGGGTTGGGGAAGGGGGGCATTATGGGGGGATAGGGAGGGGGTGGGTTATGTGTATTAGTTTGCAGGGGCGGTAGAGTGGGTGTTGTGAAGTGGGTAGGGGGAGAGCGGGTGGATGGTGATGTAGGGGAGGTAGGAATGGGTGTTGGGGGGGGGAGTGGGGAGGGATAGGGATGGGGCTGCAGGGGAGGGGGGTTATGGCGTGGGCCGAGGGAGGGGGTTGGAGGGGGGATGGGAATGGGTGTTGGGGAGGGGGTTGGATGGGGAAGGTGCATTGTGGGAAGGGGATTGGGCATGAATGGGGAGCATCCTTCGAGTTGAGAGGAGAAAGAGAGCAGCGTGGTGCTGGATCAGGGAGCGAGGTTGTGGCTAAAGTCCCGATGGTGAGGCCTCACCTGAAATATTGTGTTCAGTTCTGGTCTCCTAATCTGAGGAAGGTTGTTCTTGCTATTGAGGGAGTGCAGCGAAGGTTCACCAAACTGATTCCCGGGATGGCAGGACTGACATATGAGGAGAGACTGGATCGACTGGGCCTTTATTCACTGGAGTTTAGAAGAATGAGAGGGGATCTCATAGAAACATATAAAATTCTGATGGGATTGGACAGGTTAGATGCAGGAAGAATGTTCCCGATGTTGGGGAAGTCCAGAACCAGGGGTCACAGTCTAAAGATAAGGGGCAAGCCATTTAGGACCGAGATGAGGAGAAACTTCTTCACCCAGAGAGTGGTGAACCTGTGGAATTCTCTACCACAGAGAGTTGTTGATGCCAGTTCATTAGATATATTCAAGAGGGAGTTAGATATGGCCCTGATGGCTAAAGGGATCAAGGGGTATGGAGA
Source organism: Pristiophorus japonicus (assembly GCF_044704955.1). Lineage (NCBI taxonomy): Eukaryota > Metazoa > Chordata > Chondrichthyes > Pristiophoridae > Pristiophorus > Pristiophorus japonicus. The sequence goes on from NC_091997.1 coordinate 70,127,630, forward strand.
GAAAGCAGGAAAGGGGTACTGAGGTGAATGATCAGCCATGATCTTATTGAATGGTGGTGCAGGCTCGAAGGGCCGAATGGTCTACTCCTGCACTATGTTTCTATGTTACATTGCTGTTTATGGGAGTTAATTGAAAACGTCAATAACTGATGATACTGCCACGATACCGAGGAGCGGAAAACATAAACCTATCTTTTGGGAGCGGATGTTTGGTTTGCAGTTTCGAGCATTCCAGTGCATCCCAGGGGAAGAAGGGACTGAGTGTAACGTAGCCAAGTTTGCTGACGATACAAAGATTGGAGGAAAAGCAATATGTGAGGAGAACACACAAAATCTGCAAAAGGACATAGACAGGCTAAGTGAATGAGCAAAAATTTGGCAGATGGAGTATAATGTTGGAAAGTATGAGGTCATGCACTTTGGCAGAAAAAATCAAAGAGCAAGTTATTATTTAAATGGAGAAAGATTGCAAAGTGCTGCAGTACAGCGGGACCTGGGGGTACTTGTGCATGAAACACAAAAGGTTAGTATGCAGGTACAGCAAGTGATCAGGAAGGCCAATGGTATCTTGGCCTTTATTGCAAAGGGGATGGAGTATAAAAGCAGTGAAGTCTTACTACAGATATATATATAAGGTATTGGTGAGGCCACACCTGGAATACTGCGTGCAGTTTTGGTTTCCATATTTACGAAAGGATATACTTGCTTTGGAGGTAGTTCAGAGAAGGTTCACTCGGTTGATTCCGGGGATGAGGGGGTTGACTTATGAGGAAAGGTTGAGTAGGTTGGGCCTCTACTCATTGGAGTTCAGAAGAATGAGAGGCGATCTTATCGAAACGTATAAGATTATGAGGGGGCTTGACAAGGTGGATGCAGAGAGGATGTTTCCACTGATGGGGAAGACTAGAACTAGAGGGTATGATCTCAGAATAAGGGGCCGCCCATTTACAACAGAGATGAGGAGAAATTTCTTCTCTCCTGAGGGTTGTAAATCTGTGGAATTCGCTGCCTCAGAGAGCTGTGGAAGCCGGGACATTGAATAAATTTAAGACAGAAATAGACAGTTTCTTAAACGATAAGGGGATAAGGGGTTATGGGGAGCGGACAGGGAAGTGGAGCTGAGTCCATGATCGGATCAGCCATGATCGTATTGAATGGCGGAGCAGGCTCGAGGGGCCGTATGGCCTACTCCTGCTCCTATTTCTTCTGTTGTTATAGGAAGGAATGCTCAGATTTGTTTCTGGAATGACTGCGGTGAATTGAAGTGTTTGGGATGTGTGGGGCCCCTCCCCGAGCCCCAGCCTCCACCTCCCGATTATCACAGCTCTTCATCCTCATGAAATCCCGTCGATTGATCCTGAGCCCGGATATCTGAAGCTTTTCTCAACCCTAATTACATTTTCATCTGTCATCACTCCTTGGCACGCCTTCCAAAAAAACCGTCCTGACACTTATTTGTTTCTGTGACCTCCAGTTATTTGGAACCGTCTGTGATCCACGTTTTTCATCAGGGATTTTTTTTAAAAAACTATTTTTTAATGCGATCAGAGAAACATGGGAGTGTTTATCTGCAATAGTTGAAAGAGCAGCTTGCTTACTCCCTCCTAACGCCTGTTACTGGACAGAGAATGAAAGGAGCTTTGCATTTTCTCTCAGAATACGTTTTCAGTTTTGTTCTCTGCCTCTTGGCGCTCCTCGTTTGTTGTCTCTCTCCCTCCCTTGTGTCCTTCTCTGTGGCTCTTGCATTGGCCTTTGTGTACATCGGGCTTCATGCTGTACAACAAAAATTATATATCCAGTTCTGACCAAGGGCCACAGACCTGAAACGTTAACTCTCTTTCTCGCTCCACAGATGCTGCCTGACCCGCTGAGATTTCCAGCATTTTCTGTTTTTAGTTCAGATTCCAGCATCCGCAGTGTTTCGCTTTTGCATTTATATATCGCCTGCAACGTCCCAAGGTGCTTCACAGGTGCGATTATCAAACAACATTTGACACCGAGCCACATGAGGAGACATTAGGGCAGGGCTTGGGCAAAGAGGTGGGTTTTAAGGAGCGTCTTGAAGGAGGAAAGAGAGATAGCGAGGTGGAGAGGTTTAGGGAGGGCGTTCCAGAGCTTGGGGCCCAGGCAGCAGAAGGCACGGCCACCAATGGTGGAGCGATTATAATCAGGGATGCTCAAGAGGGCAGAATTAGAGGACGCAGACATCTTGGGGGGTTTGGGGTGGGAAGAGGAGATCACAGAATAGTGTTCAAAATGACAAAACGATTTGATAGGGTAGATACAGAGAAACTATTTTCTCTGTGGTGGGAGTGACAAACAAAGGGGGTCATAACCTCAAAATTAGAGCCAGGCTGATAATGAGTGAAATCAGAAAGCACTTTTTCCACACAAATGGCGATAGAAATCTGGAACTGTCTCCCTCCCCAAAAAAGGCTGGAGGTCAATTGAAAATTCTAATACTAAGGTCGATAGATTTTTGTTGGGTAAGGGTATCGAGGGATATGGAACAACGGTGGATAGATGGAATTGAGGTACAGATCAGCCACGATCTCACTGAATGGTGGAGCAGACTCGAGTGGCTGAATGGCCGACTCCTGTTTGTATGTGAACTTTACACACCTGTGAGGATGCTCACAGTTTTGTAGAGCTGTTGAGAATTTCATTTAAGTTTAATGTCAAAAGTTTAATTTTGCTTAATGTGTCGATTTTAGTGCCCCCCTTTAATCAGGCTGTTACGTATGTAAACATTGTAACTGCCACCAGAGGGCGCAACTGTTGGAGGCCCAAGGGTCACCTGAACACCTTGTGCAAGGGAGTATAAAAGGTTGTCTGCCATGCTGCTTAGGCACTCTGGAGTTGTATTAAAGGTCACATCAGTTTTAGCTCACGGTATTCAGTCTTGTGGAGTTCTTCCACACTTAACACAGGGGGCACTGGATTATTGTTTCAATTTAAAATAGTTGTGAAGCTGTTGAGCTGGGAGTGGTTTAGGCAGTCACGTGATATACACAAGACTCAATAAAACCCCAACCAGTTGGGTTCGGGGGATCCACGATGGGGCAGGTGGTTGTGAGCCTGGTGGATGAACTGGTAATGTGCAGTGTGATTGTTAAACTTTTGCTAATAAACCAACTAGTTCTTAATAGCAGTGCATCGCTACGAATTCTTAAGCAAATAACCCATGAAGCAAATACATTGCAGAATGTTTAAAGCACTGCTGAATTTTAAATCTACCATCGTTCCAAACTGAACAAGTTTTTCCTTCAAATTGAAGACAAAAAAGGAACTGCTGGGAATATCTCACGGCACGGGCAGAATGTGTGTGGGAGCGCTCCCCGACATCACCCCTAAACGGCCCAGCGGATCACACGCTGTGCGGAGAGGGGGATGGGGAGGGGCGATGGCAGCACATTTCAGATTGCACGAGGACCTCTGACCTTGGTCGGCAGGTGGATTGTGGGTAATTCCCTTACAGACTGCTGACATAGTTTAATTAAGATTCCGCTTTTGAGCAGACGAAGTCCCTTTGGGGAGGCCGGTGATTATATTAGAATGAATTACTGAGGCGATTTTTTTTTTTAAGGGACTTGAAGGACACAAATTCATTTAAAGCGTGTTATTACATTTAAGCTTAATTTAAGCATATGAACATTTCAATGCAGGCTGAGTTGCAACGACCATTACCCAGTGTAGCGAGATTTGTCATTCATAAAAACCTGTGACAGTAAACTGAGGGATTGGAAGCAACATGATGCATATTAACAGAAGTCAGCAGAGCCACAATCCCCCTCGGTTTCCGCACGAGCATTTATTAAACGACAAGCAAGATTCGGATTCAGTAATAGAAAGCCGGAAAATGTAATCACTTTCAGGTGCTGTTTCGATTAAGAACCAAAATTATAGATTGATTATGTAAAGTAGTCACTGTTAAAATGGCTGGGTCTGTAAAACTGGCCCTTGAGGATCACAGCGTAGACTGATGAAGCACAGAGGGAGGCCGTTCGGCCCATTGTGCCTGTGCCGGCTCTTTGAAAGATTTTACATTTCTATAGCGCCTTTCACGACCACCGGACATCTCAAAGCGCTTTTGCAGCCAATGAAGTACTTTTGGAGTGTAGGCACTGTGGTAATGTACAAAACGCAGCAGCCAATTTGTGCACAGCAAGCTCCCACAAACAGCAATGTGATAATCACCAGATAATCTGCTTTTTTGTGATGTTGATTGAGGGATAAATATTGGCCCCCAGGACACCGGGGATAACTCCCTCTGCTCTTCTTCGAAATAGTGCCCTGGGATCTTTTACATCCACCTGAGAGAGCAGACGGGGCCTCGGTTTAACGTCGCTTTGCAATGACGGCACCTCCGACAGTGCGGCGCTCCCTCACTGGGAGTGTCAGCCTAGATTTTTTTGTGCTCAGGTTCCTGGAGTGGGACTTGAACCCACAACCTTCCGACTCAGAGGCGAGTGTGCTGCCCACTGAGTCACGGCTGACAGAGCTATTTGATTAGTCCCACTCCCCCTGCTCCCCCCCCCCACATCCCTGCGAGTTTTAACCTTCAAGTATGTTATGTATGCAATAAAGGTTCAAACTGAGTTCTGTTTAATTAAACAAGGTACAACCTTGCTTCTGCTTTATTTTGGCCCCAAGTGCCTGACTCACAAAATGGCTGGCCTTTTATACCAGAGCAGCACCATGTGCGTGCTGCTCAGTGGCCTCCAGCAATGGCACCATCTGGTGGCTACAAACAGCATGTACATACATGACAAAGTATTTATCCAATTCCTTCTTATACGTTACTATTAAATCTGCTACCACCGCCCTTTCAGGCAGCGCGTTCCAGATCACAACAACTCGCCGTGTAAAAAAAATTCTTCTCATCCCGTCTCTCTTTTTTTGTCAATGATCTTAAATCTGTGTCCTCGGATTACTGACCCTCCTGCCACTGAAAACAGTCTCTCTCTATCTACTCGGTCAACACCCCTCATCATTTTCAACACCTCTATTAAATCTCCCTTTAACTTTTCAAGGTCACTGGGCTAAAGTCTCTGTGGGAAATTGTGTCCGAGGTAGAGACGTAGAAGGTCGGGGCTGCCTCACGCAGGCATTTCAGGTCAACAGCGAATAGAACGATGTTTTAAAGCTTTTTCTGACTCTGCAGCAACTTGTGCGTCGGTTGGGCTGCGTGTGGGGGGCGGAGCTTGTCAATAGAGGCAGATGGTTACCTGGGGGTGGCCATGAATAGTCAATCTGCCCCATTGTTCACGTCTGGTGCAGCAGCAGAAGATGTGTGTGTGTAAATGTATCCATCGTCACTGCACGCTCACCTATTGGAAGGTTTATCTCTCTCTACATTACTACAGTGACTACACTCCAAAAGTACTTCATTGGCTGTAAAGTGTATTGGGACGTCTGGAGGTCATGAAAGGCGCTACATAAATGAAATTTCTTTCTCTCTTTCTCTTTCTCTCTCACTCGCTCTCTTTCTCTCTCTCTCACTCTCTTTCTCTCTCTCGTTCTCTTTCGCTCGCTCGCTCTCTTTCTCTCGCTCTCTTTCTCTATCTTACTTTCTTTTATCTTTCTCAACATCCTACCTGAGAGCCATTTGTTCTCCAGAAGCCTGTAAGAGATTAAATCATATTTTAGCCAGTTTATGCTATTCACAGACAATGCAACGTTGAATAAATGTCGCTGCTCTGTTGCCTTTGCTGGTTAAAGTGCGTCGTTGACCATGACGAGGCTTCTGGTGCTGTTCTATAGGGGAAGTCTACAGGGTGACTGGGGCTCCTATCCTCTGCTCCCCCCGTGCTCCTGTCCCCCACTCTCCCCATCCCCCGACCCCCACTCTCCCCATCCCCCTGTCCCCCATTCTCCCCACCCCCCCCACTCTCCCCATCCCCCTGTCCCCCATTCTCCCCATCCCCCTGTCCCCCACTCTCCCCATCCCCCTGTCCACCACTCTCCCCATCCCCCTGTCCCCCACTCTCCCCATCCCCCTGTCCCCCACTCTCCCCATCCACCCCCTCCACTCTCCTCATCCCCCTGTCCCCCACTCTCCCCATCCCCCTGTCCCCCACTCTCCCCATCCCCCTGTCCCCCACTCTCCCCCGTACCTCCCCCCACTCCACCCCCCCGCCCCCACTCTCCCTCCCACCGCTCTCCCCCCGCCGCGCTCCCCCCACTCTCCCCCTACCCCCCACCGCGCTCCCCCCCTCGTTCTGCCCCCCGCTCACCCCCCGTACTCCTCCCGCTCTCCGCGCCCCCCCCCCCCAAGTGCCTTGGCTCACATCAGGAAATTGTCCCAAATCAAAACTTACCGCGCAGATAATTGGTAATAGTAAGTGCCAAGTCTCAACAGCAACAGCAACAGCCGCTTGCATTTCTCTAGCACCTTTAACATCGTAAAATGTCCCAAGATGCTTCACAGGAGCGTTACACAATTTTCTTTTGACACCGAGCGTCATGAGGGGATATTAGGACAGGTGACCACAAGCTGGGTCAAAGAGGTCAGTTTTAAGGAGCATCTTAAAGGAGGAAAGAGAGTTGTTGAAGCTCAGGGAGGGAGTGCCGGAGCTTGGGGCCCAGGCCACAGAAGGCAGCAGCCCAACATTTAGGGTGTGAGTCGCTAAAATTTATGCGTGGGCTTCTTCTGAAGAGGGAGCGAATCCCCAAATGCGCACAGGTGAGTATACCTGAGATTTTGCCCATCAGCCAGGGAGCAAGGCTACAGGCAGCATCTGGCCACCTCACCTGGAGCTGACCCAGGCATAACAACAACAACTTGTATTTATATAGCGCTTTTAACATAGTGAAACATCCCAAGGTGTTCCGCAGGAGTGTTATAAGACAAAAAATTTGGCATCGAGCCACATAAATAGAAATTAGCGCAGCTGACCAAAAGCTTGGTCAAAGAGGTCGGTTTTAAGGAGCATCTTGAATGAGGAGAGTGAGGTAGAGAGGCGGAGAGGTTTAGGGAGGGAGTTCCAGAGCTTGGGGCCCAGGCAACAGAAGGCACGGCCACCGATGGTTGAGCGATTAAAATCAGGGATGTTCACGAGGGCAGAATTAGAGGAGCGTAGACATCTCTGGGGGGGGTTGTGGGGCTGGAGGAGATTAGAGATAGGGAGGGGCGAGGGCCATGGAGGGATTTGTAAACAAGGATGAGAATTTTGAAATCAAGGTGTTGTTTAACCCGGGAGCCAATGTAGGTCAGCGAGCACAGGGGGTGATGGGTGAGCGGGACTTGGTGCGAGTTAGGACACGGGCAGCGAGCACAGTGGGTGATGGGTGAGCGGGACTCTGTACGAGTTAGGACACGGGGGCAGTGAGCACAGGGGGTGATGGGTGAGCAGGACTCGGTGCGAGTTAGGACACGGGGCAGCGAGCACAGGGGGTGATGGGTGAGCGGGACTCAGTGCGAGTTAGGACACGGGCAGCGAGCACAGTGGGTAATGGGTGAGCAGGACTCGGTGCAAGTTAGGACACGGGGCAGCGAGCACAGGGGGTGATGGGTGAGCGGGACTCAGTGCGAGTTAGGACATGGGGCAGCGAGCACAGAGGGTGATGGGTGAGCGGGACTCGATGCGAGTTAGGACATGGGGCAGCGAGCACAGGGGGTGATGGGTGAGCGGGACTCGGTGCGAGTTAGGACACGGGCAGCCGAGTTTTGGATGACCTCAAGTTTATGTTGGGTAGAATGTGGGAGGCCAGCCAGGAGTGCATTGGAATAGTCAAGTCTAGAGGTAACAAAGGCATGGATGAGGGTTATAGCAGCGGATGAGCTGAGACAGGGGCAGAGACGGGCGATGTTACGGAGGTGGAAATAAGTGGTTTTAGTTATGTCACGGACGCGAAAATGGTAGCAAAGAGACTTTTTGCGTTTGTGTTTTAAAAATGAATATTCACTTGTTAATCCTGTTTGTTTGACATAACTTGTGGTGATAAATCTAAGACTGTCACTAATAAATCCAATAGGGAATTCAGGAGGAACTTCTTTCCCCAGAGAGTGGTGAGAATTTGGAACTCGCTGCCACAGGGAATGGTTGAGGCGAATAGTATCGATGCATTTAAGGGGAGGCTGGATAAACACATGAGGGAGAAGGGAATAGAGGAATGTGCTGATGGGGGTCAATGAAGAGGGCTGAGAGGAAGCGCGTGTGGAACATAAACACCGGCATGGACCTGTTGGGCCGAAAGGCCTGTTTCTGTGCTGTCGACTCCATGTAACTCTTAACCATGTAAAGCATCTGCGGCAGGAATATGATGCGATTATGATATTGAACAAAGCACTCTTACAGCTCCGCAGTGTATTTCTGCCATGCCTTGTGAGACTCCCAGAAATGGTCAGTGATATTTGGGGTAATCAGGAATGCACCGCACTCCCCGAGGGATATTCAGCCGGCCTGGGCACCGAGGCAGAGATTATTAAACATGTGGAAAGCTTCGTGACAACACGAAAGGATATACTTGCTTTGGAGGCAGTTCAGAGAAGGTTCACTCGGTTGATTCCGGGGATGCGGGGGTTGACTTACGAGGAAAGGTTGAGCAGGTTGGGCCTCTACTCATTGGAATTCAGAAGAATGAGAGGTGATCTTATTGAAACATATAAGATTATGAGGGGGGCTTGACAAGGTGGATGTAGCGAGGATGTTTCCACTGATGGGGGGAGACTAGAACTAGGGGACATAATCTTAGAATAAGGGGCCGCCCATTTAAAACTGAGATGAGGAGAAATTTCTTCCCTGAGATTTGTAAATCTGTGGAATTCACTGCCTCAGAGAGATTGGAAGCTGGGATATTGAATACATTTAAGACAGAGATAGACAGTTTCTTAAACGATAAGGGGATAAGGGGTTATGGGGAGCGGACGGGGAAGTGGACCTGAGTCCATGATCGGATCAGCCATGATCGTATTGAATGGCGGAGCAGGCTTGAGGGGCCGTATGGCCTATTCCTGCTCCTATTTCTTATGTTCTTATGTTACACATTGATCAACTTACAGCTCTTAAAGCATCTGAGCCTCCGACGCTCAAAATCACTGCTTTGCTATCGAACTAATTATAACGTTTATGACCGTCTTGTTGCTGTTTTTACAAGTCTTGCTTCTCAATCAGCACAATGCGAGGCACTCGGGCAAAACGACATTACAGTCAAAGAAGTGAGGAAAGACCTGTGGTTCCCAGAGCGATTCACCTCTCGGGAAGTCCAGCGACTGTTGTTCTGTCGGCAAACACAGCAGTTCATCACACTCAACGCTCTCCCACAGACACCAAGAGGCAAGGGAGCAGGGAATTTATGTTTGGTGGTGTTTGAGGGATGAGTGTTGGCTGGGAGAACTCCCTGTCCGTCATCAATGTGTGCCACGGGATCTTTAACAGGCAGGCGGCTTGACTTAACATCTTGCCTCTTGTAGTGCAGCACTCCCTCAGTGAACTAACCGTGGCAACACTCGCTTTCTAACCTCACACATGAAAAATGTCCACTTGATTGGGGTACTGGAGGCCTACGAGTCTGAGTGCAAGGAACGCCTGCAGGAGAGGAGAGGAGAGGAGAGGAGAGGAGGGGAGGGAGACATTTTAAATAAAAAGCAGATGCACACACACGTACACAGATACAGACATTCGTACATCGACGCACACACACATCATCGTCATAGGCGGTCCCTCGAACAAGGATGACTTGCTTCCACAAGTTCACAGATGTTTCAATGAAGGACCCGATGTTCCAATCCTGAACTCCAGTTGAAAGGGTGGAAGATGCCTGTGCGAGGATTTTTTAACGTGTGGTGACCGTTGCACATCAGCCACCACACGGGCTTGACGGAGCTAGGCCTTTATCCAGTGGCAAGGGTTAACCAGGACAACTGGAGACCTGCTCTGCACACGCACATATGTACACAGACTCACACGCTCATGCACACACACAAACACACACACGTGCACAGATACATACATGTACATAGACACAGGCACATACACACACGTAAATACATAGACGCATGCATGCGCGTGCACACACATACACACATGCACATGTATATAGACACACATGCGCACACGTACATGGATGCACACACATGGACACACACGTACATACATAGACACACGTACACACACGCACATACACAGACACAGACACACGCACACATACGCGCACATACATAGACACAGACATACACACACGTACACACACGCACATACATAGACACAGACATACACACACATGTACACACACGCACATACATAGACACAGACACACACACACATGCACACACACACACGCACAGAAGTCTCAGAATCACTGAAACGATGTTGGTCGGTGAGTCATTTCTGACCACGTTTAATTCAGCTAATAAACCCAGTTTCAGCCAGTGCTTATGTCAGCACTCATTATTTAAATAAAAACATCGGCAAAGAAACCAGCAGTCTCTGAAGGGTGGGGTGTTGGTGTGACTGCTGATAACAGAGCGTTTGGAGCAGAGACGGTCGAGAGGAGATTTGATCGAGGTGTTGAAAATCCACGAGGGGCCTGGACAGAGTAGAGAGAGAGAAACTGTTCCCATTGGTGGAAGGGTCGAGAACCAGAGGACGCAGATTGAAGGCAATTGGCAGAAGAACCAAAGGCGACACGAGGAAAAACGTTTTTCCGCAGCGAGTGGTTAGGATCTGCAATGTGCTGCCTGAGAGGGTGGTGGAGGCAGACTCAATCGCGGCTTTCAAAAGGGAGTTGGATAAGTACCTGAAGGAAAATAATTTACAGGACTACGGGGAAAGGATGGGGGGAGTGGGACTGGCTGAGAGTGGGCACGGGCACTGTCATGTATCCTACATGGCCACTGTTTGTACTATCACAAAGTGTGCCACCAGAGGGCACTGCAGTGGGAGACTTGTAGGTTACCTGTACAGGTGTGCCTGGCCTAGTATAAAAGGCAGGCCACCAGGTGTGATCCTCACTCTGGAGTTAACTAATAAAGGACTAAGGTCACTACAGTTCAATTACAACACATTGCCTTGTGGAGTCATTATCAGAGCATCTAAGGACACTACAGGCTCGACCGGCCAAATGGCCTCCTTCCGTGCTGTAACCTTTCTATGATTCTAGTACCTGTTTAAAGGAGACCTGTGGAGCGATATCAATGCTGGTGGCAGGTTTCTGTTGGCAAGAAGTTACCTCTCTCTCTAGTGACGTGCTGCATTAAGCAAAATTATTTCAGTTAGTTTCTGCAAAGAGTAACACCTGCTTTCTTGCTACTCTGTGACGTTCTAGTTTCACTGTTGTGATTTAAGTCCCTGTGTTCAGCTCCTGTCGAGTCAGGATCTGACATCTCGTGAGTCTCTCCTATTAAAATGCCTTTTAAAGGATATGAGGGGTAACCTTGCTGACGTGAAGCATTGACCGACAGACGCGTGCGTTTGCAGCTGGGACTGTATGGCTAAGTTCTCCCATTCTCCGAGCTGTGCTCGCCCCGGTGCAAGCCAGCCGTGACTCAGTGGGCAGCACACTCAGCTCTGTGTCAGAGGGTAATGGGTTCAAATCCCACTCCAGAGACTTGAGCACATAAATCTAGGCTGACACTCCCAGTGCTGAGGGAGCGCCGCACTGCCGGAGGTGCCGTCTTTCGGATGAGACGTTAAACCGAGGCCCCGTCTGCTCTCTCAGGTGGACGTAAAAGATCCCGTGGCATTATTTCAAAGAAGAATGGGGGAGTTATTCCTGGGGCCAATATTTATCCCTCAATCAACATCACTAAAACAGACGATCTGGTCATTATCACATTGCTGTTTGTGGGAGCTTGCTGTGCGCAATTTGGCTGCTGCATTTTCCACATTACAAGACTTGCATTTATATAGCGTCTTTTAGGACCACCGGACATTCCAAAGCGCATAACAGCCAATGAAGTACTTTTTAAAGTGCAGTCACTGTTGTAATGTGGGAAGCTGGGCCTGAGGGAGAGGAGGGTTTATTTTTATTTAAAAAAAGAGCACCGAACCAGCGTGGAAGATTTCTACACGGAGCAAGCGAGCCCTAAGTTTCGCAGCCGGGCGCTGTTGACGGTAAGCCCAGGCTCGGCGTGACCTTCCGCGGTTCGGAAAACTCTTTGTTCCGGCACCGGTCAGGTTCCCGGAGGGGTGCCGGACCAGAGAGGTCCAACCTCAAAGAGCCCAAGACTGAGCAACATTAACAACGCTGGAAGTCACGTCGGAATTGTGAGGGAGAAAATAAGGTTCGCTTACCAGTAGCTTGCAACGCATTTGCAGGAACAGTCCAGGGATGGAATCTAAAAATATAATAAGGCATTGTCATTTTTTAATGAGAATTACAAAACTCAGACACAACTGGAATTATACTCAGTAATTGCTAACATCCTGATTGTGCCAGGTGGGTGACAGACAGGGACTGTGGCAGAATTGGATGTTAATCCTTATGAATGCAAAACTCATTAGGGACTGGCAGCAGTGAGAGTTATTAGTCGCACAATCATTTATGTAAACAGATTACTACCCGGTCCTAAGTGAGCAGGCACATGATGAGGAGAACATCGTGCAGTGTACGGTGGCCATTACTCAGCTGCATTAAAGACTTAGAACATAAGAACATAAGAAATTGGAGCAGGAGTTGGCCATTCGGCCCCTCGAGCCTGCTCCGCCATTCAATAAGATCATGGCTGATCTGATCATGGACTCAACTCCACTTTCCTGCCCGATCCCCTTGACTCCCTTATCGTTCAAAAATCGGTCCATCTCCTCCTTAAATATATTCAATCGGAGCAGGCCGGGGAGCGGAAGGAGCAGTGTGTCGGTGTACCACTCCAGGGAGCAGCACGTGCTGGAGCAGGAGAGCGACGGCAGTGAAAAGTGACGTCACCAAGGTCCAGGTCGATGATTGGAGCGTGGGCAGGTACAGCAGGAGCGGCGAGGTCGGGGGCGAAGGAGCGGCGAGAGACTGTAGAGGGACGTGACCGGGGCCCAGGAGAGGTGTGAGTTCGGGGCCCAGAAGAGGCGAGGGCCCAGGGGCAGCAGGGGCCCAGCCCACACTGCGATATGTGCGCGCACTAGGTCCGTGCAGCAGAGCAGGTCTCCAGTCGTCTTGGGTAATCCTTGCCACTGGACCAAGACCTAGCTCTGTCAAGCCCATGTGGTGGCTGGTGTGCAATGTTAAAAAAATCCACACACAGGCATCTTCCACCCTTCAGGATGTAGTTCAGGACCTGGAATATTAGGTCCTTCATTAAAACACCTGTGAACTCTTCCCTTTTTGGCGTGGAAGCAAGTCATCTTCGTTTTGAGGGATTGCCTATGATATAAGTTCTTTCATCCTTACACCCAGCAGTAATTACTTGCAGTGGATTTGCATACTTCAGACCAGCACTAAGACGCCCACCAAACTCAAGGCAGAAGATACCCATAACTTGGCACTACATTGGGCCCGTCGCTAGGAGCGAACACAGGGTGGCTGCTGGAGTGATGCTGCACTGATACTGTCGGTATGGCTGTTCCGAGATTGAGGGAGGAGGTGCATAGTTGGGGTGGAACATGTGGCCAGTGTTGTACCTGATCTGGAGATCATTGAGGCCAACACTGGGTGCTCGTCACAACCATAGAATTACATACAATATTACAGAGAATTACTTAGAACATAACACAGAATTACATAGAACATACAGCACAGAAATCGGCCATTCGGCCCATCTACTCCACACGCGTCTCCTCCCATTCCATCCACCTCACCTCCGCCTTTAATAATAATAACTTTTATTTATATAGCGCCTTTAACATAGTAAAACGTCTCAAGCAGCTTCACAACAGTGTTACAGACAAACAGATAAATTTGACACCAAGCCACAGAAGAAATTAAGGCAGATGATCAAAAGCTTGTTTAAAAGTATTGTGTATAGAAGAACTCCACGAGGCTGAGTACTGAGAGCTAAACTTAGTGTGACCTTAGTCTTCTTTAGTACAACTCCAGAGTGCCTAAACAACACGGCAACCAACCTTTTATACTGGCCCTGCACGTGTGTGCAGGTGACCATTAGGACTCCAACAGTCGCGCCCTCTGGTGGCAAGTATTACATAGTTACATAACAAAACGAGGTAGGTTTTAACGAGCGTCTTGAAGAAGGAAAGAGAGATGGAGAGGTTTAGGGAGGGAGTCCCAGAGTTGGGGCCCATGCAGCATATCTTTTCATTCTCTTTTCTCTCATGGCTTAATCTGCTTTTATATTGCCGTGGTGGCTGCCAAGGTGCAGGTCTTGCGCGCAAATCATATCCCAAAGATTTTATACTTCGTGGCAGCGATGGATTTTTGAGCCAGATCGCCATGCTGGTCTGCAGAACCCCTCGTTCTGCCCGATGTTGTAATATGATGGACTTTATTACCATTCGCAGTGGGGGTATCTCGGTTGGATTCCCAGTGTTGGGCTGCTACAGTTTGGCCACCCATGATGCAATTAATATGGTCATTTAAAAAAAAAAAAAATCGACCGTTGGTTGTCGTTGTATTCCCTCGAGGAACAGTGCGAAGCAGTGGAATGATTCATAGGCAGAATAACAGTCCGACAAGGTGACGTTTTTATTGTTTTCATATCTTTCATATCATAGGTTCACCAGACTGATTCCTGGGATGGGTGGATTGTCCTATGAGGAGAGATGGAGTAGACTGGGCCTATATTCTCTAGAGTTTAGAAGAATGAGAGGTGATCTGATTGAAACATACAAAATTCTTACAGGGCTTGACAGGGTAGATGCAGGGAGGATGTTTCCCCCCGGGCTGGGGAATCTAGAACCAGGGGTCACAGTCTCTGGATAAGGGGTCAGCCATTTAGGATTGAGATAAGAAGAAACTTCTTCACTCATAGGGTGGTGAATCTTTGGAATTCTCTACCCCAGAGGGCTGTGGATGCTCAGTCGTTGAATATATTCAAACACAGAGATCGATAGATTTTTGGATATTAAAGGAATCAAGGGATATGGGGATCGGGCGGGAAAGTGGAGTTGAGGTCGAAGATCAGCCGTGATCTTATTGAATCAGGCTCGAGGGGCCGAATGGCCGACTCCTGCTCCTAATTCTTATGTTATGTTCTTGCTGACGGGCCTGTTGTATATTTCTGGCACTTTCTATTGTTCTTGCAGAATACTAACCTGTGTAAGGCTGAATAAGTGATTGATTTGTAAAGGTACGACAAAACACTGTGCTGCGCTCTGTCTGTCTGCTTTCTATGCTGATAAGAAGCGAGCTGTCAGCCCTTGCTGTCTGCCCTGCAGTGTCCGTCCATTAGCCGACCGATTTTACCATCTCCCAAGGTCTCCAAAGAGGAGCAGGCCCCAGAGGTGAGCTAATTGCCCCTCCGCGAACTGCCGGCTTACTTTCATATCACTTAACCTGAGGGACAGGGGAAAAAAAAAACAGACGAGGCATTGATTCCACTCGATGCCACGTGAGCTGAATTTAGATAAGCCACCCCCCACCAAAAAACAAACAACGGGTCCCGCATTATCACTTAGCCCCTCATCGAATGTCAGGCAGGAAACTGGTTCAGATCCAGCACGCATGACATCGAAAGATAAGCGTTGTGATAAGCGCAAGTGGAAATGGGCTGAGATCAGATCCAGCGTGCCTTTGCCCATATTGAGTGGGATTAGGTGACCGATCACACACGATAATCGTTTTGTTTAAAGCGAGAGCCGTCTGTGTACAGATAAACAGCGGATCCATTGCAAGGCATTTAGCATTCAGTGCACGGAGCTCAGCTCATTACAGCTTACCCCGCCCCCACCCCAGGCTGCTTTTCATTGTCCTTAATCCTCCAGTCCGAATCAAAAAAAAAACATACGCTAAAAATATTATTTCTGTCTCGCTGCACCTTGTGAAAGGTATCCGTGTGTTGAAGTCGTGCAGGGTGCTTTCAGAGATGTCCCTGTTAGCCCGTTCTACTATTTTAAGCAAGGACGTTAGTTTTACGTGATTTAACCCGTTTAATTAAATAGCAGACAACAACAACTTAAATTTATATAGCGCCTTTAACGTTAGTAAAGCGTCCCAAGTCGCTTCACAGCAGCGTTATAAGACAAAACAGATAAATTTGACACCGAGCCACATAAGAAGAAATTAGGGCAGGTTGGTCAAAGAGGTCGGTTTTAAGGAGCGTCTTGAAGGAGGAAAGAGAGGTAGAGAGGCGGAGAGGTTTAGGGAGGGAGTTCCAGAGCTTGGGGTCCAGGCAACAGAAGGCACGGCCACCGATGGTGGAGCGATTATAATCAGGGATGCTCAGGAGGGTAGAATTTGTGTCGAGACAGAGGTGTCTTGTCTGGATGCAACACTATAAAGGCCGGGCCTGATTTGAAGCCATGCTTAACATAAAGGGATTGGGAGGAGTAATATTGAGTATGATGAACAGTTTAGGAGTCATGCCAAAACAAATCGTGATTTGAACGCGGTTGTTGAACACAACAAATACTGGCCTCGGAGCAAGTGCAGAGCAGGTTCACCAGAATGATACCCGGATTAAATTACGAGGAGAGATTACACACATTAAGGTTGTATTCCCTAGAATTTAGAAGGTTAAGGGATGACTTGATCAACGTTTTCAGGATATTAAGGGGAACAGCTAGGGGTAGATAGAGAGAAACTATTTCTGCTGGTTGGGGATTCTAGGACTAGGGGCACGGTCTAAAAATTAGAGTCAGACCTTTCAGGAGTGAAATTAGGAAACACTTCTACACACAAAGGGTGGTAGGATTGGAACTCTCTTCCGCAATTGATGCTAGATCGATTTTAAATTTACATCTGAGATTGATAGATTCCTGTTAACCAAAGATATTAAGGGGCCAAAGGTGGGTAGATGGGGTAAGATCACAGAGCAGCCATGATCTCATTGAATGGAGGGATGAGCTGAATGACCTACATCTGTTCCTATGTTCCTCCTATGTACTCCCTGTGGCAGCGAGTACCACATTCTCACCACTCTCTGGGTAAAGAAGTTCCTCCTGAATTCCTTATTGGATTTATCAACAAGTAACGTTCCCTGCCGCGTAGCTCTCTCGGATCTAACTGAATGGTGGAACAGGCTCGAGGGGCTGAATGGCCTCCTCCTGTCCCTGTGTTCCAAGGATATAGGGTAGTTTATCGTTTTTACACATGTCCCTTTGTGCAGTTATCGCAGGGGCAAATTCAGTGTTCTCAACGCACTTGAACTGCAGACTGACTGCGGGGCATATAAACGCTTTGCGGATGACACTAAGTTGGGTGGCAGTGTGAGCTGCGAGGAGGATGCTATGAGGCTGCAGAGCGACTTGCATAGGTTAGGTGAGTGGGCAAATGCATGGCAGATGAAGTATAATGTGGATAAATGTGAGTTTATCCACTTTGCAGGTAAAAACAGAGAGACAGACTATTATCTGAATGGTGACAGATTAGGAAAAGGGGAGGTGCAACGAGACCTGGGTGTCATGGTACATCAGTCATTGAAAGTTGGCATGCAGGTACAGCAGACGGTTAAGAAAGCAAATGGCATGTTGGCCTTCATAGCGAGGGGATTTGAGTACAGGGGCAGGGAGATGTTACTACAGTTGTACAGGGCCTTGGTGAGGCCACACCTGGAGTATTGTGTACAGTTTTGGTCTCCTAACTTGAGGAAGGACATTCTTGCTATTGAGGGAGTGCAGCGAAGATTCACCAGACTGATTCCTGGGATGGCGGGACTGACATATCAAGAAAGACTGGATCAACTGGGCTTGTATTCACTGGAGTTCAGAAGAATGAGAGGGGATCTCATAGAAACGTTTAAAATTCTGACGGGTTTAGACAGGTTAGATGCAGGAAGAATGTTCCCAATGTTGGGGAAGTCCAGAACCAGGGGTCACAGTCTAAGGATAAGGGATAAGCCATTTAGGACCGAGATGAGGAGAAACTTATTCACCCAGAGAGTGGTGAACCTGTGGAATTCTCTACCACAGGAAGTTGTTGAGGCCAATTCACTAAATATATTCAAAAAGGAGTTAGATGTAGTCCTCACTACTAGGGGGATCAAGGGGTATGGCGAGAAAGCAGGAAGTGGGTACTGAGGTTGCATGTTCAGCCATGAACTCATTGAATGGCGGTGCAGGCTCGAAGGGTCAAATCGCCTGCTCCTGCATCTATTTTCTATGTTTCTATGTTTCTATGTTGAAACTCACTATAAGGTGGGGGGACGCAACAGAAAGGGGAGTCTTTACCCAGCAAGCCTGGCACCGTTGCACTGTGGGATGTGTTCTCAAGCTCCAATCCTGGGATACTCAGCTCGGCAGCCAGAAAGGGTCTTTCTCACTCTGTCCCCTTCATTCCTGTCCTCTGTGACCTTAGACATTCAAGTGTCCGAACCTCATTGTGGCTCTACTCGGAACTCCTTCACGGCAAACGAGCCAAAGGTGGGCAGAGAAAACGTTGCAAGGACACCCTCAAAGCCTCCATGATAAAGTGCGACATCCTCACCGACACCTGGGAGTCCCTGGCCAAACACCGCCCTACGTGGAGGAAGTGCATCCGGGAGGGCACTGAGCATCTCGAGTCTCGTCGCCGAGAGCATGCAGAAATCAAGCGCGGGCAGCGGAAAGAATGTGTGGCAAACCTGTCCCACCCACCCCTTCCCTCAACGACTATATGTCCCACCTGTGGCAGGGACTGTGGTTCTCGCATTGGACTGTTCAGCCACCTAAGGACTCATTCTAAGAGGCTTATAGTCACTGGAATTTAGAAGAATGAGAGGGGATCTGATAGAAACATATAAAATTCTGACGGGATTGGACAGGTTAGATGCAGGAAGAATGTTCCTGATGTTGTGGAAGTCCAGAACTAGGGGTCACAGTCTAAGGATAAGGGGTAAGCCATTTAGGACCGAGATGAGGAGAAACTTCTTCACTCAGAGAATTGTGAACCTGTGGAATTCTCTACCACAGAAAGTTGTTGAGGCCAGTTCGTTGGATATATTCAAAAGGGAGTTAGATGTGGCCCTTACAGCTAAAGGGATCAAGGGGTATGGCGAGAAAGCAGGAATGGGGAACTGAAGTTACATAATCAGCCATGATCATATTGAATGGTGGTGCAGGCTCGAAGGGCCGAATGGCCTGCTCCTGCATCTATTTTCTATGTTTCTATGTTTCTAAGAGTGGAAGCAAGTCTTCCTCGATTCCGAGGGACTGCCCACGATGATGATGGCCAGTCAGTAACAGCAAGCTTACATAATGATTCTGAATACAATCAGAAGACTATTTGAGGTCTGTTCCAATTACTGTGCTGATTTCTTCCATTGGCAAAGAATGAAATACAGAAATCGAATTGACAGATAGGGCCGAGAGTTACAATTCAAATGATGAGGGGTTTTGACAAAGTAAATAGGGAGAAACGGTCTCCACAGGGAAGGGCCGGTGACCAGAGAAGACAAATTTAAAACAATTGACAAAAAGGCCAAGGGGGCGATGAGGGTTGTCTTTACTCAGCGAGGTGTTGTGATCGGGAATGCGCTGCCTCGAGGGGCGGTGGAACCAGATTCAATAGTAACTTTCAAAAGGGAGCTGGATAAATACTTGAAAAAGAAGCTTTTTCAGGGCTGTGGGGATAGAGCAGGGGGGGGAGGGGTGGCGCTCATTGGATTACTGTTTCACAGTGTCAGGTGTGGCTCAGTGGGCAGCACTCTCGCTCCTGAGTCAGAAGGTTGTGGATTCAAGTCCCACTCCAGAGACTCGAGCACATAAATCTAGGCTGACACTCTTAGTGCAGTGCTGAGGGAGCGCTGCACTGTCGGAGGAGCAGTACTGAGGGAGCTCCGCACTGTCGGCGGGGCAGTACTGAGGGAGCGCCGCATTGTCGGAGGGGCAGTACTAAGGGAGCACTGCACTGTCAGAGGGGCAGTACTGAGGGAGCTCTGCACTGTCGGAGGGGCAGTACTGAGGGAGTGCTGCACTGTTGGAGGGGCAGTACTGAGGAAGTGCCGCACTGTCAGAGGTGCTGTCTTTCGGATGAGATGTTAAACCGAGGCCCCGTCTGTTCTCTCAGATGGATCTAAAAGATCCTGGGGCACTATTTCGAAGAAGGGCAGGGGAGTTATCCCCGGTGTCCTGAGACCAATATTTATCCCTCAATCAACGTAACAAAAACAGATTATCTGGTCATTATCACATTGCTGTTTGTGGGCGTTTGCTGTACGGAAATTGGCTGCTGTGTTTCCCACATTGCAACAGTGACTACACTTCAAAAAGTACTTCATTGGCTGTAAAGCACCTTGTGACGTCCGGTGGTCAGGATAGACGCTATATAAATGCAAGTCCTTTTGAAATATAAATTCAATGGCAGCTGAAATCCTGCATTTTCCTCATGGTTTGAGGAATGCAGCAGTCCCGTGACATGAGAAACCCCTTATTCCCCACTCATAGAACAAGTTTGTTTCCATGGTGACCTCAAGAGTCTTAATTAACCTCCCTTCCCCGCACCACCCCGTGTTCAGCCACACCGAGGCCGTGTATTACCAGCTGTTGCTAAGGAAAGGTTGTGTTGTAGCGACCGAAAGAGGTGGGCTGACAGAGCACTCATTGTGCGTCCGAGAACAGAGTGCAATAATAAGCGTGGCAGGGAGCCCGAGCCTTTGGGGATCAAGTGATTTCCCGCAGCAGTGCGGCTGGAGAAGGCTATTCTGTTTGCAGAGAATGAGGAGGCAATTTATTGTCGGGCTCACCTTCCAACTAACATCCTACTAACGCCGTTTGCCCAGAAATAGATGCTTGAAATGTTGCATCCGTGTCATGATTGGGTTAGTGCTTTTGTTGCTTTGTCTGTCCGAGCTCAAGTGTGCGAGCGGTTGCTATTGTGAACACAAATCAATATTTGATCCCGGTGGTATCCGGGTAAGCTGCAACCTGGCAACCCTTCACAGGCGGGCTGCGGACATGACTCGGGCACCTGAGCAAGTTGGCTTGCTGCGTGCCTCGGGTGCTCTGCGCAGGAGAGCAGGGGCACCGCGAGCCCCAAGTTTTGGGAAGTTTTATTTGAGGGGGTGAAAGGCTGGCTGGCCCTGATACGCAGAATGCCGTGAAATGGCCGCATACTACAGGCCCCACACAACAACTGTGAGTAATCGGCACAGCACGCCGACACTGGCCTGTGCAGCAAATTCCATCTTTTAAGGAAGTTGTCTCTGAATTTCCGGGCCGTCTTTGGGTGGGAAATTCGTTACCGCCCATTTTGAGGCGTTAACCCGGGCGGAGCGGTAAGCGCAGCTCCTTGGAAAAGGTTTGCGCCTCCCGCCGAGAAATTCGCCAATCGGGCCACGAGCTGCCGGGGCGTTAAATCAGCCGCGACACATTTGACCTGGTTGGCGGTGGGGGCGCTCTAACGGAAATGCTCGCGTTAAATTTAGGAATCTATTGCGCATGCTCCAAAGTCCCGATTTGAAATCCCGGGAAAAGCCGAGACTTAAAGGCGCGATGTAGCAATGCACCCGTTAAAAGTTTTCAAAACCACTCGCTTTCAGCCCGTACTGTTGTGTCTGTCTGCTGCTGCAAACTGAGAGGCTCACGCTCCGTGCTGTGTGTAAACGTTGCACTGAGTGTGACCTCCGAGGGGAAACACATCCTCATCCCTTTAAATGGCCGCCAGTTAACGGCTCTACAAGCCTGCGCCCACTGTTTTTTCAGACGTGGTTAGTGGCGGGCGCTAAATGAGGACTGAATTTAGTGAGTGGGGCGTTAGCGGGATCATTGCACCCCGAGTGACGTCAGGCTCGGAGTGATAGTCAGCAGCTAGGCACTGGCGCTTGCTGCACCGGTTAGCCCTCAGCTGAATTTTCCGGCGGGGTGCTAAACGCTGCACGCCCGGTCTGTGCCGCAAGTTTCCACGATTCTGCGACACGATTGCGATCTCGCTGCGGTGGTGCAAAGGCTCCACAAAGACAACGGGAGCGAGACGCAGGGCTGGGTGGTGGGGCCAAGCTTTGATTGCCCCCATTTGCCTGCGTTAACTGCCCTCAGCCATGGCCCCGTGCAGATGGCGAGCGAGTCATTTGCTCTTTTGTACATTTGCTCCTGGCGCGCTGGTCAGTGAGGGGGCGGCCAGTATCTGGCACTGGGCTGCTCTCGCTCAGCCACAGACCGTGCAGGGCAGCGGGACCTGTAAGGTCTCTGTGTCTTCTCTACACTGAGAGAGAGATAACACAGGGGAAGAATTCCTCTGCTTGCTACATGTTGTGGAATCCTAAGTACCTTCCTTTTAATGCTTTTACAACTTCGCTACACACGGCAACTGGAGCATATTATCCCCCACAGGGAGCGCAGGTCATGGCTGAATCGCCGGCCCTTGTCCTTTCTCTGTATTCTGTCTAACGGGTATCTGTCTAGTTGTCTAGTTATCAATTTAAGTGAAACATATACATCACTGATTGATAGATAAACTTGCATTTATATAGCACCTTTCACGACCACCGGACATCTCAAAGCGCTTTGGAGCCAATGAAGTACTTTTGGAGTGTAGTCAATGTTGTAATGTGGGAAAAGCGGCAGCCAATTTGTGCACAGCAAGCTCCCACAAACATCAATGTGATAATGACCAGATCATCTGTTTTTTTGTTATGTTGATTGAGGGATAAATATTGGCCCCAGGACACTGGGGATAACTCCCCTGCTCTTCTTCAAAATAGTGCCATGGGATCTTTTACGTCCACCTGAGAGAGCAGACGGGGCCTCAGTTTAACGTCACATCCAAAAGACGGCACCTCCGACAGTGCGGCACTCCCTCAGCACCACACTGGGAGTGGCGGCCTGGATTTTGTTTGTGCTCAAGTTCCTGGAGTAGGACTTGAACCCACAAGCTTCTGAGTCAGAGGCGAGGGTGCTGCCCACTGAGCCACGACTGTCACTATAAGAGTGTCTGCAAAAGACACTAACACTGGCCTGTGCAGAAAATCCCCCCTTAAGAACGTTGTTTCTTAATTTCCGTATCGCCCAATTGTTGCATCATTTTGCATCAACATTGCAGAATGGACGGGCAAATTGGCAAATGAATTTCGCTATAGATAAGTGTGAGGTGGTACATTTTGGTCGAAAGAATAATGCAGCCATCTACCCCTTGGACAATAAGGGGGAAAAATTCGTTACCGCCCCGTTTAGGGACTGATTGGATCGCTTTTACAAAGAGCCGGTACAGGCACGATGAGCCGAATGGCCTCCTGCTATAAGATTCTCGGATTTCGAGAATAATTAGAAACCCTTGTAATAATAAAGCAGATTAACGATGGAAAAGAATAATCAAAAACACAAAGCAGAACCCATCCTAACATATTTTAAGGGTTCCTTTGTGGGACATTTATCTTTGCGCTGTTGCTGGTTATAAAATCAGCATAGTGTAACTCTGCTGAATTATTGACATAGCAACTGTCTAAGATGCAGGGGAAGTTCAAACTCTTGGCGCTGCCTTTATCTTTTGCTTGCGCACAAATCCACGGAGTGAAGGCCGCACTGACAGGTGTCAGTCTTGAACGTGTCAGGAGACCGCAAGTTAGAGAACGAAAATCTTTGTTTTCAAATTCAAATGTTAACATCCAAGGTGTCTAATTGGCAAAGGAGCCAGAGGGGGGAGATGAGGAGAAATGACTTTACGCAGCGAGTTGTTGTGATCTGGAACGCGCTGCCTGAAAGGGCGGCGGGAGCAGACTCAATTTTATCTTTCAAAAGGGAGGTGGATGAATACTTGAAGGGGGGGAAGTTTTCAGGGCTGTGGGGAGTGGGACTAAGTGGATCGCTCTTTCAAAGAGCAGACACAGATGGGCTGAATGCCTTCCTACTGTGTGCTTTATTCTAGTATTCTATAAAGGGTTTGTATAAAGGTTACATAAGGCTTCAGACTTCAGGCTAAGCCTCCTCCTGATTTTCTCAAGACCCTCTTAGACCATGACTTGGTGAAATCTGCCCTCGCACTCCGAGCCAATTGGAGGAAATCGTTCCAACAGTAAAACAGGCCCCCATTGCCACCAGAACAAGGTTTCCAGGGCAACTGATGTTAAAGAGTGCCATTGACTGCACAAGAACGCACGTCGGGAGTTGCTGGCTTCATCACAGGCAGTCCCTCAGAATCGAGGAAGACTTGCTTCCACTCTTAACATGAGTCCTTAGGTGGCTGAACAGTCCAATACGAGAGCCACAGTCCCTGTCACAGGTGGGACAGATAGTCGTTGAGGGAAAGGGGTGGGTGGGACAGGTTTGCCGCACGCTCTTTCCGCTGCCTGCGCTTGATTTCTGCACGCTCTCGGCGACGAGACTCGAGGTGCTCAGCGCCCTCCCGGATGCACTTCCGCCACTTAGGGCGATCTTTGGCCAGGGACTCCCAGGTGTCGGTGGGGACGTTGCACTTTATCAGGGAGGCTTTGAGGGTGTCCCTGTAACGTTTCCTCAGTCCACCTTTGGCTTGTTTTCCGTGAAGGAGTTCTGAGTAGAGCGCTTGCTTTGGGAACCTCGTGTCTGGCATGCAGAGCTAATCAAGTGTGGTCAGTGCTTCAATGTTGGGGATGTTGGCCTGGGCGAGGACACTGATGTTGGTGCGTCTGTCCTCCCAGGGGATTTGTAGGATCATGCGGAGGCATCGTTGATGGTATTTCTCCAGCGACTTGAGGTTGATGGCTTACATTAATATTAAATCACCTTCAAAGTACAAATGCTGTGATCAAGAATGAAAGAGTTGAGTAACTGAGTGGTAAATTGGGAAAGACACTAACCTTTCACCTCTGGGCACTGCCATGTATCCTACTATCATAAGGTGTGCCACCAGAGGGCACAGCAGTGGGAGACTTGTAGGTTATCTGTACAGGTGTGCGTGGCCTAGTATAAAAGGCAGGCCACCAGGTGTGATCCTCACTCTGGAGTTAACTAATAAAGGACTAAGGTCACTACAGTTCAAGTACAACACACTGCCTCGTGGAGTCATTATCAGAGCATCCAAGGACACTACAGGCACTGAGTACAAATTCAGTCCGATTAATGAAAGAAAGACTTGCATTTATATAGCGCCTTTCACAACTTCAGGGCATCCCAAAGTGCTTTACAGCCAATGAAGTACTTTTGGAGTGTAGTCACTGTTGTAATGTGGGAAACGCAGCAGCCAGTTTGCGCACAGCAAGCTCCCACAAAAAACAATGTGATAATGACCAGATAATCTGTTTTTGTTATGTTAAAGGGGTAAATATTGGCCAGGACACCGGGGATAACTCCCCTGCTCTTCTTCAAAAGAGTGCCATGGGATCTTTTACGTCCACCTGAGAGAGCAGACGGGGCCTCTGGAAGACGGCACCTCCGACAGTGCAGCACTCCCTCAGCACTGCACTGTCGGAGTGTCAGCCTAGATTTATGTGCTTAAGTTCCTGGAGTGGGGCTTGAACCCACAACCTTTATGATGTAGAGGCAAGCATGCTGCTCACTGAGCCACAGCTGACACTGGATTGTGGGTGAAGAAGGGTTCAAATGCAATGTGAAACACATGTAAAGAAGCTACATTTAACCGATACTATTTTCTTTTCTGTGAAGTTAATCCTTTGCTTTGCCTTACCGGTAGTCTTTATGTTGGTCTTCCGTCTTACGATGCACTGGCACAAATTCTCCCGGAATATGACTACCTTTTCCGCGGTGCTGATCCAAAGGAGAGGCCGGAGAGAGAGAAGAAGCCACCGGTCAGAGCTCCCAATCTTCTTCAGACCCAACAAACCGCTGCACTCCCTCACAAAAGGTTGGAGTTTCTTTTCAGCCACTTTCCAGCTTGTGTAGATCATGTAGTCTGGCAAACCATTAATTTGTTTTGTGGAAGATGCTTGCTGAAAGGTTCCCCAGTCTGTAGGCGCATGAGCCACCCTAAAGCAGGAAATAAAGAGGTCTTTGGCACTCCATTTATATAGCGCCTTTCGCAACCTCAGGAAGTCCCAAAGCGCTTCACAGCCAATGAAGTACTTACGAAGTGTAGTCATTGTTGTAATGTGGGAAACGCGGTGTATTGTATGTACGTAAGGTCCGCCTACCACCAGAGGGCACTACTGTCAGAGGTCCTAGGGTGATAGGTACACTCGTGCTGGGCCCAGTATATAACCTGAACTTCACCTTTGTATCTTCACTTCTGGAACCCATTAAAGATTGACCAGGTTACATCTAGTCACTGGCTCACAGTACGGAGTTCATTGTATCATTTCATACACTACACGCGGCAGCCAATTTGTGCACAGCAAGCGCCCACAAACAGCAATGTGATAATGACCAGATAATCTGGTTTTAGTGATGTTGATTGAGGGATAAATATTGGCCGGGGCACCGAGAGCAGAATTCCACTAACTCTTAATCGAAATAGTGGCCATGGGATCTTTTACATCCACCTGAGAGAGCAGACGGGGCCTCGGTTTAACGCCTCATCCGAAAGATGACACCTCCGACAGTGCGGCGCTCCCTCAGCACTGCACTGGGAGTGTCAGTCTAGATCAGGTGCTGATCTTTGGAGTGTGGCATGACCCCACGACCTCCTGACTCAGAGGCGAGAGTGCTACCTACTGCACTACTGGCTGACAGCTGTGCCTAACCGATAGCCCTGGGGCAGTCTGCACTCCCATCCGCAAACTAACTCATTTAATTTTGCAACTTAGATTTCTTATTTGCTGGTATTTCCTGTTTGAGTTTTGTGAGCCTGAAGGTTTGGAAGGTTAGCACTGGTGCTTCATGACTGGATAAAGCCTAAATCAGAACAGCAAGACCTGTTAGTATCAACAACTTGAGAATGATGCACATTAACGGCAATGGGTTTTAACCTTGTCTAGATCCTCCTCCTCCTGTCCTGCTCCCAAGGCTCTATGATACACACGCACGTGGCCTACAGAGTGAAAAAGGCTGTACACTCCTGGTCTAACTGAGCTCTGCCTTGATCAGCAAACATTTGACAAACCTTTTATAATCAGGGCCAGCTATGATGTTCTGACGGCTATACTTCCATAAGAACATAAGAAATAGGAGTAGGGGTCGGCCATCTGGCCCCTCGAGCCTGCTCCGCCATTCAATAAGATCGTGGCTGATCTGATCATGGACTCAGCTCCACTTCCCCGCCCACTCCCCATAACCCTTTACTCCCTTATCGCCCAAAAATCTGCCTATCTCCACCTTAAATAAATTCAATGACCCAGCCTCCACAGCTCTCTGGGGCAGAGAATTCCACATATTTACAACCCTCTCAGAGAAGAAATTCCTCCTCATCTCAGTTTTAAATGGGCGGCCCTTTATTCTGAGACTATGTCCCCTAGTTTTAGTTTCCCCTATGGGTGGAAATATCCTCTCTGCATCCACCTTGTCGAGCCCCCTCATTATCTTATAAGTTTCGATAAGATCACCTCTCATTCTTCTGAACTCCAATGAGTATAGGCCCAAACCTACTCAACCTATCTTCATAAGTCAACCCCCTCATCTCCGGAATCAACCTAGTGAACCTTCTCTGAACAGCCTCCAATGCAAGTATATCCTTCCTTAAATACAGAGACCAAAACTGTACGCAGTACTCCAGGTGTGGCCTCACCAATACCCTGTACAGTTGTAGCAGGACTTCTCTGCTTTTATACTCTATCCCCCTTGCAATAAAGGCCAACATTCCATTTGCCTTCCTGATTACTTGCTGTACCTGTATACTAACGTTCTGTGTTTCATGCACAAGGACCCCCAGGTCCCTCTGGACTGCAGCACTTTGCAATTTTTCTCCAATTAAATTATGAACCTTCTCTGTCCAGATCTTCTCCGGTGTGTCCGAGGCACCCAAGATTCACACACGAGCAAAATACTGCGGCGGCTGTAAACTGAAATTAAAAACAGAACATGCTGCCGATCTCAGCGGGTCAGGCAGCGTCTGCGGAGAGAGAGAAACAGAGTTAACGTTTCAGGTCGGTGACCCTTCGTCAGAGCTGGAAAAGTTTGAGAAGTACCAGATTCTTGAGGAAGCGCAGGAGGCAGGGAAAGGGGGAGGGGAGGAAAGAACAAAAGGGAAGGTCTGTGATAGGGTGGGCGAGATTAAGAGATGGTAATGGAACAAGTTAAGAAACAAAAGATGAGTCTAGATGGGGTGTCAATGGTGGAATTATCACCAGCTGCCCTGGGAAAGAGGGGTGTAAAAAAAACGGAAATAAATAGCGACAGAGGTTATGGTCTGAAATTGTTGAACTCGATGTTGAGTCCAGAAGGCTGTAAAGCGCCTAAACGAAAGATGAGGTGCTGTTCCTCGAGCTTGTGTTGAGCAGTTGGAACAGTGTAGGAGGCCGAGGACGGAGAGGTCAGAATGGGATGGAGCGGGGAATTAAAGTGACAGGCGACTGGAAGCTCAGGGCCACACTTACGGACCCAAGATCCATAGCCTGGCATCAGTCAGACATTTGACGAGAGGAGAAACCCTGGGGCCAGGAACAAAAAACGTTTTGCCCCATGAAGCCCACTCGGACCCGAGCCCAATATCCTCCCCTCTCCCCTCGCACAATATCCTCCCCTCTCCCCTCGCACAATATCCTCCCCTCTCCCCTCGCACTATATCCGCCCCTCTCCCCTCGCACAATATCTGCCCCTCACCCCTCGCACTATATCCGCCCCTCTCCCCTCGCACAATATCTGCCCCTCTCCCCTCGCACAATATCCGCCCCTCTCCCCTCGCACTATATCCGCCCCTCTCCCCTCGCACAATATCCGCCCCGCTCCCCTCGCACAATATCCGCCCCGCTCCCCTCGCACAATATCCTCCCCTCACCCCTCGCACAATATCCGCCCCTCCCCCCTCGCACAATATCCTCCCCTCACCCCTCGCACAATATCCGCCCCTCTCCCCTCGCACAATATCCGCCCCTCCCCCCTCGCACAATATCTCCACTACGCCCAATTCCCCTTCGCTGCAACTCCCTTTTAACAGTCAGCAGTTATCTTTGGCTGGAAGTCTGTTCCACGTCCACCACTCTGTGGAACAAAAAGTTCTTTCTAATCCCTGACCTCGCCCGAGGTTTGTGATTCCTGTGCTTGCGGCTACGACTGCTGTGCTCATTGTCTGGTTAAATGCAAAGTTACATCCTGCACTTAACTCGGTTCACACGGTATAGAGCAGGCTGAGAAATGTTGATTTTATTTCTGTTTCGAAGAAGATCGGGGGAGTTATCCCCGGTGTCCTGGGGCCAATATTTATCCCTCAATCAACATAACAAAAACAGATGATCTGGTCATTATCACATTGCTGTGTGTGGGAGCTTGCTGTGCACAATTGGCTGCCGCATTTCCCACATTACAACAGTGACTGCACTCCAAAAAGTACTTCATTGGCTGCAAAGCGCTTTGAGACGTCCGGTGGCTGTGAAAGGCACTATATAAATGCAAGTCTTTTCTTTCAATGGCTGACGCGCTGTATTGGCCACACTTACGGAGGCCGTGAAGGGGTGATTTGTGGGGAGGTATTGCTGGCTGATAAATAGTCCCAGTAATTGTATCCTGAGCCCACATAAATCACCGGATCACGCATATAGGTGTGGAAAGATGATTTTGCCTTCCTCCCACTCTGGGACCACGTGTGTTTGTAGCGAGATTGTGGGGACTGTGCCTCGATAGCCTCTGGATTTGGGAAGAACGTAGCCTTGTTTTATCACATTTAGTAACGTGCCCCAGCTGGAGGATTGTGTCCAATTCTGGGCACCATACTTTAGGCAGGATGTGAAGGCTTTGGGAAGGGTACAAGAGAAATTTACTGAAACGGTTGCAGGGATGAGGGACCACAGTACAGACTGGAGAAGCTGGGGTTGTTCTCCTTAGAGCAGAGGCGATCTGATAGAAATGTTTCAAATGGTGAAGGGTTTAGATAGAGTAAATAAAGAGAAACTGATTCCAATGGCTGGAGGTTTGATAATGAGGGGGCCCAGATTCATGGCGATTGGCAAAAGAACCAGACACGACACGAGGAAAAACGTTTTAATGCAGCGAGTGGTTCGGGTCTGGAATGCGCTGCCCACAGGGTGGTGGATACAGATTCAATCATAGGGAACTGGATAAATACTTGAAGGAGAAAGAATTGCAGGGATTATGGGGAAAGAGTGGGACTAGAACATATGAATTAGGAGCAGGAGTCGGCCATTTGGACCCTCGAGTCTTCTCCGCCATTCAATAAGATCACGGCTGATCTGATCATGGGCCCAGCTCCCCTTCCCTGCCCGCTCACCATAAATCTTGACTCCCTTATCGTTCAAAATACGAACGAGATTGCTCTCCATAGGTGTTATGTTCAGAATAACTCCACAAGACTGTATGCTGTAAGCTCAAACTGATCCTAGTCTCTTTAATCAAACTCCAGAGCGCTGAAGCAGCCTGGCAGACAGCCTTTTATACCTGCTTGCCTGGGGTGTGCAGGTGTCTCCAACAGGTGCGCCCCCTGGTGGCAAGTCTTACACAGTTATAAAGTTAACATACATAACAGTCGGAGCCGGCCCAGACTCGATGGGCCGAATGGCCTCCTCCTGTGCTGCACTAGTCTATGATTCTATATGCTGGCAGAACAGTAGCCATGTCTAAAGTGGCTTTACGGATAACACTTGGCCCACGTGACCTCTTGGCCTGGGCTTCGATCGCCTGAGGGGGCCGGAATATTCTTTCCCTTATTGGCCATTGGCGGCCCCACTTCTGTCCAGCCCCTACACTAGGCTGGGGCTTCAACTATTTACAATCTGTATCGATGACTTGGATGAAGGGACCGAGTGTAATGTAGCCAAGTTTGCTGATGATACAAAGATGGGTGGGAAAGCAAATTGTGAGGAGGACACAAGAAATCTGCAGAGGGATATAGACAGGCTAAGTGAACGGGCAAAAATTTGGCAGATGGAGTACAATGTGGGAAAATGTGAGGTTATCCACTTTGGCAGAAAAAATAAAAAAGCAAATTATAATTTAAATGGAGAAAGATTGCAAAGTGCTGCAGTACAGAGAGACCTGGGGGTCCTTGTGCATGAAACACAAAAAGTTAGTATGCAGGTACAGCAAGTGATCAGGAAGGTGAATGGAATGTTGCTCTTTATTGCAAAGGGGATGGAGTATAAAAGCAGAGAAGCCCTGCTACAACTGTACAGGGTATTGGTGAGGCCACATCTGGAGTACTGCGTACAGTTTTGGTCTCCATTTTAAAGAAGGACATACTTGCATTGGAGCCTGTTCAGAGAAGGTTCACTCGGTTGATTCCGGAGATAAGAGGGTTGACTTATTAAGATAGGTTGAGTAGGATGGGCCTATACACATTGGAGTTCAGAAGAATGAGATGTGATCTTATCAAAACATATAAAATAATGAGGGGACTTGACAAGGTGGATGCAGAGAGGATATTTCCACTCATAGGAGAAACTAAAACTAGGGCACATAGTCTCAGAATAAGGGGCCGCCCATTTAAAACTGAGATGAGGAGAAATTTCTTCTCTCAGAGGGTTGTAAATCTGTGGAATTCGTTGCCCCAGAGAGCTGTGGAGGCTGGGTCATTGAATATATTTACGGCGGAGATAGACAGATTTTTGAGCGATAAGGGAGTAAAGGGTTATGGGGAGCGGGTAGGGAAGTGGAGCTGAGTCCATGATCAGATCAGCTATGATCTCATTGAATGGCGGAGCAGGCTCGAGGGGCCGAATGGCCGATTCCTGCTCCTATTTCTTATGTTGTTGTTGAAAGCGACATGTAAATGAAGGTTGTTGTAGACATGACCAATTTTATACAAAGTTCTCTCTCTGCAGGGAGCAAACAATTCTGGACCATGTTGGAAACCAGGAAATCATCCATCATGAAGCCCAGGTGAGCACCATATGGTGAATAGATGGACACGTGCTTTATACAGACTCCCGGTGCCTTGATGGCTTAAGCGGCAATCTCTCAACGGGGCCATTTCCCTTGTCCTTTTAGTGATCATACGCACATGGTTATACATACACCATCTCCTTGCCTTGTGTGTAAATCAGCCACTGCATAACTGTGACTCAGTGGGCAGCACGCTCACCTCCGAGTCAGATGGTTGTGGGTTCAAGTCCCACTCCAGACTTGGGCACAAAATCCAGGCCAACACTGCCAGTGCATGTCAAACGTTTGTGGGAGCTTGCTGTGCGCAAATTGGCTGCTGCATTTCCCACATTACACTTCAAAAAGCACTTCATTGGCTGTAAAGTACTTTGGGATGTCCTGTGGTCATGAAAGGCGCTATATAAATGCAGTGCATCTTGTAGATGGTGCACACTGTAGCCACGGTGCGCCGGTGGTGGAGGGAGTGAATGTTGAAGGTGGTGGATGGGGTGCCAATCAAGCGGGCTGCTTTGTCCTGGATGGTGTCGAGCTCCCTGAGTGTTGTTGGAGCTGCGCTCATCCAGGCAAGTGGGGAGTGTTCCATCACACTCCTGACTTGTGCCTTGTAGATGGTGGAAAGGCTTTGGGGAGTCAGGAGGTGAGACACTCGCTGCAGAATACCCAGCCTCTGACCCGCTCTTGTAGCATTGAGGACTGGGGTCGCCAACTCAGGTGGGGCATATTCCTGGAGGTTTCATCGCATGACCTCCCTCCTCCATCCTGGTCAAACAGCCGTTTTTGTTTTCTCATCCCCAATATTTATATAACTAATATTGAAGACAATGGAAAAGAAAAACACAATTTTCCTCTCGTGCCCCTGTGGTTTTTCTCCTCCCGTGTTCTGCGCACAGAATTCCTGGAGATTCCAGGGCAATCCTGGAGGGTTGGCAACCCATAAAATGGCGGATGGAGGCCGCTTGTTGCAGTAGCTCGATCCTGCCGGCTTCTGCTCTGAGCCTCGAGACACAGCGGAGGCCAAGATGCCCGATCAGGCTGCCACCCAACACCGGCTCTGGAGGTCACTGCCTCGAGTCAGGAACAAACCAAAAGACTTGCATTTGTATAGCACCTTTCACGACCACCGGACATCCCAAAGCACTTTACAGCCAATGAAGTACTTTTGGAGTGTAGTCACTGTTGCAATGTGGGAAACGCGGCAGCCACCTTGCGCACAGCAAGCTCCCACAAATAGCAATGTGATAACGACCGGATAATCTGTTTTTTTTGTTGATTTGAGGGATAAATATTGGCCCGGAACACCGGGGATAACTCCCCTGCTCTTCTTCGAAATAGTGCCATGGGATCTTTTACATCCACCGGAGAGAGCAGACGGGGCCTCGGTTTAACGTTTCATCCGAAAGGCAGCACCTCCGACAGTGCGGCGCTCCCTCAGCACTGCACTGGGAGTGTCAGCTTAAATTTTTTTTACTGTCCAAGTCCCTGGAGTGGGACTTGAACCCACAACTTTCTGACTCCGAGGCGATGGCTGAGACGGGGGGTGGGGGGGGGGGGTGGTAATGAACAACACCCCTAGCCAGATGGTAGGTCTCTCTACACGTCTCCTGTTAGCAGTGTAAATGAGGCACTAGATTTATCTCCATTCTGGTCCACGAGTAGTGGCTTAATTAGTTTAATTAATTAATTTCAGTGTAAACTTAATTTGATTGCCAGACCAGGGAAGTGAAATTTGCTGTTTGCTGAAGCAGTGCTGTGGGAGCTGAATGTGCATTCAGGGGAGTATGTCCATGGGCAATCTATTCATCAAGCCCTTTTTTAGGTGTTATTCAGAAGCAATAAATGTCGCAATGTGTCGCAAGCTACTCTTCGCCATGTTCCCAATCAACTTGAACTGGGAGTGTGGCACTCAATAATAACATGCCTTTAAACAGCGCCTTTGAGTAGAAGAATGAGAGGTGATCTTATTGAAACGTGTAAGATTCTTCGAGCAGGTCTGGGGCCTTCAAAGCAGCGTACCGCTGCAAGGTACAGCGGGTGCTGGAGAGCGACGGCTGTGAAGAGGGCGACTGCATTGGACGTCACCAAGGTCCAGGTTGCTGATTGGAGCGTGGGCAGGTACAGCAGGAGCAGTGAGGTCGGGGCGAAGGAGGGGCGAGTAATCATGGAGCGACATGACCGGGGCCCAGGAGAGGCGCGAGTTCGGGGCCCAGAAGAGCCGAGGGCCCAGGGGCAGCACGGGCCCAGCCCACACTGCGATATGTGCGCGCACTAGGTCCGTGCAGCAGAGCTGGTCTCCAGTCGTCCTGGTTAACCCTTGCCACTGGACCAAGACCTAGCTCTCTCAAGCCCGTGTGGTGGCTGGTGTGCAACGGTCACCCCACGTTAAAAAAAATCCACGCACAGGCATCTTCCACCCTTCAGGATGTAGTTCGGCACCCGGAATATTAGGTCCTTCATTGAAACACCTGTGAACTCATCCCTTTTCGGCGTGGAAGCAAGTCATCCTCGTTTCGAGGGACTGCCTATGATGATTCTGAAGGGGTTCAACAGGGTAGATGCAGAGAGGATGTTTCCCCTCGTGGGGGAATCGTTTCAGAATAAGGGAACGCCCATTTAAAACTGAGATGAGGAGGAAATTCTTCTCTCTGAGGGTTGTAAATCTGTGGAATTCTCTGCCCCAGAGAGCTGGGGAGGCTGGGTCATTGAGTATATTTAAGGTGGAGATAAACAGGTTTTTGAAGGATAAAGGAGTCGAGGGTTATGGGGAGC
Source organism: Pristiophorus japonicus (assembly GCF_044704955.1). NCBI lineage: Eukaryota > Metazoa > Chordata > Chondrichthyes > Pristiophoridae > Pristiophorus > Pristiophorus japonicus. The sequence continues at coordinate 70,162,210 of NC_091997.1, forward strand.
GAGCGGGGAAGTGGAGCTGAGTCCATGATCAGATCAGCCCTGACCTTATTGAATGGCGGAGCAGGCTCGAGGGGCCGAATGGCCGACTCCTGCTCCTATTTCTTATGTGCTTAAAAACTCTTTGACCAAGCTTTGCTCAAATTTCTCCCTATGTGGCTCGGTGTCACATTCTGACTGACAACGCAGCAGCTTGGGAGGTTCTATCTACTATGTTAAAGGCGCTATATAAATGCAAGCTGCTGTTAGAGGCACCAGAGATAAAGCTGGAAGTCAGTTCATTGAGGCCAGTGGATGGATGAGTCGGGTTTGTGGCAATCGATTTATGTCTGAATTTGGTGCTTTTTATCAGCGTCCTCTATACCTTTGTGCCGTTGGCGGTGAGGCTGCTATTTCTCTGCTCCCGCGCCCTCGCCTCATTTCAGACTGGGCACCGGAGGGGAGATTCTGCTCTCGCTCCCTCGCTCCACCGCTGCACAAGCTGCCTTTCGCAGCTCTGTCCCCGAATCAGAATAGCCCGCGTCAACAGCGAAATTAAAATGTGGCTTGTGCCACGAATGTGTCGAGAGAACGCGGAGGCTGTTCAATAAAAGCACCGGCAGAACAGCCCCGCGGGCGGGCACGTCATTAAAAGGTTACACACTGCCCTCTCTCATCCTGAGTCTGAAATGATTTTACGAGCAGAATGAATCTCATTAATTCCAGCCCCAGAAGCAATTCCCTCCTCCTTTGAGCAGCTGAAACTTGCCGACTTTGTCAAGGTGTGTTCCAGTGAGGCGCAGCTGATCAAAAACATGCATTGTTTTTTTCCTGCCATCAGCCGCCCACCTCCATGCCTCCGTTACCTCGAGACTCGACCTACTCCAACGCACTCCTGGCTGGCCTCCCACATTGTACCCTACATAAACTCGAGCTGATCCAAAACTCGGCTGCCCCGTGTCCTAACTCGCACCAAGTCCCGCTCACCCATCACCCCCCTGTGCTCGCTGACCAACATCGGCTCCCGCGTTAAGCAACGCCTCGATTTGAAAATTCTCATCCTTGTTTACAAATCCCTCCATAGCCCTCGCCCCCTCCTTATCTCTGTAATCACCTCCAGCCCCACAACACGCCGAAATGTCTGCGCTCCTCTAATTCTGCCCTCTTGAGCATCCCTGATTATAATCGCTCCACCATCGGTGGCCGTGCCTTCTGTTGCCTGGACCCCAAGCTCTGGAACTCCCTCCCTAAACCTCTCCGCCTCTCTTTCCTCCTTCAAGACGCTCCTTAAAACCTACCTCTTTGACCAAGCTTTTGGTCACCTGCGCTAATTTCTCTTTTTGCGGCTCGGGGTCAAATGTTTTATCGCATAATGCTCCTGTAAAGTGCCTTGGGACGTTTCACTGTTAAAGGCGCTATATCAATACACGTTATTGTTATTGAAGGTTGCTGTCGCTCTCGCCCAGACTCTCGGACTGGCCCGCAGGCCGACTGCCAGTGGAGCAGATTGCGACTCCAGTTCGCTGAACGTGATGTGTCCTGACCCACATATCTTTCTCAGTTCGTCATCAGCAGCGATCAGGCTCAGGGTCAGCTGTGGCTTAGTGGGCAGCACACTCACCTCTGAGTCAGAAGCTTGCGAGTTCAAGTCCCACTCCAGAGACTCCAGCGACTCCAGCACAAAAATCTAGGCTGACAGTCCCAGTGCAGTATTGAAGTATCGCCGCACTGTCGGAGGGGCAGTACTGAGGGAGCGCCGCACTGTCGGAGGGGCAGTGCTGAGGGAGAACCGCACTGTCGGAGGGGCAGTGCTGAGGGAGAACCACACTGTCGGAGGGGCAGTACTGAGGGAGTGCTGCACTGTCAGAGGGGCAGTGCTGAGGGAGCGCCGCAATGTCGGAGGGGCAGTACTGAGGGAGTGCCGCACTGTCGGAGGGGCAGTACTGAGAGAGTGCTGCACAGTCAGAGGGGCAGTACTGAGGGAGCGCTGCACTGTCGGAGGGGCAGTGCTGAGGGAGCGCCGCACTGTCGGAGGGGCAGTACTGAGGGAGCGCCGCACTGTCGGAGGGGCAGTACTGAGAGAGCGCCACACTGTCGGAGGGGCAGAACTGAGGGAGCGCCGCACTGTCGGAGGGGCAGTGCTGAGGGAGAACCGCACTGTCGGAGGGGCAGTGCTGAGGGAGAACCACACTGTTGGAGGGGCAGTACTGAGGGAGTGCTGCACTGTCAGAGGGGCAGTGCTGAGGGAGCGCCGCAATGTCGGAGGGGCAGTACTGAGGGAGTGCCGCACTGTCGGAGGGGCAGTACTGAGAGAGTGCTGCACTGTCGGAGGGGCAGTACTGAGAGAGTGCTGCACTGTCGGAGGGGGCAGTACTGAGGGAGTGCTGCACTGTCGGAGGGGCAGTACTGAGGGAGTGCTGCACTGTCGGGGGGGCAGTACTGAGGGAGTGCTGCACTGTCGGGGGGGCAGTACTGAGGGAGTGCTGCACTGTCGGGGGGGCAGTACTGAGGGAGCACCGCACTGTTGGAGGGGCCGACTCTTTCGGATGAGACGTTAAACCGAGGCCCCGTCTGCTCTCTCAGGTGGATGTAAAAGATCCCATGGCACTATTTCGAAGAAGAGCAGGGGAGTTATCCCCGGTGTCCTGGGGCCAATATTTACCCCTCAATCAACATCACTATAACAGATTATCACATTGCTGTTTGTGGGATCTTGCTGTGCGCACATTTCCTGCTGGGGTTGCTACATTACAACAGTGACTACATTAAAACTAAGGCTGTAAAGCATCCTGAGGTCATGAAAAGCAAGACATAAATGCAAGTCTTTCCTGAATGATGAGGAGCGATATGAGATGCACGTTTGCTCCCAGTGTAACGGGCCTGTAGGATTCACACACGAGAGGTATTTTGGCTTCAATTCATTAGTTCAGTGGTTAGGCTGTGCAGTCTGTAGATAAGCAGCAGCTGCCTCTATAGCCTGTCGGAGACATTGAGATGACAGCGAAGTGTGATAGTATCTTGTAGCTCATTCACTGATCGGTTGGATAAATCGGATGTCTGTGTTCCTACCAGTTCATGAAATGCCGTGCGTGTTTGTGCCGAGGGGGAGGGGCGTGTGGGGCAAGTTATTGACAAGCTGACAGCTATATTATTTGTAAAATGGCTGCTGCTGGTTCTGACTGCTCCCGTCTTGCTCGGGACAACTGCCGCTCCCTTGGGCTGCAGCTTTCTCGACATACAGGCAACTCGCGATTATCCGGGTCCCTCGGGGATTGGGCGATGCCGGGTAAACGATTTCTCCGTTAGAGCGAGTTGACATTGTAAAATTAAAGCCCCAGTGAATAAATACCGTGCAATCAGCTACAAACAGTAGCAAGACAGTTAAGTATGGACTTCTGGGGCCCAGAAGAGCCGAGGGCCCAGGGGCAGCACGGACCAGCCCACACTGCGATATGTGTGCGCGCACTGGGCCCGTGCAGCAGAGCTGGTCTCCAGTCGTCTTGGGTAATCCTTGAGTAATCCAAGACCTGGCTCCGTCAAGCCCGTGTGGTGGCTGGTGTGCAACAGCCACCCCACGTTAAAAAAATCCACGCACAGGCATCTTCTACCCTTCAGGATGTAGTTCGGGATCCGGAATATTAGGCCCTTCATTGAAACACCTGTGAACTCATCCCTTTTCGGCGTGGAAGCAAGTCATCCTCGCTTCGAGGGAGCGCCCATGATGATGATGATGCCTGCGGATGGCCCCGAGGAGGAGGTTGTCCAGCTCCGGAGTTCCGGAGCCTGATGCGTTCCCAGGCTGAAAGGACTCCGACATCAGCGGCGGCCACGAGAGTCTGCGGCTACAGCAGCGCGCCCGCCCACGGAATTTTAAATGCCGTTACAACGGTTTCCCGTTGGACCCGTGTGCGGATAATCGAGAGTTGCCTGTATTTTGGTCGTCTCACTAAAGCAGTCTAACACGCCAGGCTTAACAGTGAGGGCAGAGCTAGGACGGATACAGACAACTGTACCTTTCCTAGGGCCAGCTAGTCTACAGTTTGTCATGTATTCAACCAGCATTGTAACCCATGTATAATCCGACCTAAGTTGTAAACTGTGAGAACAATGACCACTAGGTGGTGAACTTGTGGGAGACACTCCTAACCTGGACCTTCAGGTATAAAAGGGGAAGCTCCACCCACCTTCATCACTTGAGTGCTAAGGAATAAAGGACGGGTCAGCCTGTGACATTCTCTCAAGCATGGGCCTCGTGTGCATTTATACTGTATAGTGAGGATGTACCAATCCGGGCACCGAAAACTGCACCGATGCACTCAGCAGGCTCCCACTAGCCACCACTGAGGGGGCTACCGAGCATGCTGCTGAGATGGTCATGGCTGTTGAAGCTTTCGGAAGCGAAGGTTCACCCGTGACAGCCCGTCAGATTAAAGTCTGGACAAATAGAGACCCGCTATTGTCTCTAGTCAAGAAATGTGTCCTGAATGGGGACTGGGCAGCCATGTACAGGGCATGCCCTGAGGAATTTAAACCATTTCACAGGCGCAGGGATGAACTCTTGATTCAGGCCGATTGCCTACTGTGGGGAAACCGAGTAGTCATGCCCCAGATGGGCAGAGAAGTGTTCATCAGAGAGCTCCACAATGAGCACCCGGGCATTGTCATGATGAAGGCAATTGCCAGGTCACACGTTTGGTGGCCAGGGATAGATGCAGACCTGGAACTTTGTGTTTGCAGGTGCAACACGTGTGCCCAGCTGGGCAATGCGCCCAGGGAAGCCCCCCTTAGCCCCTGGCCAAGGCCCGCCAAGCCTTGGTCACGCATCCATGTGGACTACCCAGGTCCTTTCATGGGAAAAATATTTTTGGTTGTAGTAGACGCCTACTCCAAATGGATCGAGTGTGACATTTTAAATTCAAGCTCATCCTCTGCCACGGTAGCAAGTCTACGGGCAATGTTTGCCGCCCACGGTCTACGGACATCTTGGTCAGCGACAATGGCCCGTGCTTCACAAGCACTGAATTCCAGGACTTCATGGCAGGCAATGGAATTAACCATGTCAGAACGGCACCGTTCAAGCCGGCCTCAAACGGCCAGGCAGAACGAGCAGTGCAGATAATCAAACAGGGGATGCTCAGAATCCAAGGAGGTTCCCTACAAAGCCGCTTATCACGCCTCCTGTTGGCCTACAGATCCCGACCACACTCGCTCACAGGGGTTCCACCCGCAGAGCTGCTAATGAAAAGGATGCTCAAAACCCGGTTATCCCTTATACACCCACCATGAAAGAAATTGTCGAGAGCAGGCGCCAGTCACAATATGACTACCATGACAGGAATGCGAGGGCGCGATGTATTGATGTAAATTACCCTGTTTTTGTCCTCAACTACGCTGCAGGGCCCAAATGGCTCGCAGGCACTGTGGTTGCCAAAGAGGGAAATAGGATTCTGGTAGTTCAACTTACCAATGGACAAATCTGCCGCAAACATGTGGATCAAACAAAAAGGAGGTTCAGCAACCCCATAGAAGAAGCAAAGGAAGAACACGATATAGAGTTTACTCCACCACAGGTGACCGAACACCGGAACCAAGTGGAGGAGAGCCCAGTCACTGTGGGCAGTCCGGACAGGCCTGAGGCACTGCAAACAGCAGACACTCAGGCCAGCGCCCAACAACCGGAGCCCCAACTCAGGCGCTCTACAAGGGAGCGTAAACCACCAGAGAGACTCAACCTGTGATCCCAATAAGACTTTGGGGGAGAGGTGATGTCATGTATTCAACCAGCATTGTAACCCATGTATAAACTGACCTAAGTTGTACACTGAGAACAATGACCACTAGGTGGTGAACTTGTGGGAGACACTCCTAACCTGGACTTTCAGGTATAAAAGGGGAAGCTCCACCTACCTTCATCACTTGAGTGCTAAGGAATAAAGGACAGTTCGTCTTGGTTAGCCCTTGCCACTGGACCAAGACCTAGCTCTGCCAAGCCCGTGTGGTGGCTGGTGTGCAACGGCCACCACACGTTAAAAAAAATCCACGCACAGGCATCTTCCACCCTTCTGGATGTAGTTCGGGACCTGGAATATTAGGTCCTTCATTGAAACACCTGTGAACTCATCCCTTTTTAGCGTGGAAGCAAGTCATCCTCGCTTCGAGGGACTGTCTATGTTTCGGCTCCAATGTCGGCGATTTTCTCGGCGTTGCAGCTGGCTTTTTTGCCCGGCGAGAGTTTGCACGCAAGTTTTTTCCTGGGTATCGCCCACATCTGAAGTCGCCCGCCGGGACCAAACCGCCCACGTGCAAGGTGGACAACAATCGCCAGGGCGTAAGTTTGGGCCTCAACTGCCGGCGTCCAGATCACCGAGAGACCCGCCCGGTAAAAGCTGCTTAAACGGGGCGGTAAGGGGGGGCCCTGCAAAAAAAGGTCAGTTAAAGGTTATGTAATTAGGCTTAAAACTGTCCTGGGAACGCTTTGTAGGTGTTTCTTTTATATATAATGATGATTTTTTTTCTTTAAGTTTTCCCCCCTCTGTGGGCCCAACCGCAGCCTTGGCCTAAATTTTTGCACTTACTGTCCGTTCCGGTAACTTTCCACTTACCCGCTGAGAGACCGCCGAGAATGAGTGTGCAATGCTGACTTTGTTCGCTGGGCGATCGGTTCCACTCACCTTCACCCTCAAAATGGAAATTCTCGCCCGTTTTTTTTCGCCGAGCGTTAGCGATCCTTCTCAGCGGGCAATCGGGCGCTGAGAGCTTTTATGGAAAGTCTGGCCCCTGGAGTGATCTCCTGGACCAGTTTCGATCGCTTGGATGGGTCGGAGAGGAATTTCCCAGATTTCTTCCCCCCCCCCCCCAAATTGGCCTGGGTTTTTAATCTCTTTTTTTTTGCAATTTCCAGGAGACCACATGGTTTCGGGCAGGGTGGAGTGTATATATTATGATACCCAAGGTGTCGCCATTGTGTGGGATGTGCTGGATGTACCAGATGGTCTTTACCTGTCCGTCATTGTTCATATATTGGTTTGTTGGTAATAGCGGACATGTGGGATAGGCAAATAGCTGGTGCAGCAGACTTACTGGCTACCTTCAGCCGCGAGCTCGACCTCTCTCTGAACCAGAGGGGGAATAAGAATATATATTTTTTTAGGCAGTGAGGTGTGATGATGTGGAATACACTGAAAAAAAGACTTCCATTTGTATAGCGCCTTTCACGACCAACAGACGTCTCAAAGCGCTTTACAGCCAATTAATTACTTTTGGAAGTGTAGTCAGTGTTGTAATATGAATAACGCGACAGCCAGTTTGTACACAGTAAGCTCCCACAAACGGCAATGTGATAATGACCGGATAATCTGTTTGTGTTATGTTGATTGAGGGATAAATATTGGCCCCAGGACACTGGGGATTACTCCCCTGCTCTTCTTCGAAATAGTGCCGTGGGATCTTTTACATCCACCTGAGAGAGCAGACACGGCCTCGGTTTAACATCTCATCCGAAAGACAGCACCTCCGACAGTGCAGCACTGCACTGGAGGGTCAGCCGAGACACTGACTGAAAGGGCGCTGGAAGCAGATTTTTGTGCTCCAGGCACTTGAACACAAAAATATCCAGGCTGACCCTCCAGTGCAGTGCTGAGGGACTGCTGCACTGTCGGAGGTGCTGTCTTTCGGATGAGGCTTAAACCGAGGCCCCGTCTGCCCTCTCAGGTGGATGTAAAAGATCCCATGGCACTATTTCGAAGAAGAGCAGGGGAGTTCTCTCCGGTGTCCTGGGGCCAATATTTATCCCTCAATCAACATCACAAAAACAAATTATCTGGTCATTATCACATTGCTGTTTGTGGGAGCTTGCTGTGTGCAAATTAGCTGCCGTGTTTCCCACATTACAACAGTGACTACTCTTCAAAAAGTACTTAATTGGCTGTAAAACGCTTTGAGACGTCCGGTGGTCATGAAAGGCGCTATATAAATGCAAGTCTTTCCTGCTTTCTTTCCTTTCTCACTCTCGTTCTCTCTTTCTCTCTCTCTTTCTCTCTTTCTCTCTCTCTCTCTTTCGTTCTTTCTTTCTTTCCCTCGCTCTCTCTCGCTCTCTTTCTCTCTTTCTTTCTCTTTCTTTCTCGCTCTCTTTCTCTCTCTCTCTCTCTCGGTGTATGCCTTGTGATTTTGCTGTCTGCAGTGTAAACCCTTTCATGCGACAGCAGTGAACTACCTCCTCCAACTGGACTGCAGTAAATTACACATCCTGACAGAGTGTGTTGCAGTGATGGGTGGGGAGAATACAAGAGGTGGGTACTCACAGGGCAATCAACCTTACAGCATCTATTCTGTTTTACATTATCGCTGCAGGAAATAGAAATCAGGCATTCATTCAGATTAATTTATATTCCATCCTTAAACCACAGTTTCAAGTGCTGTCTCATCAAATGAATGTTATAGTGCACAGTACGTATCCGCTCTATTTACATTGCTGTGTCTGTACAATTCTCTTCCTTTTTTATATTTTATTTTTAAAGGAGATGGGTGTCATAAATGTAGCCTAATGCCCGCTTTTTAAAGACAGAATATCTTGAGTAATCACCTTGAAAAAGTGTCATATTGCCTCAGTGGGCAGCACTCTCTTTCGCCTCTGTACCAGAAGGTTGTGTGTTCAAGTCCCACTCCGGCGACTTGAACACAAAAATCTAGGCTGACACTTCGGTGCAGTGCTGAGGGAGTGCTGCACTGCCGGAGGTGCCAGCTTTCGGGGACAATGTTGAACTGAGGCAGGTGGGTGCAAAAGAGCTCCCTGGTGGCCTGACCAAAACTCATCCCTCAACCAACAACCACCAAAAGGCAGATTAACTGACCATCTCATTTGCTGTATGTGGCACCTTGCTGTGCACAGATTGCCTGCCATGTTTGCCGATGGTAACTATTTCAGATCATCATCATCATAGGCAGTCCCTCGGAATCGAGGAAGACTTGCTTCCACTCTAAAAATGAGTCCTTAGATGGCTGAACAGTCCAATACGAGAACCACAGTCCCTGTCACAGGTGGGACAGACAGTCGTTGAGGGAAGGGATGGGTGGGACTGGTTTGCCGCACGCTCCTTCCGCTGCCTGCGCTTGATTTCTGCACGCTCTCGGCGATGAGACTCGAGGTGCTCAGCGCCCTCTCGGATTCACTTCCTCCACTTAGGGCGATCTTGGGTCAGGGACTCCCAGGTGTCGGTGGGGATGTTGCACTTTATAAGGGAGGCTTTGAGGGTGTCCTTGTAACGTTTCCTCTGACCACCTTTGGTTCGTTTGCCGTGAAGGACTTCCGAGTAGAGCGCTTGCTTTGGGAGTCTCACGTCTGGCATGCGGACAATGTGGCCTGCCCAGCGGAGCTGATCAAGTGTGGTCAGTGCTTCGACACTGGGGATGTTGGCCTGGTCGAGGACGCTAATGTTGGTGCGCCTGTCCTCCCAGGGGATTTGCAGGATCTTGCGGAGGCAGCGCTGGTGGTACTTCTCCAGCGCTTTGAGGTGCCTGCTGTACATAGTCCATGTCTCTGAAGCATATAAGAGGGAGGGTATTACCACTGCTCTGCAGACCATGAGCTTGGTGCTGGGTTTGAGGTCCTGGTCTTCAAACACGCTCTTCCTCATGAGCTGTCGGTTCTTTATGTTGCCTGCCTCCCATGATCCTGTCCATCTGAATAGTGGCTCGCTACAAGCTGCGTGAGCATTGGCTGCTGTTTCCCAGAGTGGCCGCCGCCATTTTAAGCGTTTCGTGGTGCGTTTTTCCAGCCTTGGTGAATGGGCAGGTGGATGTTGCTCATGACTCTTGCCATCTCGCGGAGCATGGTGGTGTCGCGGCAAAATGCCGCCGGGGCGATGAGACAGCATCGGGCGCCACTCAATGTGAGCTGTGGACCTAAGTGTCCCTGACGCCGTCCTTTTGGTTGTTAACAATGATTAACACCAACTTGCATTTATATAGCGCCTTTAACATAGTAAAACATCCCAAGGTGCTTCACAGGAGCATTATCAAGATCCAGGGCGCGGCCCTGGACAACGTGGACCATTTTTCATACCTCGGGAGCCTCTTATCAATAAGAGCAGACATTGATGACGAGATTCAACACCGCCTCCAGTGCGCCAGCACAGCCTTCGGCCGCCTGAGGAAAAGAGTGTTCGAAGACCAGGCCCTCAAATCTACCACCAAGCTCATGGTCTACAGGGCTGCAGTGATACCCGCCCCCCTGTATGGCTCAGAGACATGGACCATGTGCAGTAGACACCTCAAGTCGCTGGAGAAATACCACCAACGATGTCTCCGCAAGATCCTACAAACCCCCTGGGAGGACAGACGCACCAACATTAGCGTCCTCGACCAGGCCAACATCCCCAGCATTGAAGCACTGACCACACTTGATCAGCTCCGCTGGGCAGGCCACATAGTCCGCATGCCAGACACGAGACTCCCAAAGCAAGCGCTCTACTCAGAACTCCTTCACGGCAAACGAGCCAAAGGTGGGCAGCGGAAACGTTACAAGGACACCCTCAAAGCCTCCCTGATAAAGTGCAACATCCCCACCGACACCTGGGAGTCCCTGGCCAAAGACCGCCCTACGTGGAGGAAGTGCATCCGGGAGGGCGCTGAGCACCTCGAGTCTCGTCGCCGAGAGCATGCAGAAATCAAGCGCAGGCAGCGGAAGGAGCGTGCGGCAAACCTGTCCCACCCTCCCCTTCCCTCAACGACTGTCTGTCCCACCTGTGACAGGGACTGTGGTTCTTGTATTGAACTGTTCAGCCACATGAGAACTCACTTTTAGAGTGGAAGCAAGTCTTCCTCGATTCTGAGGGACTGCCTATGATGATGATAAGACAAACAAAAAAAATTTGACACCGAGCCACATAAGTAGAAATTAGCGCAGGTGACCAAAAGCTTGGTCAAAGAGGCAGGTTTTAAGGAGCGTCTTAAAGGAGGAAAGAGAGGTTTAGTAACAAAAAACAAATGCTGTTACAATTAGGCGAATGATTCTGCATACTATTACAGATTCTAGGCGATACTCTGATTCGAATTCATCAACATTTTTAATTTTTCTCTAACTTAATGGAGCGTATATCATCTGCACTAATCATCTGTTTTTATGACGAAGGCTGTCTTTGGGTAAGCTGATCATTTGCTGTGTGTTTACTGGCGGGCACGAAAAAGACAGGCTGTTGTGTCTGATGTTTTTATCAGCGTTTTAAAATTCAAGGTAGTCGGGGCCTGGGCTTGATTTGTGACCCGTATGATTGCTGTTATTTCGGCTCCATCATGAGCCGAGTGCACTAGGGCTGTGTGTTTGATTGAGGTTCTATCTCTTGTGTAATCGTGAATCTTGCCTGTGAACATTTCAATTAGAAAGGCAATTTCGCTCCACGGACCCAGGGGAGGTTCGAAAGCAGTCTTCAATCAACCATCTATAATCACCCGAGCTGTCAGTCTGCCACCAGAAATACACTAAAGATATTAGGGACCCTGACTTTTCTGCCTTTTTTTAATGCTGAACTTCTTGTAGATGCAAACGAGCATTCTTTGTGGAGATTATTTTTGGCAGTGCAAAAGGCACAACAGGTCCTTTGAATGCTCCCTGCATCTCCATCGATTCTACACATAGAAAAAGGAAAGATACTGCCTTTCACCATCACCGGATGACCCAAAATGCTTTACAGCCAATGAAGTACTTTTTTTAAAGTGTAGTCACCATTGTAATGTAGGTATCTGTCATGTATCTCACATTACTGTATATAACTGTATCTTACCATGCTATACATGACTGTAACTGGATATGACCTGTAACAATAAGCATACCTTACCACCAGGGGTGCACTTGCAGGAGACACTCCATACCTGTCCCACTGAGGTATATAAAGGGAAGTCTCAGGCAAGTGCAGCACTGGGGAGCTGGAATTAAAGGTGCAGGTCCTGAGTGACCTTGACTTCAGCATGTGCCTCGTGTAAGTCAGTACATTAGAGTTAGGACTTAACTGTATCCAATTTGCGCACAGCAAGCTCCCACAAACAGCAATGTGACAATGACCAGATAATCTGTTTTTCTGTGATGTTAATTGAGAGATAAATATTGACCGGGACACGGGGGATAAGTCCCCTGCTCTTCTTCAAAATAGCGCCATGGGATCTTTTACGTCCACCTGAGAGAGCAGGCGGAGCCTCAGTTTAATGTCTCATCTGAAAGATGGCACCTCCGACAGTGCAGCACTCCCCCAACACTGCACAGGGAGGGTCAGCCTAGATTTCTTTGTGCCCTGGAGTGGGGCTTAAACCCACAGCCTTCTGTCTCAGAGGCGAGCTATATGTATTTTTGCAGTGAGCAGGGGGAAGGAATGTGTGGTCATGTTTCTGAGGCATGGTGTTTGGTCAGCAAGGCATTTGGACTGCTCTGTGTTGGAGATAACGCACCCACAATACAGAGATGAGTGCGTGTCAGTCTGTGCATGTCAATCTGTGCGTCAGTATGTGTGCGTGTCAGTGTGTGTGTGCACGTGTGTCATGGTCATGGTCTACAGGGCTGTAGTAATACCCGCTCTCCTGTATGGCTCAGAAACATGGACCATGTACAGTAGACACTGGAGAAATACCACCAACGATGCCTCCGCAAGATCCTACAAATCCCCTGGGAGGACAGACACACCAATGTTAGCGTCCTCGACGAGGCCAACATCCCCAGCATTGAAGCACTGATCACACTCGATGAGCTCCACTGGGCAGGCCACATTGTCCGCATGCCAGACACGAGACTCCCAAAGCAAGCGCTCTACTCGGAACTCCTTCATGGAAAACGAGCCAAAGGTGGGCAGAGGAAACATTACTAGGACACCCTCAAAGCCTCCCTGATAAAGTGCAACATCCCCACTGACACCTGGGAGTCCCTGGCCAAAGACCGCCTTAAGTGGAGGAAGTGCATCCGGGAGGGCGCTGAGCACCTCGAGTCTCATCGCCGAAAGCATGCAGAAACCAAATGCAGGCAGCGGAAAGAGCAGGCGGCAAACCAGTCCCACCCACCCCTTTCCCTCAACGACTATCTGTCCCACCTGTGACAGGGACTGTGATCCTTGTATTGGACTGTTCAGCCACCTAAGGACTCATTTTAAGAGTGGAAGCAAGTCTTCCTCAATTCCGCGGGACTGCCTATGATGATGGGGTTTGTGTGTGTGTGTGTGTCAGTGTGCGTGTGTGTCAGTGTGTGCGTGTGTGTCAGTGTGCGTGTGTGTCAGCGTGTGTGTCAGTGTGCGTGTGTGTCAGTGTGTGTGTGTGTCAGTGTGTGTGTGTGTGTGTCAGTGTGTGTCAGTGTGTGTGTGTGTGTGCGTGCGTCTGCGTGTCTGTGTGTGCTTGTGTGTGTGCATGGCAGTGTGTGTGTGTGTGTGTGTCAGTGTGTGCGCGTGTCAGTGTCTGTATGTGCGAGTGTCGGTCTGCACGTCAGTCTGTGCGTGTGTGTGAGCACAAGAGCCAGCAGGATTCACTATCATAATCGGCGATGCGTGTATCAAAGAGTGGAGCCACGCAGGGTGCTTGCTGTGTCAGTGACAGCACGAACACATTAGATTTTCAACTAGGCCATATGGTTGAATTGAAGGAGGGAATGCACTCAGCGGAGCATTGCATGTCCCTACTGTTTAAACAGGAGCAGCGCGCCCCTCATTTAAAAGAAAAACCCGAATGAATTGTGTACAAAATGCAAAGGGTGGGTGTAATGTATGCTCCTGTCAGTATGCTCACAGGTTTGTAGAGCTGCTGGTCCCTGGGGATGGAGCACGCGGTGTCCACCGGTACGCGCGCAGCCTTCCGCGAGGGGTGGCCGCCGGAGGGACTGGAGTGCTTCATCACCCCCGGCAACAGAATTTTAATTTACTTGGTTGATTATTCCAAAGATTTATTTCTAATTTGTCGGTTCTGGAGCCCCTTTAATAAGGGGGCACTTGATTTTATATTTTACAAAAATAGTTTGTAGAGCTGTTGCATTTTGAGTGGCTTAGCCAGTCACATGATGGCCACAAGACTTGATGTGGTCAAAATTGCCCCCCCCCCCCCCCCCCCCCCTTTGGGGCGGATACTTCGAATGAAATGGTGATTTACCACTCCAATTGATGGGGAGTGGGAATCGAGCGATTTTGGGCACTTTTTGACTGGACAAATGACCGTGGCAGTATTGGGAGTGGAAATGGCCCCCTGTGAATCAGAGCTAGGGTGGGACAACCTCACCTGACTCGCATTCATAGGAACATAAGAAACAGGAGCAGGAGTCAGCCATACGGCCCCTCGAGTCTGCTCCGCCATTCAATATGATCATGGCTGATCCGATCCTGGACTCAGCTCCACTTCCCTGCCCGCTCCCGATCACCCCTTATCGTTTAAGAAACTGTCTATCTCTGTCTTAAATTTATTCAGTGTCCCAGCTTCCACAGCTCTCTGAGGCAGTGAATTCCACAGATTTACAACCCTCTGAGAGAAGAAATTCCTCCTCATCTCAGTTTTAAATGGGCGGCCCCTTATTCTAAGATCATGCCCTCTAGTTCTAGTCTCCCCCATCAGTGGAAACATCCTCTCTGCATCCACCTTGTCGAGCCCCCTCATAATCTTATACGTTTCGATAAGATCACCTCTCATTCTTCTGAATTCCAATAGTAGAGGCCCAACCTCCTCAACCTTTCCTCATAAGTCAACCCCCTCATCCCCGGAACCAACCGAGTGAACCTTCTCTGAACTGCCTCCAAAGCAAGTATATCCTTTCGTGAATATGGAAACCAAAACTGCACGCAGTACTCCAGGTGTGGCCTCACTAATACCCTGTATAGCTGTGGTAAGACTTCTCTGCTTTTATACTCCATCCCCTTTGCAATAAAGACCATTCACTCATAACGGGGCACTGTTCCCTGGCCGCCTTATAGGGCAGGCCTTTCAGGCCGGTACTGCTCATTGTGCTCAGAGCGACTGCTATGTGTGCGTGTGACGTTTCTCATCGTGTAAAAGGGCACATGTCCGATGCGGCGGGCACATGGGTGGAGCGAAAACCCGTTTTCCCCCCCCCCACCTCTCCTCTTCCCCCCCCACTCCCCGCCCAACCCTGGCTCCTGGCCCCGGGGGGCAATTTCGGATGGGTTGGGCCCGTCAATACATCCCCGGTCGGTGAGGCCCCTCCGCTCCATTCCTGTCTCTTTTGGTTGTCCTCTCTCTCTCTCTCTCTCTCTCTCTCAGGTGGATGTAAAAAATCCCAGGGCACTATTTCGAAGAAGAGCAGGGGAGTTTTCCCCGGTGTCCCGGTTCCCATACGTATCCCGCAATCAACATAACAAAAAAAACCAGATGATGTGGTCATTATCACATTGCTGTTTGTGGGAGCTTGTTGTGCCCAAATTGGCTGCCGCATTTCCCACATTACAACAGTGACTACACTTCAAAAAGTACTTCATTGGCTGTAAAGCGCTTTGAGATGTCCGGTGGTTGTGAAAGGCGCTATATAAATTCCAAGTCTTTTCTTTTAGAAACATAGAAATTTGCAGCACAGAAGGAGGCCATTTTGGCCCATCGTGTCCACGCCGGCCGACAAAGAGCCACACGGCCCTCGGTCAGCAGCCCTGAAGGTTACATATAAACCTATGAACAATGGCGGAAAGGCAAAGAGCACCCAGCCCAACCAGTCCGCCCCACACAACTGCGACACCCCTTACACTGAAACATTCTACACTCCACCCCAACCGGAGCCATGTGATCTCCTGGGAGAGACAAAAACCAGATTAAAAACCCAGGCCAATTTAGGGAGAAAAATTCTGGGAAAATTCCTCTCCGACCCCATCCAGGCGGTTGAAACTAGTCCAAGAGATCACCCTGGCCGTATTCTATTCCCTGCAATACTTACCATTATATCTGCGCCGACCAACAAAACGTCATCCAGTCTAATCCCAGTTACCAGCTCTAGGTCCATAACCCTGCAGGTTACGGCACTTTAAGTGCCCATCCAACCATCTCTTAAAAGTGGTGAGAGTTTCTGCATCCACCACTCTTCCAGGCAGTGAGTTCCAGATCCCCACAACCCTCTGTGTAAAGAAGCCCCCCTCAAATCCCCTCTAAATCTTCCACCAACCACCTTAAAACTATGTCCCCTCATTATAGACCCCTCCACCAATGGAAATAGGCCTTTACTTGGCCCCTCAATATTTTGTACACCTCGATGAGGTCTCCTCTCAACCTCCTCTGTTCCAATGAGAACAAACCCAGCCTATCCAATCTGTCCTCATAACTAAGATTCTTCATTCCAGGCAGCATCCTCGTAAAT
Organism: Pristiophorus japonicus; assembly: GCF_044704955.1. NCBI lineage: Eukaryota > Metazoa > Chordata > Chondrichthyes > Pristiophoridae > Pristiophorus > Pristiophorus japonicus. Next base: position 70,178,492 of record NC_091997.1, read on the forward strand.
CTCCTCTGTACCCTCTCTAGTGCAATCACATCCTTCCTATAAAACAGTGACCAGAACTGCTCGCAGTACTCCAGCTGTGGCCTAACCAAAGTATTATATAATTTAAGCATAACCTCCCTGCTCTTATATTCTATGCCTCGGCCAATAAAAGCAAGCATTCCGTATGCCTTCTTAACCACCTTAACCACCTGGTCTGCTACTTTCAGGAATCTGTGGACAAACACTCCAAGGTCCCTTTGTTCATCTACACTATTAAGTGGCCTACCGCTTAATGTGTATACCCTTTCCTTATTAGCCCTCCCAAAGTGCATCACCTCACATTTCTCTGAATTAAATTCCATTTGCCACTGCTCTGCCCACCTGACCAGTAGATTGATATCCTCCTGCAGTCTATGACTTTCCTCTTCATTATCAACCACACAGCCAATTTTAGTGTCGTCTGCAAACTTCTTAATCATATTCCCTATATTCAAATCTAAATCGTTGATATATACCACAAAAAGCAAGGGACCCAGTACTGAGCCCTGCGGAACCCCACTGGAAACATCCTTCCAGTCACAGAAACATCCATCAATCATTACCCTTTGCTTCCTATCTCCAAGCCAATTTTGGATCCAACTTGCCACTTTGCCCTGGATCCCATGGGCTTTAACCCTCATGACCAGTCTACCATGTGGGACCTTATCAAAAGCCTTGCTAAAATCCATATATACTACATCGTACGCACTACCCTCATCGACCCTCTTGGGTTACCCGCTCAAAAAATTCAATCAGGTTAGTCAAATATGATCTTCCCTTAACAAATCAATGCTGATTGTCTCTAATTAATCCTTGCCTTTCCAAATGCAGAATTATCCTGTCTTTCAGGATTTTTTCCAATAATGTTCCCGCCACTGAGGTTAGGCTGACAAGCCTGTAATTACTCGGCCTCTCCCTTTCTACCTTCTTAAACAAGGGTACTACATCTTTCTTAGAGGGGGTAATGGAACTTATGGAGGCGGCCAACTTTGGCCCCACTACATCCTGAGGCCTTAAAGTTGCAGGCCCAGGGTCTAGAACATTCCATCAACCGGGCAACGCACCCTCCAACCCCACGTGAGCAATGCCAGGGGAGATCCACTCGCTTGTCACACAGGTCTCCTGCGATCTATTGTGGCAGAGGGGGTTAACCATGAAAACCACTGCTAAAATGGACGGACAAAGGGATTTGATGGGCACAGGGCAATTATATCGGGCCCTGGTGAGACCACACCTGGAGTATTGTGTACAGTTTTGATCTCCTTACCTAAGGAAGGACATACTTGCCATAGAGGGAGCGCAACGAAGGTTCACCAGACTGATTCCTGGAATGGGGGGATTGTCCTATGGGGAGAGATTGAGTAGACTAGGCCTATATTCTCCAGAGTTTAGAAGAATGAGAGGTGATCTCATTGAAACATCTCACATTTTGAGCAGGCTTAACAGGGTAGATGCAGGGAGAATGTCTCCCCCTGGCTGGGGGAGTCTAGAACCAGGGGTCACACAGCCTCAGGATAAGGGGTCAGCCATTTTGGACTGAGATGAGGAGAAACTTCTTCATTCAGAGGGTGGTGAATCTTTGGAATTTTCAACTGTGTTATGCATGTTAACTGGGTTTTAACTGCCACCGGAGGGCGTGACTGTTGGAGTCCTAATGGTCACTGGCAGACACGTGCAAGCCGGGTATATAATGCTGGCAGCCATGTTGAATCCTCACTTTGAGAGTAAATAAACTGGAGTAAGATCATGCTTGAACTAGCTCACCGTGCGTAGCCTCATGGAATTATTCGATTATTAACAGACTGGGTCATTGAATATATTCAAGGTGGCGATAGACAGATTTTTGAATGATAAGGGAATGAAGGGTTATGGGGAGCGGGGCAGGGAAGTGGAGCTGAGGCCAAGATCAGATCAGCCATGATCTTATTAAATGGCGGAGCAAGCTCGAGGGGCCGAATGGCCGACTCCTTTTTCATATGTTCTTACTAGCTTGTATCATAGGTGTTCAGAGGGGGTTAACCATGAAAAATAAAACATAGTTCCGAGAATAAAAATTAGTGCTGAGAAAAATAAAGCATAGAATTTGCTACTATGGATGTTTGAATACTCACGGAATATATTGTGTGTGATGAGAAATATGAGGTGCGCCGAATGTTTATGGCGGAGATAGATCATGGCGGAGGAGCAGTGAGAGATCGTGGCGGAGGTGTGGCGAATGAGGGGACGGGGCCCAGAAGAGGCGAGGGCCCAGGGGCAGCATGGGTCAGCCCACACTGCGATATGTGTGTGCGCTGGGTCCGTGCAGCAGAGCAGGTCTCCAGTCGTCCTGGTTAACCCTTGCCACTGGACCAAGACCCAGCTCTGTCAAGCCCCGTGTGGTGGCTGATGTGCAACGGTCACCCCACGTTAAAAAAATCCACCCACAGGCATCTTCCACCCCCCTCAATTGGAGTAAAGGACCTGGAACATCGGGTCCTTCATTGAAACATTTATGAATTCATGTGGAAACAAGTCATCCTCGTTCGAGGGACCACCTATGATGATGAAAACCGTGATCATCATCATCATAGGCAGGCCCTCGAAATCGAGGAAGACTTGCTTCCACTCTAAAAGTGAGTTCTCAGGTGACTGCAACAATGGTGGTGTGGTGTTCCGGCCTGTTGCTGTTGGAGTTGTCCATGAGGGTCCTGACATTACAGGTCCCGAACTTCATTTTGAAGGGGTGGAAGATGCCTGCGCGTGAGTTCCTTTAACGTGGGGTGGCCGTTGCACACGGGCTTAGCAGAGAAAGGTCTTGGTCCAGTGGCAAGGGGGTCCAAGACGACTGGAAACCAGGCACTGCTGTATGAGTCTAGTTGCCTACAGTGGGGTGTGGGCCGTAAGCTCGGCGCTGAGCAGCTCCCTTCGATGAGGTGGTGAGAAAACCGAGGCCTGGCTCAGGGCAGACATCGGGATGGTTAGAGGTCCACTTTGTGGAAGGAGGAGCAAATAGGTCAGAGTGACCACAGCCGTTGTGCACACCACGTGCTCGACAGACCCTAAATATCGCAGCTGAAATGGATGGACAAAGGGAGTTGATGTGTACAGGCCAAGTGTTTGTATGGTCAAGCGGTATGGTGTCTTCATCATCATCAGAGGCAGTCCCTCGGGATCGAGGAAGACTTGCTTCTACTCTAAACATGAGTCCTTAGGTGGCTGCATAGTCCAATACGGGAGCCACAGTCCCTATCACAGGTGGGACAGATAGTCATTGAGGAAAAGGGTGGGTGGGACTGGTTTGCCGCACGCTCTTTCCGCTGCCTGCGCTTGGTTTCTGCACGCTCTCGGCGACGAGACTCGAGGTGCTCAGCGCCCTCCCGGATGCACTTCCTCCACTTCTGGCGGTCTTTGGCCAGGGACTCCCAGGTGTCGGTGGGGATGTTGCACTTTATCAGGGAGGCTTTGAGGGTGTCCTTGTAATGTTTCTGTTGTGTATCTGTAAAGCATGCACTCCCATGTTCCGCCACCAGGGAGCGCATCCCTTGAAGTCCCAAGGGATCCCAGCATCCCTTGGGAGCACTGTATATAAGCTGGCCCCTAAGGCCTGTTACTCACTCTGGAGTGTCTCAATAAAGACTGAGGTCACTGTTACTTTAACCTCCCTGTGTGCAGTCTCATCTGTGTTAGGAACACAACAACTGGCGACGAGGACACGAATCCAACGCAAAGATGCAGCAAACTGTGGGCATCCTGGAAAAGTTCTCGGAGGGTGAAGACTGGGAAGCCTATGTCGAATGGCTAGACCAATACTTTGTAGCTAACAAGCTGACAGAGAAGGAAGCGCTGCAAAAAGGAGACCAATCCTCCTCACAGTCTGCGGGGCAGCGACCTACAGCCTCATGAAGAATCTTCATGCTCCGGTGAAACCCACAGATAAGTCGTATGAGGAGCTGTGTACACTGGTTCGGGAGCATCTTAACCCGAGGGAGAGCGTGCTGATGGCAAGGTATCTGTTCTACACTTGCCAGCGATCTGAAGGTCAGGAAGTGGCGAGCTACGTCACTGAGCTAAGGCGACTTGCAGGGCAATGTGAGTTTGATGGCTACCTGGGGCAAATGCTCAGCGACTTTTTTGTACTGGGCATTGGCCACGAGACAATCCTACGAAAACCTTTGACTGTAGAGACACCGACCCTCAGCAAGGCCATTGCAATAGCACAGGCGTTTATGTCCACCAGTGATAACACCAAACAAATCTCTCAGCACACAAGTGCTAGCAGTGTTCATAAATTAACTGGAACTGTGTTTGCGAGCAGAAATGTACAGGGCAGAAACCACGAGTCTGCAACTGCCAGCAGGCCTCAGGTGACCTAGATGACTGATTCCGCAACAAAGGATGAATGCAAGGCGATTCACACCTAGTTGGCGTTGTGGAGGCTTCCATTCATCCTATTCATGCCGCTTCAAAGGGTATGTTTGCAAGAGCTGTGGAACAATGGGACACCTCCAAACGAGCTTGCAAATGAGCTGCAAGTTCTGCAAAACCTGCTAACCACCACGTGGCAGAGGAAGATCGGTTCATGGTGGACCAAAGCAATTTCGAGCCTCAGAGAGAGGAGGCAGATGCTGAAGTACATGGGGTGCACACATTTTCGACGAAATGTCCACCTATAATGCTAGACGTAAAATTGAATGGCTTACCCGTAGCCATGGAACTGGACACTGGCGCTAGCCAATCTATCATGAGTAAAAAGATGTTTGAGAGACTGTGGTGCACCAAGGCACTCAGACCAGCCCTGAGCCCCATCCACACGAAACTGAGAACGTACACCAAAGAGCTTATCACTGTCCTGGGCAGCGCCATGGTCAAGTTCACCAACAAGGGGATGGTACATGAACTGCCACTTGGATTGTCCCAGGCGATGGCCCCACACTGCTTGGAAGGAGCTGGCTGGGCAAAATCTGCTGGAACTGGGATGACATCAGAGCGCTATCACATGTCGATGAGGCCTCATGTACCCAGGTTCTTAACAAATTTCCTTCCCTTTTCGAGCCAGGCATTGGAAACTTTTCCAGGGCGAAGGTGCGGATCCACTTGGTCCCAGAGGTACGACCCATTCACCACAAGGCGCGAGCGGTACCTCACATGAGGGAGAGAGTGGAAATCGAGCTGGACAGGCTACAATGCGAGGGCATCATCTCCCCAGTGGAATTCAGCGAGTGGGCCAGCCCGATTGTTCCAGTACTCAAAAGTGATGGCACGGTCAGGATTTGCGGCGAATATAAAGTAACTATGAATCGTTTCTCGCTACAGGACCAATACCCGCTACCTAAGGCAGACGACCTATTTGCGACACTGGCAGGAGGCAAGACGTTCACCAAGTTCGACCTGACTTCGGCCTACATGACGCAGGAGCTGGAGGAGTCTTCGAAGGGCCTCACCTGCATCAACACGCACAAGGGACTGTTCATCTACAACAGATGCCCGTTTGGAATTCAGTCGGCTGCAGCGATCTTCCAGAGAAACATGGAGAGCCTACTCAAGTCGGTACCACGCACAGTGGTTTTTCACGACGAACTTTTGGTCACGGGTTGGGACACCGTCGAGCACCTACAAAACCTGGAGGCGGTCCTCCAGCGACTGGGCTGCGGCTGAAGAGGTCGGAATGCGTCTTCATGGCAACAGAAGTGGAGATTTTGGGGAGAAAGATTGCGGTGGACGGCATTCGGCCCACAGACGCCAAGACAGAAGCTATCAGAAACGCGCCCAGGCCACAGAACGTCACGGAGCTGCAGTCGTTCCTGGGACGACTCAACTATTTTGGTAACTTCCTACTGGGGTTAAGCCTCCTCTTAGAGCCCCTACATGTGTTATTGTGTAAAGGTGAGAACTGGGTATGGGGAGAAAACCAAGTAATTGCTTTTGAGAAAGCCAGAAACATTTTATGCTCCAATAAGCTGCTTGTATTGCGTAACCCGTGTAAAAGACTTGTGCTAGCATATGATGCGTCGTCTTACGGAGTCAGGTGTGTATTACAACAAGCTAACGTTGCGGGGAAGTTGCAACCTGTAGCCTATGCTTCCAGGAGCTTGTCTAAGGTCGAGAGGGCCTATAGCATGATTGAGAAAGGGGCATTAGAAGCATTAGGCTCCCGACTGCCTCACCTTGTAAATAGTTTTCACTTTGGCTTTGGGGAGGGAGTGATGTTGTGTATCTGTAAAGTATGCAATCCTATGTTCCGCCACCAGGGAGCGCATCCCCTGAAGTCCCAAGGGACCCCAGCATCCCTTGGGAGCAGGGATCCCAGCGTCCCTTGGGAGCACTGTATATAAGCCGGCCCCTATGGCCTGTTCCTCACTCTGGAGTGTCTTGTTAAAGACTGAGGTCACTGTTACTTTAACCTCCCCGTGTGCAGTCTCATCTGTGTTAGGAACACAACAGTTTCCTCTGCCCACTTTTGGCTCGCTTGCCGAGAAGAAGTTCCCAATAGAGCGTTTGCTTTGGGAATCTCGTGTCTGGCATGCGGACGATGTGGCCAGCCCAACGGAGCTGGTCAAGTGTGGTCAGTGCTTCAATGCTGGGGATGTTGGCCTGGTAGAGGACGCTGATGTTGGTTTGTCTGTCCTCCCAGGGGATTTGTAGGATCTTGCGGAGACATCGTTGGTGGTATTTCTCCAGCGACTTGGGGACTTGTACATGTCTGAGTCATACAGGAGGGCGGGTATTACTACCGCTCTGTAGACCATGAGTTTGGTGCACACCACGTGCTCGACAGACCGTGAAAAGCACTGCTGTAATGGATGGACAAAGGGAGTTGATGTGTCCAGGCCAAGCGTTTGTGTGGTCAAGTAGCATGGTGTAATTGTCAGGTCATTGTACCGGCGGGCACACAATGAGACAAATGGAGACTGGAAACAGCTGATGAAGGGAAAGGCAGGGAACGTGCCAATGCAGACTTCATTTCTCACTCTTGTTTGCTCCAGCTGCGTTGTGAAGGTCTCCTTATCTCTGTGCCTCGGCTTTCCCCACCCCAAGGCTGCGCTCAAATGAGTTGTGTACCTTTGACAGCATTTCCCAACAGACCTTGAAGTGTTCAGATTAGGAAGTCCTTCACATTCTTCATGGCCGAGGCTGGGTCCAAGAGCAATTATCTGCGGTCGGACAATCATAAGGAGCTGCTGATGCACGAAAAAGACTTGCCTTTCCTACCGCGTCTTTCACGGCCACCGGGCGCCTCAAGGCGCTTTACAGCCAATGAAGTACTTTTGAAGTGTAGTCACTGTTGCAATGTGCGAAACGCGGCAGCCAATTTGCGCACAGCAAGCTCCCACAAACAGCAATGTGATAATGACGCAGATAATCTGTTTTTTAGTGATGTTGGTTGAGGGATAAATATTGGCCCAGGACACTGGGGATAACTTCCCCTGCTCTTCTTCAAAATAGTGCCATGGGACCTGAGAGGGCAGACCGGGACTCTGTTTAACGTCTCATCTGAAAGACGGCACTTCCAACAGTGCGGCACTCCCTCAGTACTGCGCCTCCGACAGTGTGGCGCTCCCTCAATATTGCAGTGAACTTTCAGTCTAGATTTTTGTGCTCAAGCCCCTGGAGTGGGACTTGAACCCACAACCTTCTGACCCAGAGGCGAGAGAGTGCTGCCCACCGAGCCACGGCTGACACCTACATACCCAGCTGGTACTGGCAAAGTGAATCAAATCTCCTGATTAAGATCCAAGTACGCACTCTAGCCACCTCAACTGACCGACGAGGAAGGTCCCAGGTACAACCCACTCTGAGGTTGGTCCTCTGGACCCCCCGCTAGCATAGGAGACGTCTCTTGACCCTGGCTGACCTTACTGCCTGGAGCCGTTTGCACGGTGCTGTTCGTCAAGCTTGAGGACATCATCGACGAGAGAGCGATGGTCCTTTATTCAAATGAATTCTCAGGAACCGTCCATTGGCATTGCAATGCTGTGGAAATCATCATAGACAGTCCCTCGAATCGAGGATGACTTGCTTCCACGTCAAAAAGTTCACAGGTGTTTCAATGAGGGACCAAATATTCCAGATCCCGAACTACATCCTGAAGGGTGGAAGATGCCTGTGCGTGGATTTTTTTAACGTGGGGTGGCCGTTGCACACCAGCCACCACACGGGGCTTGACAGAGCTAGGTCTTGGTCCAGTGGCAGGGATTAACCAAGATGACTGGAGACCAGCTCTGCTGCACAGACCTAGTGCGCACACATAACGCAGTGTGGGCTGGGCCCGTGCTTCCCCTGGGCCCTCGCCTCTTCTGAGCCCCCGAACTCTCGCCTATCCCAGGCCCCGATCACATCCCTCCACAATCTCTCATAGAAACATAGAAAATAGGTGCAGGAGTAGGCCATTTGGCCCTTCGAGCCTGCACCGCCATTCAATGAGTTCATGGCTGAACATGCAACTTCAGTACCCCGTTCCTGCTTTCTCGCCATACCCCTTGATCCCCCGAGTAGTAAGGACTTCATCTAACTCCTTTTTGAATATATTTAGTGAATTGGCCTCAACAACTTTCTGTGGTAGAGAATTCCACAGGTTCACCACTCTCTGGGTGAAGAAGTTTCTCCTCATCTCGGTCCTAAATGGCTTACCCCTTATCCTTAGACTGTGACCCGCTGGTTCTGGACTTCCCCAACATTGGGAACATTCTTCCTGCATCTAACCTGTCTAAACCTGTCAGAATTTTAAACGTTTCTATGAGGTCCCCTCTCATTCTTCTGAACTCCAGTGAATACAAGCCCAGTTGTTCCAGTCTTTCTTGATATGTCAGTCCCACCATCCCGGGAATCAGTCTGGTGAACCTTCGCTGCACTCCCTCAATAGCAAGAATGTCCTTCCTCAAGTTAGGAGACCAAAACTGTACACAGTACTCCAGGTGTGAGCTCACCAAGGCCCTGTACAACTGTAGCAACACCTCCCTGCCCCTGTACTCAAATCCCCTCGCTATGAAGGCCAACATGCCATTTGCTTTCTTAACCGCCTGCTGTACCTGCATGCCAACCTTCAATGACTGATGTACCATGACACCCAGGTCTCGTTGCACCTCCCCTTTTCCTAATCTGTCACCATTCAAATGCTCCTTCGCCCCGACCTCGCCGCTCCTGCTGTACCTGTCCAACGCCCCAATCACCGACCTGGATCTTGGTGACGTCCCTCTTCGCTGCCATTGCTCTCGGGGGTTCTGCCCAATGTTATCACTCAACCAACATCACTAAAACACTGGTTATTATCGGGTCACTGTTTGTGGGAGCTTGCTGTGCACAAATTGGCGTTCCCACATTACAGCAGCGACTGCGCTTCCAAAAAAGTACTTCATTGGGTGTAAAGCGCTTTGGGATGTCCTGAGGTCGTGAAAGGCGCTTTATAAATGCAAGCTCTTTCGTTGGGGTGGGCAGGAAGGAGGGCGGAGACCGAGGAACGTGAAACCTAAGGGACTCCGCAACTAAGCAAGTGCTCCCATTTCAGTCATACGTCCACTGGACGAACTCACGACGGAGTACGTTGCGGGTGGCAATCGAATAAGCTCGGTTCAGCAGATGGTCCCGTGCCCACAACAAGTCTTCAGCACGTATCATAGAATCATAGAAAGCTATGGCACAGAAGGAAGCCATTCGGCCCGTCGTATCCATGTCGGTAGAAACAGTCCTGCCTCCAGTCCGACCGCATCATATTGCATCAGTACGCCGACGCTTTGAAGAGAGCAGGCATCGAGCAAAAGGTTACAAAATATGTTTGCTTCCTCCAAAAAAAACCCTCCCAAAAATATATAGTCTAAATAAGACCCGATAAATAATTTATAAGTGAAACTTTCTTTCACATGTTAAGCCAGCATTCCTGCCCAGTTGTAGGAGGATTGCATATTTTCAGAACCAGCCTTTGCTGCAACAATTACAACTCTCGATTGCACAAAAATAACCTTTTTTGTCACAAATGGAAATCTAACCTTGTCCTCTACAGTTACAATTTATGAAATAGGAGAACCTTCCCGCTCCTCCAGATAAGTGCTCTGACCTTGAGCTTTGAGTCCTTGTATCAAATGGATGTTTTGAAGGGGGGGGGGGGGCAGAGGCAGACACTAAATGAAGCAGTTCAGCATTTAGCGGCTGAGCGTTTCTTGTGCTCCCTTCGAAGCCGTTCACCGTTGCCTGTAGCTGCAACGGAGGTGGTGGCCGTTTGATGTTCTCACTCTGGTGCTCACTTGGAAAGTTGTTTCTTGGAACGTGTCAGCTGTGGCTCAGTGGGCAGCACCCTCTGAGTCGGAAGGTCATGGTTTCAAGTCCCACTCCAGGGACGTGAGCACAAAAATCCAGGCTGACACTCCCAGTGCAGTGCTGAGGGAGTGCCGCACTGTCGGAGGTGCCGTCTTTCGGAGGAGACGTTAAACTCTGGCCCCGTCTGCTCTCTCGGGTGGATGTAAAAGATCCCACGGCACTATTTCGAAGAAGAGCAGGGGAGTTATCCCCGGTGTCCTGGGCCCAATATTTATCCCTCAATCAACATCACTAAAACAGATTATCTGGTCATTATCACATTGCCGTTTGTGGAAGCTTGCTGAGCGCAAATTGGCTGCCGCTTTTCCTACATTACAACAGTGAGTACACTCCAAAAAAAAGTACTTCATTGGCTGTAAAGCACTTTGAGACGTCCAGTGGTCGTGAAAGGCGCGATATAAATGCAATTCTTTTCACTTTAGAGGTAGTTTTAAATCGCATTCTTTTTTTCAGTATATACTTCCACTTCTAGTTTTTAAATCCTCTCATGGCCACAGGCTCCCCTTAGCTCGGTAACCTCCTCAGCCCGATAACGTCTCCCCCCCCACACACTCCCTCCGCGACACCCTGGTCCATTCCGCAGTCACCCCCAGCACCCCTTCCCCTTCCCACGGCACCTTCCCAGGCAAGCGCAGGAGATGCAACACCTGCCCTTTTACCCCCTCCCGTCCCGCTATCCAGGGCCCCAAACACTCCTTCCAGGTGAAACAGCGATTTACTTGTACTTCTTTCAATTTAGTATCATCATCATAGGCAGTCCCTCGGAATCGAGGAAGACTTGCTTCCACTCCCAAAGTGAGTACTTTGATGGTACAGTCCGATACGAGAGCCACAGACCCTGTTACAGATGGGACAGACATTCGTCGGGGGAAGGGGTCGGTAGGGCTGGTTTGCCGCGCGCTCCTTCCGCTGTCTGCGCCTGGCCTCTCCATGCTCCTTGCGTCGAGCCTCAAAGAGCTCAACACCCTCCCAGATGGACTTTCTCCACCTCGGACGGTCTGCGGCCAGGGTCTCCCAGGTGTCAGTGGTGATGTCGCACTTTACCAGGGAGGCTTTGAGGGTGTCCTTATAACGTTTCTGCTGTCCTCCTTTGGCTCCGCATAAAACATTTGCTTCGGGAGTCTCATATCTGGCATGCGTACTGTGTGGCCTGCCCAGCGAAGCTGATCGAGTGTGGTCAGTGCTTCAATACTGGGGATGTTAGCCCTGGTCGAGGACACTGATGTTGGTGCGTCTGTCCTCCCATGAGATTTGCAGGATCTTGCGGAGTCATCGTTGGTGATATATCTCCAGCGACTTGAGGTGCCTTCTATACATCGTCCATGCCTCAGACCCATACAGTAGGGCGGGTATTACTACAGCCCTGTCGACCATGAGTTTGGTGGTAAAATTTCAACTTAGTATACTGTATCCGCTGCTCACGATGTGGTCTCCTCTACATTGGGGAGACCGAGGGTAGATTGGGTGACCGCTTTGTGGAACACCTCCGTTCAGTTCGTGAGTGTGACCCTGAGCTTCCAGTCGCCTGTCACTTTAATTCTCCGCTCTTCTCCCCCTCTGACCTCTCCGTCCTCGGCCTCTGACACTGTTCCAATGAAGCTCAACGCAAGCTCGAGGAACAGCATCTCATCTTTCGCTTAGGCACTTTACAGCCTTCTGGACTCAACATCGAGTTCAACAATTTCAGACCGTAACCTCTGCCCATATTTTGTTCCCTGTCCTCCTACACCCCCCCTTTTTTTCTCTCTTTCCCAGGATAACAGGTGAAGATTCCGCCATTGACAACCTATCTAGACTCATCTTTTGTTTCCTAACTTGTCCCAATACCATCTCATTTTGCCCATCATCCCATTTGTCTCTCTAATCTCTCCTGCCTTCCCCCCTTTTGTTCTTTCCTCCCCTCCCCCTTTCCCTGCCCCTGCACTTCCTCAACAATCTGTTACATCTCAAACTTTTCCAGTTCTGACGAAGGATCACCGACCCGAAGCGTTAACTCCTGTTTCCCTCTCCGCAGATGCTGCTCTGACCCGCTGAGATTTCCAGCATTTTCCGTTTTTATCTCTATTCCTGGCGTTCCTCCTCCGCCTCTTGTGCACACCCTGCCTTCAGCCCCACTCTCTGGAATCCCCTCCCTTTCCACCTCCCTCTCCGCATTGCAAATCTTCCTTAAAACCCAGCTCTTTTCCAAAGTCTCTGGTCACTCTTCCAGATTGCCAGTTTCCCATTATTGAAAGAGGGCAAGTCTTGAATTTTCCCATCTATCACAACCTCAGGGCGTCCTAAAGTGATTTCCAACTATTGGAGTAGTTTTCAAGTGCAGTCACTGTTTAAATATAGGAACAGCGTCATGCAGTATGCTCACAGCAAGCCCCCACAGACAACAATTAGATAACAACCAGATAATCTGAGTTTTTTTAGGTGTTGATTGAGGGATAAATATTGGCCAGGACACCGGGGATAACTCCCCTGCTCTTCTTCAAAATAGTGCCGTGGGATCTGATATATCCACCTAACTAGGCCTCTATTCACTAGAGTTTAGAAGAATGAGAGGGGATCGCATTGAAATTCTGATTGGGTTGCATAGACTGGATGTGGGGAAGATGTTTCCCTGGCTGGGAAGTCTAGAACAAGGGGTCACACAATCTCAGGATACGGGGTAGGAAATTTAGGACCGAGATGAGGAGAAATGTTTTCACTCAGAGGGTGGTGAACCTGTGGAATTCTCTACCACAGAAGGCTGTGGAGGCCAAGTCACTGAATATATTTAAGAGGGAAATAGATAGATTTCTAGAAACAAAAGACATCAAGGGGTATGGGGAGAAAGCAGGAATATGGTGTTGAGATAGAGGATCAGCCATGATCATATTGAATGGCGGTGCAGGCTCGAAGGGACGAATGGCCTACTACTGCCCCTATTTTCTATGTTTCTATGATTTCATGCACTTGAATTGGTTCCCATTTTCCACTCTGTGCTACAGGAGCTGGAGAATTACCGGGCCGCCATGCAGAGGATGGCCGAAGACATTATCCACTTGCGGAAAGACATCGCGGGACTGGAGGCCGACAACAGCAAGTTGCGGAGTGAGCTGAGTTTGCACCAAGATCTCGGCCGGACGCTGCTGGACGACACGGACATCGATGTCATGACAAAGACTGAAATGGCCGACAGAATAGGTGTGCTCCAACGTACCTTCTGGTCTCAGATCTATCGTGGTTTAACTCGTGTTGCATAATGTACTTTTGCGATCCCATGGGCAAGCTTTCACCACCAGTTGGCTCGGTGTTTGCATGACCAACGGTATAACAGATCTGTGATAAAAAGCAACCGGAATCCACGTTATGTACAGAGGACCCTTGCTTATCTACCATATCAGAGGGCGAAAAAAAGAAAAGATAGAACTTGCCTTCATATAGCGCCGAGGTCAGGGCGAAGGAGCAGCAAGAGATTGTAGAGGGATGTGATCGGGGCCTGGGAGAGGCGAGGGTTTGGGGCCCAGAAGAGGCGAGGGCCCAGGGGCAGCACGGGCCAGCCCACACTGCGGTATGTGTGCGCACTAGGTCTGTGCAGCAGAGCAGGTCTCCAGTTGTCTTGGTTAACCCTTGCTGTAGTGTATGTAGGCACCTTTAGTAATGACTTCACGAGGCAGGGTATGGTACTTAAACTGTGCAGACCTGCAGTCCTTTATTAGCCGCTCCTGAGTGCCAACAACAAGCTGTGAGTTCCCTTTTATACTGGGTTACCTGCCGTGTGCAGGCAACCCCTGGGTCTCCAGCAACAGCACCCTCTGGTGTACCGGTAAGGTGTGTACAGTACAAGGGTACATTCAATGTGGCATAACAGTGTTACAGACATTACACAGTAAACAGGCATGCCTACACAACACTTGCCACTGGACCAAGACCTAGCTCTGTCGAGCCCGTGTGGTGGCTGGCGTGCAATGATCACCACATGTTAAAAAAATCCACGCACAGGCATCTTCCACCCTTCAGGATGTAGTTCAGGACCTGGAGTATTGGGTCCTTCATTGAAACACCTGTAAACTTTGATGTGGAAGCAAGTCATCCTCGACTCGAGGGACTGCCTATGATGATGGTGATCTTCTCAATGCGCTTTGCAGCCAATGAAGCTCTTTTTATTTGCAGTGTCATCACTGTTGTAATACAGGGAATCGCGACAGCAGTGAGATGATAAAAGAAAGGAAGAGTTTGCATTTCTCTAGCGCCTGTCTCAAAATCAGGACGTCACACAGCGCTTCACAGCCAATGAGGGACTTTTGCGGTGTAGTCGCTGTTGTAATGCAGAATAAGCAGATCATTGTCTTTAGGTTGTGGTTAAGGGGTAAATATTGGCCAGAACTCCCCTGCTCTTCTTCGAAATCGTGCCGTGGGATCTTTTACGCCCAGCTGAGAGAGCAGACGGGGCCTCGGTTTTAACGTCTCATCCGAAAGACGGCACCTCCGACAGTGCGGCACTCCCTCAGCACTGCACTGGGCGTGTCAGCCTGGAGTTCATGCTGAAGTCCCTGGAGTGGGACTTGAACCCACAACCTTCTGACTCAGAGGCGAGTGTGCTGCCCACTGAGCTAAATTGGTCAGCATTGCGACCAATTTACACTTGGAAAATGGGCTCAACGTATACTCATTTCTACCCTCCCGTCTGTGTCACAAATCCTGGGCCTACTCTACATTGGTTCTATACTTTCCTAAATTACAACAGTGACTACACATTGGTTGTGAAGCGCTTTGGGACGTCTGGTGGTCGTGAATGACGCGACCAAGTCCTGCTCACCCCTGTGCTCGCTGACCTACATTGGCTCCCGGATAACACCTCGATATTTTTTAAGATTCTCTTTCTTGTGTTCAAAGTCCCTCCATGGCCTCGCCCCTCCCTGTCTCTGTAATCTCCTCCAGCCCCTACAACCCTCCGAGATCTCTGCACTCCTCCAATTCTGGCCTCTTGCGCATATCCCCAATTTCCATCGCTCCACCATTGGCGGCCGTGCCTTCAGCTGCCTGGGCCCCAAGCTCTGTAACTTCCTCCATAAAACTCTCCGCCTCTCTCCTCCTTTAAGACGCTTCTTAAAACCTACCTCTTTGACGAAGCTTTTGGTCACCTGCCCTAATATCTCCTTATGTGGCTCGGTGTCAAATTTTGATTGATAATACTCCTGTGAAGCAGGATGTTAAAGGTGCTATATAAATGCAAGATGTTGTTATTATATAAATGCAAGTCTTTCCATCGTTCCTTCTTTAACCTTCCGTCAGTTACCTTGATTAGTAAAGTCACGCGTTTTGATTTCTGTCTAAACATGGATGATGTAAACTGTGCGGATATGGAACTAGTGTTTTAACGTTCTTTTTCTCATGTGTCTTTGATGCTCTCATGGCTTCCAGTGTTGTTAAAACAGAAACTGACAAGTGAGACTGCGGAGTTCCTGAACTGCAAGGACAAAGTGCAGCAGCTGCAGAATGAATTGATTCGGGTAAGTTGAAAAGTGAAAGAATGTTGTTGAGTTCCCTGAATGGCTCAATGTGGAACTGAGCCAGACAAACCAGGGAGGTCTCTGCTTTGATGCCTCGTTCACTCTGTTATGTAATTAAGATATTTCTAATAGAAAGCTGCTCACTTGAATGAATGCATAATTCAGAGTTCAGACTTATTCAGAGTTCAGGGTGCATTTCTATAGCACCTTGCATGACCACCATGGACTGGCTTAAGAATTCATAGCAACACATTGCTTTTAAGAACTAGTAGGTTTATTAGCAAAGGAATTAACAATCACACTACACATTACCAGTTCATCCACCAGGCTCACAACCACCTGCCCCATCGTGGATCCCCCGAACCCAACTGGCTGGGGTTTTATTGAGTCTTGTGAACATCACGTGACTGGCTCAGCCACTCACAATGCAACAGCTCCACAATTATTTTGGTTGTAACTATAAGTCAAGTGCCCCCTTATTAAAGGGGCACTAAAACCGACAATTTAAACAAATTAACTTTTAACAATAATTGTTCAAATTAAAACTTGGTTGTCGGGGGTGACGATGCACTCCAGTCCCTCCGGTGCCCACCTCTCACCGGGTACCAGTGAGAGATGGGCGCCGTACTCCATCTCCAGGGACACCCTGGCTCGGATGTAAGCGCGGAAGAGAGGCAGCCAGTCGGGCTGAACGACCCCCTTGACCGCCCACTGGCTGGACCAGCTGATGGCCCCCTTGACCAGGCCCAGGAGCAGTCCTACGAGGAAGCCCTCCGACCTGCCCGCTCCCCTCCGCACAGGGTGCCCAAAGATCAGGAGCGTGGGACTGAAGTGCAACCAGAATTTGAGGAGCAGCCCTTTCAAATATTGGAAGAGGGGCTGCAACCTCGCACAGTCGATAAAAACGTGGAACACGGACTCATCTACACCGCAGAAATTGCAGGCAGCCTGTGAGCCCGTGAACCGACTTAAAAACTTATTGCATGGGACTGCTCCAGGCCAAGTCCCCAATGAATAGAGGGAGGACTCCCGCGTAGAGTGCACTCCATTGGGGACCCCCGCCTCCTCCGGACGGCAACATGGTGCGCCATGGCGTGCAACAGCTCTACAACTATTTTGGAAAAAAACAATCAAGTGCCCCCTGATTAAAGGGGCGGGGGAAATCACACTCCAAAACCTTTTCAGGTGCCCCCTGTTTTTTTTTTCCTGAGGGCACCAAAACACAAATTATACAAGTGCCCCCTGACTAAAAGGGGGGCGGGGGGCATTAAAACTGAAAAACTTAAACAAATTAAACTTTTGACGTGGTTCAAAATAAAATTTGGTCTATTGGGGAACTCCCGCCTCCTCCGGACGGCAAGATGGCGTGCAACAGCTCTGCAACTCTTTTGTTGTTATGCTTCCATTCCGTCGGGGAATTGAACCTCGATCGCCCGCGTGAACAGGCAGGGATGCTCACCACTATACTATCGAGGAACTAACCTGTGAGCATCCTCACAGGTTACAGGGTCATAAGAGGCAATTCTGGACAAAGTGTTGATTGAGGGATGTTCAGAGCAGACGATTGGCTGGACTGATCTTATCACAAATGGACAAGCTTGTTGGGCACAATCGCCTTCTCAAAGTGTGCTTTGGCGGCAGGTATTTGCGCCAGTCTTAGTTCATTAAGGATTTATTGCGTCAATTCTGACCATTACAGAAGAACGATCGGGAGACCGAACTACTGCGGCTACAGAAAGTCCATCAGCAACAACAAGCAGTGCTCCAGAAATACCAGGAAAAAACACACAAACTAAAAATTCTGGAAGACACGATACGGCAACAAGAAAAGGTAATGCTGATCGTGAAGCTGATTCAAAAAAGGCACGATATATGCAGAGTTCGAATGTTGAACTTGTTAAGCACTCAACAATCCAACCTTGAATGAGAAATGGATCATAATTGGGTTTTTAATTAAGGCTTAACACAACACGTGCACCAGCTCTTGCCTCATTTTTTGTAATTTATTATTCCTGGGATGTGGGCGTCGCTGGCAAGGCCGGCATTTATTGCCCATCCCTAATTGCCCCTTGAGAAGGTGGTGGTGAGCCGCCTTCTTGAACCGCTGCAGTCCGTTTGGTGAAGGTGCTCCCACAGTGCTGTTAGGGAGGGAGTTCCAGGATTGTGACCCAGCGACGATGAAGGAACGGCCGATATATTTCCAAGTCGGGATGGTGTGTGACTGGGAGGGGAATGTGGAGGTGATGGTGTTCCCATGCGCCTGCTGCCCTTGTCCTTCGAGGCGCTGGAGGTCATGGGTTTGGGAGGTGCTGCCTAAGAAGCCTTGGCGAGTTGCTGCAGTGCATCTTGTAGACGGTGCACACTGCAGCCACGGTGCGCCGGTGGTGGAGGGAGTGAATGTTGAAGGTGGTGGATGGGGTGCCGATCAAGCGGGCTGCTTTGTCCTGGATGGTGTCGAGCTCCCTGAGTGTTGTTGGAGTTGCACTCATCCAGGCAAGTGGAGAGTGTTCCATCACACTCCTGACTTGTGCCTTGTAGATGGTGGAAAGGCTTTGGGAAGTCAGGAGGTGAGACACTCGCCGTGGAATACCCAGACTAATGAAGGCACGATCAAACATGAATTATGAGGGAACATCTGTAGATTAAATATATAGAATTACATCAAATTTACAGCACAGAAGCAGGTCATTTTGCCCAACAGGTCCATGCCGGTGTTTATGCTCCACACAAGCCTCCTCCCACCCTACTACATCTCACCGTATCAGCATATCCTTCTATTCCCTTCTCCCTCGTGTTTATCGAGCTTCCCCTTAAATGCATCAATACTACTCGCCTCAATCACTCCCTGTGGCAGCAAGTTTCACACTCTCACCACTCTCTGGGTAAAGAGGATTCTCCTGAATTCCCCATTGGATTTATTAGTGACTATCTTATATTGATGGCTTCTAGTTCTGGACTGCCCCACAAGAATCTTCTCTACGTCTACCCTATCAACCCCCTTCATAATCTTAAAGACCTCTATCTGGTCACCCCTCCGCCTTCTCTTAGCTAGAGAAAAGGGCCCCAGCCAGTTCAATCTTTCCCGATGGGTTTAACCTCTCCGTTCTGGTATCATCCTTGTAAATCTTTTTTGCAGCTTCTCCAGTGCCTTTATATCCTTTTATAATATGGAGACCAGAGCTGTGCACAGTGCTGCTGTCTAACCAAGGTTCGGTGCAAGCCTCACATAACTTTTCTGCTTTTCAATTCTATTCCTTCTATTCATTGGCTGTAAAGCGCTTTGAGACATCCGATGGATGTGAAAGGCGCTATATAAATGCTGTAAAAGCCTCCAGTCCAGATCCAAGGTTGCTCCAACCTCTGTCATTGAATTACAACATGCAGATGACGCTAGCGTTTGTGCACACTCGGAGTCTGAACTCCAAACCATCGTTGACACCGTCACTGAAGCGTACGAGAGTCTGGGCCTCACATTAAACATCAGTAAGACAAAGGTCCTCTACCAACCTTCCCCCGCCACACAGGACTGCTCCCCAGTTATAAGAACATAAGAAATAGGAGCAGGAGCAGGCCACACTGCCCCTCGAGCCTGCTCCGCCATTTAATACGATCATGGCTCATCTGATCATGGACTCAGGTCCATTTCCCTGCCCGCTCCCCATAACCCCTCGGTCCACGATGAGGCCTTGGACAATGTGGACCACTTCCCATACCTTGGGAGCCTACTGTCAGCAAGGGCAGACATCATCAACGAGGTCCAACACCGCCTTCAGTGCGACAGCGCAGCCTTCGGCTACCTGATGAAGAGAGTGTTCGAAGACCAGGATCTCAAACCCGGCACCAAGCTCATGGTCTACAGAGCAGTGGTGATACCCACCCTCCTGTATGCTTCAGAGACATGGACTATGTACAGTAGGCACCTCAAAGCAAGGCATCCTCGACTCCGGAGGACTGCCGAAGAAGAGGATACAAATGCAAGTCTTTCTTTCTCTAGAAATGAACCCCAGAGCTTTGTTTGCATTTTTTATGGCCTTGTTAACCATAAGTACTTAAAGTAACATAAAACACTGGCACTCACAGAATTCCTTGCGACTGGTAGGAACTGCAAGGGGCGGAAGGTATCATTCACCTAAATTTTACAATTGGGCAGCGGACAGAGAGGTCTGAGAAATTTCGAACTCGGGCCTTATTTGAACCTCACTGGAGAATATCGCTCCTGAAACGGGCGTCTGACTGTAACTTGCCCGCTCTCACAGGGTAAGGTACAGCATGGCTAGACGCAGAATAAAGCGCTATCCACATTCTGTGAATGCTGTCTAAAGGTTCTATCTCCTGTCTTTTCAATGCAGGTTATTGAAAAAATGGAGAAACTTTTGGATAAAAAGTTAAACGAGAGGCCGAGAGAGAAGCCTCATGCATCTAAAAAACGTGCAGGTAAATTAATTGACATAACAACATCATAAATAACAGCAGGAGTCAGCCATTTGACCCCTCGAGCCTGCTCCGCCATTCAATAAGATCATGGCTGACCTTCGACCTCAACTCCACTTTCCTGCCCGATCCCCATATCCCTTCATTCCCTTAGATTCCAAAATCTATTGATCTCTGTCTTGAATGTACGCAACGACTGAGCCTCCACAGCCCTCTGGGGCAGAGAATTCCAGAGATTCACCACCCTCTGAGTGAAGAAATTCCTCCTCATCTCAGTCATAAGTGGCTGACCCCTTTTTCTGAGTCTATAATAAAGGGGCAATTTGAACCCTACTCGCTCAGCAGAAACTTGGGTGTGTGGCAGTTAAGATTCACCCGGCACTCACCTGTCTGAAAGCCGCCATGATCGCAACGTCCACAATTGTAATCTGTTCCCCCGAGCAGGCAGCAAGGACACGCTCTCAGAGCCAACAGGGTCCTTCGTAACATATGTACAGCACCTCGAGTCGTGTCGCCGAGAGCATGTGGAGGACACGCGCAGGCAGCGGAAGGAGCGTGCGGCAAACCAGACTCCCCAACCATTCATTCCTTCAACCGACTGTCTGCCCCACCTGTGACAGAGACTGTAATTCTGTAATTCCCATTTTGGACTGTTCAGCCACCTGAGAAACTCACTTTTAGAGTGGAAGCAAGTCTTCCTCGATTTCGAGGAACTGCCTATGATGATGATCCTTACATAGGCATGTTTGCCATTTTTGAGACCCGACTGTAATTTTAACTCCGGCGAATCTACCTAGAGTTAAAATCGAGGCCATTTCTGGACTCTCCAGCCAGGGCAAACAGTCTCTCAGCATCAAGTGATTGAAACATCAAGCTTAGGATATTTTCACGAAACGTCTACAGCCACTTTTGAATTGTGCCGGTATCAGTTTTCTTTCTTGGCATATGGTGCGATTAATGTGTGTGTGGTCTGTACTGACAATCAAATTAAAGCAAGATATGAGATTTTTAATCTAAATGGACGGTAATGTTTGTGGTACTGGATGTGTATTGTACATATTGCTGAACCCTTACATTGCTTGTATTTGAGGAGTTACTGATGACAACGTCAGGAAAGAGGTGGAGTCTGTCCTCCTGGCAGAGAACGCCCGGCTGCGTGACGAGATCGAAAAGTTACGAAACCAGCCCCCAGCACCCATCATTCTCCAACATCCAGTACACGCAGTGAAGGTAGGGTTCAATTAATGCAACAAACGTGGTTCGACTAGCAAGTGGCTTACAGCATTCGTTAACCTTTTAATCGGCTGTAGTAAAAAAGTATCAGCTCGGCTCGGTTGGTAGCATTCTCCCCTGAGTTAGAAGGTTGTGGATGTGGGTCCCACACAGGGACTTGAGCTCATAATCTGATTGATTTTCATCGCTCCACCATTGGCGGCCGTGCCTTCAGCTGCCTGGGCCCTAAGCTCTGGAATTCCCTCCTGTAATGTATGTACCTGTGAGCATGTTCACAGGTTTGTAAAGCTGTTGCATTGTGAGTGGCTTAGCCAGTCACGTGATGTTCACAAGACTCAATAAAACCCCGGCCAGTTGGGTCTAGGTCGTCCACGATGAGGTATGCAGTTGTGAGCCAGGTGAATGAATTGGTAATGTGTAGTGTGATTGCTAAACCTTTATTAATAAACCAACTAGTTCTTAATAGCAATGTGTTGCTCTGAATTCTTAAACAAAGAACTCGATGAAGCAAATACATTACACTTCCCGAAATCCCTCTGCCTCTCCTCCTTTAAAATGCTCCTTAAAACCTACCTCTTTGACCAATATCTGTCCTAATATCTCCTTGTGTGGCTTGGAGTCAAATTTTGTCTGATAACGCTCCTGTGAAGCACATTTTACTTCGTTAAAGGCGTTTACAAGTCATTGTTGTTTGTTACTGTGGTGAGCCACTGAGGGAGTGCTGCACTGTCAGGGCCACTGGCCTTTGGATGGATGTCTGTCTGTTCAGGAGGAGGTTAAAAGAGGCCCTGGGAAGAGTATATAATTGGTTGCAGTTGAATGACGACTTGAATTCCTGTTTCATCCTGACTCATGATCTTAGATCTTAACCTCTCACTCACAAGTTCTTACGTTTTTATGTTACGCAGACTGGGCCAACTCTGTCGGAGGGTTGATTACGTTTCGGGTTGCCAACTCTGGTGGAACATATTCCTGGAGGTTTTATCACATGACCTCCTGCCTCCAATTGCCACACCCAGTCAAACAGCCTTTTTTCCCCCTCTCCAATATTTGGAGAACTAACGAACGAAAGTGTTGAAAATACCATATTTTTACTGCCCCGATGGTTTGTCTCCCGGGTCGCCGGCAGCTGTGTCTTGGAGATTAGTCTTCAAGTCCTGGAGACTCCAGGCCAATCCTGGAGAGTTGGCAACCGCTAAATACACTTCCTGTTTTTAATTCCGATTTCCAACAGTTTTCTTTTTAATCCCAATAAGAACATAAGATATAGGAGCAGGAGTCGCCCATACGTCCCCTCGAGGCTGCTCCACCATTCAATAAGATCATGGCTGATCTTGCACCTCAACTCCACTTTCCCGCCGATCCCCATATCCCTTAATTCCCCTAGAGTCCAAAAATCTATCGATCTCAGCCTTGAATATCATCACTGTTATATATGCAGACTAAAGATATACTCTCTGTGTAGTCACTGTATAGTTGCATAAGATGGAGACTTGTTATCTGATGTACTATCAATAAGGTTCACACTGTGTATTTACTATGCTGACACCACTAGAGGGTGCAATGGTGGAGACCGGGGTTTCCTGCCCCTGTGGCAGAAGCTGTCCACCAGAGGGCACTGTGGTGCGGGACCTGAGGGTCACCTGCATAGGTGTGCAGTGCCCAGTATAAAAGGCTGCCCACCTTGCTTGGGCCTCGCTCTGGAGTTACGAATAAAGGACCAAGGTCACTACAGTTTGAGTACAACAAATTGCCTCGTTGGAGTCATTCATAAGTACATTACAGTCATAAGGATCATCATAGGTAGTCCCTCGGAATCGAGGAAGACTTGCTTCCACTCTAAAAATGAGTCCTTAGGTGGTTGAACAGTCCAATACGGGAACCACAGTCCCTGTCACAGGTGGGACAGACAGTGGTTGAGGGAAGGGGTGGGTGGGACTGGTTTGCCTCACGCTCTTTCCGCTGCCTGCACTTGATTTCTGTCACCGATGAGACTCGAAGTGCTCAGCGCCCTCCCGGATGCACTTCCTCCACTGAGGGCGGTCTTTGGCCAGGGACTCCCAGGTGTCGGTGGGGATGTTGCACTTTATCAGGGAGGCTTTGAGGGTGTCCTTGTACCGTTTCCTCTGCCCACCTTTGGCTCGTTTGCTGTGAAGGAGTTCCGAGTAGAGCGCTTGCTTTGGGAGCCTCGTGTCTGGCATGTGGACAATGTGGCCTGCCCAGCGGAGCTGATTGAGAGTGGTCAGTGCTTCAGTGTTGGGGATGTTGGCCTGGATATACTCAAAGACTGAGCTCCACAGCCCTCTGGGGTAGAAAATTCCCATGATTCACCATCCTCCGAGTGAAGAAATTTCTCCTTGTTTCAGTCTTCACTGGTCACGACGCACCCCTCTCTTGACGACGATCGTTTAATGTCCCGTTCTTCCTTTCAGGAGTCCTTTTCTAACTCGGAGAAACTAAATTTACTGGCAACATTGGAGAAAGCCCAGACGCGTGTACAAACACTGGAGACACTGGTGGGTACATTTTAAAAGGTGCTGTCAGCATCTCTTTGCACTATTTAACTATCTGATTGCCATTGGTACAGCACTTTGCGTGTGTACGCACTAGGAGGCAGTTCAGAGAAGGTTCACTAGGTTGATCCTGGGGATGAGGGGGTTGACTTATGAGGAAAGGTTGAGTCGGTTGGGCCTCTACTCATTGGAATTCAGAAGAATGAGAGGCGATCTTATCGAAACGTATAAGATTATGAGGGGGCTTGACAAGGTGGATGCAGAGAGGATGTTTCCACTGATGGGGGAGACTAGAACTAGAGGGTATAATCTTAGAATAAGGGGCCGCCCATTTAAAATAGAGATGAGGAGAAATTTCTTCTCTCAGAGAGTTGTGGATCTGTGGAATTCGCTGCCTCAGAGAGCTGTGGAAGCTGGGACATTGAATAACTTTAAGACAGAAATAGACAGTTTCTTAAATGATAACAGGATATGGGGTTATGGGGAGCGGGCAGGGAAGTGGACCTGAACCCATGATCAGATCAGCCATGATCGTATTAAGGCTCGAGGGGCCGTACGGCCTACTCCTGCTCCTATTTCTTATGTTCTTATGTACATCTTTGAGGGTGTTGGAACTTGCTTCTGTGTCATGGGTCCCAGCATATCGCTGGGCCATTGTCTGATTAGGATATGCTAATATTGGAGATAAGTCGGGACAGTGGGGAGTAGCAAATAGCAGACAGGGGTGCGAGTGTCAGGAATTGGTCAGAACAATGGAAGCACCCGAGCAGTATCACATTAACTGTCACGGATTGTCTAGGTCACCCTGTTCCTTTTGTAATGTTACGGCAGGATGTCAGGTTAAACTGATTGATAGTTAAACCATCAAGATGACCATTATATCAAGGTATGGAGGTTTGGTGAGTAGGATTCTGGGCATCATGTGATATGACTCGCATTCTAGGGGAGGTTACTTGTGTCATGTATCTCACATTATTGTATATAACTGTATCTTACCATGCTATTCATGACTGTAACTGGATATGACCTGTAACAATAAGCATACCTTACCACCAGGGGTGTACTTGGTGGGACAGGTATGGAGTGTCTCCTGCAAGGTATATAAAGGGAAGTCTCAGGCAAGTGCAGCACTGGGGAGCTGGAATTAAAAGTGCAGGTCCTGAGTGACCTTGTCTTCAGCATGTGTCTCGTGTAAGTCAGTACATTAGAGTCAGGACTTAACAACTTTAAGGATGCTTGGAAGGTTGGCATGCAGGTGCAGCAGGCGGTTAAGAAAGCAAATGGCATGTTGGCCTTCATAGCAAGGGGATTTGAGTACAGGGGCAGGGAGGTGTTGCTACAGTTGTACAGGGCATTGGTGAGGCCACACCTGGAGTATTGTGTACAGTTTTGGTCTCCTAACCTGAGGAAGGACATTCTTGCTATTGAGGGAGTGCAGCGAAGGTTCACCAGACTGATTCCCGGGATGGCGGGACTGACCTATCAAGAAAGACTGGATCAACTTGTATTCACTGGAGTTCAGAAGAATGAGAGGGGACCTCATAGAAACATTTAAAATTCTGACGGGGTTAGACAGGTTAGATGCAGGAAGAATGTTCCCAATGTTGGGGAAGTCCAGAACCAGAGGTCACAGTCTAAGGATAAGGGGTAAGCCATTTAGGACCGAGATGCGGAGGCACTTCTTCACCCAGAGAGTGGTGAACCTGTGGAATTCTCTACCACAGAAAGTTGTTGAGGCCAATTCACTAAATATATTCAAAAAGGAGTTAGACGAGGTCCTTACTACTAGGGGGATCAAGGGGTATGGCGAGAAAGCAGGAATGGGGTACTGAAGTTGAATGTTCAGCCATGAACTCATTGAATGGCGGTGCAGGCTAGAAGGGCCGAATGGCCTACTCCTGCACCTATTTTCTATGTTTCTATGTTTTTGAACGTGTGACAGATGACAAAAGAGGGATACAAAGGAATGTTTTGAGCAGAGAGCTCCCGGGATGATCGGAAGTCTAACACCGATGGAGGCCAAACTTGGGTCTGCAGGAAACCAGGTTATCTGAGTCTATTATATAACCGTAATAGTTATTATACAATTTGTGTCGGAGTAATAAACTTGCATTTGGACAGTACGCTCGAGCCTGAATCACGAGGAATAATTTGACTGAGTTTAAGAGATTTCCTTACAGAGGGACAGGACAGTAGGTAACTTCGAACGGTCGGGGGGAGAAGTGGGAGGCGGTGGTGGGGGGTCTGGAACTCACGGCCTGAAAGGGTGGTAGAGGCAGAAACCCTCGTCGCATTTAAAAAGTACTTGGATGTGCACTCGAAGTGCCGTAAACCTCTACAGGGCTACGGACCAAGAGCTGGAAAGTGGGATTCGGCTGGGGAGCTCTTTGTCAGCCGGTGTGGACACGATGGGCCGAAATGGCTATAAATTTCTATGATTCTATGATAATCGAGAGAAGTAAAAACACTGCAGAAGCTTAATATCCGAAATAAAAACAGGACATGCCGGAAATACAGACAGGGGGAGCGACCCTGCTTTCCAGGAATGGCACTCAGGCGCTGACAGATTTGCTGAGTTCGGGCCAGCGTTTTCTGTTGGTATCTCTGTCTCCGGTGTAAATGGGGTTTAACTGCGGCAAGCTTGATGCATCTTCTGACTGAAAAGTCGTCTGGTTAGCGCAAGAAAAACCTCCAGTCTGATGCAGGGGCTCATTGCGTTACGTGCAAATTATTGGGCCGTAGATTGCGGCCTCTCTGGATGCGTACGATGAGCGGGTGCCCGAAGAGACCCCGCGAGTTCCAGGTTCAGGCGCGAGAAGCGCATGCGCCGAAATCCGTCACTTGCAATGCAGATCACACGCATACGTAGCAAAGGGCCACCGCAGGCAGAGATTTGGGCTATTTGCCCAGCGAATGTCCTTCAAACTCTTACGCTTGGTTAAACTAGGTGTAAGGCCTGCTTTTACCAGTGTAAGAGTTTTAAAAGATAGAAAAATGAAACTTTATGACCAATTTTTATATTAAAAACATTGTCCATTAAGGTAAGTTTATTTTTTAACCCTATTAACACATTTTATAAACATTTTCCCCAAAATTTTTTTCATAAAACATTTAATTCAATTTCAGTTAATTTTAAATATGTGAGGTGTTTTTTTTAATTTATTGTGTCGTGCTTCTGTGTTTTGGGGGTATTCCCAGTGATGGTAATGGGAGCTGGTACAACCGGAACTCACCATTATTATCAATGAGAATACTACATTGTGATTGGTGGTCCAGGCCCACGGAATCCCAGGATGTGCGCACGTTCCCGGGATGCGTGGGCCTCTGCACTCGGCTGCGCAAGTGTTCGTTTCTCTAGGACCACGGGGTACTTTCGGAAATAACAATTTGGCGGGAAGCCTCCTGTCATGTACCCAGACATGTTTACTGCTTGTACTATTACATATGCTGTGCCACCTGAGGGCACTGCTATGGGAAACTTGTACACCAGCTGTATGGTCACTAAAGTGTGCCACTACAGGGCACTGCAGTGGGAGACTTGTAGGTTACCTGTACAGGTGTGCCTGGCCCAGTATAAAAGGCAGGCCACTAGGTGTGATCCTCAGTCTGGAGTTACATTAAATGAACTAAGGTCACTACAGTTCAAGTGGAGTCATTATCAGATCTAAAGACATAACACCACAGACTGAAACTTTTGGCCCATTACTAACTCGAGCACGCCCCCGGGATTTCAATGAAGCTGAAAATAATTGACCTTCCTCTCTCCCTCTCCGCGGTTTGTTTGGCAGATGGAGGATAATTCACGGAAATGGGGGCGAGAGAAACAGGATATGCTGACAAGACTGTCTGAGTGCGAACATGGTTTCAGCAGGACTTCTACCATGGTATTACACGACTTTCCCTTGGTGAGCAAAGTGCTTTCCCTTCTCCCGTTTGTCTACCGCAAACTTTTTATTATCTTGTAGGTTTTGTTTAAAGAGTTTTCGAACTGAGAACCACGGGCAAAGCGCCATGTCAGACACCACCGGGGCGCGGGGGAGGGTGCCAAAAGAGTAGTTAGAGAAAGAGAGGTTAAGAAGTCGTGGTTACATTGAATATACAGCACATTCGACCCAACCAGTCCATGCCGTGTTTATACTCCACTCGAGCCTGGTTAGCTGATGTTAAACTTGTTATGTATGTAAACATTGTAACTGTGTAAGACTTGCCACCAGGGGGCGCAACTGTTGGAGGCCCAAGGGTCACCTGCACACCTCGTGCAAGGGAGTATAAAAGGTTGTCTGCCATGCTGCTTAGGCTCTCTGGAGTTTTATTAAAGAGACTAAGGTCACATCAGTTTTAGCTCACAGCACTCAGTCTTGTGGTGACAGATTAGGAAAAGGGGAGGTACAAAGAGACCTGGGTATCATGGTACATCAGTCATTGAAGGTTGGCATGCAGGTGCAGCAGGCGGTTAAGAAAGCAAATGGCATGTTGGCCTTCATAGCGAGGGGATTTGAGTACAGGGGCAGGGAGGTGTTGCTACAGTTGTACAGGGCATTGGTGAGGCCACACCTGGAGTATTGTGTACAGCTTTGGTCTCCTAACCTGAGGAAGGACATTCTTGCTATTGAGGGAGTGCAGCGAAGATTCACCAGACTGATTCCCGGGATGGTGGGACTGACCTATCAAGAAAGACTGGATCAACTGGGCTTGTATTCACTGGAGTTCAGAAGAATGAGAGGGGACCTCATAGAAACGTTTAAAATTCTGACGGGTTTAGACAGGTTAGATGCAGGAAGAATGTTCCCAATGTTGGGGAAGTCCAGAACCAGGGGTCATAGTCTAAGGATAAGGGATAAGCCATTTAGGACCGAGATAAGGAGAGACTTCTTCACCCAGAGAGTGGTGAACCTGTGGAATTCTCTGCCACAGAAAGTGGTTGGGGCCAATTCACTAAATATATTCAAAAAGGAGTTAGATGAAGTCCTTACTACTAGGGGGATCAAGGGGTATGGCGAGAAAGCAGGAATGGGGTACTGAAGTTGCATGTTCAGCCATGAACTCGTTGAATGGCGGTGCAGGCTAGAAGGGCCGAATGGCCTACTCCTGCACCTAGTTTCTATGTTTCTATGTTTCTATGTTCTTCCATACTTAACAAAACTCGCATTTTAAAAGCCTACAGATTGTAGACTGGAAGGGAGACTGGGGATGATGATATTTCACAGTTTTGAGATTTGGGACAGAATGAGTCACAGAGCATCAACAGCACAGAAGTGGGCCATTGTCCAATTATGATCTGCTAATGTTGGAACCTCCTCTCACCCCCTCTTCATCTAACCTTATCAGTATACCTTTCTATTCCTTCATCATGCACTAATTGAGCTTCCCCTTAAATACATTGATACCATTCACCTCAACCATTCCCTGCGTTCCACATTCTCAACACTCTCTCTGGTAAAGAAGTTTCTCCTGAATTCCTTATTGTATTCCGTAGAACGTTTACAGCACAGAAGGAGGCCATTCGGCCCGTCGAGCCCGTGCCGGCCCTCTGCAAGAGCACCTCAGCCAGTCCCACTCCCCCCGCCCTTTCCCCGTAGCCCTGCAATTTTTTTTCCCTTCAGATACTGATCCCACTCCCTTTGGAAAGATAAAATGGAGTCTGCCTCCACGCCCTCTCAGGCAGCGCATTCCAGATCCTAACCACTCGCTGCGTAAAAAAGTATTTTCTTACATCGCCTTTGGTTCTTCTGCCAATCGCCTTAAATCTGTGTCCTCTGGTTCTCGACCCTTCCACCAATGGGAACAGTTTCTCTCCTCTCTCTCTGTCCAGACCCCTCATGATTTTGAACACCTCGATCAAATCTCCTCTCAATCTTCTCTGCTCCAAGGAGAACAACTCCATTTATTAGTGATCATCTTCTATTTATGGACCCTAGTTTTGGACTATTATACTTCTCCAACCACTCAGTTATTGAACAGCACGGCAGATGCCCCGAGTTAGATTCAGACTGCATAAGGCACTTGCTAATATTAACATTGTACCCTTGCCATTTTAACAGAAAAATGCATCAGATTCACTTTTGACCCGAAATCAATATGGAATGATTGATCCTCTGGCATGAGTTGCAGAAGAGGAATTTACGCAACAACATATTAAGAGAACATTTCATCCGAATGCCTAGTCAAATCGCAAAATGTACATTGCAGCAAATAGTTTATTCCCCACGTAAACTAAAGCTGGTCATAACTATTTAAAACGTTAATCCACTTCTTCTCTAAAGATTCTGGTTATTTTTGTACATAAGGCTTTGATACAGAAATACGAAATGCAAAGAAATATATATAGTTATTTTCACAAATGTTAATTGCAATTTATTAATGATTAATATGTAAATTCTTTACTAACAGTTAATGATTTGTAGACAGATCAGTATAGCTTCTATTCATTTTTGTACGGAGTATTTTTACACATTTGAACATAAGGATAAAATATTATCCAATAAAGATTTCCATTGTTTTGATGTTTTTATTTGGAGGGAGAAATATGTTGAGGTGCATTTATACTGCAGTTAATAGTCTGAGACCAATAGCCACAGAATACGTTCCTTGGAATGGCCAGAATCTCCAGGGGCTTTGGAAGTGAGGCCTTGATTGTAGAGGATATGGAGCTAGTCTTTCAGTGACACACGATTGTTCAGACTGCTGCTATGCAGTCTCTGGGTTACTATACCAACTCCTCCTTGGATACCAGCTGGGCTATTGATGGGGGTCTCGGCCATGTCACTGCTGTAACAGGGAGATCTGCGAGCTGAAGATGTTCGTAGAATCGTAGAAATTTACAGTATTTCGGCCCATCATGTCTGCACCACCGACAAAGAGCTATCCAGCCTAATCCCACTTTCCAGCTCTTGATCCATAGCCCTGTAGGTTATGGCATTTCAAGTGCACATCCAAGTACTTTTTAAATGTGGTGAGGGTTTCTGCCTCTACCACCCTTTCAGGCAGTGAGTTCCAGACCCCCACCACCCTCAAATTTCCTCTGAAATCCCCTCTATACCTCCTACCAATCACTATAAATCTATCCCCCTGATTGTTGATCCCTCTGCTAAGGGAAATAGGTCTGTCCTATCCATTCTATCTAGGCCCCTCATAATTTTATACACCTCAATTAAGTCTCCCCTCAGCCTCCTCTGTTCCAAAGTAAACAACCCCAGCCTATCTAATCTCTCCTCATAGCTAAAATTCTCCAGTTCATGCAACATCCTCTTAAATCTCCTCTGGCACCCTCTCCAGTGCAATCACATTTTTCCTGTAATGTGGTGACCAGAACTGCACGCAGTACTCCAGTTGTGGCCTAACTAGTATTTTATGTGATGTACCTTCACTGCAGACTGACTGATGCAGCTGATATCCTGAGTGACCCAAGGCACACACTAACACACAATGGTGACCATGTTTAACTAACAGTTACAAGCCAAGTGGGCTCGGCGATGTATCGTGGAACAAAGATGGCCATTTGCAAAGTGCAAGGACTATGGGTAGATGAAGTGGATCAGTGATCAGGATTCACACCAGAGCTTATGGAAATTACATTGGGCCCGAACTTGAAACATAGAAATTAGGTGCAGGAGCAAGCCACTCGGCCCCTCGAGCCCGCACCACCACTCAACAAGATCATGGCCGCCCATGCAACCCCAGCACCCCACTCCTGCTCTCCCTCCACACCCCCCGATCCCCCCAGCCACAAGGGTCATATCCAACTCCCCCCTGAATACATCCAACGAACTGGTCCCAACAACCCTCCTTGGTAGAGAACTCCACAGGTCCACAACCCCCTGAGTGAAGAAGCCTCTCCCCATCTCGGTCCCAAACGGCCCACCCCCCCCCCCCATCCCTAGACCGTGACCCCCGATTCCGGACCCCCCCAACATCGGGAACACTCCTCCCGCATCCAACCCGTCAAGTGCCATCAGATTATCTGGGTCATGAGCACATTACTGTCTGTGGGAGCTTGCTGTGTGCAAATGGGCAGCCGCCTTTCCCTGCATCACTGCTGCAATAACTTGCATTTATATAGCGTATGGAGATCATTAATTCGAGCCCGCAGAAGTAGAAATGAGCTGAGGTGACCCAAAGTTTGGTGGCCGAGTTTTTCCCGGCAGTCCTCCCCACAGTGACAGATCCCACTAGGCCTCCCGCAGGCGGGAGGGGAGTACCGCTGGGGACCGCCCGCTGAAGGCCTCTGGCATGTAGGTCGCGTAAGTGTCCTCACTGAGCTGGCAGACCGGTCCGAGCGGGAGTCGGCGGCGGCAGCAAGGGGAAGGACCGTTGTGTGGAGGAAGGTCTAACCCCGACGGTAAGTAAGAAGACCTGCAAAAAAAAAAGGTTAGTGAACTTCTTTTTCTTTCTTTATTTTTTTCCAGCGATTTATGTGGATGGAGTCCCCTAAAGGTTTTCCATTGTTTTTTTTTTATATTGATCTTAAGCTGTTCCCCCCCCCCCCCCTCCCTGGGCCCGACTCAATCCTCGGCGGCACTTTGGCGAGAATCGCATTTGCCACCGAGATTGGGAACTCCCGCCTGCTGTCGCCCAGATTCACGGCGTAAGCCATTTTTTTGTGCCGCCGCGCGGCACTGCCATATCTTTTAAGAGGAATCTCCCTGGCAACGTACCGCCCGGTCTCTCGGCGGGCCTTTGGGCGGCACTAGGGCGGGCCTTGGCTTCCACCAAGTTCAGGCCCCGAGAGATTTACGTTGGACAATGGAATTAAAACATCAAGAGCAGGTGGACACTTGGGCTAAGTGATAAAAAGTAACATTCTGCTGCTAGTTCTTAAAGGGTGACTTTTTAGAACCCCAATTTAAGCCTTTTATAAAGAAACTACAAACAAATATCATACTCAAATATGTGGGGCTACCAGCTAATTGGTAAGCAAATGAGGTGAACAAGTACAAGGTAAGTGGGTAAGATAGAATCATAGAACAATACGGCACAGCAGGCCATTCGGCTCTTTGCATCACACTTTCAGTCAGTCCCATTCCCCAGTCCTTTCCCCACAGCCCTGCAAATGTTTCCACTTCAAGTATTTATCCACTTCCCTTTTGAAAGTTACTGTTGCGTCTGCTCTCACCATCCTTTCAAGCAGCGCGTTCCAGATCCTAACTCACTGTGTAAAATTTATTTTCTGCATGTTGCCTCTGGTTCTTTTGCCAATTATTTTAAAGCTGTGTCCTCTGGTTACCAACCCTTCTACCACTGGAAACAGCTTCACATATTTACTCTATCAAAATTCTTCATGATTTTTTTACACCTTTATTAAACCTCCCCTTAACCTCCTCTGCTCTAAGGAGAGCAACTGTAGTTTCTCTAGTCTCAGCATGTAACTGAAGTTTTTCATCGCTGGTACCATTTTAGTAAACTTCTGCACACTCTCTCTGACCTTCAAATACTCCCAAATGCATCAAAAGAATAACATATATCTTTCATGTAAGCGAATAAAGGAAAGAGAAATTAGCAGGGAATTTTATATGTAGTTTATAGCACCTTTGCTATATAAATGCTGAATGGGGTTGAGGGCAGATGTGACCGGTGGAGCATGACAGGCGGAGGCGTGACGGGCGGAGACGTGACAGGCGCAGGCATGACAGGTGGAGGGGTGACCAGGACCAGGTGCATGACATGCAGGGCCTGGGCGGGGGGGGGTGGGGACATGATGGGCGGGGGTGTGACAGGCAGGTGCGTGACGGGCGGGAACGTGACAGGTAGGGGTGTGACAGGTGGAGGCATGGGCAGGCGGGGAGCGTGACGGGTGGGGCGTGACGGGTGGAGCATGACAGGCGGGGGCGTGACAGGTGGAGGAGTGACCAGGAGCATGACATGCGGGGCCTGGGCAGGTTGGGGGGGTGGGGTGGGGTGGGGTGACGGGTGGGGACATGATGGGCGGGGGCGTGACAGGCAGGAGCGTGACGGGCGGGGGGCGTGACAACTGAAGAAGGGGAATGATCGACTCAGAGAGTTGAAGTGAGCCATGAACTGCTGCCATGGCAGTTATCGTAGAAACACTTCTTGCAACTATGAGGTGCACGTACGGAACTGGAGTCTGGGCTATTTGGAAACAAACTTCAATGGGGCGACCTGTGAAAATAAGTCAAAAGTCCGTTGAAATTGAGAAATTTGATTAAATTCTGTGATGGAAAAATCTCAGCGGTTGGGGTTGACAAATAATATTTTATGTGTCTGTGAAATGTACTGGTGATCCGTTCCTACTGAAATGATACAGGCTAAGAATCTGCTCGAGACGGTCTGTGGAACGAGGTGATAACAGACGAGATGTAAATTGAAGGGTGCTCAGAAACCTTGAAACAAGTGATGAACTTTAGACTTTTTTCATAAACGGGAGTATTTGCAAAAGTAGTGTTTTATTAATGAATATAGTTATCGTTTCCTGCCATGATACAAATACATACAAAACATAAATATATCAGTCATCCCAAATCAAGAAAGTATTTGTGTGGCATGAGTTTAAGAGTTTGGACAAATACTAGGATAATTGCCCTAGTCAGCCTAAAATTGCATATAAATCTGCATCATGGTAACAAGAGGCTAGAAATTGCTTTTGGTTATAAGCAGACAAAGGGTCTGTGTTTACTATTGCGTATTGAAGCCTTTGAGCAATTAAAAAATAACTTTGAGACTTGTAAAACGATTTAAGTTTTCAAATAACAAAGCAGTCAATGGCAGTTGCAGGAGTGCAATAAATATATAAAGAGGGCTTTGTGACCATAATGTACAATTACCAAATACTCAGAATGGAAATTCAGTTGCTACAGTAAGTTTGCAAGTCTTTCAAAATACTTTGTTGTATAAAGATTACAGGGGAGGATTTTCCGGTCCTCTGCGTTCTGTTTTTCGCCCCGGAGCGGCGGCAGTGGCGACGGAGAGGCTGAGACCTTAAACAATTATTTTGCTTTGGAATACACAAAAACCATGCCAAAAATTGCTGGTCACAGGAATGTGGGAAGGTAGGACCTTGAGACAATCACTGTCACTAGCGGGGTAGTGCTGGACAGGCTAATGGGACTCCAGGTAGACAAGTCTCCTGGTCCGGATGAAATGCACCCCAGGGTATTAAAAGAGATGGCGGAAGTTATAGCAGATGCATTCGTTATAATCTACCAAAATTCTCTGGACTCTGGGGAGGTACCAGCAGATTGGAAAGCAGCTAATGTAACGCCTCTGTTTAAAAAAAGGGGGCAGACAAAAGGCAGGTAACTTAGGCCGGTTAGTTTAACATCTGTAGTGGGGAAAATGCTTGAAGCTATCATTAAGGAAGAAATAGCGGGACATCTAGATAGGAATAGTGCAATCAAGCAGACGCAGCATGGATTCATGAAGGGGAAATCATGTTTAACTAATTTACTGGAATTCTTTGAGGATATAACGAGCATGGTGGATAGAGGTGTACCGATGGATGTGGTGTATTTGGATTTCCAAAAGGCATTCGATAAAGTGCCACACAAAAGGTTACTGCAGAAGATAAAGGTATGTGGAGTCAGAGGAAATGTATTAGCATGGATCGAGAATTGGCTAACTAACAGAAAGCAGAGAGTCGGGATAAATGGGTCCTTTTCAGGTTGGAAATCGGTGGTTAGTGGTGTGCCACAGGGATCGGTGCTGGGACCACAACTGTTTACAATATACATAGATGACCTGGAAGAGGAGACAGAGTGTAGTATAACAAAATTTGCAGATGACACTAAGATTAGTGGGAAAGCGGATTGTGTAGAGGACACAGAGAGGCTGCAAAGAGATTTAGATAGGTTAAGCGAATGGGCTAAGGTTTGGCAGATGGAATACAATGTCGGAAAATGTGAGGTCATCCACCTTGGGAAAAAAAAACAGTAAAAGGGAATATTATTTGAATGAGGAGAAATTACAACATGCTGTGGTGCAGAGGGACCTGGGGTCCTTGTGCATGAATCCCAAAAAGTTAGTTTGTAGGTGCAGCAGGTAATCAGGGAGGTGAATGGAATGTTGGCCTTCATTGCGAGAGGAATGGAGTACAAAAGCAGGGAGGTCCTGCTGCAACTGTATAGGGTATTGGTGAGGCCACACCTGGAGTACTGCGTGCAGTTTTGGTCACCTTACTTAAGGAAGGATATACTAGCTTTGGAGGGGGTACAGAGACGATTCACGAGGCTGATTCCGGAGATGAGGGGGTTACCTTATGATGATAGATTGAGTAGACTGGGTCTTTACTCGTTGGAGTTCAGAAAGATGAGGGGTGATCTTATAGAAACATTTAAAATAATGAAAGGGATAGACAAGATAGAGGCAGAGAGATTGTTTCCACTGGTCGGGGAGACTAGAACTAGGGGGCACAGCCTCAAAATACGGGGAAGCCAATTTAAAACCGAGTTGAGAAGGAATTTCTTCTCCCAGAGGGTTGTGAATCTGTGGAATTCTCGGCCCAAGGAAGCAGTTGAGGCTAGCTCATTGAATGTATTCAAGTCACAGATAGATAGATTTTTAACCAATAAGGGAATTAAGGGTTACGGGGAGAGGGCGGGTAAGTGGAGCTGAGTCCACGGCCAGATCAGCCATGATCTTGTTGAATGGCGGAGCAGGCTCGAGGGGCTAGATGGCCTACTCCTGTTCTGAATTCTTATGTTCTTATGTTCTGGGCGGGCGGTCAGCCTCCAGCGCCCGGTGGGGAGTTTTGCCGCCGGTTTTACGGCGGCACAGAGCAGCACCACCCAGAAGAACTGCGCCCGGTGTGCAACACACCCCTGGTTATGACACTGGCGCGAGTTTTGACTCCCGCCCGATCCATCCACCCCGAAACGCGCCCCGCAGTGATCGCTTGGAAAATCGGGCGGGGAACCTATACCGAATGCAGAGAGGTAGGTAATGCTGTCCTAAGGTAAGTGTGATTGTTTGTTCTTAAATGTTTTTTTACGGTTTATATTGTGGTAGTGTGGGTTATGTTCTTGCTATTGTGGGTCATTCTTGCTATTGAGGGAGTGCGGCGAAGGTTCACCAGACTGATTCCCGGGATGACAGGACTGACACATGAGGAGAGACTGGATTGACTAGGCTTATACTCACTGGAATTTAGAAGAATGAGAGGGGATCTCATAGAAACATATAAAATTCTGACGGGATTGGACAGGTTAGATGCAGGAAGAATGTTCCCGAGGTTGGGGAAGTCCAGAACCAGGGATCACAGTCTAAGGATAAGGGGTAAGCCATTTAGGACCGAGATGAGGAGAAACTTCTTCACTCAGAGAATTGTGAACCTGTGGAATTCTCTACCACAGAAAGTTGTTGAGTGTAGTTCGTTAGATATATTCAAAAGGGAGTTAGATGTGGCCCTTACGGCTAAAGGAAATCAAGGGGTATGGAGTGGAAGCAGGAATGGGGTTCTGAAGTTGCATGATCAACCATAATCATATTGAATGGTGGTGCAGGCTTGAAGGGCCGAATGGCCTACTCCTGCACCTATTTTCTATGTTTCTATGTATTGGGAATATTTTTGTAATTTCTTTTCAGGTTTGTTTTTTCTCCCCAGGCCGCTCTCGGAGTGCTCCCGGCCCAGCTCTTTAGGTCTGGAGTTTTTCCATGCTAAAAAATTCACTTTCCCTATCCCTTCAAAAGAATGCTTCAGTATGGTTGTGGCAAACTCAGTATAAATGTGTGGAAAGACTTGTATTTATATAGCGCCTTTCATGCCCACAAGACGTCCCTTTACAGCCAATGAAATACTTTTCAAGTGTAGTCACTTTTGGATAGTTGGAAACCTGACAGCCATTTTGCGCACAGCAAGCTCCCACAAACAGAGCTGTACAACTCCTCCCTTAGCGCTATGCCCCACACTCAGGGCCAAGCTGCCCAATTTTGCTGACTGAGGCGCAAACTGTTCCCGGGTGCAAACTTTACCGCCCCGCCACCATTACCGCCCCGAAATCATCAAAACCAAAAATCCAGCCTTATCATTTTTATTAAACCTAAATTGAAAAGCTCTGTATCATCATAGCAACAACCAATGAAACATCATCCCATCATCTATCATTGGCATTGCACTTATCAGCCTAGTTGGAAGACAATTTATCTAGAAACAAGAATATTACTTCAACAGACGAGGGGGAACAAAATCCAAAATAATTTAACCTATTTAAGAATTTACTTCTAAACTAACATAAACATATCTATAGAGTATAATATTTACATTGAAATTAATGTTAAGAATAATTGAAAATTCACTTTCCCTCGTCCTTCAAAAGAATGCTTCAGTATGGTAGTGGCAATGTCAGTATAAATGTGTAGAAAGATTTGCATTTTTCTAGCGCCTTTCACACCCTCAAGACGTCTCTTTACAGCCAATGAAATACTTTTCAAGTGTAGTCACTGTTGTAATGTAGGAAACACGGCAGCCATTTTGAACACAGCAAGCTCCCACAAACAGCAATGTGATAATGACCAGATCATTTTTTTCTGGGGAATGTTAATTGAGGGATAAAAATTGGCCAGGATACTGGGGATAACTCCCCTTCTCTTCTTTGAAATAGTGGCCGTGGGATCTTTTATGTTCACCTGAGAGCAGACGGGGCCGTGATTTAATGTCTCATCCGAAAGACGGCACCTCCGACAGTGCAGCACTCCCTCAGCACTGCACTGGGAGAGTCGGCCTAGAATTTGTGCTCAAGTCTCTGGAGTGGGACTTGAACCCACAACCTTCTG
This sequence comes from Pristiophorus japonicus, assembly GCF_044704955.1. Classification (NCBI taxonomy): domain Eukaryota; kingdom Metazoa; phylum Chordata; class Chondrichthyes; family Pristiophoridae; genus Pristiophorus; species Pristiophorus japonicus. The sequence continues at coordinate 70,217,178 of NC_091997.1, forward strand.
ACTCAGAGGCGAGCATGCTACCACAGTTGACGCAGCATCAAAGAACATTTCATGGTTGTGCTGAAATGCCTTGATCTACAATTTAATAGTGTCCAGAAACGAGTTCTTGTGTGACAGGACCAGACATGGCTGTTGTTCATTGTGATTGAACTACCCAGTTTTTAATGATGTCTAACAGCAATGTTTACTGATGGCTGAACTAATTTCCCCATAGCTGTTAACTGGGATAGTAAGGGACAAAATTCGTCTGTTTAGTGCCACCATTAGCGCCTGAGAGGGGCGCTAAGGGGCCGCTAAGCAGCTCCAGTCCGAGCGCTGCGCTGTCAGCTCCCGCCGCAAACATCAGTGAAGGTTTAGCGGCGGCGCTGACAGTTTGCGCTGCGCTCGTTAGCCCCACCCACTTGGTGACATCACCGAGCGTGCAACGCCCCCGTAGTCACGCATTTGGAAAATTGAGTTTTTTGTCTTCAGTAGCGCCCGGCGCTGAGACCGGCGGGGGCGCGGGGGAGGGAAGCAGTTGGTCCAGCAACGGATCCTGGGGCCATATCGTCCGGAGTGCAAGGTAAGTGCTGAAATTTAGGTTTGTAAACTTCGATTTATTTGTTGCCGTGGTGGGGAAAGATGGATGACGTTTATTGAATTTTTCACCAAGTCTTTTTTTTCATCTTTAGGTGCTAGGATGCTGGCAAAAGATTGAGTGGGCCTCCTCCGCTGTCGCTCCGTTAGCGCCTGAAGTGTTGTGGGGAATGCGTCTCTTAGCGGTCCACTCTCCTCTTGTGGTGAAACAACCGAATATCCCAATTTGAGGCGGTAGATATCGCCTGGCGCTAAAAGTAGCGTCTCGACACCATCACCGCCTGAAAGCGGGCCATACCCAATTTCTACCCCTTAGCATATTAACTCACACATAAGCTGCACTAGTTTTTTTTCTCATAAAAGAAGAGAAAACCAGTTTAAGTTGACCTGGTTTTACCTGGTTTTAGTTTGGGGGGGGTGCAGCTTGTAGGTGTTTATGTTTGTCAATACGGTACTCTTTATCCACTTAAAAACAAATTCTGTTCATCATAATAAGAGATGTTGGCTCTCTATAGTGTTTACTACTGGAGGTAGCAGAAATACTAAGCTGCTTCCTGATTTTAACATAAATATATGATAGCACAGGCTGAGTGAAAACAAATATATGCAATATATAAAATACTTTGTCATCTTTACGATAGTTCTGTTTGCTCCTAGCTTCCGACTAGGAGTTAAGGTGTGCTGCCTGCCGCAAAATCATAAACCTGTTCATAAAGGATGAGTGCATGATTTTATTACACATCGCATCAAAAGGACATACTTCACCCTAAAGATCAAACAGCATTCTGGGGAGGGGGTGGGGGATACAGCGGGGGAATCGGCAATGAAATAATTTCCCTAGTGTAAGCTGGCTCTTGCTTGCTGCTTGAACTGGTTTTTCATGCTCAGCTTGGCTCCGCACCACTGAAACATTTGAATCTGGCAGTTATCACCGGGTGTATGGATATAAATCAAGCAGTGGGGGAGGTCGATAGCCCATTACTGATCACTGAGGATTTATACTTATCGAGATAGCCCGTTGAAATGATGAAAGGAACCTCAAATGCCTTCCTCTGGGGTAATCTAGAACTAGGGGCCATTGTTTCAGAATAAGGGGCCGCCCACTTAAAATGGAGATGAGGAGGAATTTCTTCTCTCAGAGGGTTGTGAATCTGTGTAATTCTCTGCCCCAGAGAGCTAAGGAGGCTGGGTCATTGAATATATTTAAGGTGGAGGTAGACAGATTTTTGAATGATAATGGAGTCGAGGGTGATGGGGAGCGGGCAGGGAAGTGGAGTTGAGGCCAAGATCAGATCAGCCATGATCTCATTGATTGGCGGAGCAGGCTCGAGGGGCCGTATGGCCTATTCCTGCTCCAATTATGTTCTTATGTTCCTCCACAAACGTATCCTTTTTTTTTTTGTCTTCATTAAATGGACTTTAAAATTAATGTGATGGGGTTCTCTGGGATAAGGATGAGGTCGAAGGTCGTTCTCACTTCAACCAGCCGACTTGTTTCGATTTTAAAGTTCTGGATTACCTAGAGAGGAAACAGGACGACAGGCATAGAGTCAGGTATTGCAGCATTTCAATTCAACAAAGACTCAGTTGTAACATGAAAAGCAGAATGTTAAATAAACAGCAGGAGACGATGCTGTTCGGCCCATCCCACCTCCCACTGCTGCTTTGGCCATTACTCAGGACCAGTGTATTATCTTCCCCCCGCAATCTCACAATCAGCGACAGATGCCAAAGGGATTTTATTTGAGAGAAGTGTTTTTAAGTTTTTATTGGAGGTATTTATAAAACCCTTGCACACACATTGCCGAAAAGTGGGAAGGTATTAAATCTCGGTAATCTTCTCCAGCCCCACATCCCCCTGAGATATCTCTGCTCCTCTAATTCTGGCCTCTTGAGCATTTCTGATTTTAATCGTTCTGGCATTGGCGGCCGTGTCTTCGGCTGCCTGGGCCCCAAGCTCTGGAACTCCCTCCCCAAACCTCTCCGCCTCTCTTTCCTCCTTTACGACGCTCCTTAAAACCTACCTCTTTGGCCAAGCTTTTGGTCATCTTCCCTAATAGGCGGCTCGGTGTCAAAGTTTGTGTAATAACACTCCTGTGAGGAGCCTAGGGACATTTTACTACTTTAAAGGCGCTATACAAATGCAAGTGTTTGTTTTTGTTTTAAATGTTTTTTTTTAATGGATTCTTCAAAATGTAGTAACCTGATTAAAAAGGTTGAGTAATCCTCAAGGACAAAGTTGTTAAATTTGTGTCGTTTAGCAACTTCTGGCATAAAGCTAGTATGCATTAGACTTACGTGAATTAGAAACAGCAGCATTTCTGTCTCTGCGATCCTGCGGCCAATACACTGCCGCGGCCCGAACCCAAAGCCCAGATTTTTGAAGTAGTTACTTCCCTGGTTCAGCCACCTTTCCGGGTCAAACCTTTCTGGCTTGCAGAATATCTCCGGGCTTCTTCCCATCGCGTACAATCCCACCTGCACTAAGGTCTATGGGAGAAAGAAATCGAGCACCATGTTTGATTCAAATCAGTGTTGTCCAACATAGTCGTTCAACAGGCACATGGGGCTAATTGGGAATCCAGTTTTGGCTAATTGCATCTCTCATTATTTAAGGAGGGATTATACATGCACTGGGGGCAGTTCAGAGAAGGTTCACGAGGTTGATTCCTGAGATGAAAGGGTTGTCTTATGAAGAAAGGATGAGCAGGTTGGGCCTGTACTCATTGGAGTTTAGAAGACTGAGAGGTGATCTTATTGAAACATATAAGATTCTGACGGGACTTGGCAGGGTAGATGCAGAGAGGATGTCTCCTCTCCTGGGGGAATCTAGAACTAGGGGACATAGACTCAGAATAAGGGGTCGCCCATTTAAAATGAGGAGGAATTTCTTCTCTCAGAGGGTCGTGAATCTTTGGAATTCTCTACCCCAGGGAGCTGTGGAGGCTGGGTCATTGAATATATTTAAGGTGGAGATAGACAGATTTTTGATTGATAAGCGAGTCGAGGGTTATGGGGAGAGGGCAGGGAAGTGGCGTTGAGGCTAAGATCAGATCAGCCATGATCTTATTGAATGGCGGAGCATGCTTCAGGGGCCAGATGGCCTACTCCTGCTCCTATTTCTTATGTTCTCATTATTAATAAGACTGAGTAATAGACTGTTGTTGGGCCTGTGAACCCAATTTTTTTCTCAAATTGGCCTGGGTTTTTTAATCGCTTTTTTTGAATCTCCCAGGAGATCACATGGTTTAGGGTGGGGTGGGGTGTATGTGTTGTGATCCACAAGAGGTTGCCATTGTGTGAAACAGGCTGGATGGACCAAATGGTCTTTACCTGTCCATCATTGTTCGTATCTGGGTTCACACACGAAGAATGGCCACTTGGATGACTTTGACATGCGATCATTGTTGCTATGCAGAAGGGGCGAAAGGGGAATAAAAATGGGGGAAGTGTTTTGGAGGGAGATGAATGGGACAGCGGAATACAACCTATCTTTTTGCTTCTGGGAACCACTGTGGTAGGTAAAGTACTTGATTGTCGATATCTTACCCCAACTGGAATGTGATAATTTCGCAACACAATGTCTTCATTTGTATATCGCTGTAACGTTACAGCTACTGGGTGAAGCCTGTAAATATAAGTAAGTTGCTTTAGTAAGAGGTAATGTACAAAGGTGGGAGGCGGAAAGCATTCAGACAATAACCAAAGTGACCAAAATGTAATGGATTAAAGCTTTCAAGGAGCAGGCACAGGCACGATGGCCCAAATGGCCTCCTTCTGTCCTATGATTCTATGCGGCCGAAGTTCGCTTGTTAATGCCGCCCATTAACGCCGGCGATGGGCGGCTAATGGGCGGCAAAGGCTGACCGTCGGCGGTGAGTGGCGTCCACGCCTCCGTAGGGATTGAGTTGGGCATTGGTGGAGGCACCAAGAGGTGACGGTGCTCCCTCAAACGGCGCCCACATGGTAACGTCAACGAGCGTGCAACGCCCCCCCCCCCCAACCTTGGCGCCACTGCCGCCATATTTGTTTTGTACGCGGCCTAATGTGCAGTACAGCCTGCAAAATACCAGAGCAGATAAGAGAAGTAAAAATAGGGGAAGGTCTCGGCAATAGTGATCATAATATAATACGCATTAAGATGTTAAATGAGAAGGGCATAAGTATGATGAAAACCAGGATATTGGATGGGAGAAAAGCTGATTTTGGGAGGCTGAGAATAGAACTTGGAAAATAAAATGGAGCGGAATGTCAGGACGCTGACCGAATTTCCCCACGGTAGGCTGCGATTTAAAAAATAAATTGAAAATAAAAATGCTTTCTGACACTTTCCCTCACCACACCCACACCTTCCCCACTGGTCCCATTAATACCTAAATGCAAAATAAAATGAACATAACCACTTACCGTGCTCCCTGGACGCTCCTGCCCCGGGACTTCCGATGTCCCACCACCTTTCCCCGGCTGCACGGACGCCGGCCGGTAAGGCCACCGCGCTCACTGAATCTCGGAGTCGCGGCGGCAAGGGGGCGTTGAACGCTCGATGACATCACCACGTGGGTGGCGGCCGAGCGCGCAGCGCACCGCCTAACTAAATTTCCAGTCAGCCCAGGAACATGGTCGCCACCAACGGTAAGGACTTAGCCACCCGTTAGCCGTCTGTCTCCGGCCGCAACGAGTGGCGTCAACTAACGAATTTCACCCCCATAGTCTAATCTACCCTGGATGGTGTTTTTTTTGCATTTTTCCCCTTACCTTCTTGTATCAGCATTGTCCAGCTGAAACGGTGTAAGGGTCGACTTAAACACAGAGTGGGTTTCAGACACAGTGGGGGGGGGGGGGGGAAGGCCGTGGGGCAGCGGGGTGGTGGGGTGTGGTTGAACCACAATCGCCTGTTATTCTGCTGAAGAGGATGCTGGTATACTTAGTACCCCGTCGGTCATCGGAAATGCCTTAAAAAATCGAGAGGTACAGGTCTGTTGCTTTTCATACCTGCATGATATTCCTTACCTCAGGGTTTCCTTCAATGCGGCTCGGAGTAGTGGCACTGATTTCAACATCTGTAATGGATCCCCGCCTGTTCTTTGCTTGGCTTCTATGATCTCCCTGCGTAAATTGTCCTGTACACTGGGGTATTTGGCAAGTTCATACATTATCCATTGTAGGGTCATAGAAGTCTGTATCATGCGAAAAATAAAATTACAAGAATATGGCAGATATTTTTTAAAAAATTATATTGATACAGTTTGAAGATGGATGCACATATATATATATATATATATATATGCTATGTTTTTTTTTTTAACAAGCCCCCTTTTTTTCCCTCTCTGCGTCCCACCATTCGCACCCTATCTAGACTCATCTTATGTTTCCTAACTTGAGCCGTTGCCATCTCACTTTGGCCCATCATCCCTTTTGTCTCTCTAATCTCTCCTGCCTTCCACCCTATCACAGACCTTCCCTTTTGTTCTATCCTCCCCTCCCCCTATCGAACTTTTGCCAGAACTGACGAAGGGTCACAGACCTGAAACGTTAACTCTGTTTCTCTCTCCACAGATGCTGCCTGACCCGCTGAGATTTCCAGTATTTTCTGTTTCTATTTCAGATTCCAGCATCCGCAGTATTTTGCGTTTGTGTTATATTATATATGCTACATTTGTGTTTGTCCACATTTAGCACACTTGAAATCCACTTCTACTCAATTGTTGGAGATTACTTTACATTTCAAATGCTTATTCTTACTGTCTCTTTAGTCTCTCTCTCTTAATACAATCTTTTTTTTCCCACTCTAAGGCCGTGATTTTAACTCCAGGGGGATTCCCCGCTCAGGCCTGAGTTAAAATCGCAGGTTGGGTCTCGATGATGTCATCGGGCTGCGATATGCCTATGTAAAGAAGGACCCCATTGGCTCCGGGTGTGTGACCTTGCTGCCCGGTCAGGAGAGCGGGTTAAAATTGCAGATGTTGCGATCATGGCGGCTTTCGGACAGGTGAGCACCGAGGCGATTTTAACTGGCCGCCCTGCCAGGTTTCTGCTGAGCGAGTCGGGTTAAAATCGCTCTTTCTGCAGCTGATGCGACCCCAATTCCTTCTCTGTCATTCCTCTGTTTCTCAATCATTGAATCGTATTGATCACGGATTGCTCACCAAGGTGCCAGATGCCCTATTATCAGCTCGCACCTCCATCAAATTACAGGGTAATGTTCTTCTCCCCAATGGCGATGGTAAAAGCCCTGCCAGCGGGGCGCGAGGTGGGAAGTTGAACCTTGCCTGACTGGGCACCCACGCCCAAGCAAGGTCTGGGCCAACAACTGCATTTGAATCACCCAACACCCTTAACTTTCCATTCGAGTTGACCAGCCAATAATGTGGGTAATGTAAGATTAAACATTGCATCTAGAGATACACTTTTATGCCACACCCTCCCTTCCTCAAAAAACCCCAAGCGCTCAGTGAAACCACTGCAATCCATGCCACCCACCAAAACACCCTCCTCTGCAGTTTTGAGACAAGCCTACAAGCGGGACCATTTCCAATGAATCCAAAATAAACATGAAGGACAAGGTTAGCCGACGCGCAACAGTTGTATTTGGACCATAACTCAGAGATCCAACGGTGGACACATCAGTTGCTAGCTTTGTGAATGTTGTACGTATGTTGAGGGCAATGTATGTCTAGCTACCCTTTCTCCGTTATCCATTCACCGGACTTCTGATTCGCTGAGAAATTTGTTCTTGGGTTTTCGCTCAAAATCTTTCATAGCTCCCGTGCTTTTTTTCCTCTCATCATACTTTGACTGCTTTCTAAATCATTCCCAATACCATGGCACCGCGACAGATTTTAGGATGATGGAAGAAGGATGAAATCTTGCACACTTTGTGAATTTAAAGGAACAGTATCAATTTTGCTAACCCAGATGAGGTCTCATTTAACAGTGGGGAGAACACTAAGTTGGGTGGCAGTGTGAGCTGCGAGGAGGATGCTATGAGGCTACAGAGTGACTTGGATAGGTTAGGTGAGTGGGCAAATGCGTGGCAGATGAAGTATAATGTGGATAAATGTGAGGTTATCCACTTTGGTGGTAAAAACAGAGAGACAGACTATTATCTGAATGGTGACAGATTAGGAAAAGGGAAGGTGCAACGAGACCTGGGTGTCATGGTACATCAGTCATTGAAGGTTGGCATGCAGGTACAGCAGGCGGTTAAGAAAGCAAATGGCATGTTGGCCTTCAAGCGAGGGGATTTGAGTACAGGGGCAGGGAGGTGTTGCTACAGTTGTACAGGGCCTTGGTGAGGCCACATCTGGAGTATTGTGTACAGTTTTGGTCTCCTAACTTGAGGAAGGACATTCTTGCTATTGAGGGAGTGCAGCGAAGATTCACCAGACTGATTCCCGGGATGGTGGGACTGACCCATCAAGAAAGACTGGATCAACTGGGCTTGTATTCACTGGAGTTCAGAAGAGTGAGAGGGGACCTCATAGAAACGTTTAAAATTCTGACGGGTTTGGACAGGTTGGATGCAGGAAGAATGTTCCCAATGTTGGGGAAGTCCAGAACCAGGGGTCACAGTCTAAGGATAAGGGGTAAGCCATTTAGGACCGAGATAAGGAGAAACTTCTTCACCCAGAGAGTGGTGAACCTGTGGAATTCTCTACCACAGGAAGTAGTTGAGGCCAATTCACTAAATATATTCAAAAAGGAGTTAGATGAAGTCCTTACTACTCGGGGGATCAAGGGGTATGGCGTGAAAGCAGGAAGTGGGTACTGAAGTTTCATGTTCAGCCATGAACTCATTGAATGGCGGTGCAGGCTAGAAGGGCTGAATGGCCTGCTCCTGCACCTATTTTCTATGTTTCTATGTTTCTATGAAACAGGCCATTCAGCCCAACTTGTCCGTGCCGACGTTTATGTTCCACGCGAGCCTCCTCCCACTTCTCTTCGTCTCACCCTATCAGCATCATGATTCGCTGTCAGGTGATCAAGCAATTTTGTCTTACTGTGTCAACTCCGCCTGCCATCAGCTCTGTGATGCTAGCTTTGATGTCATCTAGGGGTAGCATGTCTTGTAACAATAGGTCTGCAAGAATCCCAGAATACTCTGTCTTACTTTTGAGCCCCAGGTGGAACTGCTTGTATGTTTTCTGTATGCAGTGGTTTGCTGTGAATGAAAATAGAAAGTATGTTATCAAAGCACAACTATTTAATTGGCAGACAAGAATTTTTCTATCAATTAGCAATCCAACTGTAATGCATTTGCTTCATGGGATCTTTGCTTAAGAATTCATAGCAACACATTGCTATGAAGAACTAATTGGCTTATTCGCAAAGGTTGAACAATCACACTACGCATCACCAGTTCATCCACTAGGCTCACAACTGCATACCTCATCGTGAATGACATAGACAAAACTGACTGGGGTTTTATTGAGTCTTGTGAACATCACGTGACTGGCTAAGCCACTCACAATGCAACAGCTCTACAACTATTTTAACTGTACCTTTAATTCAAGAGCCCCCTTTTGTAAGGGCACAAAAATCCATACATTAACTAATAAACATTAAAGGGAACCTTGACAAATCAATTTAAATTTAAATTTTGTTCCCTGTTGAAATGACACACTCCAGTCCCTCTCGTGCCCACCTTTCGTGGAAGGCCGCGAGCGTATCGATGGACACTGCGTGCTCCATCTTCAGGGACACCCGGGCATGAATGTAACAAAGAAACATAGAAACATAGAAAATAGGTGCAGGAGTAGGCCATTCGACCCTTCAAGCCTGCACCACCATTCAATATGATCATGCAACTTCAGAACCCCATTCCTGCTTTCTCTCCATAACCCTTGATCTCTTTAGCCGTAAGGGCCACATCTAACTCCCTTTTGAATATACCTAACGAACTGGCCTCAACAACTTTCTGTGGTAGAGAATTCCACAGGTTCACAATTCTCTGAGTGAAGAAGTTTCTCCTTATCTCGGTCCTAAATGGCTTATCCCTTATCCTTAGACTGTGACCCCTGGTTCTGGACTTCCCCAACATCGGGAACATTCTTCCTGCATCTAACCTGTCCAATCCCATCAGAATTTTATATGTTTCTATGAGATCCCCTCTCATTCTTCTAAATTCCAGTGAGTATAAGCCTAGTCGATCCAGTCTTTCTTCATATGTCAGTCCTGCCATCCCGGGAATCAGTTTGGTGAACCTGCTGCACTCCCTCAATAGCAAGAATGTCCTTCCTCAGATTAGGAGACCAAAACTGTACATAATATTCCAGGTGTGGACTCACCAAGGCCCTGTACAACTGCAGTAAGACCTCCCTGCTCCTATACTCAAATCCTCTCGCTATGAAGGCCAACGTGCCATTTGCCTTCTTCACCGCCTGCTGTACCTGCATGCCAACTTTCAATGACTGATATACCATGACACCCAGGTCTCGTTGCACCTCCCCTTTTCCTAATCTGTCACCATTCAGATAATATTCTGCCTTCCTGTTTTTGCCACCAAAGTGGATAACCTCACATTTATCTACATTATACTGCATCTGCCATGCATTTGCCCACTTACCTAACCTGTCCAAGTCACCCTGCAGCCTCTTAGCATCCTCCTCACAACTCACACTGCCACCCAGCTTAGTGTCATCTGCAAACTTGGAGATATTACATTCAATTCTTTCGTCTAAATCATTAATGTATATTGTAAATAGCTGGGGTCCCAGCACTGAACCTTGCGGTACCCCACTAGTCACTGCCTGCCATTCTGAAAAGGACCTGTTTATTCCTACTCTTTGCTTCCTGTCTGCCAACCAGTTCTTTATCAGTGTCAATACATTACCCCCAATACCATGTGCTTTAATTTTTCACACTTACCTCTTGTGTGGGACCTTGTCAAAAGCCTTTGGAAAGTCCAAATACACCACACCCACTGGTTCTCCCTTGTCCACTTTACTAGTTACATCCTCAAAATATTCTAGAAGATTTGTCAAGCATGATTTCCCTTTCATAAATCCATGCTGACTTGGACCGATCCTGTCACTGCTTTCCAAATGCACTGCTATTACATCTTTAATAATTGATTCCAACATTTTCCCCACTATCGATGTCAGGCTAACCGGTCTATAATTCCCTGTTTTCTCTCTCCCTCCTTTTTTTAAAAAGTGGGGTTACATTAGCCACCCTCCAATCCATAGGAACTGATCCAGAGTCTATAGAATGTTGGAAAATGACCACCAATGCATCCACTATTTCTAGGGACACTTTCTTAAGTACTCTGGGATGCAGACTATCAGGCCCTGGGGATTTATTGACCTTCAATCCCATCAATTTCCCTAACACAATTTCCTGACTAATAAGGATTTCCTTCAGTTCCTCCTTCTTGCTAGACCCGTGGTCCCCTAGTATTTCCGGAAGGTTATTTGTGTCTTCCTTCGTGAAGACAGAAACAAAGTATTTGTTCAATTGGTCTGCCATTTCTTTGCTCCCCATTATAAATTCACCTGATTCTAACTGCACTAATCTTTTTCTCTTCACATATCTATAGAAGCTTTTTCAGTCAGTTTTTATGTTCCCTGCAAGCTTCCTCTCATACTCTATTTTCCCACTCCTAATTAAACCCTTTGTCCTCCTCTGCTGAATTCTAAATTTCTCCCAGTCCTCAGGTTTGCTGCTTTTTCTAGCCAATTTATATACCTCTTCCTTGGATTTAACACTATCCCTAATTTCCTTTGTTAGCCACGGTGAGCCACCTTCCCTGTTTTATTTTTACGCCAGACTGGAATGTACAATTGTTGAAGTTCATCCATGTGATCTTTAAATGTCTGCCATTGCCTATCCACCGTCAACCCTTTAAGTATAATTTGCTAGTCTATCCTAGCCAATTCACGTCTCATACCATCGAAGTTACCTTTCTTTAAGTTCAGGACCTTAATCTCTGAATTAACTGTGTCACTCTCCATCTTAATGAAGAATTCTACCATATTATGGTCACTCTTCCCCAAGGGGCCTCGCACAACATGATTGCTAATTAATCGACTCTCATTACACAAGACCCAATCTAGGATGGCCAGCTGTCTAGTTGGTTCCTCGACATATTGGTCGAGAAAACCATCCCTTATACACTCCAGGAAATCCTCCTCTACCGTATTGCTACCAGTTTGGTTAACCCAATCTATATGTAGATTAAAGTCATCCATGATAACTGCTGTACCCTTATTGCACGCATCCCTAATTTCCTGTTTGATGCCATCCCCAACCTCCCTACTACTGTTTGGTGGTCTGTCCACCGCGGAAGAGAGGCAGGCAGTTGGTCTGAACGACTCCATCGTCTGCCCGCTGCCTGGATTGGCTGATGGCCCCCTTGGCCAGGCAAAGGAGCAGTCCTATGAAGAGGCCGTCCGACCTGGCCGCTCCCCTCTGCACCCGGTGCTCGAAGATCAGAGTGTGGGACTGAAGTGCAACCTGAAATCGAGGAGCAGCCCCTTCAAATAGTGGAACAGGGGCTGCAACCTGCTGCAGCTCTACAACTCTTTTGTTGTGAACAAAAATAAACATTAAATCAAGTGCCCCTTGATCTGAGGGACACTCCAAACACTTTCAAACAAGTGCCCATTTGTTTTTTTTTTGAGGGCACCGAAAAACAAATTATACAAGTGCCCCCTGGCTAAAAGGGGGGGGGAGGGGCACTAAAACCCAGCAATGAAACAAATGAAACTTTAGACATATAAAATCAAATTAAAATTAGTTGCCGGGGGTGATGATGCACTCCAGTCCCTCCGGCGTCTACCTCTCGCGGAAGGCTGCGAGCGTACCGGTGGACACCGTGTGCTCCATCTCCAGGGACACCCTGGCTCGGATGTAACCGCGGAAAAGAGGCAGGCAGTCGGGCTGAACGACCCCCTCGACCGCCCGCTGCCTGGACCGGCTGATGGCCCACCTTGGCCGTGCCCAGGAGCAGTCCTACGAGGAGGCCTTCTGACCTGCCCGCTCCCCTCCGCACAGGGTGCCCAAAGATCAGGAGCGTGGGACTGAAGTGCAGCCGGAATTTGAGGAGCAGCCCCTTCAAATAATGGAATAGGGGCTACAACCTGCAGCAGCACTACAAACCTGCGAGCACACTACACCGCCCATCACTAATCAAACGTAATACTTTTTCATTGCATAATTATGCCACACTTTCTTTTTGCAGCAGTCAGTATAATTTTTCTCCACTTGATAAACTATATTGAACCGGATTGAAATAAAAAATGCCCCCTTGTATCCTAAAGCAAATTGTTTTTAGCATTTATCCAGAGTCGTGCTGTTGTATGGGAACTGAATTGAGATTTGTGCCATGGATGTCCACACGGTAGGTTGTTGAGCCCTGTCGTAACACTGGGGGAAAGCAGTGACTATAGCACAGGCACCGCCCAAGTGAGGGAGCAGGAATCTAAGAGAAAGCGAGTCTTCCTGGGCCACTCACATAGCAGCAGGGTTAGACATCTTGGAGAGTGTTTCCAAACAAAAGTAAATTTTGCTGAGGTATGATGTGTGACATGCGCGGGCCGAAAAAAAGAATCATAGAAATTTACGGCACAGAAGGAGACCATTTCGACCCATCGTGTCTGCACCGGCCGACAAACTGCTATCCAGCCTAATCCCACTTTCTCCGTAGCCCAGCACTCCAAGTACACATCCAAGCACCCCTTAAATGTGGTGAGGGTTTCTGTCTCTACCACCTTTTCAGGCAGTGAGTTCCAGACTCCCACCACCCTCTGGGTAAAGAAATTTCCCCATATATCTCCTCTAAACCTCCCCCCACTTACTTTAAATTGATGTCTTTCAGATACGGAAGTTAAAATAAACGTATCACAAACGCTCCCATCTTAGTCATTCCTTCTGGTGTGGGCCCCACCTTCACTCCCTCAAGCCCAATCGGTACAGATTTGAGTATAGCTATCCATCACCGGATTCTTGACCACATCAAGCGCTATCAGGCCCAAATCTCCTCTACTGGAACTCATCTATTACCTCAAGATGCTGGAGAACTATAGGTAAAAAAAGGGATGAGGCCCTACGAGACGAATTTAAGGAGCTAGGAGCTAAATTAAAACGTAGGACCTCAAAAGTAGTAATCTCAGGATTGCTACCAGTGCCACGTGCTAGTCAGAGTAGGAATCGCAGGATAGCTCAGATGAATACGTGGCTTGAGCAGTGGTGCAGCAGGGAGGGATTCAAATTCCTGGGGCATTGGAACCGGTTCTGGGGGAGGTGGGACCAGTACAAACCGGACGGTCTGCACCTAGGCAGGACCGGAACCAACGTCCTAGGGGGAGTGTTTGCGAGTGCTGTTGGGGAGGAGTTAAACTAATATGGCAGGGGGATGGGAACCAATGCAGGGGGACAGAGGGAAACAAAAAGGAGACAACAGCAAAAGACAGAAAGGAGATGAGTAAATGTGGAGGGCAGAGAAACCCAAGGCAAAAAACAAAAAGGGCCACTGAATGTAAAGGGGCTACAGGAGGGATCAAAACTAAAAATCATGGTTTAAAAACTAGGATTAAAACACTCTACCTAAACGCACGCAGCATTCGAAATAAAGTAAATGAGTTGACGGCACAAATCATTACAAATGGGTATGATTTGGTGGCCATTACAGGAACGTGGTTGCAGGGTGGCCAAGACTGGGAATTAAACATACAGGGGTATCTGACAATTCGGAAAGATAGACAAGAAGGGAAAGGAGGTGGGGTAGCTCTGTTAATAAAGGATGATATCAGGGCAGTTGTGAGAGACGATATTGGCTCTAATGAACAAAATGTTGAATCATTGTGGGTGGAGATTAGAGATAGTAAGGGGAAAAAGTCACTGGTGGGCGTAGTTTATAGGCCCCCAAATAATAACTTCACGGTGGGGCGGGCAATAATCAAGGGAATAATGGAGGCAAGTGAAAAAGGATTTTAACCTACATATCGATTGGTCAAATCAAATCGCACGGGGTAGCCTGGAGGAGGAATTCATAGAATACATACGGGATTGTTTCTTAGAACAGTATGTTACAGAACCTACAAGGGAGCAAGCTATCTTAGATCTGGTCCTGTGTAATGAGACAGGAATAATAAATGATCTCCTCGTAAAAGATCCTCTCGGAATGAGTGATCACAGTATGGTTGAATTTGTAATACAGATTGAGGGTGAGGAAGTAGTGTCTCAAACGAGCGTACTATGCTTAAACAAAGGGGACTACAGTGGGATGAGGGCAGAGTTGGCTAAAGTAGACTGGAAACACAGACTAAACGGTGGCACAATTGAGGAACAGTGGAGGACTTTTAAGGAGCTCTTTCATAGTGCTCAACAAAAATATATTCCAGTGAAAAAGAAGGGCAGTAAGAGAAGGGATAACCAGCCGTGGATAACCAAGGAAATAAAGGAAAGTATCAAATTAAAAACCAATGCGTATAAGGTGGCCAAGGTTAGTGGGAAAATAGAAGATTGGGAGAATTTTAAACGACAGCAAAGAATGACTAAGAAAGCAATAAAGAAAGGAAAGATAGATTACGAAGGTAAACTTCCGCAAAACATAAAAACGGATAGTAAAAGCTTTTACAGATATATAAAACGGAAAAGAGTGACTAAAGTAAATGTTGGTCCCTTAGAAGATGAGAAGGGGGATTTAATAATGGGAAATGTGGAAATGGCTGAAACCTTAAACAATTATTTTGCTTCGGTCTTCACAGTGGAAGACACAGAAACCATGCCAGAAATTGCTGGTCACAGGAATGTGGGAAGGGAGGACCTTGAGACAATCACTATCACTAGGGGGGTCGTGCTGGATAGGCTAATGGGACTCATGGTAGACAAATCCCCTGGTCCTGATGAAATGCATCCCAGGGTATTAAAAGAGATGGCGGAAGTTATAGCAGATGCATTCGTTATAATCTACCAAAATTCTCTGGACTCTGGGGAGGTACCAGCGGATTGGAAAGCAGCTAATGTAACGACTCTGTTTAAAAAAAGGGGGCAGACAAAAGACAGATAACTGTAGGCCAGTTAGTTTAACATCTGTAGTGGGGAAAATGCTTGAAACTATCATTAAGGAAGAAATAGTGGGACATCTAGATAGGAATAGTGCAATCAAGCAGACGCAACATGGATTCATGAAGGGGAAATCATGTTTAACTAATTTACTGGAATTCTTTGAGGATATAACGAGCATGGTGGATAGAGGTGTGCCAATGGATGTGGGGTATTTAGATTTTCAAAAGGCATTTAATAAGGTGCCACACAAAAGGTTACTGCAGAAGATAAAGGTACGCGGAGTCAGTGGAAATGTATTAGCATGAATAGAGAATTGGCTGGCTAACAGAAAGCAGAGAGTTGGGATAAATGGGACCTTTTCGGGTTGGCAATCGGTGGTTAGTGGTGTGCCACAGGGATCGGTGCTGGGACCACAACAGTTTACAATATACATAGATGACCTGGAAGAGGGGACAGAGTGTAGTGTAACAAAATTTGCAGATGACACAAAGATTAGTGGGAAAGCGGGTTGTGTAGAGGACACAGAGAGGCTGCAAAGAGATTTAGATAGGTTAAGCGAATGGGCTAAGGTTTGGCAGATGGAATACAATGTCGGAAAGTGTGAGGTCATCCATCTTGGGAAAAAAAACAGTAAAAGGGAATATTATTTGAATGGGGAGAAATTACAACATGCTGCAGTGCAGAGGGACCTGGGGGTCCTTGTGCATGAATCCCAAAAAGTTAGTTTGCAGGTGCAGCAGGTAATCAGGAAGGCGAATGGAATGTTGGCCTTCATTGCGAGAGGGATGGAGTACAAAAGCAGGGAGGTCCTTCTGTAACTGTATAGGGTATTGGTGAGGCCGCACCTGGAGTACTGCGTGCAGTTTTGGTCACCTTACTTAAGGAAGGATATACTAGCTTTGGAGGGGGTACAGAGATGATTCACGAGGCTGATTCCGGAGATGAGGGGGTTACCTTATGATGATAGATTGAGTAGATTGGGTCTTTACTCGTTGGAGTTCAGAAGGATGAGGGGTGATCTTATAGAAACATTTAAAATAATGAAAGGGATAGACAAGATAGAGGCAGAGAGGTTGTTTCCACTGGTCGGGGAGACTAGAACTTAGGGGGCACAGCCTCAAAATACGGGGGAGCTAATTTAAAACCCAGTTGAGAAGGAATTTCTTGTCCCAGAGGGTTGTGAATCTGTGGAATTCTCTGCCCAAGGATGCAGTTGAGGCTAGTTCATTGAATGTATTCAAATCACAGATAGATAGATTTTTAACCAATAAGGGAATTAAGGGTTATGGGGAGCGGGCGGGTAAGTGGAGCTGAGTCCACGGCCAGATCAGCCATGATCTTGTTGAATGGCGGAGCAGGCTCAAGGGGCTAGATGGCCTACTCCTGTTCCTAATTCTTATGTTCTTATTATAACTCCAGCTTCTTTCCTCCACTACCAACCGCCTCCATAAACCTCCCTCCCCACCTCCTCCAACCTCAACTACAGGGTATTGGTGAGGCCACACCTGGAGTACTACGTACAGTTTTGGTCTCCTTATTTAAGGAGGGATATACTTGCATTGGAGGCAGTTCAGAGAAGGTTCACACGGTTGATTCCCGAGATGAAGGGGTTGACTTATGAAGAAAGGTTGAACAGGTTGCGCCTCTATTCAATGGAGATTAGGTGATCTTATTGAGACGTATAAGATAATGAGGGGGATTGACAAGGTGGATGCAGAGAGGATGTTTCCCCCCCTTGGGGGAATCTAGAACTAGGGGGCACAGTTTCAAAATAAGAGGTCACCCATTTAGAACTGAGATGAGGAGGAATTTCTTCTCTCAGAGGGTTGTAAATCTGTGGAATTCTCTGCCCCAGAGAGCTGTGGAGGCTGGGTCATTGAATATACTTAAGGTGGAGACAGACAAATTGTTGAGTGATAAGAGAGTGAAGGGTTATGGGGAGCGGGCAGGGAAGTGGAGCTGAGCCCAAGATCAGATCAGCCATGATTTTATTAAATGGCAGAGCAGGCTCGAGGGGTCAAATGGCCGACTCCTGCTCCTATTTCTTATGTTCTTATGAATACACTTGGCACTATCAATAATTTCCATATTAACAGAGGTTCATTCTGGTTTTCTCACCGTGCTCAAAAATGATATCCCAAGCAGCAACGTGATCTTGCCACACCCTCGAGTTGACTGATTTCAGTAGACCGGGTGGAATATAAAGCATTGGGGATGTGGACTTGAACATCACTGTAACTGAATCGATGAACTTTTGCGATGTAGTGTTTTTGTGGCCCTGCAGTAAGCCAAGGCGTTCTCCATATAATATGTTGCAAACCGCTGTCAACAAAAAAAATTAGACAATTTTTCAATAATTTCCATATGAATCTGTGCAGAAACCGCTGACCAATGAAGGTATTGGAGGGAAAAAATATCCCATGTAAACTGGCCTCAGTAAAGTTACCCATAAGGGGGAAATGCAAAGCGTTCGATTTTAAGTTATAGGTGGGTGGTGTCGATGTAGCCCGGGCCTCATTTACATAGAACGGGTGCTGTGAGGGTGCCGGTTGGGCCTTCCCTATGCAGCTTGCCAGATTCGAGCTGGTGCAATACTGGGCGGCCTGGATGTAGTCAGGCAAGCAGCAAGGTACTTCGGTGGGGGTGGGAATGGGGGGGTTGGTCTTGGTTGGGAGAGTGGGACAGCCCAGTGTAATTCTTGGCTGATATAAACCAGATGTTAATCTGACGATAAGCAACCACTCAAATTTACAAGGAGACAACCCAGTCCAATATTGGACAGTTTATTTACAGTTAATTGCATTTCACATCAAGAGCCCAGGTCTCACAGCCTGTACAAAGACACAAGCCGACATTCTCTACAGGACAGAGTCTCACACACAATTATATAAACACGAGTACTGAACACAAGCTTCAGTCCCGGTTGGGAGAGTGGGGAGGGGGTCTCGGTTGGGAGAGTGAGGAGGGGTCTCGGTTAGGAGAGTGGGAGGGGGTCTCGGTTGGGAGAGTGAGGAGGGGTCTCGGTTGGGAGAGTGGGGGAGGGGTCTCGGTTGGGAGAGTGGGGAGGGGGTCTCGGTTGGAAGAGTGAGGAGGGGTCTCGGTTGGGAGAGTGAGGAGGGGTCTCGGTTGGAAGAGTGAGGAGGGGTCTCGGTTGGGAGAGTGAGGAGGGGGTCTCGGTTGGAAGAGTGAGGAGGGGTCTCGGTTGGAAGAGTGAAGAGGGGTCTTGGTTAGGAGAGTGGGAGGGGTCTCGGTTGGTAGAGTGGGGGGGTGGGGAGAATGGTAGTCTCGGTTGGGAAAGTGGGGGGGCGGGGACAGCGGCCTGAGGCGACAGGAGCCCAGCTTCGATATGTGGTGTTCGCGAGGGACCCTCCCGCTCCTCCTGTTCCCACAAAGGTAAGTTAAGATGTAGCTTTCTGGGATTCTTTGGCTATAGGGTGCACAGTGTATGCTCTCGCCCAGTCCTGTCCTAACGTAGCAACTGGGGTCCTATTCATGCCTTATTTAAAGGGGCGTGGTGCCTCAAAGAGGCAGGCGTTTCGGCTGCTCAGCGGTGCGCACCTTTAAAAGTGACGGTGGCCCAGAGTTGCCATTAATTTGACGTTAATCTACCTTCTTCATCTCAGGCAGTCCCCCAGACAAGGATGATGTGCTTCCACAACAAAATGAGTTTTAAGGTGATTGATGAGACCAATGTGGGCCGGGTCCCGAAACTCATATTGAAGGGTGGAAGATGTCTGTGCTTGGATTCTTTTAACGTGGAGTGGCCGTTGCACACCAGCCACCACATGGGCTTGACAAAGGTCTTGGTCCAATGGCAAGAGGACCCAAGACAATTGGAGACCAGGCTGTGCTGTATGGACCTAGCGCGCACACACACACATTCCTACTGACCCCTTCCCTCAGGTCCTCTCTCCCTAGTAAGTCTACCAATCCCATTACTGCCTGGTTAACACAGATTTCAGCGAGTTAAAATCGGCCCCATGGTCTCCCCAAGTTTATACTGAAAAGATTTTTTCTTGAACATATATCTCCCCTGGCTAACTCGCCCACAAACTCAGAAAGTCGAACTTTATTACGGCAGGACATTGCGGGGGTGAGATTGGACGGCGACACAAAGCAGGCGGAATCATACTTGTCAACCATTATACGACACGCCCCGATATTCGATTCCACTGGAGTCAATGAAACTGAATAGTGCGTGTTGTGTAATGGGCGATGTGATATCACCCGATTTGAGTCCCCGGCCATGTCCAATTTCACTGCCACTCTTTTTGCTGCTGAATTAACACCAGTATATTAACACTAGTATATTCGTGATTTATGTAAAGAGCTGAACTGCGCCAAGGAAGAAAACTGGTGCTGACTGCAAATTAGGAGTGACTTTAAAAGCACTGTAATGTGATACAAAAACATACCCTATTCCTCCCTCCCCCCAAAATGGACACAACATTCTTAGTCCTATCTGTAGCAGAACGTCCAAACAAGAAACAAAAATGAACATAAGTTCAGTGATTCTAAAAAAGAAATCAGTTTGCCTCAGTGTTATATCTGAGCTCATCCAAAACTCTGCTGTCCGTACCCTCCGGACTCGCATCGAGTCCCGCTCACCCATCATCCCCTGTGCTCGCTGCCCCGTGTCCTAACTCGCACTGAGTCCCACTCATCCATCACCTCCTGTGCTCGCTGCCCCGTGTCCTAACTCGCACCGAGTCCCGCTCACCCATCACCCCCTGTGCTCGCTGCCCCGTGTCCTAACTCGTATCGAGTCCCACTCACCCATCACCCCCTGTGCTCGCTGCCCCGTGTCCTAACTCGCACCGAGTCCCGCTCACCCATCACCTCCTGTGTTCGCTGCCCCGTGTCCTAACTCGCATCGAGTCCCACTCACCCATCACCCCCTGTGCTCGCTGCCCCGTGTCCTAACTCGCACCGAGTCCCACTCATCCATCACCCCCTGTGCTCGCAGCCCCGTGTCCTAACTCGCACCGAGTCCCTCTCAGCCATCACCCCCTGTGCTCGCTGCCCCGTGTCCTAACTCGCACCGAGTCCCACTCACCCATCACCCCCTGTGCTCGCTGCCCCGTGTCCTAACTCGCACCGAGTCCCACTCACCCCCTGTGCTCGCTGCCCCGTGTCCTAACTCGCACCGAGTCCCGCTCACCCATCACCCCCTGTGCTCGCAGTCCATGTCCTAACTCGCACCAAGTCCCACTCACCCATCACCCCCTGTGCTCGCTGCCCCGTGTCCTAACTCGCGCCGAGTCCCGCTCACCCATCACCCCGTGTGCTCGCAGTCCATGTCCTAACTCGCACCGAGTCCCACTCACCCATCACCCCCTGTGCTCACTGCCCCGTGTCCTAACTCGCACCGAATCCCACTCACCCATCACCCCCTGTGCTCACTGCCCCGTGTCCTAACTCGCACCAAGTCCCGCTCACCCATCACCCCCTGTGCTCGCCGACTTACATTGGGTCCCGGTCCGGCAACGCCTCAGATTTGAAATTCTTATTGTTGTTTTCAAATGCCTCCATGGCCTTGTTCCCCACTCCCCCACCCCCTCCCTATCTCTGTAATCTCCTCCAGTCCTGCAACCCTCCGGGATTGCTGTGCTCCTCCAATTCTGGCCTCTTGCGTGCCTCCGATCATAATCGCTCCACCATCGGTGGCCATGCCTTCAGCTGCCTGGGCCCCCAGCTCTGGAACTCCCTCCCTAAACCTCTCCTCCTCTCTACCTTTCTTTCTTCCTTTAAGATGCTTCTTAAAACCGACCTCCTGTCCTAATATCTCCTTATGTGGCTCGGTGCCAAATATTCTGTTTCATGATGGTCCTGTGAATGACCTTGGGATATTTTACTACGTTAAAGCTGCGAGATAAATACAAGGGGCTGGAAATTTTGGTCTTCTGCCGCCCCTGTTAGCGCCCTGGAGAGGGCGGCGGTGAGCTCTTCGGACCGGACGGCCAGCTTCCAGCGCCCCGCCAGAACTTTCGGTGGCGGTTTCGAGGGGGCGCGGAGCATTACCGCCCGGGAGGGGCGAGCCGGTGTGCAATGCCCCTGGTTGCGACATCGGCTCGATACTTGAGATCGCGCCCGACCTGTAGTGCCCGTAGCGCCCCCTGGTGGGAACACCTGTGGAAGCGGGCGTTCCGAACTGTAGCGGCCACAGTGAGGGAAGTAATGGCGACCTCAGGTCAGTGCGGTTGTTTTTATTTTGCGATTTCTGTTGTGGTGGTGCGAGTTATTTATTGGGAATGTTTTTGGTGGGTTTTTTTCCAGATTATTTCCCTCCCCACCCCGAGCCCTCTCTTCGGCCAGTCCGAGGCCGGCTGTTTAGCTCGGGATTTTCAGTTGCTCAGCCGGCCTAGCGCCCCGAGAGAAGTGTACAACGCCTCCCTTAGCGCCCTGCCCCACACTCGGGGCCCAGCTGATGAGTTTTCCGGCGGCAGACGCAAACCATTTGCCGCCGGAAAATTTACCGCTCCGCCCGGAGTAATGTCGCAACTGAGGCTCGACTGAATTTCCACCCCAATTTGTTGCTGAGATTGGGAACATAAGCAAGGGATCAGCACGATGTCACACCACCACATAATGCACACATGTGCCAACATATTGCGCCACTGTGTTATGTAGCACCAAGCGTTTAACCTCAACACCAAGGAATATTTGCAGTTAAGCCACCCATTTATCTCTTAAAATGAAAGCTGCAGTATAGCAAATTGTACCGACATAAGTAAAAAAATATTTTAAAATTAATTTGAAGAACCTTTTTCAAAAGACTACAATATGTAGATGAAACGATGTAACAGAATAACCCCAATGAATAAGCAATATTGGATCCTTACATTCTAATGCAAATTTGAAGAGATAATTTGAGAGATCAGCCGACCAGTTGCCTCTCCCACTCTTCTCAATCTGTTTAGAAGCCAAGGATACAAAATCCAGCACCACTTCGTTGAGAAGAGGCACAAACTTCTGGATCATTTGGGGTGAGATCAGTGCTTTATTTAAAACTAGACGATCTCTTCTCCATTCTTCCCCACTTCTGTAAAACAGCCGCAATACAAGAAAGGTTATTAACAGTCTGTCAGAACGTGTGCGTTAATCATAGAATCATAGAAAAATTATGACCCAGAAGGAGGCCATTCGGCCCATCGTGTCCGTGCCGATCGCAAAAGAGCTACCCAGCCTAATCCCACCTTCCAGCTCTCGGTCCGTAGCCTTGTAGATTACTACACTTCAAGTGCACATCCAGGTACTTTTTAAAGGTGATGAGGGTTTCTGCCTCTACCACCCTTTCAGGCCGTGAATTCCAGACCCCCACCACCCTCTGGGTGAAGTAATGTTTCCTCATCTCCCCTTTAATCCTTCTACCAACGACTTTAAATCTATGCCCCCTGGTTATTGACCCCTCTGCTAAAAGAAATAGGTCCTTCCTATCCACTGGATCTGAGCCCCTCATAATTTTACACACTTCAGTGAAGTCTCCCCTCAGCCTCCTCTGTTCCAAGGAAAGCAACCCAGCCTATCCAATCTTTCCTCATAGCTAAAGTTTTCCAGTCCTGGCAACATCCTCATAAGAATCCTCTGCACCCTTTCTAGTGCAGTCATATCCTACCTGTAATGTGGTGACCAGAACTGCACTCAAGCTGTGGCCTAACTAATGTTGTATATAGTTCTAGCATAACTTCCCTGCTCTTGTATTCTATGCCTAGGCTAACAAAGGCAAGCATCCCGCATACTTTTTTAACTACCTTATCGACCTGTCCTGCTACCTTTATAAATCTGTGGACACGCACTCCAAGGTCCCTCTGTTCCTCCACACCGCTCAGTACCCTCCCATTTATTATGTATCCCCTTGCCTTGTTGCCCTTCCCCAAATGCATTACCTCACACTTTTCCGGATTGAATTCTATTTGCCACTTTTCTGCCCAGCTCACCAGTTCATCGATATCTTCTCACAGTCTGGAGCTTTCCTCCTCACTGTCAACCACACGGCCAATTATTGTATCGCCTGCAAATTTATTTTTCATGCCCACAACATTTAAGTCTAACTCATTAATATATACTACAAAAAGTAAGGGACCGAGTACTGCGCCCTGTGGAATCCCACTGGAAAAGTATCGACACTGATAATCATGGCCTCTATCCTCCAGCACGCTCTCTATCTCTTTGAAACCACTATTATCACCACCTCCCTCAAAATAACTCCTCGATCCCTCACTCTCTCCAACCACCATTCCAACTCCATCTCTCCCTTTCTCTCTCAAGGCCTGGAACACATTGTTGTCTTGCAACTCCAATCCCGTCTTCCTAGACCTGTCTAATTGAGCCCTCCACTCTGGCGTGTACCCTGGTCAAAATCACGAATGATATCCTGTGCAGCTGTGACCAAAGATCTCTCTTGGTCTTCCTGACCGCTCTGATGTTTTCAACATAGATGACCACTCCATCCTTCTCCAATGCCTCCCTCTTCACAGTAAGCCTCTATGGCACTACTTTCTCATGGTTTCAACCTTACTTGATGTAACAAAGTCGCTGTACTACATTAGCAGTTCAAGATGATCCACTGCCACTTTTTCAGAGCAACTAGGGATAGGCAGTAACTGCAACCTTGGCAATACTGCCTATATCCAGAGAACAGATTGGGAAAAACAACACTGCTTTAGACAGATTTTTGAGCGATAAGAGAGTCAAGGGTTATGGGGAGCGGGCAGGAAAGTGGACTTGAGGCCACAATCAGATCAGCCATGATCTTATTGAATGGCGGAGCAGGCTCGAGGGGCCAAATGGCCGACTCCTGCTCCTATTTCTTATGTTCTTACACTCCACCAGTTTCTCCTCCCATGCTCATAAGACCATTCCCTATTTGTTTCCCACTCTTCTCCACTTTGATATCATCAGAAAACATGCAGTCGGCTTCCATGTACTCCAAAGACTTCCAGCTATATATTTCCATCTCCATTTACAATGCCGGATGAGATGCTAAATCGCGGCCCCCGTCTGCGCTCTCAGGTGGACGTCAAAGATCCAATGACACTATTTCGAAGAAGAGCATGGGGAGTTGTCCCCAGTGTCCTGGGGCCAATATTTATCCCTCAACCAACATCACTAAAACAAATGACCTGGCCGTTACCACATTGCTGTTTGTGGGAGCTTGCTGTGTGCACATTGGCTGCCGCATTTCCTACAATTACAACAGTGACTACACTTCAAAAAGTGCTTCATTGGTTGTAAATCGCTCTGGGATGTCCAGAGGCCGTGAAAGGCACTAAATGTAAATGCAAGTCTTTCTTTCTGCTACTCTAATGCTTCTCTTTGCTGACGCCCTGAGTTCTACACTCTACAAACCGTAACTCATCCAAAAATTCCATTGCCCACATCCTATTCTCCGAGGTTTGTCAATACTCTCTGACTTCCAATCTGCCTATGCATCAAGTTCACAATCCTTGTCCTCTTCCTTCCTGGCCTCGACCTTTCTACCTCTGCAATCTTATTCAGCCCTATGTTCCTGTACCTGAATATAAGAACATAAGAACATAAGAAATAGGAGCAGGAGTAGGCCATACGGCCACTTGAGCCTGCTCCGGCATTTAATACGATCGTGGTTGATCCGATCAAGGACCCAGGTCCACTTCCCTGCCCGCTCCCCATAACCCCTTATCTGTTAAGAAACTGTCTATCTCTGTCTTAAATTTAAATATCTGCTCTTCCCATCCCAGCCTCCTTTACTTATCCCCTCTTGGCATTCCACCTATGCCGCTTTGCTTGCTACATCTTTCCTCGCCTTCAAAAGCCACCTAAAACAATACTTTTGCATTCTTGCTTTTGAAGATACTTATATATATATATGCAAATTGTGGTGTTGATTTATACTTAAAAATACAGCATCTCTGCAGTCAGAAACTAAAGTGATTAGTTTGACATAAATTCAAACTTACTTCAACAGGACTCCATATTTTTCTTTTCTGTGGTCCCTGTAAGCCATCCATGGCCTCACCTTCAACCTCTCTGGAAAAATGCCCTCAGCTTTAAACAAGATTGCCGCATCCTCAGGATTAATAATGTTTACACTGTTGTGGTAGCCGATCTTTTCCCTGCAAATGGACAGAAAGCACATGGCAATAAGGGCTACCTGGATTCAGTAGCTGATTCACCAAACTGGGTTGAATATATGAATATAACAGAGGTCCCGGACAAGTATTTAGGGGTCGGAATTCCCGTTTATAACACCGCCCGTTAGCATCGGTGCTAGGCGGCTAATGGGCGGCAAAGGCCTACCATCGGTGTTAAGTGGCGTCCACGGCGCGGGAGAAATTCAGTCAGCTCTTTGGTAGAGGCGCCAAGTGATAATGCTGCCCCGTCTAATGCCACCCACGTGGTGACGCCATCCAGCGTGCAACGCCCCCTTGGCGCCGCTCCCGCGATATTTGGTTTGTACGGCAAGGCGTCCGCATCGCCTGGGAAAAGTGGAGGGAACATTGCGGTGCTCCAGCGTGTGCGCCCAGAGATCAAGGCAAGTTCCTTTATTTATTTCATCTTCTTTTCATTAGTTGTAACAGTGGGGAAGTTTGTGTGTGGGTCGGAGAAGTTTGAGGGTTTTTTTTTCTTCTTTTTTCTTCCCGTTTCCTGGCGGCAGCCTCCCGACGTGGAATTTAGCCGGCCTCCAGAGCTCCCGCCTGAGGATCAGCATGCAATGCCACATTTTACCGCTGCTCTCTCGTCTTTGACCGTAAAAATTGAATTTGTCAGTTGGAGCCTGCACCTATCGCCTGGCGGTAAAATCAGCTCTCGGGCGGTGACACCACCTAAAAACAGTGGTACCGAATTTCAACCCCTATTTAAACTAAATTCAGATGGATGACGGGATTCATTTTTGCTTATACAGCACAATTTGTATCATCTGTTCAACAGAAGCAATTGGAACTCCTTTCCTATACACACCTCTTTAGTCCCAGAATGAATGCATTCATTGCTTCGAATGTTATATACTTTATAAACTAGGCATGGGGCTTGTCTGAATCTATAGCTCAATTATATTATCATTATCATTATTATGAGCACATAAATAAATCCTTTCTAAATGTCACTGGTGCTAAAACTTAGTTAACGAGGAATTTGATCAAATGCTAACTGTCAATATTTTATGTATTCTTCGAATAATCAAACTTCCAATTGTTTACAACTAAAAATGCATACGAGCGATAAAACGGAAAAACGGCAAATGTTCGTAATGAAATAAAACCCAAAAATGTTGGAAATATATAGTAGGCCGGTCAGCATCTGACGAGTGAAAGGGCATGTTAGCGGTCTGGGTGTGAGTCCTATTTCAGATGAAGTTTCTCTATCTAAAACATTAATCTGTCTTTTCTTAGATACTGATGGAGCCGCTGTGTATCTCCATCATTTTAATATGTAAATATACATTTACATTTTAAATGTATTTAATACATAATTCTTCTGTATTAAAGAAATGTACGCTTAAATGAGTTATTCACTTATATTTGGGCGTTGGAGCTGTACCTGCACATAATCCTTTGCCCTCTTTATTTTATTTCCTGCTTTCTCCTTTTCATAGCACCTACTCATGCAGGGGAAAGTTGCGAGAATACAAGCTAGTCTCCAGCAATGTTCCCCCTGGGTGTCCTTGTACACGAATTACTGAAAGTTAACATGCAGATATAGCAAGCAATGAAGAAAGCAAAATTGGACTTTATTATAAGAGGATTTGAGTGTAAGGGTAAAGGCGTCTTATTGCAATGATATAGGGTTCTAGTGAGACTACACTTGGAGTATACAGTTTTGGTCTCCTTACCTAAGGAAGGATATACTTGCCATAGAGGGAGTACAAAGAAGGTTCACCAGACTGATTCCTGGGATGGGAGGGATTGTCCTATGAGGAAAGATTGAGTAGACTAGGCCTATATTCTCTAGAGTTCAGAAGAATGAGAGGTGATCTCATTGAAACATACAAAATTCTCACAGGGTAGATGCAGGGAGAATGTTTCCCCCCTGGCTGGGCTGTCTAGAACCAGGGGTCACAGTCTCAAAATATAGGGTTGGCCATTTAGGACTGAGATGAGGAGAAACTTCTTCACTGAGAGGGTGGTGAATCTTTGGAATTCTCTGCCCCAGAGGGCTGTGGAGGCTGAGTCTTTGAGCATATAGATCGATAGATTTTTGAATATTAAAGGTATCATGGGATATGGGGATCGTGGAGTTGAGGTAGAAGATCAGCCACAATCTCATTGAATGGTGGAGCAGGCTCGAGGGGCCGAATGGCCGACTTCTGCTCCTAATTCTTGTGTTCTTATGTTCTCTGTAAGCTGCACGCAGCTGTGCAGCGCTCCAGGGGACCCACACCGCCGGCTTGCCGGCTTTTCAATACAAAAACCATACATGGTATTTTGAATGGCCCACGCAGCCCCTTAAAGGTGCCAAACAAAATTAGAGGTAACATTGGTCTCCAGTACCCCATCCATGCA
Organism: Pristiophorus japonicus; assembly: GCF_044704955.1. Taxonomy (NCBI): domain Eukaryota; kingdom Metazoa; phylum Chordata; class Chondrichthyes; family Pristiophoridae; genus Pristiophorus; species Pristiophorus japonicus. Next base: position 70,245,245 of record NC_091997.1, read on the forward strand.
GCCATTCTTCATGTATCAGTTGCAACAGCGAGTCCAGATACAGGCCATTTAATCATGGGACATCTCATCTATCTTCATCTAGCAGCCATGCCCATGCATTTCTGCACAAGCCATTGAGTCAGAAGGCAGTGAGTTCAAGACCCACTTCATGACTCGAGTATATCATCTGGGTTGATACTCTTGTGCTGATGCAGTAGTACTGCATTATTAGAGATGTTACCTTACAGATACACATTAAACCGAGTCCCTGCCTGCCCTCGCAAGTAGATGTCAAAGATCCCATGGCACTATTTGAAGATCAGAGAATGTAGAATCGTAGAATCATAGAAACTTACAGCACCGAAGGAGGCCATTTCGGCCTATCATGTCAGCGCTGGCCGAAAAAGAGCTAACCTCAGCCTGATCCCACATTCCCAGCTCTTGGTCCGTAGCCCTGCAGGTTACGGCACTTCAAGTGCATATATATCCAAGTACTTCTTAAATGTAATGAGGGTTTCTGCCTCTACCACCCTTTCAAGCAGTGAGTTCCAGACCCCCACCACCCTCTGGGTGAAAAAGATTCTCCTCAACTCCCCTCTAATCCTTCTCGCAATTACTTTAAATCTATGCCCCCTGGCTATTGACTTCTCTGCTAAGGAAAACAGGTCCTTCCCTTCCACTCTATCTCGTCCCGTCATAATTTTATACACCTCAATAAATCTGTCCTCGGCCTCCTCTGTTCCAAGGAAAACAACCCCAGCCTAGCCAATTTTTCCTCATAGCTAAAATTCTCCAGTCCTGGCAACATCCTCGTAAATCTCCTCTGTAGCCTCTCTGGTGCGATTACATCTTTCCTGTAATGTTTCTCCAAGTATCTGACCAAGATTTATTCCTCAATCCATACAATGTAAAACAGACTGACTGGTCATTCTTCTCATTGCTGTCCCTGGAACCTTGCCGTGTGCAAACTAGCTGCCAAGTATGCCTAAAAAAAAACAATTGACTACACTTCAAAATGAATGAATTGGCTTTAAGGTGCGTTCTTTCGTAAATAGGACCATTCAATTCTGGCTGATTGTTTGGTCTTCCCTTGCCCAGGGATTCTGAAGCCCGTTGCAATTTTTTTTTTTTTTTACACACTATCATTTTGAAAATTTGTCATTGTCACGCCCTTCACAACAGTGTAAATCTCTGGTGTAACATTTTGCAGGTTAAAGGGCAACAATCAGAGACAGCTGGAGGAAACGCAGCTTTATCTAAAGAACTACAGAAGCCCCACCTCTCAATGGCACTGTTTGCTATCCCACATTGGACAGTGAAAGCCAGCTTAACTTTGGAAGCAGAAGTGATTAGAGTCAGAGCTTTAGTGAGCCGATGGGAATTCAAGGAGTGGAACGAGAGTGGCACGGAATGGTATAGAGCCAGAGGTGGGCATTAAATAATTGGGAGATAGGAGCCAAAGTTATCAACCATCAAATTAACTGGTAGATAGAAGCCAAATATATCATGCAGCAAACTAAGAGTAAGAAAAAACACAATGCTCCCAGAAAGCTTTTTTTAACGCAAACGAGCCAAAGGTGGGCAGCGGAAACGCTACAAGGGACACCCTCCCTAATAAAGTGCGACATCCCCACTGACACCTGAGAGTCCCTGACCCAAGACCGCCCTAAGTGGAGGAAGTGCATCCGGGAGGGCGCTGAGCACCTCGAGTTTCCTCGCCGAGAGCATGCAGAAATCAAGTGCAGGCAGCGGAAGGAGCGTGCGGCAAACCAGTCCCACCCACCCTTTCCCTCAACCACTGTCTGTCCCACCTGTGACTGAGTCTGTGGCTCTCGTATTGGACTGTTCAATCACCAAAGAACTCACTTCAGGAATGGAAGCAAGTCTTCCTTGATTCCGAGGGATGGCCTATGATGATGATGAGGTATAAAAAAACTAACACACAGATAGAAAATTGGAGATCAAAATGGAGAAATTGAGAAACAAAGAAAAGGCAAAAAAAACCCACATTACATTGCAAATAATATGTGTATTTTTTCCTATCTCCTGTGCATATTTTCCTCCAATTTCTTGTTCAGTTTCATATATACACCCACAATGGATAAAATGTCTTGATTGTTGAAGATATTAAATTAAATTATGACTCCCAACCTTTTCTTGCTCCATTTGACTTCTATGTATGTATTGTGTTAGGAAAATTTATAGAAGACTGAAAAAAGGAAAAACAAAAATCATACTCTGCTGCAAAGGTATGGTCACAATTCACAAACGTTGGGGCTGATTGGATGGAGCAAGCTATTTATGAATTATCATCATCATCATATGCAGTCCCTCGTATCAAGGATGACTTGCTTCCATGGCAAAACGTTCACAGGTGTTTCAATGAAGGACCTAAAACTCCAGGTCCGAATTAAAACGATGTTGAATAACCTGGTATTGCCATTCCCTGAGTTGGTCACTGGGGATGTGCTGAAGTTCTGTGTCTATTTGGAGCTGGCACTGCAATGAAAGCACCTTCATCCACTTTGCCTGGTGCCTTCTGTTGCCTGGGCCCCAAGCTCGGGAACTCCCTGCCTAAACCTCTCCGCCTCTCTTTCCTCCTTCAAGATGCTCCTTAAAACCGACCTCTTTGACCAAGCTTTTGGTCACCTGCGCTAATCTCTACTTATGCAGCTCAATGTCAATTTTTTTTATCTCATAATACTCCTGTGAAGCGCCTTGGGACGTTTCATTACGTTAAAGGTGCTATATAAATACAAGTTGTTGTTGCTGTATTAAGAGAAGTTTATTATTAGTTTTACAACTTTCTTTGCTGCTGTTCTCAGTGTTGATTCATTTTTCTTTGCAATTTATCCCATAGCATTTCCAGTTAGTTTAACTTGTGGTGCACATTAAGCAATTTTGGCATTCATTTACGGTGGCTATTTTCCATTCAAGGCTTGTTCCCAGCTGCAATTTCAGTGGACACAGCCATGATTCTGAGGTGGGCATCCCAATGGGTATTCTCTCTATTCGCGGGCAATGGAGAAGGAAGTGGAAGATTTTGGGAGGTTTGCAACCGAGGCAGCCTTGACTCATCCCCTTCACATTACCCAATTACCCAAGTGTAGAGACTAAGGTGCACCTGCTCCGATGTGTCTGAGGAGTTCTACTTTGGCTGCCTATGATTGAGTGGCGAGGGAATCACAAAAATGCTATCTCATTTAGCCAGACCTTCAACAGGCATGTTCCCAGGAGAAGGCCAGCTCTGTCAGTAGCTGTCAAGGTGACCAGTGCCTTAAACTTCTACGCAACTGGTTCCTTTCCCACAATGACTACTCTTCCAAAATGTACTTCATTAGCTGTAAAGCACTTTGGGACGTCCGGCGGTCGTGAAAGGTGCAATATTAATGCATGTCTGTCTTTCTTTTCTTTATTTCTTTCAGCAGTTTATCTGCCCAATTTCACAAGCAGCAGTGCACTGATGCACAAAGCAGAAAGCAAATGGTTTATTTTCCAGGGTTAACTCCTTCATCACTTTCCCCATCAATGGCACCAGCCAGCATAACACATTGCACTTTGTGGCAAATTTCCCCCAAATGCACAGGGCCATATGCTCCTTACCCCCAATCCCACAATCTTCATGAGCAGAAAGGGCTTCCATTCCATTAACCTGCAATTGGGCTGTGACCATTGGCGCACGCACAAAAAAATCTAGGCTGACGCTCCAGTGCAGTGCTGCCGGAGGTGTCGTCTTTCAGATGAGATGTTAAACCGAGGCCCCGTCTGCCTCTCAGGTGGACGTAAAAGATCCCATAGCACTATTTCAAAGAAGAGCAGGGGCGTTATCTCCGGTATCATGGCCAATATTTACCCCTCAATTAACATAACAAAAAAACAGATTATCTGGGTCATTATCACATTGCTGTTTGTGGGAGCTTGCTGTGTGCAAATTGGCTGCCGCATTCTCCACATTACAACAGTGACTTCACTCCAAAAAGTACTTCATTGGCTGTAAAGCGCTTTGAGACGTCCGGTGGTCACGAAAGGTGCTGTAGAAATCCGAGTCTTTCTTTCTTATAAATGCCGGTTATCCTTGTAACAGTCAGAACGTCTTCAGTATTTTGGCAAGACTGGGTGAATGGCCACCCGGGGATGATGCATTGTCTTTTCATCCCAAGATCAGGTCCCTTAAAAAAATCAAAAGGAAGTGCAGAAGAGCAATACAATGATACAGACATGGTCATCAAGATCATGGCAAGATACATCATTGAAATCTTGAAACAAAGACTCAAATGCTTTTCCAGATCAGGGGAAGTGTTGCAGTACAGTTCTGCCAACGTCGCAAAGCATGTTGCACATTGTGCAGCCACCGTCATTCAGACGTAGTATCAAGGAACCAATAGAAAAGGGGCCCCCGGCCATAACCACTGACCCAGGATACTGAAGCTGAGCAATAGGTATGCTCAATGAATGAGTCCTTCATCTCAGTACCTATTCAGCACAATGCACAAGCACTTTTGTTCACAGTCGTCCTACAAAGTGAAAAGGAAGACTTGCATTTATGTCGTACCTTTCACGACCACCGGACATCCCAAAGTGCTTTACAGCCAATTAAGTACTATTCGAAGTGTAGTCACTGTTGTAATTATAGAATCATACAAAATTACGAGACAAAAGGAGGCCATTTGGCCCATCGTGTCCATGCCGGAAATGTAGGAAAGGCGGCAGCCAATTTGCGCACACAAGCTCCCAGCAAACAGCAACGTGATAATGACCAGATAATCTGTTTTTAGTGATGTTGATTGAGGGATAAATATTGAACAGGACACCGGGGATAAACTTTTCAAAGTAATGCTGTGGGATCTTTTACATCCACCTGAGAGAGTAAACGTGGCCTCGGTTTAACGTCTCATCTGAAAGACAGCACGTCCGACAGTGCAGCACTCTCTCAGCACTGTACTGGAGTGTCAGCCTAGTGGACCAATATACTATCCCTGACATTGCCCTCTGGCTACTGAGACTACCATGGACACCAAACTATATCCTTGTTGCTATCTTATTATCCCCAACCCCATGTTTGCCATCAGTTGAAATAAAAGCAACCCATTTCATTCACCTTTATACTGTGAAGAGCATATATACTGAGCATGTCTTACACTTTCACAAAGGGAATGTATCATGGTATGTCGTGTGGCTTCTATTACCTAACAGTGTTCCATCTAAGTGATTGCCTGGTGGAAAGAGAAAAATATGGCACTTGGCTGCTGGGCGTGAATCTCTTGGGAAAGGAGTGGGCTGGTCCCTCTTTGCATTGAGGCATGCCACACCTAATGCTGCAGAGTCACACAATCTGAATTAAACCATGCTCCGAGAGCATGTACATTTCCTGAAAAAAATCAAATCCAACAGAGTTATTTAAAGAATAGCAGGGAGGGTTCTTTGCCAACATTCCTCCATCAAACAACAGCACCCAAAAAGGAAGTGAATAAAATACCAATACCTGTACAGGTGAAAATGTATCAATGTGAAAACTATACAGTGAAAAGAAACAGAATTTAGCTCACAATGCACAGTGGGAAATATTATTCTCACTCCAGATTTGCCAGTCTGCCCTGGTTGTATGTTATTGCCTAACTTGTGTAGAAATATAAATCATATATAACTCATTCCGATCTTTCCACTCTAATGATCAATACTCCTGATAAGTAGTATCAGTGCACATTTTGCTGAGGTGTTTTCGAATAAGGGGTTGCCCATTTAAAACAGTGATGAGGAGGAATTTCTTCTCGCGAATCTTCGGAATTCTCTGCTCCAGAGAGCTGTGGAGGCTGGGTCATTGAATATATTTAAGGTGGTGATAGACAGATTTTTGAATTACAGGGGAGTCGAGGGTTATGGGGAGCGGGCGAGAAAGTGGAGTTGAGGCCACGATCAGATCAGCAATGATCTTACTGAATGGCGGAGCAGGCGCGAGGGGCCAAATGGCCGACTCCTGCTCCTATTTCTTATGTTCTTATAATGATAACCAGTTTGCAAATAAAGCTTTTTTTGATTTTATAGTATGGCAGTTCATCAAAATGTTTGAAAGTTGTATGATGACATTTATGAGCCTATGGCATTGTTTAATTAAGTATTGTCTTTTGTAACTGCATAGAATTGCACATAAGTATTTGTGTAGAAATATAAATCTTATATAACTCATTCCGATCTTTCCACTCTAACGATTAATACTCCTGATAATTAGCATCTGCTTTAAGAACACATTTTGCAGAGGTGTTATATTCAGCCACGAATGATATTATCATTTGTACTATACAAACTTAGCTAGTTGTAATGCTCTGCAGGTAGTTTAAAATAAAGTTGGTTACGATTCATTAGTTAAGAGTCCATTAGCAAAATGTTGGCTCTAACATGTAATGCATTAATAATGCTTCTATCCTGTTAGGGTTTAGATTTGCAAATAGGTGAATGCTGTACACAAAAGTTTATGCACTGCATTTCGGAAAGTACTTATAACACTTCCGCCCCTTTATACACGTCCAATTCAATTGTTTCTGAAGATTGTTACCTGTAAATCGGGCCATACTTGTTGAAGTTATTTATCATGAGACTGTGCATATGTTTGATGCCATTGTTCTTCCAGAAGGTATAGGCATTGACCCAGTTGTTCCTCCAGGTGCCCGGCAAAGCATCGTAGGGTTTCAGAGTTTGGTCAGAAGATGTGCATGATTCACTTGTGCCCGAATGATCCCTGCGAACGAAGAACGGGTTTGCATGTTGCACGGAACTCTTTTGACCATAAATGCTGCTAGCAGAGAGTCGGAAACTTCCCCTGCTCATTATAACTTTAGCTAGAACAGCCGCAATGAGTTCAAGCGCGCTGTTCAAATCTGATTATTCTTTGCCCTGTGGGTTTTATATCGCACGCTCAAGGACTACTCCAACGCTGTTGAACAATGGCGTCACCCAAAGACAACATTTTAATCTTTATTTGTTAATGTGAAAGGTCATGGCACAATTCCAGTGGGTAAAAGACTACACGTCATGTTCTCTCTAGCTTATACCATGTCTTTCTGAGTATTAGCACCTGCATGTGTTTGCAGAGGGTTGTGGACCTGTGGACGAGGAGGCTCAAGCACGTGGGGAGATCCCGTCCGAACTGACCCCCGTCCGGACGGAATTCCTCATCGGCGCCAAACCCCGGAACCTCCCTCGGGAGCCGGCGCCTCACAACTTGAGCCGCCTCGGGGAAATCCCCTCCATGCCTTTCAGTTCTGCGCGGAGGGGTTTCCTGTACGGGCTGCTCCTGCACACTCTCAACTTTGCCATCCTCGTCTGCCGTCTGGACACGCCATGGCGCACCATCTTGCCGTCCGGAGGAGGCAGGGGTCCCCGATGGAGGGCACTCTACGCAGGGGTCCTCCCACTATTTATCGGGGACTTGGCCTGGAGGGTAGTGCACGGAGCAGTCCCGTGCAACAAATTTTTAAGCCGGTTCACGGACTCCCAGGCTGCCTGCAATTTCTGCGGTCTGGAAGAGTCCGTGTTCCATGTTTTTATTGAATGTACAAGGTTGCAGCCCCTGTTCCAATATTTAAAGGGGCTGCTCCTGAAATTCTGGTTGCACTTCAGTCCCACACTCCTGATCTTTGGGCACCCTGTGCGGAGGGGAGCGGGTAGGTCCGAGGGCCTCTTTGTAGGACTGTTCCTGGGCACGGCCAAGGGTGCCATCAGCCGGTCCAGGCAGCGGGCGGTCGAGGGGGTCATTCAGCCTGACTGCCTGCCTCTCTTCCGCGCGTACATCCGCGCCAGGGTGTCCTTGGAGATGGAGCACGCGGTGTCCACCGGTACGCTCGCGGCCTTCCGTGAGAGGTGGGCGCCGGAGGGACTGGAGTGCATTATAACCCCCGGCAACCAAATTTTAATTTGATTTTATGTTTTAAAGTTTAATTTGCTTTAATTGCCGGTGTTTGTAGTGTCCCCCTCCCCTTTTATAGGGGGCACTTGGAAAAAATTTTTGATTTTAGTGCCAAAAAAATTTTTTAAAAATACAAAAAAACCCAAAAAAACCCACAAAAGAAAAGGGCCTTGAAAATGTTTGGTGTGTCCCCCAGATCGGGGGGGCATGATTTAATGTTTAGTTGTTTTTCTCCCAAAAGAGTTGTGGATCTGTGGAGCGCTGGAGGGACTGGACTGCATTGTTACCCCCGGCAACCAAATTTTAATTTGATTTTACATGTTTTAAAGTTTAATTTGTTTTAATTGCCGGGTTTTTAGTGTCCCCCTCCCCTTTTATAGGGGCACTTGTAAAATATATGGTTTTAATGCCCCCCCCCAAAAAATCACAAAAAACCCCCCAAAAAAAACATTAAAAAAAAAGGGGCAGTTGAAAAGTGTCTGGAGTGTCCCCCAGATTGGGGAGCACTTGAACTAATGTTTATTTTGTGTCCTCAAAAAGAGTTGTGGATCTGTGGAATTCGCTGCCTCAGAGAGCTGTGGAAGCTGGGACATTGAATAAATTTAAGATAGAAATAGACAGTTTGTTGAACGCTAAGGGGCTACGGGGTTAGGGGGAGTGGGCAGGGAAGTGGACCCGAGTCCATGATTAGATCAGCCATGATCGTATTAAATGGCAGAACAGGCTCGAGGGGCCAACTGGCCTACTCCTGCTCCGCCATTTAATAAGATCATGGCCGATCTGATCATGGACTCAGCTCCACTTCCCCGCCCGCTCCCCATAATCCCTTGTCGTTTAAGATATCGTTATGTTCTTATGTATACATATGTCTTTATGAGCATCATCTTGCAAATACTTATATGTGCAATTCTATGGAGTTGGAAAAGGCGGTGCTTAATTAAACAATGCTACAGGCTCATAAATGTCATCATACAACTTTCATAGTTCAAACATTTTGATGAACTTCCGACTACCATACTATAAAATCAAAAAAGCTTTATTTGCAACCTGATTATCATTATCTCAGGACACCAAATCTTCTTAGGCAGTCCCCCGGAGTTGAGGATGACTTGCTTCTACACTAATACGAGTTCTCAGGTGACTGATGAGCCCAATGCGGGATCTACAGTCCCTGCCACAGGTGGGGCAGACGGTGGTTGGAGTGACAGGTGGGCGGGTGCTTGGGTTGGCGTGCGCTCCTTCCGCTGTTTGTACTTGGTTTCCGCGTGCTCCCGACGATGGGACTCGAAGTGTTCAGCGCCTTCTCGGCTGCTTCTCCTCCACTTTGAGCGGTCTTGGGCCGGGGATTCCCAAGAGTCGGTGGGGATGTTACATTTTTTTCAAGGAGGCTTTAAGAGCGTCCTTGAAGTGTTTTCTCTGCCCTCCTGGGCTTCGCCTGCCGTGACGTAGCTTGGAGTATTGTGCTTGTTTCGGGAGTCTAGTATCGGGCATGCGGACAATGTGGCCCTTTCATCGGGGCTGGCCGATGGGGATGGTGGCCTGACTTTGGTGCCCCTATCCTGCCAATGCATTTGCAGGATTTTGCGGAGGCAGCATTGGTGGTACTTCTCCAGTGCTTTGAGGTGCCTGCTGTACATAGTCCATGTCTCTGAAGCATATAGGAGGGCTACTACTGCTACTGCTCTGTAGACCATGAGCTTGGTACCGGGTTTGAGATCCTGGTGTTCGAACACTCTATGCTTCAGGTGACCGAAGGATGCACTGCCACACTGAAGGCGGTGTTGGATTTCATCATTGTCTGTTCTTGCTGATAGTAGGCTCCCAAGGTATGGGAAGTGGTCCACACTGTTGTCAACTCCCAGGATTATCCTTTGTTGCTGACAAACCAACCCATACCATCACAGTGCCACTCCATCTTGCAGCTTCCAATTGCAAGCCTGTTCACTCCCCTCTGCCCCTTGCAGTAGTGATGCCTCTCACATCCTGAACTCCTGCACCCCATCCTGACCTCAAGCCAACCTATCTTGGAGACGGAGCTGGAAGCTATCAGATACACGTCCTCATAAGAATATAAGAATTGGGAGGAGGGGGAGGCCATTCGGCCCCTCGAGCCTGCTCCGCCATTCAGTTAGATCACGGTTGATCTTCTACCTCAACTCCAATTTCCTGCACTATCCCTATATCCCTTGATTGCCTTAATATCCAAAAATCTATTGGTCTCTGTCTTGAATATGCTCAAAGACTGAGCCTCTACAGCTATCTGGGGCAGAGAATCCAAAGATTCACCACCCTCTGAGTGAAGAAGTTTCTCCTCATCTCAGTCCTAAATGTCCGACTCCTTATTCTGAGACCGTGACCCCTGGTTCTAGACTCTCCAGCCAGAGGAAACATCCTCCCTGCATCTACCCTGTCAAGCCCTGTAAGAATGTCGTATGTTTCAATGAGATCACCTCTCATTCTTCTAAACTCTAGAGAATAAAGGTCCAGTCTATTTGGATATTAAGGCAACAATGGAATATGGAGATAGTGCAGGAAAGTGGAGTTGAGGTAGAAGATCAGCCATGATCTCATTGAATGGCGAAGCAGGCTCAAGGGGCCAAATGGCCAACTCCTGCTCCTATTTCTTATATCCTTATGTAAAAGTACTTCATTGGCTGTAAAGCGCTTTGAGATGGCCGGTGGTCGGGAAAGTCACTATATAAATACAATTCTTTCTTTTTTCTTTCTAACTCCATCAACACACCTTTGGCCCCTATCCCTTAATCCCTTTGGATAACAGAAAGCTATCAATCTCAGATTTAAAATTAACAATTGATCTAGCATCAATTGACGTTTGTGGAAGAGAATTCCAAACTTCTACCACCCTTTGTGTATAGAAGTGTTTCCTAATTTCACTCCTGAAAGGTCTGGCTCTAATTTTTAAGGCTTTGCCCTCTAGTGGAAATAATTTCTCCCTATATACCCTATCTGTTCCCCCTTAATATCTTGAAAACTACAATCAGATCACCTTGTAACTTAACCCTTGGAGTCCAGCTATTATTCTGAATATTTTTTTATAATTGATAAACAAATGAAACTATTTGAATAGTTTAAATTATAAGAAAATGCCTTTTTAAAAAGTTATTTAAATAACCCTGTGATTGTTTTTTTGTTGAAAGGTTCTTGAAGATCAATCTGCAATTGCATGGAGGCTCCCGGGCAATTCTGGAGGGGTTGGCAACCCTCGACTGTGAGCACGTGCCTCGCCTCGCGGGCTTGGTCGTCCCACTCTTGCCGCCCAAAAAAAGCTCTGCGAAGGGATATGCGCAGGCGCACTGCGCTGGAGGGGAACCGTCAGCCAAGGGGGCTGCGCTCGAAGGAACCGTCAGCCCAGGGTCTGCGCAGGCGGCGACCGTCAGCCGAGGGGCTGCGCAGGCGCACTGCGCTCGCGGGCACTGTCAGCCGAGGGGCTGCGCTCGCGGGGACCGTCAGCCAAGGGTCTGCGCAGGCGGCGACCGTCAGCCGAGGGGCTGCGCAGGCGCGCTGCGCTCGCGGGGAACTGTCAGCCGAGGGGCTGCGCAGGCGCGCTGCGCTCGCGGGGAACTGTCAGCCAAGGGGCTGCGCAGGCGCACTGCGCTCCCTCAGCCCCGACCGTTGGAAGCGAGCGCGCGCGAGGCGGTTTGAACTTTTTCCACCAATGGGCAGCGGGAGAGACGGGCCACGTGGGCCGGCCCGGTGCAGTCGACGTCGAATGGTCCCGGGCTTGGTCACGGCCCCTTGACCAGGTAATGAGCGAGTGGGCCCGGTGCAGCAGCGGCTCTATCTCTCAGTCAACCATTTTCAGGTTTTATTGATAAATTTTACTACCATAGAAGGGGGAAGGTAAACCCTTTTACTTCAGCAATTTGCTTGTACTTCTCGCAAACTTGGCATACCCGTGACTGCCGCTCACGCTGCGCGGTCTGCTCTCCGCTGGGTGACCGCTTGGCCCGACGGCCCTCCGTTACACACCGCCATGCCGGACACTTTAATTTCCCCCGAACACTCCCACCTCTCCGTCCTGGTCCTCGTCCTCCCGCACGGCTCCAAGCTTGGAGCCGTGCGGGAGGACGAGGACCAGGACGCAAGCTCGGGGGAACGGCACCCGTGCACCGTGCAATGTTACAGCTTCGTCTTGGCTGAAGAATTCATAGCCGCGCATCGGCCATCAAGAACCAGAAAAATGCTGGAAATCCTCGGCGGGTCAGGCAGCGTCTGTGTGTGTGTGTGTGTGTGGAGAGAGAGCGAGAAAGCAGAGTTAACGTCTCGGGTCGGCGTCCCCCTTCGTCAAAACTTCCTCAGAACTCAGAAGCTGCTGCATTCCAGATTCCAGCATCCGCAGCATTTTTGCTTTTGCTATTAACAACCAGTTGGTTTATTTATTAGCCAAATGGTTTTAACAGTCACGCGTCCGCCAGGCTCACACAACCACCTGCCTCGTCGTGGAACCTCCCCTCCCCAACTGGCTGGGGTTTTATTGAGTCTTGTGAACGTCACGGTGACCGGCTAAGCCACTCACAGCTCCACAACTATTAGCATGGCTAGGGTATTGGCTAACTAACAGAGAACAGAGAGTCGGGATAAATGGTTCGTTCTCGGGTTGGCAATCAGTAACCAGTGGGGTGCCGCAGGGATCAGTGCTGGGACCCCAACTATTTACAATCTATATCAACGACTTGGAAGAAGGGACCGAGTGTAACGTAGCCAAGTTTGCTGACGATACAAAGGTGGGAGGAAAAGCAATGTGTGAAGAGGACACACAAAATCTGCAAAAGGACATAGACAGGCTAAGTGAGTGGGCAAAAATTTGACAGATGGAGTATAATGTTGGAAAGTGTGAGGTCATGCACTTTGTCAGAAAAAAATCTAAGAGCAAGTTATCTAAATGCAGAAAGATTGCAAAGTGCCGCAGTACAGCGGGACCTGGGGGTACTTGTGCACGAAACACAAAAGGATAGTGTGCAGGTACAGCAAGTGATCAGGAAGGCCAACGGTATCTTGCTCTTTATTGCAAAGGGGATGGAGTATAAAAGCAGGGAAGTCTTACTACATTTATACAGGGTATTGGTGAGGCCACACTTGGAGTACTGCATGCAATTTTGGTTTCCATATTTACGAAAGGATATACTTGCTTTGCAGGCATTTCAGAGAAGGTTCACTCGGTTGATTCCGGAGATGAGGGGGATGACATGAGGAAAGGTTGAGTAGGTTGGGCCTCTACTCTTTTTGGAATTCAGAAGAATGAGAGGTGATCTTATCGAAACGTATAAGATTGTGAGGAGGCTCGACAAGGTGGATGCAGAGAAAATGTTTCCACTGATGGGGGAGACTAGAACTAGAGGGCATGCTCTTAGAATAAGGGGCCGCCCATTTAAAACTGAGATGAGGAGAAATTTCTTCTCTCAGAGGGTTGTAAATCTGTGGAATTCGCTGCTTCAGAGAGCTGTGGAGGCTGGGTCATTGAATAAATTTAAGACAAAAATAGACAGTTTCTTAAACGATAAGCGGATAAGGGGGCGGGCAGAGATGTGGACCTGAGTCCATGATCGGATCAGCCATGATCTTATTAAATGGCAGAGCAGGCTTGAGGGGCCGTATCGCCTACTCCTGCTCCTATTTCTTATGTTCTTATTTTGGTACAAAACAATAAATCAAGTGCCCCCTTTTAAGGGGCGCTAAAATGGACAAATTAAACTTTTAACATTAAATGGATCAAATTTAAATTTGGTTGCCGGGGGGGTAACGATGCACTCCAAGCCCATCTCTCGCGGAAGGCCGCGAACGTACCGGTGGACACCATGTGCTCCATCTCCAGGGACACCCTGGCTCCTCAACAGCTCGACAAACCTGTGAGCATACTCACAGGTACATACATTACACAGCACCTCATCTTTCGATTGGGCATTTTAAAGCCTTCCGGATTCATCAAGTCCAACAATTTCAGACCGTAACCTCTGCCCCTATTTTTTCCACACGGCAGCTGCCATTTAAGAACATAAGAACATAAGAATTAGGAACAGGAGTAGGCCATCTAGCCCCTCGAGCCTGCTTCGCCATTCAAAAAGATCATGGCTGATCTGGCCGTGGACTCAGCTCCACTTACCCGCCCGCTCTCCATAACCCTTAATTCCCTTATTGGTTAAAAATCTATCGATCTGTGATTTGAATACATTCAATGAGCTAGCCTCAACTGCTTCCTTGGGCAGAGAATTCCACAGATTCACAACCCTCTGGGAGAAGAAATTCCTTTTCAACTCAGTTTTAAATTGGCTCCCCCGTATTTTGAGGCTGTGCCCTCTAGATCTAGTCTCCCCGACCAGTGGAAACAATCTCTCTGCCTCTATCTTGTCTATCCCTTTCATTATTTTAAATGCTTCTATAAGATCACCCCTCATCCTTCTGAACTCCAACGAGTAAAGACCCAGTCTACTCAATCTATCATCATAAGGTAACCCCCTCATCTCCGGAATCAGCCTAGTGAATCGTCTCTGTACCCCCTCCAAGGCTAGTATATCCTTCCTTAAGTAAGATGACCAAAATTGCACGCAGTACTCCAGGTGCGGCCTTATCAATACCCTGTACAGTTGCAGCAGGACCTCCCTGCTTTTCTACTCCATCCCTCTCGCAATGAAGGCCAACATTTCATTCGCCTCCCTGATTACCTGCTGCACCTACAAACTAACTTTTTGGGATTCATGCACAAGGACCCCCAGGTCCCTCTGCACCGCAGCATGTTGTAATTTCTCCCCATTCAAATAATATTCTCTTTTACTGTTTTTTTTTCCAAGGTGGATGACCTCACATTTTCTGACATTGTATTCCATCTGCTAAACCTTAGCCCATTCGCTTAACCTATCTAATCTCTTTGCAGCCTCTCTGTGTCCTCTACACAATCCGCTTTCCCACTAATCTTTGTGTCATCTGCAAATTTTGTTACACTACACTCTGTCCCCTCTTCCAGGTCATCTATGTATATTGTAAACAGTTGTGGTCCCAGCACCGATCCCTGTGGCACACCACTAACCACCGATTTCCAACCCGAAAAGGACCCATTTATCCCGACTCTCTGCTTTCTGTTAGTCAGCCAATTCTCTATTCATGCAAATACATTTCCTCTGACTCCGCAATCCTTTATCTTCTGCAGTAACCTTTTGTGTGGCACCTTATTGAATGCCTTTTGGAAATCTAAATACACCACATCCATCGGTACACCTCTATATACCATGCTCGTTATATCCTCAAAGAATTCCAGTAAATTAGTTAAACATGATTTCCCCTTCATGAATCCATGCTGCGTCTGCTTGACTGCACTATTCCTATCTAGATGTCCCGCTATTTCTTCCTTAATGATAGCTTCAAGCATTTTCCCCACTACAGATGTTAAACTAACCGACCTATAGTTACCTGCCTTTTGTCTGCCCCCTTTTTTAAACAGAGGCGTTACATTAGCTGCTTTTCAGGGAATTTTGGTAGATTATAACAAATGCATCTGCTATAACTTCCGCCATCTCTTTTAATACCCTGGGATGCATTTCATCAGGACCAGGGGACTTGTCTACCTTGAGTCCCATTAGCCTGTCCAGCACGACCTGCCTAGTGATAGTGATTGTCTCAAGGTCCTCCCTTCCCACATTCCCGTGACCAGCAATCTTTGGCATTGTTTTTGTGTCTTCCACTGGGAAGACCGAAGCAAAATAATTGTTTAAGGTCTCAGCCATTTCCACATTTCCCATTATTAAATCCCCCTTCTCATCTTCTAAGGGACCAACATTTACTTTAGTCACTCTCTTCCGTTTTATATATTGGTAAAAGCTTTTACTATCTGTTTTAATGGGCCCAAGTTTCCACATGATTCGCGCCTGATTTTTAGGAGCAACTGGTGGAGAACGGACTATTTTAGAAATCGCAATTCTCCACATTTTTTTTTCTGCAGTTCTTGTCAGGTAGAACAGTTCTAGTTTAGAACAGAATTTTTTTCTTCAAAAGGGGGCGTGTCCGGCCACTGACGCCTGATTTGAAAGTTTCCACAGTGAAAATGTACTCCAAACTAAAGTAGAATGGAGCCAATGAAGATTTTTGTAGAACTGAAAAAACCTGTTCTACACATTAAAAAATCAGGCGCAGGTTACAAATTAGGCGTCCAGAACGAGGTGGGGGGGAGGGAACTCATTAAATTCGACAATAAATCCTTATTTATACTTCTACAAATATTATGCAAATAAATCCAACCTGAATAAACATTTATAAGCCAAGAAAAGATTAAATAAACCATCTTCCTACCTGTGTGAAAGTGCTTCAGCCAGGGAGAATTCTGCAGCCGTTCGTGCCGCTGAGCGGGAGGAGGAGAGAGAGAGAGAGGGAGGGGAGAGAGAGAGAGAGAGAGAGAGAGAGGGGGGGGGGAAGAGAGAGGGCGGGAAGGGGAAGAGAGAGGGGGGGGAGAGAGAGGGGTGGGGGGAGAGGAGGGGGAGAGAGGGGTGGGGGTAGGGGGAGAGGGGTGGGGGGAGAGGAGGGGGGGGTCGGGGAACAGGAGCGGGTCTCGGGTCGGGGTGGGGGGGAGCGGGTCTCGGGTCGGGGCGGGGGGGGGGAGCGGGTCTCGGGTCGGGGCGGGGGGGGGGAGCGGGCCTCGGAGCAGGGGGAGTGGGTCTCGGGTCGGGGGGGGCAGCGGTGTCAGGTTTGGTCGGCGGGGGGGGGGGAGCGAGTGTCGGGTTTGGCCGTGGGAGGAGCCTCATTCACGCAGCCCCATTCAGCCAGGGTTAGGGGCTGCATGCTTCGGGCCCCTCCCACACAGTTCGGCGCCTGGAGCTACTGCACTTGCGTGCCGACTGTAGCGCGCATGTGCAGAGGTCCCGGCACTGTTTTCAGCGCCGGGACCTGGCTCCGCCCCCCTCACAGCTCGTGCTGGCTGCGCCGAGTGCCACAGGACCTGTAAGTAGGTGGAGAAAACCGAAGATTTTTTTAGGCGCGAAAAACAGGCGCCCGTTTTTTTTCTTGTGGAAACTTGGGCCCTATGTTTTGCGCAAGTTTACTTTCGCAATCTATCTTTCCTTTATTGCTTTCTTAGTCATTTTTTGCTGTCGTTTAAAATTTTCCCAATTTTCTAGTTTCCCACTAACCTTGGCCACCTTATACGCATTGGTATTAATTTGATACTCTCCTTTATTTCCTTGGTTATCCACGGCTGGTTATCCCTTCACTTACCGCCCTTCTTTTTCACTGGAATATATTTTTGTTCAGCATGGTGAAAGAGCTCCTTAAAAGTCCTCCACTGTTCCTCAATTGTGCCACCATTTAGTCTGTGTTCCCAGTTTACTTTAGCTAACTCTGCTCTCATCCCACTGTAGTCCCCTTTGTTTAAGCATAGTACGCTCGTTTCAGACACTACTTCTTCACCCTCAATCTGTATTACAAATTCAACCATAATGTGATCACTCATTCCGAGAGGATCTTTTACGAGGAGATCGTTTATTATTCCTGTCTCATTACACAGGACCAGATCTAAGATAGCCTGCTCCCTTGTAGGTTCTGTAACATACTGTTCTAAGAAACAATCCCGTATGCATTCTATGAATTCCTCCTCCAGGCTACCCCGTGCGATTTGATTTGACCAATCGATATGTAGATTAAAATCCCCCATGATTACTGCCATTCCTTTTTCACATGCCTCTATAATTCCCTTGATTATTGTCCGCCCCACCGTGAAGTTATTATTTGGGGGCCTATAAACTACGTCCACCAGTGACTTTTTCTCCTTACTATCTCTAATCTCCACCCACAATGATTCAACATTTTGTTCATTAGAGCCAATATCATCTCTCACAACTGCCTTGATATCATCCTTTATTAACAGAGCTACCCCACCTCCTTTCCCTTGTCTATCCTTCCGAATTGTCAGATACCCCTGTATGTTTAATTCCAAGTCTTGGCCACCCTGCAACCGCGTTTCTGTAATGGCCACCAAATCATACCCATTTGTAATGATTTGTGCCGTCAACTCATTTACTTTATTTCGAATGCTGCGTGCATTTAGGTAAAGTGTTTAAATACTAGTTTTTAAACCATGATTTTTAGTTTTGACCCCTCCTGCAGCCCCTTTATATTCATACATATTGACCCTTCCTATCACCTTGTGGTTTACATTTACCCCAGTACTACTCTGCTCTGTTGCCTCCTGCCTTTTGCATTCTTTCTTGTCCTGTTCATCTGCGCTCTCACCCATTCTAACTAGCTCAGAGCCCTCTCCTGGGTTCCGAATACTCCTCGCATTGAGGCACCGAGCTTTCAGGCTTGCCTTTTTATTACACTTTGACCCTTTAGAATTTTGCTGTACATTGGCCCTTTTTGTTTTTTGCCTTGAGTTTCTCTGCCCTCCACTTTTACTCATCTCCTTTCTGTCTTTTGCTTCTGTCTCCATTTTGTTTCCCTCTGTCTCCCTGCATTGGTTCCCATCCCCCTGCCATATTAGTTTAACTCCTCCCCAACAGCACTCGCAAACACTCCCCCTAGGACATTGGTTCCGGTCCTGCCCAGGTGCAGACCGTCCGGTTTGTACTGGTCTCACCTCCCCCAGAACCGGTTCCAATGCCCCAGGAATTTGAATCCCTCCCTTATGCACCACTGCTCAAGCCACGTATTCATCTGCGCTATTCTGCGATTCCTACTCTGACTAGCACATGGCACTGGTAGCAATCCCGAGATTACTACTTTTGAGGTTCTACTTTTTAATTTAGCTCCTAGCTCCCTAAATTCGTCTCGTAGGACCTCATCCCTTTTTTTACCTATGTTGTTGGTACCAATGTGCACCACGACAACTGGCTGTTCTCCCTCCCTTTTCAGAATGTCCTGCACCTGCTCCGAGACATCCTTGACCCTTGCACCAGGGAGGCAACATACCATCCTGGAGTGTCGGTTGCGGCCGCAGAAACGCCTATCTATTCCCCTTACAATTGAATCCCCTATCACTATCGCTCTCCCACTCTTTCCTGCCCTCCTGTGCAACAGAGCCAGCCACGGTGCCATGAACTTGGCTGCTGTTGCCCTCCCCTGATGAGTCATCCCCCTCAACAGTACTCAAAACGATGTATCTGTTTTGCAGAGGGATGACCGCAGGGGACCCCTGCACTATCTTCCTGCACTGCTCTTCCTGCTGGTCTTCCATTCCCTAGCTGGCTGTGGACCCTTCACCAACTCGATACACGTGCTACTCACGTCATTCTCAGCATTGTGGATGCTCCAGAGTGAATCCACCCTCAGCTCCAAATCCGCAATGCGGTCCGTCAGGAGCTGGAGGCGGATACACTTCCCGCACACGTAGTCAGGAGGAGCATATCACGTGACCGAGCTCTCCTGCCATGACTTAAAGGTAGAGTGAGCGACAGCGATGCAGAGAAATGAGAGGTAGAAAGAGGAGAGCAAAGGTGAAAGAGAGAGAGAGAACACGGCGGGGAGAGCAATTGATAGAAATAAACCGGTGGAGAGAAGAGAGTGAGGCAAAGAGAGAGATAAAATGAGGCAGATAGTGAAAGAAGGAAAAAAACGAGATGGAGGAAGCACAGGTTAGATAGAGAGTAAATCTCCCTCAAACAGTCTGTGGATCTGATGTATTGGATATCTGTTTCCAATCTGCCTGAAGAAACCTGTTTAAGTGAGATATCTTAGACCCTGAACAGTCATAGTGCTGATAGTCTGGGAAACATGTCTTATATCTGGACCGTTCTGAATGTGTTATTAGGCACTTGTAGAGATTCCCTGTAGTGGTTTCCTCTTCCCACTTCCTGCGTTTCTCAAATCATCATTCCACCCTCAAACACCGTGCCCTCGGACACACTGATCCCTCAGCCGCCGCTCACTTTCCGCCATTTTTGTTTACACCTCTTCTATACCCATCCTTTGTTTCTTTACTTGTCCCACTACCATCATTTTTACTATTATCCCTTTATAATTTAATCTCTCCTGCCTTCCACCCTATCACAGACCATCCCTTTTGTTCTTTCCTCCCCCCCTAACTTTTTTCAATTCTGATGAAAGGTCATCAAACTGAAAAACTCTGTTTCTCTCTCCACAGATGCTGCCTGACCCACTGAGTTTTTCCAGCATTTTCTGTTTTTATTATAAACCATTTTAAGTTTTATTTATGAATTTGCATAAATGCGGAAGAAATGTGAAAATCTAAAGTTTCAGAAAGCCAATGCACAAAGGATAAATTATTTAAAAGGCGGGGGGAGGCCTCGTGAATTTCCAAACAAACTTTTCATGGATCAATGAAAAGCCCTTACAAAGTCTGTCTCTCCACAGGTGCTGCTGAATACTTTCAGCATTTTCTGTTTTACAACGTCTGCATATACTTTGTTATTAACTTTAAAAAGTTATATATACAATTGCTGGTACCATTTCATTTATTTTTTAAAAAGAGTCTGGTCTTTAATTAAATTGCAATTAATATTTTATTTTTCTTCCCAAGTCCACTTTTTTTTTTGTTTTCTTCAACATTTTTCAAAGAGGTTTTCCTTCGATGATTTTTCAAGTCAAGAATTAGTGTGTGCAAGCCAGAGAGAAGGGGAGAAAATACTAAATCTCAAGTGATTGCAGCATTAATTACAAAAATCACCCAGTATTGGGAAAACTAACATGAGATATAAATGATGAAACATGCAAGAGTCATTTAATCCTTTGCATGAAATAAGGATTGCCCAAGCAGGGTGGGCTGGGCCATGATATCTGCCTGCTCTTAGGACTATTAACATTAAAATAATAATAACTAAATCAACCATGTAAAGAGATGGAAGCCCTCAGTAAAAAAAACTTTATTGCTATCTAAGATGATAGCAGGGTAGAATTATTTCCCCACGGTGATTTCAGAGTGTGGCAACTTGGTGTGGTGTATCTCCCAAACCCGCAACCTCCACCACCTAGAAGGACAAGGGCAGCCGGCGCATGGAAACACCATCACCTGCAAGTTCCCCTCCAAGTCAGACACCATTCTGACTTTGAAATCCACTCAGCCGTTCCTACGTCGTCGTTGGGTCAAAATCCTGGAACTTCCTCACTAACAGCACTGTGGGAGCACCTTCACCACACGGACTGCAGCGGTTCAAGAAGGCAGCTCACCACCACCTCCTCAAGCGCAATTAGGGATGGGCAATAAATGCTGGCCTTGCCAGCGACGCCCACATCCCATGAATGAATTAAAAAAAATCTTAACAAACAGCTGTAGTCTGGAACTACTTATGGAATTAAAACTTGTATCTCTTAAACACGTACCAGACAGCATTTTAGCGAATCTACATTGTATCCTTTTCAAAGCCTCAATACCCTTCCTATAGTGTGTAGTCCAGTACTGGGTAGAAACAATTTGAGCTGCAGTTTCTCAATTTACGACATAATCTTAACAGGTGGTCCAAAACTTGGCTGCACCATGACCTAATTCGCACCAAGTCCTGCTCATCCATCACCCTCTGTGCTCGCTGACCTACATTGGCTTCCGGTTAAGCAACGCCTCGATTTCAAAATTCTCATCCTTGTTTTCAAATCCCTCCATGGCCTCGCCCCCTCCCTATCTCTGTAATCTCCTCCAGCACCACAACCCCCCGAAATGTCTGCGCTCCTCTAATTCTGCCCTCTTGAGCATCCCTAATTATAATTGCTCCACCATCGGTAGCCATGCCTTCAGCTGCCTGGGCCCCAAGCTCTGGAACTCCCTGCCTAAACCTCTCTACCTCTCTTTCTTCCTTCAAGACGCTCCTTAAAACCTACCTCTTTTTGGTCACCTGCGCTAACTTCTACTTATGCAGCTCGGTGTCAAAATTCTTATCGCATAATACTCCTGTGAAGCGCTTTGGGCTGTTTCACTACGTTAAAGATGCTATGTAAATACAAGTTGTTGTTGTATTCACTGCCAGTTAGCCATTCTTGGGGCTGGATTTTTGTTCTGATTTTGCCTCTGTTCGCGCCCCAGAGGGACGTTAATGGTTTTCAGTGCTCCACCAGAACATTTGGTGCCGGTTTTGCGGCGGCGCTGAGCAGTACTGCCGGGAGCATCGCGCCGGTGTGCAATGCCCCCGGTTGAGACAGCAATGTGAAATTTGGTTGGAGTGGCACCTGCAGCACCTCCTAGTGGGACCGCCTGGGAAAGCGGGCGGTCTGAGCTGTTCCGGTAGTGGTGAAGGAAGGGGTGACTGCATAAAGCTCCAAGTACGTCTATGGCCCAGAGAGTTACTAGTATGCACTTAAGTGGTTTAGAAGATAAAAAGCTTGAATACTCTTGCTCCAATGTGACAATTACTCTGATATGTATTGCACCAATTTAAAATTTTTTTCTGTTTTGTGAATTGGCAACCAAAGAGTGAAGAGATTTAAGCTTTTTGCGATTGTACAGCATTTTACAACAATTCCTTGCATCGTAAAATGTTAAATTTCCGTTTCTCCTCTGTTTCAGTAAGCAAATTGAAATCTCCAAGATGCACAGGAACAAAAAAGCCTGGTTTTCTCAAAGTGTCAGCAGACATATCTGTGATATTTGGGGTATGCACTTTATATTTGAATTTTGTTTAATTTATTAGTTTGAGGCAGATCTAGATTTGGATTTTTTTTCTTGATGGGTGATCAGTTTACGACAATCTACTGGCCCAAGGCTCATTTTCCATTGTTGGCAGTAATCAAATTTGAGAACATTAAAATTAGGTGGTCTTTAGGCACCTCTGTGGGTACCACAAAAGAGTAATGTTACAAGGACACCTTCAAAGCCTCCCTGATAAAGAGCAACATCCCCACCGACACCTGGGAGTCCCTGGCCCAAGACCACCCTAAGTGGAGGAAGTGCATCCGGGAGGGCGCTGAGCATCTCGAGTCTCATCGCCGAGTGCATGCAGAAATCAAGCGCAGACAGCGGAAAGAGCTTGCGGCAAACCAGTCCCACCCACCCTTACCCTCAAAGACTATCTGTTCCACCTGTAACAGGGACTGTGGTTCTCGTATTGGACTGTTCAGCCATCTAAGGACTCATTTTTAGAGTGGAAGCAAGTTTTCCTCGATTCCGAGGGACTGCCTATGATGATGATGAATGAAAGGGCACAGTAAGTCTCTCTAAATGGCAAAATTGCGGGACAATTGAAGTATTCATGTACTGCACAAGTTGAACTATCGTGTCTAAATAGTCAGACTTGTTGCTATGTAGTATGATAGTACAAAACTGTAGTTAGAATTTGTTGAAGTTTCTGTATTTAGTTGAGAAGTTTACCTTGTTAATTGTGAGTTTGTATTGCACTAATTGGGTTTGAACATATTTCAAGGTAGAGTTAACTTAGAGTTTGCATTTACTGCAGTGATTAATGTAAAATATCTTCCTATCCATTCGGTGATTTCAACACATAGCTTCTCTATTTCTTCCTGCAGTCACTGAAGGTGGGATTATTACAAACTGGCGTTCAGCTGATTTCTTATTTAGTAACGATGCTGCTCATCCTGACACACAGAGGTATAATACTATACAAGTTGTTTATTTTAAATTCCTTTTAATGTTAAATATTACAGTTTAACAGTTGCATTCTTAAACAAAATAAAATAATGACGTGCGTTAGTGAAGGTCACTCGCTCATAAGCATAATAGTAGCAATCCCAGCATAAGATGTGAGCAATTAATTCGCTCTACTTTTGTGGCATGTGCTGATTGCCTTAAACCAGATTTAATAAAAATGAAAAGTGCAATATTAATCACCATTCACTTCTTCCATCGCCACTAAGACCACATTGCAGGAAGCATCAGCAAGCACGTTAGCACAGCGTTGCATTTTTAGGTGCCTCTGCTGATGCCCATGTGCTCAAACTAAGCAGATCTTATTGGAGACTAACTTCTGCGTTTCTGTCTCCAATGTGAGGAAATCACAACTGGTATCCAGATCCAAGAAAGTATCTCCTATTGCTGTGCTCTAAAATGAAATGGCCAGAAATTCTTGTACTGTTGCAAGAATATAGTCCATTAATGTTAATACCATTTAAGTACTTTACACTCTTTTAGCCTCACAACCCCACGAGATGTCTGCGCTCTTCAAATTCTGCCCTCTTGAGCATCCCTGATTATAATCGCTCAACCATCGGTGGCCGTGCCTTCAGCTGCCTGGGCCCCAAGCTCTGGAACTCCCTCCCTAAACCTTTCCGTCTCTCTACCTCTCTTTCCTCCTTTTAAGACTCTCCTTAAAACCTACCTCTTTGACCTCTGTTGTAACTTTATCTTATGTGGCTCGGCGTCAAATTTATTTGTTTTGACTTATAACACTGTGAAACGCTTTGGGATGTTTTACTACATTAAAGGCACTATATAAATAAACGCTGTTATTGTTGTTAAGTAGACAATTCAATAATTATTACTCTGTTTTTCAAAAGATAGATTTTTGAGCGATAAGGAAATAAAGGGTTATGGGGAGCGGGCGGGGAAGTGGAGCTGAGTCCATGATCAGATCAGCCATGATCTTATTGAATGGCGGAGAAGGATCGAGGAGTCAAATGGCCTAATCCTGCTCCTATTTCTTATGTTCTTAAGCTTGCTGATGCCTTATAGATCTTAAAAATTATTTTAAGTAATTGAATGATTAATGTATTCTGAATATTCAAATAATTAGTTAATTTTCTTTGGCTTAACTTCAAGTTAGGCTGATGAATGTATTCATTGTTTTTATCTTTTAGGATCTTTGAGAGTTTGGAATTTGTGGAGGACAAGGCTACAGTTTTTCATGCCAGTTATCTATCAGCATGCGAGGAGTCAGGGCTCAAGGGCAGTGTAGCCATGGGCCACTTTCTGCTTCCTCCTTCCTTTCTTCATGAAGGTTAGTACTAAGCCGATAAGAGAGACAATTAATCTCATAGACACATATCTCATCAGTGGCAATTGCGTGCAGACGTCATGGATTTTGAGCTCTGTTTTATTTAGAAGAATCCTCAAAATTTGTTAGACCTGTCCGGGAAATAAACAGTAAAAGCATGGATGGGACTAAGATATTGTCAGGCTTGTCCACTTTAGACAAAAGTAATGGCTGGGGCACGGCTTCAGAATGCAGTTTTTCTTTCGTAACCAAAATGCAAAGACTGCTGGGCAGAAGAAGGCCTGCATTTGGTAAACTGATAGATTATTGGAACTTGATGAGGTGACCGCATTTGAACCAAAATAGAATACAAACAAAATAACATATCTCTGTTGCTGGTTCGTGTGTTAAAATGCTAATGCACATCTGGAAATAGCTCCCTTGGCTATTTAATCACTGTTTTATTTTAGCAGCTGTGGCTCAGTGGGAAGCACACCTGCCTCTGAGTCAGAAGGTTGTGGGTTCAAGTCCCACTCCAGAGACTTGAGCAGATAAATCTAGGCTGACACTCCAATGCAGTACCCAGATTGAGTAGCCTATACTCTCTCGAGTTTGGAAGAATTGAGAGGTGATCTCATTGAAACAGACAAAGTTTTTACAGGGCTTGACAGGGTAGGTGCAGGGAGGATGTTTCCCCTGGCTGGGGAGACTAGAACCAGGGGTCACAGTCTCAGAATAAGGGGTTGGCCATTTAGGACTGAGATGAGGAAAAATGTCTTCACTCAGGGTGGTGAATCTTTGGAATTCTCTACACCAGAGGGCTGTGGATGCTCAGTCGTTGGGTATATGCAAGACCGAGATCAATAGATTTTTAGATACTAAGGAAATCAAGGGATAGTGCAAGAAGGTGGAGTTGAGATAGAAGATCAGCCATGATCTTATTGAATGTCGGAGCAGGCTCGATGGGCCGAATGTCCTACATCTGCTCCTAATGCTAATGTTCTTATGTCTACCTTTCATCCAGTCACAGAGCACCATTGATGAAAGATTCAGAGGAGACCATCTGCCCACCACCTCAGCCAACGAATTATTAATGTTGTTTGCAAAATGAAAAATAAACTAGTGGGGGAATAAAATATTGCTACTTTAGTATTTTTTCATTGCACAAGTAACTTTTGATCTGATTTGTCATTATACTCCTTTTAAATGTTTTAGCTTTTTATTAAGCATTATGCATCTGGCACCCTAGGGGGTACAGTGACATAGTGGTTGTGTTACTGGACTAGTAATCCAGAGACACGAGTAATCCCACCACAGCAGCTGGCGAATTTAAATTCAGTTAAATAAATCTGGCATTTAAAAAAAAGTGAGTACCAGTAATGGTGACCAATAAGCTATCAGATTGTTGTAAAAACCCATCTGGTTCACTAATGTCCTTTTGGGAAGGAAATCTGCCGCCCTTACCTGGTCTGGCCTACATGTGACTCGAAACCCACAGTAATGTGGTTGACTCTTAACTACCCTCTGAAATGGTTTAGCAGACCTCACCACCACCTTCTCAAGGGCAATTAGGGATGGGCAATAAATGCCAGTGACGCCCACATCCCCTGAACAAATAATTTGTAAAAATTGGCCACTTTTCATGGGCTCAGAGAAGCAACATTAGAGTGGTTCTGAAAATTGGGGCAAATAAGAGTGGTATAGGGCATGGGAGTCAGTGAGGGGATGGACATGTGGAGATGGATTCTGCAACTCTGCTTAACATCATTGGGGATCAAGGACTATTATTGCAGAACTTCCAGGAGATTGAATGGAGGATGTTGCATCAGTTGTACATGTTCTGTGAAAGGAGTGGGCCGAATGGCCTTTACTTCTTCCATCCTTGTATTTTTATTATAGCAATGTTTACATTTAGCATATGTTACATGTATTTCCTATTCTTAATTGTTTAAGAAATTAGAGCAGCGATTGGCAGTTTCATTTGGGAGCAGCAAAGTCCTTTGCCGCCTCAGCAGGTGAGGTTATTTGCTTCCATTTTGAATTTTATTCCTCAGGCAATCTGATAACTACTTGATGTATTTAAATAGAGTTGTATGGTATTGCAAGTGAACTATAGCAAAGAGCCTCAGTTTAACCTTTATTAACTTGCAAGAATACATTCAGTGATTAAAATTCACAGATTTAAAGTAATTGCTCGAAGGTTTAGAGGGGATTTGAGGGGAATTTTCTTCAACCAAAGGGCGGTGAGGGTCTGGAACTCACTGCCTGAAATAGTGGTAGGAGCAGAAACCCTCATCACATTTAAAAAGTACTTGGATGCGCACTTGAAGTGCTGCAACCTACAAGGCAACGGACCTAGAGCTGGAAAGTGAGATTAGGCTGGATAGCTCTTTGTCTGCTGGCATGGACACGATGGGACGAAATGGCCTCCTTCCATGCTGTAAATTTCTATAATTATACACCATTGAGGGCTTCGCATGATAGGAGTATGGGGTCGAAGTTTGAGTTACAATACCTTCGCAGCAAATCTTTGAATTGCGTGCTCATTGAATAAAACTTCGTGCTGGGTGCGCAGAATTACTGAATTTACCCTTTGCTCTACCATGTACCAACATTCTGTTTGCTTTCCACATAGCCTTGATATTGAGAACATCGAGTACTGTTATTCTCTTTCAAATTCTACATGTGCTCATTGCAGATCTGTGTTTCTCATTCTTTCTGCTAATATTCATGACTTCGTATTTGCTAAGTAAAATTACATTTGCCATATGTCCACCCCATTACACAACAGAGTGTATGTGTATCATCTGTGGCTCAGTGGGTAGCACTCTCACCTCTGAGTCAGAAGATTATAGGTTCACAGTCCTACTTCAGAGACTTGAGCACAAAATTCTAGGCTGACACTCCAGTGCAGTACTGAGGGACTGTAGGAGATGCCATCTTTCGGATGAGATGTTAAACCCAACTGCTCTCAGGTGGATGTAAAAGATCCCATGGCACTATTTCAAAGAGGAGCAGGGCCAATATTTATCCCACAATCAACATCACTTACAAAACAAGCACATTATCTGGTCATTATCAGATTGCTGTTTGTGGTAGCTTGCTGTGGGCAAATTGATTGCCGCGGTTCATACATTACAACAGTGACTACACTTTAATAATTATATCATTGGCTGTAAAGAGCTTTGAGATGTCCTATGGTCGTGAAAGCGTTATATAGATGCAATTCCTTCCCCTTACCTCTTTCCACCCTCCACTTCCCTTCCGTCGCTTCCCTTCCCTCCCTCTTCTGCAGTCCAGGCCCTTTGTTTAGAGGATACTTATAATCAAACAAATGCACATGTGTACATATGTATATACCATACAGACATGCTCTATATAAATCTGCAGACCGGGATTTGGAGATGCACATATTTACAGGCAATGAAAATTTATGTAGGTGCTGATGCTGTAGGATTGTCACTGTTTGTTGCTTGAAATTCTAACACAATAGCCACATGAAAGAGGAACTATTTCAAAAAGGAAGACACTTGAAATAAGCCACAGCCCAGAAATGGAGAGAATGGACCAGGCTGTGTTCGACGTCCCTAACAATGCATGCAGGTTTGTTCTTTCAATTTAATCTGTTTCTCCATTAAATTTACTCTTGTTAGTTAAGATGCAAATTTATCATTGTTTCAGTAATAAAACCCATCTATTATTCTGTGTTTTTAACAATGAAACGTATAAACATGCATTGTATATCAGTGCTTACCTCAGCTCAATTATCAATTTAATCTAGAATCAGATGCCTCTGATATACAATAATGCTATTCGAGCGTGGAAAGGCAATTTTGAAATGTGGCTACAGAGAACCTAATTTCGTACAAGAAAAGTTGCCACTTGTACTACCTGAATAATCAATACATACACATTCTTGTAATTTCCGTAAGACTTAAAAATATGTTCTTCTACCAAACACTTTTCTTAATTTTGAATTTTCCTTTCAGTGTATTCAAGTGTGATGACTGCTGGATGTTTTGGCTCAGTCTTATATAATGTCTGGACGTTTAAGTACCGAATTACATCTAATGCCTGTATGTTTAAGTATCAAATTACATAGAAATCCTCATTTATAATTTCTAATTACATTTTTAGGAGCTTTGAGTTAACCCTGAATTAAAATTACGAAGTTGTGGATTATAAGAAACAGACCATTCTGACTACTGCTGTGGAATGGTGCCAACAGCTAGTTTTTAAACACAATTTTCTTGTACGAAATTAGGTTCTCTGTAGCCACATTTCAAAATTGCCTTTCCACGCTCGAATAGCATTATTGTATATCAGAGGCATCTGATTCTAGATTAAATTGATAATTGGCATTGTCACACTTAAAATTGTTGCAACTGCGATGATCGAACCATGGGTATATTTAGTGTTGTCCTGTCTCATTTGTTTGACATATCTTTATTTTTTAAAACTTGCTTATGGGTAGCTAGCAACTGCAGAATGTTTAACTGGTTTATTTGCAACAGTAAATGCTCTGATTGGATCCCCTTAATCACATGACCTGATTGCTGATTGATCCCCTTGGAGGATAAGACACACTCAGCAGTTTCTCTGGATTGTGTAATTAGAACCGCCCTGCCTGCGTAATCAGCGACTTTGCAAAGTGTAATTCGAGCCATTCTGACTGCCGACTCCAGACAGGAGAGAGCTCACTCTTACAGGTCAAGACCGCCCCTCGCGCAACTTCCTGCCCCATCTCCCAGCCCAAGACGCGCATGCGCAAAAGGACACACAAAAGTTGTTGTAAATAATTGCTCTGGTTTTTTAAAGCCAGTGTTCAGCCACTCCCTGTGGGACAGTGGTCATAATAGGTGTACCCTGAGGTCAATTATTGGCTGATTGTTGTGGGAGGTTCTGTAGGTTGACAGATGCTTAGTTATTTTTCTCCTTGGGGAGAAACCAGGTTATCTCGGGATTGCGACACTTGGCAGACAGTGACTGGCTTTCTTTCTCTTGTGTACTTTTTCAAGTTATTTTTCACTTGTGACTTCTCGATGTTTTGTCTGAAGTGTGACAGATGCACTAGATGCAAGCCTTTATATAAACCGGTGAATCTTTCACAGCCTTGTTCGCAGAAGAACTGGTGTATCTTTCAGCTGTGTTTGTTTTGACAGGCTGAGGGAGATTACAGTGCTACCTTTGGAGCAAGTAACAATATTGGGTGTAATGGTAAAAAAATATTTGCATAGGTTCCAGCACCACCTCTGGAGCAAGAAAGACTAACATGCATCACCATTACAACTTTACCCACTGATTCCAAAATATTGGGGGCATTGCAGTTTTACAAACTCAAGATTTTAATTTAGATGTAGATAATTGATTCGGTGTAGAATTCCAGCCTTTCCATTTTTAAATGAAAAATTGCTGCAGAGGCAAGTATAGAGTCCTGGTCATATATAAATATTAGTGTTATATTAATATAGCTAACATTTTATCTCTCACAGTATAAGGAAAGACAATATTTCAGTGTTGCGTTGTAATTTCCATCTGCTTCCACAATAGAAATGATTCAAAATCAGGTATATTCAGTGCTACAGCCATGGCTCAGTGGGCAGCACTCTCTCGCCTCTGAGTCAGAAGGTTGTGGATTCAAGTCTCACTCCAAGGACTTGAGCCCCAAAATTCTAGGCTGACACTCCCAGTGCAGTGCTGAGGGAGTGCAACACTGTCAGAGGTGCCATCTTTCGGATGAGATGTTAAACCGAGGCCCCGTCTGCTCCTCTCAGGTGGACGTAAAAGATCCACCTTGAATTTTTTTGAAGAAGAACAGGGGAATGCTCCCCGGTGTCCTGGGGCCAATATTTATCCCTCAATCAACATAAAAAAACCCAGATTATCTGCTCATTATCACATTGTTGTTTGTAGGAGCTTGCTGTGTGTAAATTGGCTGCTGCGTTTCCCACATTACAACAGTGACTACACTCCAAAAGTACTTCATTGGCTGTAAAGTGCTTTGAGATGTTCGCTGGTTGTGAAAGGCGCTATATAAATGCAAGTCTTTCTTTCTGCATGTAAACCATGTTCACTTAAATAAACAGGGATGTTATTAAGTTACCAAAATACGGTTAGCAAGAATGCAGTCCTGGTGCAGCGCTACTGCTCCCTACCTACTCCATGTACCTTCACAGAAATGAGTTGACCTCACCTGACCATGTACGGTCAACTGACTTAAATATTTGAGTGGCACGCAGAGCATGATGCGCTGGGAGTGGCACAGTGGTTAGGGACTCCAATGTCGGGCCAATCAGCCAAGGAAGGCTGCTGGTTGCCTGTGCCCGTGTTTATATGTTTTTGTTGGTGAGGCACAAGGTTCCCATCGAAGAATAGGCCACTGGAGGCCAGAAGAATGCTGGAGTAAAGGAAAGGATGAACTTTTCTAATGGAGAGGTTCACCCTGAATTAAAATTTACCCCATCCAAGGGCCACCTCTGAAACTGCTCTCCAAATGAGCACTAAAATACCCCTCGCGTATTCCTGTCGCATTGATGGAAAGGCCCATCATTTAAATATTTTCTGGGGTTTTAATTGGCTTTGTGTGCACTGCAGTTGCTGTCGGACCACATTGAGGAGTGCTAAGCGCGTTTGGTGGAAAGCTGGCATCCGATAAGACGGGAGGCTGACACCCACCCTCTGAAGGGCATCGTCTGTCACCTTATCAACCCTAAATGTCATAACTGGTGTTTTAGTATCTCGCGGATAAACGCAAGTGTTGAAGTTCTGTATGTTCTAAAAGGTTATTTTGCTGTATCACATTCTCAAAGCAGTGACCAGAATTTAGTCATTGAAACGGCATCATTTGAGGCTGCGACTTGTCATGTTCAACAGATGTACCCTGTCAACAACATGGTCACTGGTAAGAATTAGATTATAATTCATCAATGCTGGTAGTGTGTTGATTTTAGTTACTTTAGTGGTTTTATAGTACCAGCTTGGTAGCACTTTCGCCTACAAGTTAGAAGGTCTTGGGTTCAAACTCCATTGCACGACTTAAGCACGTAATCTAGGGTGATACTTCAGTGCAGCACTGAGAGAGTGCTGCATTGTTCGATGTGCCATTAAATTGAAGTCTCATCTGTGTGTTCAAGTGGACGCAAAGGATCCCATTGCACTCTTCTAAGAAGCGCAGAGGAGTTCCGCCAGTATCCGAGCCAGCATTACTCCCTCAACCAACATTACTCCCTCAACCAATACCATCAAAATAGATGATCTAATTCTTTATCTCATTGCTGTTTGTGAAACTTTGCTGTGTGCAAGTTGTCTGCTGCATTTGCCTACAATCTTTGGGGAAACTTGGATTTTAAAATTTAGGCCAAAAAAAGCAGCGCACGCCAAGAAAACGGTGCAAATCACTGGGGAAAATTGAGCCCTTAAAAGTTTCTACATCTCCCGGTGCAGTTTGCTCAAGATGTGCAAGTCCGCAGTCGGATTAATGCTGTGACTACAAGGAAAGCCGAGTAGGGGGAGTTTTGTTTTACCGTAGTCATTTGTTGTGTTACTTCTGAGCAGGTTTTATCTCTATTGACGAGCTGAAAAAGTACTCGGGAAACCTGTACGACTTCATTCCGGGCTGTGTGCGCTATTCAGTATGTCGTGTCCAGAGAGAAAGAAACATGTTCTCCGTTTTAAAATGCAAGAACAGGAACCGCACTTTTATTCATACAAATTAAACCAGGCTGAAATCTGCCTCCGTTGCAAGAATTGATTCAATTATCAGTGAAGGTAATAAACCTTGGCATAGCCTTTTCTTTACTCACTGATAAAAGTGCAAAGATTAAAGAAAATCTTTGTTTACTGTGTAAACTGTTTTGTTGTTTATTGAACTGTCATTCTTTTATGTTTACATTAATAATATATTGTTGCTAAAATAAAAGAGTTGCCACATTAGATCAAGTGAATAACCTTTCTATGTTGGTGTTCAACCTCCTCCGGAGAACTCCTAATCCCATATGCCTTCTCTGTTTCCACATCTACTCTCTGCCATCCCTTCATCATTTTTTAAAACGATTTAACTATTTGTACTGCATTTTTTTTGACAAACAGGTCCCGCCCCTACCCCACCATGTCATACAGCACTTTCTTTTACATTAATTGATTATCAAATCGCCATGCAGGCTCCTGTTTTCACCTCTATTTCCTCATGTACCAGGCAGTATTCTGGTGAATCTGCACTACTCTCTCTTTATTGCCTCAACATATTTTCTATAGTTTGGAGCCCAAAACTGAACATAAAACTGCGGTCTTACTAACAACAACTTGCCTTTATATAACATCTTTAACATAGTGAAACGTCCCAAGGCACGTCACAGGAGTATTATGAGATTTAAAAAATTTGACACCGAGCCACATAGGTAGAAATTAGCGCAGGTGACCAAAAACTTGGTCAAAGAGGTAGGTTTTAAGGTGGGTCTTAAAGGAGGGAAGAGAGGTGGAGAGGTTTAGGGAGGGAGTTCCAGAGCTTGGGCCCAGGCACGGCCACCGATGGTTGAGCGATTATAATCAGGGATACTCAGGAGGGCAGAATTAGAGGAGCGCAGACATCTTAGTGGGTTGTGGGACTGGAGGAGATTACAGAGATAGGGAGGGGTGAGGCCATGGAGGGGTTTGAAAATAAGGATTTATATAAATTGGAAGCTACTTGATTTTTATATTCTATATCTTTTTTTTAAAAAAACAGTACAAGTTGAACCTCCCTTATCCGGAACCCTCGGGACCTGGCCTGTTCTGGATAAGGGATTTTTCCGACGAGGGGAGGTCACGTTAAATTGGATGGTAGGTACAGGGACTGAGCAAGGGGATATCGGGGCTGGCTGGCTTGGGGCTGTGAGTGCAGCAGAGAGATCGCCGGGGAGGGGGGGGGGCGGTCAGGCGATGGATCGCGGGGTCAGCCCAGCGATTGCGGGAGTCGGCAATGAGGAAGGACTTCAATTTGTTCCAAGTCGGAGTTCTGCGCATGTGCCACTCGTTGGCCAGGAATGGTTCCAGACGAGGGGTGGTGCCGGATAAGGGAGTACCAGATAAGGGAGATTCAACCTGTATTCTATTAGTATTTTGTTAAATGATCTTATTCATAACTGGGCCATTCTTGGCTCAGCAGCACTCTTGCCTCTGAGTCAGAAGGTTGCGGGTTCAAATCCCACTCCAGAGACTAGAGCTGAGTCACTATTTGAAGAGCAGGGGTTTTCTCCCCGTGTCCTGTCTGAACATGTATCCCTCAACTAACATAATGAAAACGGATTATCTGGTTGTTTATGCATACTGGAGTGACTAGAGCTGCTCCAAATGCAATAGGCTCCTGCCCATCAGCAATGGCACCAGCGTGTGCGATAAGCAAAGAGACCTACTCTGGTGCGTCTCCTCTGGCGTAAGAAATTGGAAATTATTTTCATACGGTGTGCATTTTTGTTTTAAAGTAGTACTCGGTAAAATAATGGGACAAAAGGCAGACAAGTCCCCTGGACTGATGACTTGCATCCTAGGGTCTTGGGGAAGTCCAGAACCAGAGGTCACAGTCTAAGGATAAGGGGTAAGCCATTTAGGACCGAGATGCGGAGGAACTTCTTCACCCAGAGAGTGGTGAACCTGTGGAATTCTCTACCACAGAAAGTTGTTGAGGCCAATTCACTAAATATATTCAAAAAGGAGTTAGATGAGGTCCTTACTACTAGGGGGATCAAGGGGTATGGCGAGAAAGCAGGAATGGGGTACTGAAGTTGAATGTTCAGCCATGAACTCATTGAATGGCGGTGCAGGCTAGAAGGGCCGAATGGCCTACTCCTGCACCTATTTTCTATGTTTAAAAGAGGTGGCTGCAGAGATAGTGGATGCATTGGTTGTAATTACCAAAATTTCTTGGATTCTGGGGAGGGCCCAGTGAATTGGAAAACCGCAAATATAATGCCTTTATTTCAAAAATGAGGAAAGCAGGAAACTATAGACCAGTTAGCTTAACATCGGTTGTTGGGAAAATACTAGAGTCCATTCTTAAGGAAGCAGTAGCAGGACATTTGGAAAAGCATGATTCAATTAAGCAGAGTCAACATGGTTTCATGAAAGGGAAATCATATATGACAAATTTGCTGGAGTTCTTTGAGGATGTAACGAGTAAGGTGGATAAGGGGAAACCAGTGGATGTGGTGTATTTGGATTTCCAGAAGGCATTCGATAAGGTGACACTTAAAAGGTTACTGCACAAGATAAAAGTTCACAGGGTTGGGGGTAATATATTAGCATGGATAGAGGATTGGTTAACTAACAAATCAGAGAGTCGGTATAAATGGATCATTTTCCGGTTGGCAAACAGTAACTAGTGGGGTGCCACAGGGATCGGTGCTGGGATCTCAACTATTTACAATCTATATTAATGACTTGGATAAAGGGACCGAGTGTAATGTAGATATTGTGTATCTGTAAAGCATGCACTCCCATGTTCTTCAGCATCTGCCTCCTCTCTCTCAGGCTCGAAATTGCTTTGATCCAGTCTTCCTCTGCCACGTGATGGTTAGCAGGTTTTGCAGAGCTTGCAAACTTGCTGCCCCATTGTTCCACAGCTCTTGCAAACATACCCTTTGAAGCGGCATGAATAGGCTGAATGGAAGCCTCCACGATGCCAACAAGGTGTGAATTGCCTTGCATTCATCCTTTGTTGCGGACTCCTGTTCCGGACATCTGGGTCACCTGAGGCCTGCTGGCAGTTGCAGATTGTGGTTTCTGCTCGCAAACACAGTTCCAGTTAATTTATGAACATTGCTAGCACTTGTGTGCTGAGAGATTTGTTTGGTGTTATCACTGGTGGACATAAACCCTGTGCTATCGCAATGGCCTTACTGAGGGTCGGTGTCTCTACAGTCAAAAGTTTTCGTAGGATGGTCTCATGGCCAGTGCCCAGTACAAAAAGGTCTCTGAGCATTTGCTCCAGGTAGCCATCAAACTCACATTGTCCTGTAAGTCGCCTTAGCTCGGCGACGTAGCTCGCCACTTCCTGGAACCGATACCTCGCCATCAGCACGCTCTCCCTCGGGTTAAGATGCTCCCGAACCAGTGTACGCAGCTCCTCATTCGACTTATCTGTGGATTTCACCGGAGCCAGAAGATTCTTCATGAGGCTATAGGTCGATGCCCCGCAGACCGTGAGGAGGACCGGTCTCCGTTTTGAAGCGCTTCCTTCTCATAGCTCGTTGGCTACAAAGTACTGGTCTAGCCGTTCGCCATAGGCTTCCCAGTCCTCACCCTCCGAGAACTTCTCCAGGATGCCCACAGTTTGCTGCATCTTTGCGTTGGATTCGTATACTCGTCGCCAGTTATTGTGTTCCTAACACAGATGAGACTGCACACAGGGAGGTTAAAGTAACAGTGACCTCAGCCTTTATTAAGACACTCCAGACTGAGGAACAGGCCTTAGAGGCTGGTTTATATACTGTGCTCCCAAGGGATGCTGGGATCCTTGAGACTTCAGGGGATGCACTCCCTGGTGGCAGAACATGGGAGTGCATGCTTTACAGATACACAATATCAGCCAAGTTTGCTGATGATACAAAGATGGGTGGGAGAGCAAATTGTGAAGAGGACATAAGAAATCTGCAAAGGGATATAGACAGGCTAAGTGAGTGGGCAAAAATTTGGTAGATGGAGTATAGTGTGGGAAAAAGAGGTTATCCACTTTAACAGAAAAAATAGAAAAGCAAATTATAATGTAAATGGAGAAAAATTGCAAGTGCTGCAGTACAGAGGGACCTGGGGGCCCTTGTACATTAAACACAAAAAGTTAATATGTCGGGGACAGCAAGTAATCAGGAAGGCAAATAGAATGTTGGCCTTTATTGCAAAGGGAATGGAGTATAAAAGCAGAGAAGTCCTGCCAGAACTGTACAGGGTATTGGTGAGGCCACAACTTGAGTACTGCAAACCGTTTTGGTCTCCGTATTTAAGGAAGGATATACTTGCATTGGAGGCTGTTCAGAGAAGGTTCACTAGGTTGATTCCGGAGATGAGGGGGTTGACTTATGAAGATAGGTTGAGCCTATACTTATTGGAGTTCAGCAGAATGAGAGGTGATCTTATCGAAACATGTAAGATTAGGAGGGGGCTCGACAAGGTGGATGCAGGAGGATATTTCCATTCATAGGGGAAACTAAAACTAGGAGGCATAGTCTCAGAATAAGGGGCCACCCATTTAAAACTGAGATGAGGAAGAATTTCTTCTGTTGGAGGGTTGTGAATCTGTGGAATTCTCTGCCCCAGAGAGCTGTGGAGGCTGGGTCATTGAATATATTTAAGGCGGAGATAGACAGATTTTTGAGTGATAAGGGGTTATGGGGAGCAGGCAGGGAAGTGGAGCTGAGTCCATGATTAGATCAGCCATGATCTTGTTAAATGGCGGAGCAGACTTGAGGGGCCAAATGACTCCTGCTCCTATTTCTTATGTTCCATACACTGACATTAAAAAGTAATTTTTAAAAATCAGAAGCATGTTGGGAGTACTTCCCGTATCCCAGACTTCCTTGCCACCAAAGGGGAAGTTGTGTAGGATCAGTTTAAATCTGTTTCGTTGGGTGGGATTAGCTGTCAAAATGAATAATAAATAGGAATTTGCTGCCCAATATTCTATTGGATTTATAGATGTATTTAAAGCAATCCATTTACGAATGTATTTTTATTTCTTTTAAATAAGGGGGTGGAAATTCGTTTGGAGTTAATTAGGGCACTAATGGCGGCGTGGCGTCAAATTTTGCACCGGGTAATGGTTTGCGACAACAGCCACAAAATTAATCAGCTGGGCCCTGAGTGTGGAGCGGAGCACTAAGGGAGGCGTTCTACACCTGTCTCAGGGTGCTAGGCCGGCTGAGCCACTGAAAATCCCGAGCTAAAGTGTCAGCCTCGGAGCGCCCTAAGAGAGGCTTCTCTGTGGGGAAAAAAAATCGACCAAAAAAACATTCTCACCCCTCATAAACATGAATTGCAACCCCCCCCCCAAACAAAACATCGTACTTACCTCAGGTTCTCTCCCTCACAACAGCCGGAAGAGCTCGGACCGCCCGCTTATCCAGGCAGTCCCACTAGGGTGTGCTATGGGTCCTGCTGCAGCCAAATTTCAGGACGGTGGTGCTGGAAGCTGGCTGCCTGCCTGGAAATCATTACTACCGCCACTCTGGGGCACGAGCACTGGCAGCAACAGACCGAATTTCAACCCCAAGGTAGAGGAAAGTATCTGGGGCAGTTGATTACATTTTCCTTTGCAGAATCTGTAGTCTGCAGAAGTTGCCACATGAGGGCAGTGTGAGAATGTTTTATGCAATATCTTGCATCTTCTAAGTACAGATTAACAGTTGACCAGTGCTTGTGGAACTTTATTCCAGTCATCTTTAGGAGAGGGCAGAAAACAGTTCAGAAAAATACTGTTAGTGTCACATTTAGAAGCATGCATCAAATTGGGTAAATGCAGCTCGTAAACATATATGCACAAAGCCACATAACTAGCAGCGTGAATACAGACCCATTGCTGTGCAGAGCTATGATAAAACAGGAATTCTTGCTCAATTTGCAGCAGTACAATTATGGCCTGTGTCCTGCCCTTCTGTCTTCCACATACATTTAGTGTCAGCTGTGGCTCAGTGGGTAGCACACTCGCCTCTGAGTTAGAAGGTTGTGGAACTTGAGCACAAAAATCTAGGCTGACACTCCCAGTGTAGTGCTGAAGGAGTGCTGTACTGTTGGAGGTGCCGTCTTTCAGATGAGATGTTAAACCGAGGCCCCGTCTGCTCTCTCAGGTGGATGTAAAAGATCCCATGGCACTATTTTGAAGAAGAGCAGGGGAGTTATCCCCGGTGCCCTGGGCCAATATTTATCCCTCAGTCAACGTAACAAAAAAGAGATTATCTGGTCATTATCACATTGCTGTTTATGGGAGCTTGCTGTGCGCAAATTGGCTGCTGTGTTTCACACATTACAACAGTGACTATACTTCAAAAAAGTACTTCATTGGCTGTAAAGCGCTTTGAGATGTCCAGTGGTTGTGAAAGGCGCTATATAAATGCAAGTCTTTATAACAAATATGAAATGTCATATGTACAACCTAGTGACTGCTGGCAATATTAGTAAGTGAGCACTTAACATGTTTGCATGGCATTCCTCACCGCACGTTAAGTGCTTGCTATTCATCACTAACTTTAATATCCGTGCTGCAAAATTACTTATAAAAATCACAAGATGGGTTTTACTTCCACTATGCGGAAGACCATTAAAAAGCAAAGAATGCTTTTTCACAGCCTCCGGTCATCCCGAAGTGCTTTATGCCCAATTAAATACTTTTGAAGTGTAGTCACTGTTGTAATGTAGGAAACGTGGGATCTCACCTGAAACCGGAGGGTATCTGCGCCACCCTGGGCGAAGGCCCTTTAGCAAAATGGTGCTGGCGGATCGGGAGCAAGAACGGTGATGAACTGCATTTTTTTTTGGTGGTGGGGGGGGGGGTGGGGGTGCACGCGGGAGGGTGGTGCTACAACCCTGTTGCCTTCCCTTCCCCCAGGCAAAGCCCCTGAAAATCGGGCCTGCAGTGTGATGGTAGATGGTGCTAGAAAGGTCTGTATATACACTCCTTATAAGCAGCTACCAGTAGACGGAATGAGGGGCAAATGATGCTATTAAGTCCCCATGGTGGTTGTCTTGATTTCAAAATTCTAATAATTTTCAATTCCCTCCATGGCCTCGCCCCTCCCTATCTCTGTAATCTC
The DNA here is from genome assembly GCF_044704955.1 of Pristiophorus japonicus. Lineage (NCBI taxonomy): Eukaryota > Metazoa > Chordata > Chondrichthyes > Pristiophoridae > Pristiophorus > Pristiophorus japonicus. The sequence goes on from NC_091997.1 coordinate 70,284,706, forward strand.
CTCCAGCCCCACAACCCCCCTCCCCCAAGATGTCTGCTCCTCTAATTCTGCCTTCTTGAGCATCCCTGATTATAATCGCTCAACCATCGGTGGCCGTGCCTTCAGCTGCCTGGGCCCCAAGCTCTGGAACTCCGTCCCTAAACCTCTCCGCCTCTCTCACTCCTACACGACGCTCCTTAAAACCTAGCTCTTTGACCAAGCTTTTGGTCACCTGCGCTAATTTCTACTTATGTGGCTCGGTGTCAAATTTTTATCGCTCCTGCTAAGCGCCTTGGGACATTTCACTACGTTAAAGGTACTATATAAATACAAGTTGTTGTTGTCAGTACCGACCTTTTCTTCCTCTACAATCCGAAAAGACGATTGGCAGCTTGAGTGAAAACAAGTGCGAGAAGGTAGGTTAATAGAGAGGGAAAGTATCGGAAAGGAGAAATGGGAAAAGGGTGATGAAAATGAGTAAAATGAAATGCAGGTGGAACAAAGTCCCCTCCCCTCAAAAAAGGGAATATAACAATGATGGCACCAGGAAGACAGTGATATTTTGCAAAACCCCAGCCTTGAATCATATCCAAAACATGCCGAGTTCCTGTTTAAAATAATCTCTCACGCTGAGCACAGAATTGTGCAAGTTCTCTGAGTGGCACATCGTGCAACAGATACACGATGCTGTTTGCACAATGATGGCATGACTGATAATTGCAAAGTGATTGTACAGTTTATTAGCGTGAAACTCTATGGGGCAATTAACATTATGCGTAACTGAATGTTCTTTGTGTTGTTGGAAGGCTATTGTAACCGTACTGCCCTTTTTTTCTTTCTCTGCCAATTTTTTTCTCGATTAAAATAAATATTTTTAAAAGCAGTTTTCTAGCATTACGTAGAAGCTACACCATTCGGTCCAATTGGCCCGTGCCAGTGATAATGCTCCACACGAGGCTCCTTCTATTCTGATTAGCACACTCGCCCCTGAGTCAGAAGGTTGTGGGTTCAAGTCCCACTCCAACAACTTGAGCAAAAACATCTAGGCTAACACTCCCAGTGCAGTGCTGAGGGAGCGCTGCACTGTTGGAGGTGCCGTCTTTCGGATGAGACGTTAAACCAAGGTCCCATCTACCCTCTCAGGTGGATGTAAAAGATCCCATGGCACTATTTCGAACAAGAGCAGGGGAGTTATCCCCGGTGTCTTGGCAAATGTTTATCCCTCAATCAACATAACAAAAGCAGATTATCTGGTCATTATCACAGTGCTGTTTGCTGTGCGCAAATTGGCTGCCGAGTTCAGGTGGAAAAATTGGAGTTGAGATGGAAGATCAGCCATGATCTTATTGAATGGCGGAGCAGGCTTGAGGGGCCGAATAGCCTACGCCTGCTCCTATTTCTTATGATCTTAACTGGCTGCACGGCCCATTCAAATTTTCGCGCATGCGCAGTTTCTTCCATATAAAAGCCTACACGGGACCTCCAGACTGCTGTGCGGCTTAGTGGGACCGTTGATCCACAGACCTAACCTTTGTCATGACTCTCTTTATGCAGCACCTTACACATGGACTTTCAGAGGCCTTGTGCTACTCTTTTTGTCACTAATTCAAAAGATTCGATGCAGTTGCTTAAACATGACCCTTTTACAAATGGCCATGCTGGCTATTTTTAATTATTTTCTCCGTCTCTAGATGTTTAGTTAGCTGAACTACAAAAATCCCCAACAAATTGTAGTAACTACAGCTCGAACATAAAAGTGTGAGACGCTTTATATTTTTCAACAGTCCTCATTGGCGCCTTTGCCTAACTCTCACTAGCCTCAGCCAGCCTTTTGTTAGCTCCTCCTTCAACTTCCACAATGAGCGATGTAGCTCAGGGTTAATATTACTGTCTGAGCAACGATTGTGAATTTCTGTACATCAAAATTCCAGAGCAAGATTGAGAAGGTAAAACATGCAACATTAAAACTGGCCAATGAGGGTCTGATTCACCTCCAGCTTTGTGTGTGTGTGCGCGCTGCTGCAGGAGGGCGACGGCTGCGAAGCCAGGTCGCTGATTGCAGCGCGGGCAGGCACAGCAGGAGGGATGAAGGAGCGGCATGAATTTATAGAGAGAAGTGACCGGGGCCCAGGAGAGGCATGAATTTGGAGCTCAGAAATGGCAAGGACCCTGGGGCAGCACGGGCCTGCCCACACTGCGATATGTGCATGCACTAGGTCCGTGCAGCAGAGCTGGTCTCCAGTCGTCTTGGGTAATTCTTGCCACTGGACTAAGGCCTAGCTCTGTCAAGCCCGTGTGGTGGCTGGTGTGCAACAGCCACCACATGTTAAAAAAATCCACGCACATCTTCCACACTTCAAGATGTAGTTCTGGTTCTGGAATATTAGGTCCTTCATTGAAACACCTGTGAACTCATCCCTTTCTGGCGTAGAAGCAAGTCATCCTCGCTTGATGATGATAATGTGTCATAACCCACTCTGTCCATTGGCAATCTGTTCTCACAAAGTAGATGGAAAGTGACTTTTTAATGCGAGTGCCTGGAAGAATATTGGAGGTGAAATTGGTGTTAGGCGATAGTGCTTTGGCAGTCAATTTTTGTATGCTAATGTTCCTGTGACATTTTACTACGTTAAAGGTGCTATATAAATGCAAGTTGTTTTTTTACCCTGCTTGATTTTCTTTTCCATTGAACTCAACTAAAAGAATACCGAGCGGAGTGTAACATGACTTACTAATTCCCTATCGCTGTTTCCTGCTAATTACATTTTAAAAGTTCTGCTCTAATACCAGTTTATTCCTGCTCAGCCAGCTCTGTCATTCCTTGTTTGATGATATCCTGAATAATTTTTTTCTTGTAAATGCTGCAATCGGTCAGCTATCCCAAATTAGCAAATAACCCAGAACTCTTGGGGCCGAAATTCAGGGTCCGGATAAGGCCCGTTCCTGCTGTTTTGCGGTGGCCATGCGGCGGAATTGAGTGGCCGTCTCGTTATAGTCCATTGGCCGCCACGACCCAAATTCACCTCGGGGATTTTTCGGCCTGTTCCCACTTCCGCCCTGTTCCTGCCAACCGCTGCAAGCGCGTCATCAATGCGCATACCGCCACTATCCCGCACCTACATCGCAGGTAAGAAATCGGAGGTGCGCTTATCTCTTAAGTGTTTTGACCATTGCTGACCACTTTCTTCACCTTCCTAGTTCTCCAGAGACTTGAGCCATAATCCCGGCTGGCACCTCAGTGCAGTACTGAGGGAGCTCTGCACTGTTGGAGGGCCAATAATGAGGGAGCGCCGCACTGCCGGAGGGGCAGTACTGAGGGAGTGCTGGATTGTGGGAGGGGCAGTACTGAGGGAGCGCTGCATTGTCAGAGGGGCAGTACTGAGGTAGCGCTGCACTGTCGATGGGGCAGTAATGAGGGAGCGCTGCACTGTCGGAGGGGCAGTAATGAGGGAGCGCTGCACTGTCGGAGGGGCAGTACTGAGGGAGTGTTGCACTGTCAGAGGGGAAATACTGAGGGAGCGCCACACTGTCGGAGGGGCAGTACAGAGGAAGTGCTGCATTGTTGGAGGGGCAGTACTGAGGGAACGAATTGGCAGCCACGTTACCCACATTACAATAGTGACGACACTTCAATGACTGTAAAGCACTTTGGGACATCCTGATGTCGTGAAAGGCGCTATAGAAAGTCTTTTTGGGACAATACTGTGCATTGAATTGTTAGAAGGGGTGATCTTCGTGTGAGCTGTTAAATCAATCAGTTCAAAATTCTAGGGAACTTGTTTTTAATTATTCATTCATAGGATGTTGGCATCACTGGCACGGCCAGCATCTATTGCTCATCCCTAATTTAAGAAGGTGATGGTGAGCCACCTTCTTGAACTGCTGTAGTCCATGAAACTCCTTTGTAGCGGTTTGGTACAACTGAGTGGCTCATTTCAGAGTGCAGTTAAGAGTCAACCACATTGCTGTGGGTCTGGAGTCACATACATGGCGGCAGATTTCCTTCCCTAAAGGGCATTACAGAACCAGATGAGTTTTTATGACATGATGCTAGCTTTTTTAAATTCCAGGTTAATTTAATTTTAAATCCCCCCACTGCCTTGTTGTGATTTGAACTTGTGTCTCCGGATCATTAGTCTAGGCCTCTGGATTACTAGCCTAGTGACGTAACCACTATGCTACTGTACCCCCAGTTGAAGAAAGGTGGGGAATCCACTGGGTACCCTGGCCGACAGTTATCTTTCAACCGACCCCACCCCATTCCCTCCACCTCGCCATTCGTTTCATTGATGTTTGCTTGGGATCTTGCTATGTGCAAAGTGTCTGCTGTTTTTGCCAGTACCACAAAAGCCCACGACAGTTCAGAACAGTTCATTGTATGCGACCCACTTTGAAATGTTTTTGAAAGATGCAATCAGGCACTATATAAATGCAAGTCTTTCTTTTACACAGGGCAGTGGTCCCTTTCAATAAAAGCCAATTGCAGTATTACCTGTTTTCCAGCACAAGTGCTCAATGTCGCCTTTTGTTTTTGTAATGAAATTATAGATCCTATGCAAATCTTCCCTGAAAAAGCCCAGAGTAGTGAAATAGGTGAGATTTTCAAAGAGGTTCTTTGTTCCGAATGATGATTTACTTTGACCTCCGTGACCCGAGGTAAGTAAGGTATAACTATTGACACTGATTCATCTTCCCCTTGAAAGTAATTACTTTCTCCTGAGGGGTGCAGGGAAGAATAGGTAGCAGCCCTGTGCAACGAGCACAAAATCCCTCAAGGTCACAGCAATGGGCGGAAATTTCAGCTTCGGAAACCCCAATGAATGGAGAGCATTCATTCCCAGGATCATCCAGTGACAACTAACCTGTGCGTGGCGAAGGAGCGAGACAAATCATTCCTGTCAGTAGGCTGCCTAAGTTCTCATGAGGACCTGCTAATCGCAACCGAGCCCGTGCATCGTAAAGCGACTGATGTCCCCAATATCTTTGATTTGAGATAATGTGGTTGCACAACATCCCAAACAAAGGATTCTTTTTATATATTTTGCCTGCCTCCTTTCAATATGCTCCATCTTTCAGCTTCTGGATCAGATTAGGATGTTAACTCTTCGCTGTAACTTGTTATTTAACGCTTTCCCTCCTTTCAATCATTGGGTGGGAGGAGGGATGGGGGGGGGGGGGGCGCAATTTCTCTGCTCAATTATGTTTTAGGAACATTCAACAGTGAATTTCCTGGGTTCACTGGTTTCTTGTGAAACTGTAAGAGTTCCAAATGAAAAGATCAGAGGAAAACTTCCCACTACCTTTACAGTACAGCTGTAACACATTTTTGTTGGTTAAGTGTGTTCAGGGTTATGGAACCAAGGCGGGTAAACGGATGTAAGGTACAGATCAGCCATGATGTAATTGGATGGCAGAACAGGCTCGAGGGGCTGAGTAGCCTCCTCCTGTTCCTATGTTGATGCTGGGTCAATTGTTAATTCCAAATCAGAGATTGATCGATTTTTGTTAACCAAAGGTATTGAGGGATATGGTGCACGACTGAAAAAGAAGGAAAGGACTTGCATTTATCTGGCACCTTTCACGACCGCTGGAAGTCTTAAAGTGCTTTACAGGCACTCGAATGCTGGTTTACTCCTGATGTTTAGGATTTGCATATCTTGCGTTATCTGTGCGTGCTGCCCTCCAACACAAGGCTATCCAATGGGGCATTCGCACAAGCCGCTTTGAATGATCTCCAGCATCCTCAACCAGTAATCCAGAGGCCTGGACTAATAATCCAGAGACGTGAGTTCAAATCCCACCACTGCAGCTGGGGAATTTAAATTCAGTTAATTAAATAAAGCTATTATCAGTAATGGTGACTATGAAACTACCGGATTGTTGGAAAAACCCATCGGGTTCAGTAATGTCCTTTAGGGAAGGAAATCTGCCGCCCTTACCCGGTCTGGCCTATATGTGACTCCAGACCCACAGCAATGTGGTTGACTCATAACTGCTCCCTGAAATGGCCCAGCGAGCCCCTCAGTTGTACCAAACCACTGTGACAAAGTCAGCACTGTGAGAGCACCTTCACCACACGGACTGCAGCGGTTCAAGAAGGCTGCTCACCACCACCTTCTCAGGGGGCAAATAGGGATGAGCAATAAATGCCGGCCTTCCCAGCGACGTCCACGTCCCGCGAACTAATACATTTTAAAAAATGTACTCGCTCACAGACACCGCCAGATTTAACGGGGCTACGTTGATGCTGGCGCTGCAGCAAGTGAGAAAGCAGGGCTTATCCTTGCTACCACCAAAGGATATCCTCGCAGTAGTGCGCAAGTCTTTCAGAAAATGGGCGAGACAGCCTATGCTCTCTGTCCCACATAGAGAAGCCGGATACAAATGTTCAAGGTAGGGACTGATGGAAGCAGCTGGGGCCTAGCGCTGTTTGTAATGCCAGCGGTGGGGCCCACATCTGGTCCCGGTAGAATGCCATGAATGGAACCAGGTGAAACGTTAGCTCTGCTACTCTCCACAGATGCTGCCTGACCCACAGATTTCCACCATTACCAGTTCTCCACCAGAACTTGTTGGCTTGCGACAGGAAGCAGGCAACCCGTCTGGTTTTGCTTTTTGTCCTCAAATTTCTATCACCTCCCAAGCTCCAGGGACACAAAAGCCATTTGTACTTTTCCACTTTTTCCTTGGTTGAGATCAGTTGAGCCTGCAGAGGTTAAAGTTGGCATGTTTGGGGCCCAGTCAGTGTGACTCAATGAGATGTTGTGTACCCACCCATTAAACCCTTAGGTGATATCATGAGATTTTTATAAAAAGACCAGGTTATTTGACACTGTAATCTATTGATTTGATACAAGATAATAGCTGGCAGTGAGCTTATGGCTCGCATTCAACTCAGTTCCAGACAAATGACGAGAAGCTTATCAGTATCAATAGGCATAAAGTCTATTTAAAGTTTGGAGGCTGTTGGTTAGTCAATGCAATATGTATGGTACAGGTTTAAAACTTTTCTTTTCCGATCATCAAGATGTGTTTGTTCAGCAAAGGGAGTGTGACATAAGTGCAAAATGATATCACCCACGTCAACAGTAATATAGGATGTGACCATGTACAGATTCAGATAAGAAAAGAAATACTGGCATTTATATAGCGCCTTTCACGACCACCAGTAGTCTCAAAGAGAGTATATTGCACCCACTGTGCTGCATTCCCCTGCACTGTAATCAGCTGAGCAGTACTGGGATCGGGTATTTCAAATAGTACAAACGTTCTGAAGTACTGATCAACTGTGTTATTCCTTCTCTGCTCCGCCCCCCCTACCCGGCCCCTGCCATGGAGAATGGGAAATATCAAGCTATAGATTTTTAAATTAATCACTACCAATTCAAAGGCGACCTGAGGGTGGTTACATGCATAAAGCAAGTATTTTTCTTTCTAATGCCTTGGAACTATAAATCGGGCATAGACCATGTATCAACTGTGTCAGCCATGGCTCAGTGGATAGCACTCTCGCCCCTGAATTCATAGTACCACTCTAGGGACTTGAGCACACAAACCTAAGCTGACACTCCCAGTTCAGTGCAGAGGGAGTGCTGCACTGTCAGAGGTGCCGCCTTTCCGATGAGATATTAAACTGAGGCCCTGTCTGCTCTCTCGGGTGGGCGTAAAAGATCCCATGGCACTATTTCGAAGAAGAGCAGGAACGTTATCCCTGGTGTCCTGGGTCAATATTTATCACTCAGTCAACACAACAAAAACAGATGATCTGGTCATTATCACATTGCTGTGTGTGGGAGCTTGCTTGTGTGCAAATTGGCTGCTGCGTTTCCTACATTACAACAGTGACTACACTTCAAAAAGTGCTTAATTGGCTGTAAAGCGCTTTGATACTTCTGGTGGTTGTGAAAGGTGCTATATAAATACAAGTCTTTATTTTACTACCTGATGTGAGAAGTCCTAAGGAGGAGCGAAAATTACTTTTAATAAGGAATATAAAATGGATAAGTACATGACTTAGCATCTTGGAAACATAAATTGCATTGACAAGAATCTTACAAGGAAGAGATTATACAAATTGAAATTTCATTATTTCCTTGTCAGCATCACGACAGCCCTCAGGTAAATCCCGGAGGTTGGAATGGGCAATTATGTGGCGGGGGTGGGGGGGGGGCGATTGCGACATTTGTCGAGTCGGGGGAGCTACAGGAAGGGTGGAAGGGTTTTGTTTTTAAATTTGTTGTCTGGCCCAACACTTACTGTAATCCATGCACCTATGAGTATACTCACAGGTTTGTAGAGCTGTTGCATTGTGAGTGGCTTAGCCAGTCATGTGATGTTCACAAGACTCAATAAAACCCCAGTCAGTTGGGTTCGGGGGATCCACGATGAGGTATGCAGATGTGAGCCTAGTGGATGAACTGGTAATGTGTAGTGTGATTGTCAAAGCTTTGTTAATAAACCAACTCGTTCTTAACAGCAATGTGTTGCTATGAATTCTTAAGCAAATGCATTACACCTACCCCTCTCATTGCTGTCTAAATTTGAAAAGGGGGTCCTTCAACAGATGTTAGGCCCCTCATTTGCATAGTCAAGGGGCTTCACTCCTGTTTTAAGCATCCACCCGGGATGCCTAAGAAAATGGGCCCTCCGAATGCCTGTGCCGATCGGGAACAGACCATCCTTCAGCTAAATTTGTCTGCCTGGTGGCTGTTTTATGGATTCCAAGTTCTACAACAACAACAACATCTAGTATTTATCATCTTAGGCTGTCGCTCGGAGTCGAGGATGACTTGCTTCCACTTCTTCTCTCAGAGGGTTGTAAATCTGTGGAATTCTCTGCCCCAGAGAGCTGTGGAGGCTGGGTCATTGAATATATTTAAGGAGGAGACAGACAGATTTTTGAGCAATAAGGGAATAAACTGTTATGGGGAGCGGGCAGGGAAGTGGATCAGATCAGCCATGACCTTATTAAATGGTGGAGCAGGCTAAAGGAGCCAAATGTAGAGCGCTTGTTTTGGGAGTCTTGTATCGGGCATCCGGACGACGTGGCGCGCCCAATGGAATTAGCCGAGCATGGTTAGTGCTTCAATGCTGGGAATGTTGACCTGAGCGAGAACATAGTAATGCAACGTCTTTAACATAGTAAAACATCCCAAGGCGCTTCACAGGAGTGTTTTAAGACAAAACAAATAAATTTGACACCGAGCTACATAAGAGGAAATTACGGCAGATGACCAAAAGTTTGGTCAAAGAGCTAGGTTTTAAGGAGTGTCTTAAAGGAGGAAAGAGAGGCGGAGAAGTTTAGGGAGGGAGTTCGAGCTTGGGGCCCAGGCAGCTGAAGGCATGGCCACCAATGGCTGAGCAGTTATAATCAGGGCTGCTCAAGAGGGCAGAATTAGAGGAGTGCAGACATCTCGGGGGCTGGAGGAGATTACAGATAGGGAGGGACAAGGTCCATGGAGGGATTTGAAAACAAGGATGAGAACTTTGAAATCGAAGCGTTGCTTGACCGGGAGCCAATATAGGTCAGCAAGCACATACCCTCAATAAGCCTGCGTTTAATTGGAAATGGCGTCTGTTGGGTCACAGCCAAGGTTTTGCAAGGCTCTCTAATCTAATGAGATAATGGACTTTGCACAATGATTGCCATTCTTTGGGAAATCTGCTGCCAACCTACGTCTTCCCCATTGTTTATTAACTTGACTTGCTTTGTTTCATCTCAATAGGAGGAAGTAGGCGCAAATTACTGTTGGGGAGCATTTTCCTCAGGTATATGAGTAAGTATGGGTATCAAAAGTTCACAATGATAAATTTTCACTTGATGATCCCGACAAAGTAGATAGAAACTGTTCCCATTTGTGGAAGGACCAGAGGACACAGATTTAAGGTGATTGGCAGAAGAACCAAAGGCGACATGAGGAAAAACTTTTTTACGCAGCGAATGGTTAGGATCTGGAATGCGCTGCCTGAGAGGGTGGTGGGGGCAGACTCAATCGTGGCTTTCAAAAGGAAATTAGATAAGTACCCGAAGGAAGAACAATTGCAGGGCTGCGGAGAAAGGGCGGGTGAGTGGGACGAGCCGAAGTGCTCTTGCAGGGAGCCAGCATGGGCTCGACGGGCCGAATGGCCTCCTGTTGCACGTTAACCATCTATGATTGTAAAACACGTGTGAAATCAGCTTTTCCAGTGGCTTTGACTCCATGCACCAGCTTTTTACCATTCCATAGGGCTCCCTATCTTAATACAAGCCTCTATCTTGTACTACAATAATTATATAATACAAATTGCAAGATTTGAATATAAATACGATAGAATTTTTTCTTTTCTGCATTCAGAGAAGGAAAAAAAGGCGATGGTTGAAGGAGAAAAAGAGACACTGAAAGAGAAGGGAATGAGAGAGAGAAGAAATGAAAGAAACACTTGAATTTATATAGCACCTTTCACAACCACCGGACGTCTCAAAGCGCTTTACAGCCAATGAAATACTTTTGGAGTGTAGTCACTGTTGTAATGTAGGAAACGCGGCAGCTAATTTGCGCACCGCAAGCTCCCACAAACAGCAATGTGATAATGATTAGATAAACTGCTTTTGTTATGTTGATTGAGGGATAAATATTGGCCCTAGGACACAGGGGCGAACTCCCCCTGCTCTTCGAAATAGTACCATGGGATCTTTTAAGTCCACCTTAGTGAGCAGGCGGGGCCTCGGTTTAGCATCTCATCCGAAAGATGGCACCTCCAACAGTACAGCACTCCCTCAGCACTGCACTGGAGAAGCAGCTTAGATTTATGTGCTCAAGATCCCCTGGAATGAGAGATAGAAAAACGCAACAAAAAAAATAAGGAAACTAAAGAGTAGCTGAGCTAAAACTTAAGACAGACAGAAAGGGCAATAAGAGGCTCAGACAAGTGGAACAGATGAAATCGGGATAAATTGGAATGAGGTTCAGGCAGAGGCAGAGAACAAGAGAAAAACAATTGGAAGCAGAGAATGGGAACTCAGAAAGGAGCAGGGAGCAGGAAAGAGAAATGTACAGGTGGTAACAGGGAAAAGCCTAGCCTTTTGTGCTCAAGTCTCTGGAGTGGGACTTAAACCCACAACCTTCTGACTCAGGCAAGTGTGCTGCCCACTGAGCCACGGCTGACACACAATACTGAGTAATAAGATGAATTCGCAAGAGTGAGCCCGAGTATGCATATTTATATGAACAGAATTGATTGTAAGCAGAGAGGGGACTGGGTGTCACACAGTGTGTTGGCACGCTGTTTATTCTTTGCTATCTTTTTTATGGTTTCTTTTATGAAGTTCTTCATTCTTTTAGTCCAACACACTCCTGATATCTTCAAAATGATCAATGAACTCTTGAGGAAGTCACAACGACATACCGTAGACCTCTAGCTTTACTTGACCTCTTCTGTTGACTGAAACATACTTTCCTCATACCTCTTTATTTTTCTTTTACCAGGAGCTCTACAAAAGCTGGCAAGCTCATAAAGTAAAGTCTAGTGTTAATCATCTAATATCTTTCCAGGAACCAGCAAATTAATCTTGGGGAGTGGGCAAACAGAGGAGGAAGAGATTAGCGAAAGAGATCAAAGGGTTTGATATACAACAATCCCTTCCCACGCAGATTTTTTTGGGGGGCAAATGTTAGGAGAGGAACTAGGGCACCCAGTATCAGCATAAGGAGTCGGCAATTTAAGACTGAGATGAGGAGGCATTTCTTCACTCAGAGGGTTGTGAATCTTTGGAGTTCTCTGCCCCAAAGGGCTGTGAAGACTCAGTCATTTAGTATATTCAAGGCTGAGTCAGATAGAATTTTGGAGTCTAGGGGAATCAAGGAATATGGGGATTGGGTGTGAAAGTAGAGTTGAGGTCGAAGATCAGATTGAATGGCGGAGCAGGCTGGAGGGGCTGTATGGCTTACTCCTGCTCCTAGTTATTATGTTCTTATGTTCCCTGAGCTCCCTCTAAAACATCTTGGGACAATTTCTTATCCTAAAAGTACAAGTTGCCACACCTTGCTTTTTCTTAAACAAGTGTTTTCACCTAGATTACCCATGTTCACATTGCTGAGTCACTCATTGCTTACAGTTAACGTCTAGCATTCTCTGCTTTTTTTTGAGGGAGATTGGGAAGGGTGACGCCATGGAGGGATTTGAAAACGAGGAGAATTTTTAAATTGAGGCATTGCTGGACCGGGAGCCAATGTAGGTCAACAAGCACAGGGGTGATGGGTGAGCGGGATTTGGTGCGAGTTAGGATACGAACTGACCAAATAGAAGAAAGATCAATTTTACCTCCAGACTGAATCATAAAGTTTCTGAGGTATCATTCACTCATATTGTGACATTGAGTTTCACAATAACAGCACACTAATGCCCTAGCATTCTCACCTTTGTTCGATATTTTAATTAAAGGCATCAGCCCATTTAAGGTAAACATCTGAATCCTTTGTTTAAATACGAGGCAGGTGCAGGAAGTGCACCCGGGAGAGCACTGAGTACCTCGAGTCTCGTCGCTGAGAGCATGCAGAAAACAAGCAAACCAGTCCCACCCACCCTTTCCTTCAACCACTGTCTGTCCCACCTGTGACAGAAACTATAATTCCCGTATTGCACTGTGCAGTCACCTGAGAACTCACTTTTAGAGTGGAAGCAAGTCTTCCTCAATTTCGAGGGACTGCCTATGATGACGATGATATGCAATAATGTATGTATGCTAATGTTACACATCCCCATTTCCTTTATCCTCAACTTGGGTAATACTATGGTAATTGGCAAAAGAGCCAGAGGTTGAGATGAGGAGAATTTTATTTGTGCAGTAGTCTGTTCCGATCTGGAACGCACTGCCTGAAAGGGCGGTGGCAGTATATTGAATAGTAACTTTCAAAAGGGGAATTGTATGAATACTTGGAGGGGGAAAATGTGCAGGGCTATGGGGAAAGAGCAAGGAGGGAGTGGAACTAATTGGATCACTCTTTCAAAGAGTCGGCTCTGGCACAATGCGGCCGAATGGCTTCCTTCCATGCTGTAAGATTCTATGATTCCAAATAAACTTTCTAATATGAACTGCAAACATGTCAGATCAGGGAATTCCACATACAGATCGCAAGTGTAGGACCAACTGCTACCAAACAGCAGCCATAACTTCATACCTAAGGCACAGTTTTATTACCGGTTGTGATTAAACCCAGATTTTTTTACAATGTGTCGTAACCTAATTTTATAGTCACTTCCACGGTGCCAGAGCCTCGTTTATAGCATCGCCAAGATCAGAGCAGTGAGTTTCAAAATCACTTATTCAAATTACCTGAAAATTCACTGTTTTAAGCATTAAATTAATTATTGGACAATCCAATGCTTTGCTGACGGCAACCCATTTTGCACGCTCCGTAATCTTCAGCTCATCCAAAAGTCTGCTATCTCAATCCTATTCTACACCAAGTCCCGCCCAACCATTACCCCTGTCCTCGTTGACCTACAATGTATCAGCCGTGGCTCAGTGGGTAGCACCCTCGCATCTGAGTCAGAAGGTTGAGGGTTGAAATCCCACTCCAGAGACTTGAGTGCATAATCTAGGCTACACTCCTAGTGCCAGTGCTGAGGGAGTGCTGCACTGTCAGAGGTGCCGTCTGCTCTCAGGTGGACGTAAAATATCCCATGGCACTATTTTGAAGAAGAGCAGGGGTGTTCTCCCCGGTGTCCTGGCCAATATTTATCCCCAATCAACATCACTAAAAAACAGATTGTCTGGGCATTATCACATTGCTGTTTGTGGGAGCTTGCTGTGCGCAAATTGGCTGCCACATTTCCTACATTACATGAGAACATAAATAGGAGCAGAAGTAGGCCATCTGGCCCCTTGAGCCTGCTCACCCATTCAATAAGATCATGGCTGATCTGATCTTACACAAGTGACTACACTTCAAAAAGTACTTCATTGGCTGTAAAGTGCTTTGGAACTGATGCCTCACAGAAGAGAGGGGGTCAGCACAGGACTGCCGGAGTCGATACCCCCAACTCACGAGAACTACATGGTAGACAGGCAGTGGATGAACTTCCTGGATATGATTGAGCAGCAGTGTTTCAGGAAGCTCAGGCTATCGCGCCAGGACGTCGCAGACATTTGTAGCTTGCTGGAACAAGACCTGCTACCCAGAGGACCTGGTGGACATGCCGTACAAGTGGTTGTCAAAGTCACCACCTCTCTTAACTTCTTTGTCTCAGGCTCCTTCCAGGGATTTGCAGCAGACATTTGCAGTGTCTCGCAGTCGGCTGCCCACAGATGCATCCATCATCATAGGCAGTCCCTCGAAACAAGGATGACTTGGTTCCACGCCAAAAAAAAGGATGAGTTCACAGGTGTTTCAAAAGAAGTACCCGAACTACATCCTCAAGAAGGGAAGATGCCTGTGCGTGGATTTTTTTAACGTGTGGTGGCCGTTGCACACTAGCCACCACATGGGCTTGACAGAACTGGGCCTTTATCCAGTGGCAAGGATTACCCAAGACAACTGGAGACCTGCTCTGCTGTGCGCACACATATCGCAGTGTGGGCTGGCCGGTACTGCCCCTGGGTCCCGAGCCCCGAACTCACGCCTCCCCTGGGCCCCGATCACATCCCAGATGCATCACCCAGGTAACCGATGCCATGTTTCACAAGTGAGCCCCTATGTGAACTTTACCACTGATGAGGCAGTGTCACTGAGCGGGCGCTTGGCTGTGCGGCTTTCCACAGGTGCAGGGTGTTGTGTATCTGTAAAGCATTCACTCTCATGTTCCGCCACCAGGGAGTGCATCCCCTGAAGTCCCAAGGGATCCCAGCATTCCTTGGGAGCACTGTATATAAGCTGGCCTCTAAGGCCTGTTCCTCACTTTGGGGTGTCTTAATAAAGACTGAGGTCACTGTTACATTAACCTCCCTGTGTGCAATCTCAGCTGTGTTAGGAAGACAATAACTGGCGACGAGTATACGAATCCAACGCAAAGATGCAGCAAACTGTGGGCATCCTGGAGAAGTTCTCAGAGAATGAAGACTGGGAAGCCTATGTCGAATGGCTAGACCAGTACTTTGTAGCCAATGAGTTGGACGGAGAAGGAAGTGCTGCAAAAAGGAGAGCGGTCCTCCTCACAGTCTGCGGGGCACCGACCTACAGCCTCATGAAGAATCTACTGGCTCCGGTGAAACCCACAGATAAGTCGTATGAGGAGCTGTGCACACTGGTTCAGGAGCATCTTAACCCGAGGGAGAGCGTGCTGATGGCAAGGTATCGGTTCTACACGTGCCAGCGATCTGAAGGTCAGGAAGTGGTGAGCTACGTTGCTGAGCTAAGGCGACTTGCAGGACAATGTGAGTTTGATGGCTACCTGGGGCAAATGTTCAGAGACTTTTTTGTTCTGGGCATTGGCCGTGAGACTATCCTACGAAAACTTTTGACTGTAGAGACACGGACCCTCAGTAAGGCCATTGCGTTAGCTCAGGCGTTTATGTTCACCAGTGATAACACCAAACAAATCTCTCAGCACACAAGCATCAGCAATGTTCATAAATTAACTGGAACTGTGTTTGTGAGCAGAAATGTACAGGGCAGAAACCACGAGTCTGCAACTGCCAGCAGGCCTCAGGTGACCCAGATGACTGAGTCCGCAACAAAGGATGAATGCAAGGCAATTCACACCTTGTTGGCGTTGTGGAGGCTTCCATTCAGCCTATTCATGCTGCTTCAAAGGGTATGTTTGCAAGAGCTGTGGAACAATGGAGCACCTCCAACGAGCTTGCAGACGAGCTGCAAGCTCTGCAAAACCTGCTAACTACTACGTGGCAGAGGATGATCGGTCCATGGTGGATCAAAGCAATTTTGAGCCTCAGAGAGAGGAGGCAGATGCTGAAGTACACGGGATGCACACATTTTTGACGAAATGTCCACCTATAATGCTAAATGGTAAAAATTGAATGGCTTACCCGTAGCCATGGAACTGGACACTGGCGCTAGCCAATCCATCATGAGTAAAAAGATGTTTGAGAGACTGGTGCAACAAGGCACTCAGACCAGCCCTGAGCCCCATCCACACGAAACTGAGAATGTACACCAAAGAGCTTATCACTGTCCTGGGCAGCGTAATGGTCAAGGTCACCTACGAGGGCACGGTGCACGAACTGCTACTCTGGATTGCCCTGGGCAATGGCCCCACGCTGCTTGGAAGGAGCTGGCTAGGCAAAGTCCTCTGGAACTGGGATGACATCCAAGCGCTATCACATGTTGATGAGGCCTCATATACCCAGGTTCTGAACAAATTTCCTTCCCTTTTTGAGCCAGGCATTGGAAACTTTTCCGGGGCGAAGGTGCAGATCCACTTGGTTCCAGATGCACGACCCATTCACCACAAGGCGCGAGCGGTACCTGAGATGATGAGGGAGAGAGTGGAAATCGAGCTGGACAGGGTGCAACGCGAGGGCATCATCTCCCCAGTGGAATTCAGCGAGTGGGCCAGCCCGATTATTCCAGTACTCAAAAGTGATGGCACGGTCAGGATTTGCGGTGATTACAAAGTAACTATTAATCGTTTCTTGCTACAGGACCAATACCCACTACCTAAGGCAGATGACCTATTTGCAACGCTGGCAGGAAGCTAGACATTCACCAAGCTCGACGTGACTTCAGCCTACATGATGCAGGAGCTGCAGGAGTCTTCGAAGGGCCTCACCTGCATCAACGCGCACAAGGGACTGTTTATCTACAACAGATGCCCGTTTGGAATTCGGTCGGCTGCAGCGATCTTCCAGAGAAACATGGAGAGCCTACTCAAGTCGGTACCACGCATGGTGGTTTTTCAGGACGACATATTGGTCACGGGTCGGGACACCGTCGAGCACCTACAAAACCTGGAGGAGATCCTCCAGCGACTGGATTGCGTAGGGCTGCGGCTGAAGAGGTCGAAATGCGTCTTCATGGCAACAGAAGGAGTTTTTGGGGAGAAAGATAGCGGCTGACGGCATTCGGCCCACAGAAGCCAAGACAGCGACTATCAGGAACGTGCCCAGGCCACAGAACGTTACAGAGCTGTGGTCGTTCCTGGGACTCCTCAACTATTTTGGTAACTTCTTACCGGGGTTAAGCACCCTCTTAGAGCCCCTACATGTGTTATTGCATAAAGTTGAGAACTGGGTATGGGGAAAAAAAAACAAGTAATTGCTTTTGAGAAAGCCAGAAACATTTTATGCTCCAACAAGCTGCTTGTATTGTATAACCCGTGTAAAAGACTTGTGCTAGCGTGTGATGCGTTGTCGTACGGAGTCGGGTGTGTATTACAACAAGCTAACATTGCGGGGAAGTTGCAACCTGTCGCCTATGCCTCCAGGAGCTTGTCTAAGGCCGAGAGGGCCTACAGCATGATTGAGAAAGAGGCATTAGCGTGTGTGTTTGGGGTAAAGAAAATGCAACAGTACATGTTTGGCCTCAAATGTGAGCTGGAAACCGATCACAAGCCCCTCATATCCCTGTTCGCTGAAAACAAGGGGATAAATACTAATGCCTCAGCCCGCATACAAAGGTGAGCACTCGCGCTATCAGCATATAACTATACCATCCGCCACAGGCCAGGACCGAGAACTGTGCGGATGCTCTCAGTCGGTTACCATTGCCCACCACGGGGGTGGAAATGGCGCAGCCTGCAAACTTGTTGATGGTAGCGTAGCCCGCAGACTTGTTGATGGTCATGGAAGTGTCTGAAAATGACAAATCACCTGTCACGGTCCGCCAGATTAAGACTTGGACCAGCCAAGATCCTCTGCTGTCCCTAGTAAAAAACTGTGTACTGCATGGGAGCTAGGCCTGCATCCCTGTTGAAATGCAAGAGCCAATCAAGCCGTTCCAGCGGCGACAAGCTGTCCATTCAGTCAGACTGCCTGTTGTGGGGTAACCGTGTAGTGCTACCAAAAAGGGCAGGGAGACTTTCATCTCGGATCTCCACAGCACACACCCGGGTATAGTAATGATGAAAGCGATAGCCAGATCCCACGTGTGGTGGCCCGGTATCGACTCTGACTTAGAGTCCTGTGTACGGCAATGCAGCGTGTGTGGTCAGTTGAGCAACGCTCCCAGAGATGCACCACTAAGTTTGTGGTCCTGGCCCTCCAGACCATGGTCAAGGATCCATGTCGACTATGCGGGCCCGTTTCTCGGTAAAATGTTCCTGGTGGTGGTGGATGCTTTTTCAAAATAGATTCAATGTGAAATAATGTCGGGAAGCACCGCCACCGCCACCATTGAAAGCCTGAGGGCTATGTTTGCCACGCACAGCCTGCCTGACATACTGGTCAGTGACAACGGGCCATGTTTCACCAGTGCCGAATTTAAAGAATTCATGACCCGCAATGGGATCAAACATGTCGCCTCGGCCCCGTTTAAACCAGCCTCCAATGGGCAGGCAGAGCGGGCAGTACAAACCATCAAACAGAGCCTTAAACGAGTCACAGAAGGCTCACTCCAAACCCGCCTGTCCCGAGTACTGCTCAGCTACCGCACGAGACCCCACTCGCTCACGGGTGCCCCCGGCTGAGCTACTCATGAAAAGGACACTTAAAACCAGACTCTCGCTGGTTCACCCCAACCTGCATGATCAGGTAGAGAGCAGGTGGCAGCAACAAAATATAAACAATGGTCGCGCCACTGTGTCACGGGAAATTGATCTGAATGACCGTGTATGTGCTAAACTATGGACATGGTCCCAAGTGGATCGCGGGCACAGTGATAGCTAAAGAAGGGAGTAGGGTGTTTGTAGTCAAACTAGACAATGGACAAATTTGCAGAAAGCACCTGGACCAAACGAGGCTGCGGTTCACAGACTGCCCTGAACAACCCACAGCAGACACCACCTTTCTCGAGCCCACAACACACACCCAAACGACACCACACCGGACCAGGAAATCGAACCCATCACACCCAACAGCCCAGCAAGGCCAGGCTCACCCAGGAACCCTTGGGAGCACTGTATATAAACCGGCCCCTAAGGCCTGTTCCTCACTCTGGAGTGTCTTAATAAAGACTAAGGTCACTGTTACTTTAACCTCCCTGTGTGCAGTCTCATCTGTTAGGAACACAATACAGGGCATCATCGACTGCACACATGTGGCCATCAAGGCACCCCCACAATACCCTTTGTGAACTGCAAAGGTTTCCACTCCCTCAATGTGCAGTTCGTCTGCAACCATAAAAAGATGATTATGCATGTGTGCACCAGATTTCTTGGCAGCTGTCATGACTCTTCATGCTGTGCAAGTCCACCCTCCCTTAACTCTTCGCACATCCAAAACACACTTACTGGCTGGCAACCTGAATCAAGGGCTATCCACTGAAAACGTGGCTGATGACACCCCTGAGGAGGCCAGGTACTGAGGCCGAGGAGCGTTCTAATGACAGCCACATGTCCACCAGATAAGCAATTGGCCTGATGACGATGTGCTTCAGATGCCTTGACAGATCTGAAGGAGCCGTTCAGTATGCACCAGCCAGGGTCTCCGGAAACATCCTCGTCTGCTGTGCGCTGCATAACATAGCACTGCGGCGAGGATTGGAGCTGCAGGAGGAGCAAGGCACGGAGCACACAGCCTCTTTGGAGGAGGAGGCACCTGAGGTGGAGATGGCACCAACAGAAGCACACATTGCTGACTGAAGGCCCAAGAAGGCCTCATCAAGGCCAGATTTACTTAAGTTGCACCAGTGCACTCATATGGCTCCCACATGCTGCACCAAGTCGTCGTCTCCCTCCACCCCTCCGCCAATAACACCACAAAGCAGTCCTACAATTACACAGCACAGAAACAGGCCATTCGGCCCAACCAATCCATGCCGGCGTTTATGCTTCACTCGAGCCTCTTCCCCTCGAGCCTGCTCCGCCATTCAATAAGATCATGGCTGATCTGATCTTGGCCTCAACTCCACTTCCCTGCCCGCTCCCCATAACCCTTGACTCCCTTATTATTCAAAAATCTGTCTAAGATGTCATTCAGATAAAGATTTATACATTTGTTACAAATGTAAAGCGCTTTCGGGAGAAAGGAATCAAAGGTTTAGATGAAGTAGGGTGGGAGGAGGCTTGTGTTGCTCTTGCCAGTTCAAGAGTGAATAAATCTCCGAGAACTTTGTAGACTTTTAGGTCGATGGCTGTTGAATCTTTGACAGGTGCAAATATGTGCTTTCTGAGGTGGTGGTGGCAATTCCTCGATAAATGCTCAGTCACTATTTATCACAGACTCTTTGATCTGGCAGCTGGAATAATTGACTTCGATTTTCCAGTAAGTTTTGCCTAAAACCTGGACCTAGCGAAACATATAAGATTATGAGGGGGCTTGACAAGGTGGATGCAGAGAGGATTTTTCCACTGATGGGGGAGACTAGAACTAGGGAGCATGATCTTAGAATAAGGGGTTGCCTATTTAAAATAGAGATAAGGAGAAATTTCATCTCAGAGGGTTGTAAATCTGTGAAATGCGCTGCCTCAGAGAGCTGTGGAAGCTGGGACATTGAATAAATTTAAGACAGAAATAGACAGTTTCTTAAATGATAAGTGGATAAGGGGTTATGGGTAGCGGACGGGGAAGTGGACCTGAGTCCATGGTCAGATCAGCCATGATCGTATTGAATGGTGGAGCAGGCTCGAGGGGCCATATGGCCTACTCCTGCTCCTATTTCTTGTGTTCTTATGTTCTTAAACTGGGCAAAATCATTCGGAAATTGTACCTGGTCGTTTGTTCCATTGCTGATTATGGGAGCTTGCTGTGCGCAAATTGGCCACCGCGTTTCCTACATTACAACAGCGATTACGCTCCAAAAAGTACTTCATTGGCTGTAAAGCGCTTTGGGGCGTCCTGGAGTGGTGTAAAGTGCTGTATAAATCCATTTCTTTCTTTCTTTCTTTCCTTCCATCCTTCCTTCTTTCTTTCTTTCTTTCTTTCTTTCTTTCTTTCTTTCTTTCTTTCTTTCTTTCTTTCTTTCTTTCTTTCTTTCTTTCTTTCTTTCCTTCTTTTCTTCTTTCTCTCGTTCTCTCTTTCTCTCTCTTTCCTTCTCCCGTTCTCTCTTTCTCTCTCTCTCGTTCCTTCTCTCTTTTCTTTTCTCTTTCTTTTTTTCTCTCTAGATAATTAAGATGAGTAACAAACAACATTTTGCAATGTGTGGACCAGAAGTGCATTTTTCAACCTCATGCTAAGACATACCTCGTAAAATCTGTTTGTGAATCCCTTGCAACTATAGTTTCCCAAAGCA
This sequence comes from Pristiophorus japonicus, assembly GCF_044704955.1. Lineage (NCBI taxonomy): Eukaryota > Metazoa > Chordata > Chondrichthyes > Pristiophoridae > Pristiophorus > Pristiophorus japonicus. The sequence goes on from NC_091997.1 coordinate 70,305,948, forward strand.
TGTGTGCTAATATTTATTTTGAACATTGAAGCGTCCTTTTATTATGAACACTGATTATACACATATTTACAATCCTGCATATAATGGATTAAATCATTCCGGAGACCTATTAAACCTTTTCCGGATATGCAGCCTATTTGTGTATGTTGTAATCCCATTGGTTCAATGAGGATGGAGTGACATGCTTCAGTATGGGGGTGACTGATGTAATGTATTTGCTTCATGGGTTCTTTGCTTAAGAATTCATAGCAACACATTGCTATTAAGAACTAGTTGATTTATTAACAAAGGTTTAACAATCACACTACACATTACCAGTTCATCCACTAGCCTCATAACTTCATACCTCATCGTGGATGACCTAGACCCAACTGGCTGGGGTTTTATTGGCCTTGGACTTCCACTTTTTTTTCATGCTTAATGCCCACTTAATGCCCATTTTACCACTGAAATGACGTATAACGCCCATATATTGCCTATTTTGGCACAAAATGGAAACTGGCGGGCATGTTTCGGAAACTTATCGCCAAGCATTACTTGCCCCGTGTGCTTAATGCCGGGAAAAAGTATTACCACCCGCCCACTTTTTTGGGGCAGAATCAGCAGAATGGGCGAATTCAACACCCATAATATCGCCCAGCGTTACTTTCCTCACGGAATTAACGCCGAGATTCAGTATTAATGCCCGCCCACTGTTTTTTGTCATAAAGAGCATATTTACCCAAACTAGCGGCCATGGAGATCGCCCATCGTCAATTTCACCACCTCGCACACATATCGCCCACAATATCGCTCGCCCAAAAAACCGCCCACAAAAAATGGAACTAACCGGAAGGAATCACAGTGTTATGGACGCCATGTTCTAGGTCATGTCACGTCTTTTAAAAGGCTGTTGTGCTTCAACCTCGGAGGAGTTCGGATGTACTCTGCAGGTCGTTGGAGTTGATGTGAACATCTGTTAAAAACAACTTGACCATACTGTGACTGATTGGAATTGAAGAGGTGTCTTCGTCGGGGCATTCCTTGTTTGTGAGCAATCGGTGGAAAACAGCGAGCAACTGCAATGGGGCCTGTCCTTTCTCACCCTCTCTTGGTGACCAAATACGTGCAGTGGACTCGATATCGCCGAAGGAACGCTGCACTGCATTATGTGTCCAATGTAAGAAGTGACAGACAGATGAGGAGGACCAGACGTTACACCCCCCCCGCAAGTACAAGGAGAAGCATTCTTACCTCAACTTGCCCAACTCCACCTGCCTTCGGAGACTGCCCTTCCACAAAGAAGTTATCACTGAGGTATGCCAGCACATAAGGGCAGATCTGCAGCCTGCCAGCACCATTAGAACTGCACTGTCCATCAAGGTCAAAGTCACCGTGGCACTGTCGTTCTATGCCTCGGGTTCTTTTCAGGCCACAGCTAGCGAAATTTGCGGACTTTCTTAGCATGCCACACATCGCTGCATTAGACAGGTCACTGAAGCCCTGTACGCACGCAGGAGGGACTTGATCAGCTTCCCTATGACCAGGGAGGCACAAAGTGAGAGGGCTCTAGGATTCTTCAGAATTGCAAACTTCCCCAAGGTGCAGGGAGCAATAGACTGTACACACATCGCGATGCGGGCATCTTTTCAGGATGCTGAGGTTTTAGGAACTGCAAGGGATTCCACTCCCTGAATGTCCAACTGGTTGTCGACTACCAGCAAATTATACTGGCAGTGAATGCTCAATTTCCGGGCAGCATCCATGATGCTCACATCCTGACTTGTTTAACAATGAACTATGAGGTACCAATGCTGGATGCTTGGTGACAAAGGATATGGCCTCGCCACCTGCCTGATGACCGCCCCCCCCCCCCCGCGTGACACTCACACCAAAGCCGAGAAGCGATACAATGAGAGCCACAGAGCAACTCGCAATATTGTGGAGAAAATCATTGCAGTGCTGAAGCAGCACTCTAGATGTCTGGACCACTCAGGAGGCGAGCTCCAATACCACCCTGAGCAGGTGGCTCAATTTGTGGTGGTGTGCTCCATGCTATACAACTTGGCTATCAGGAGGGGACAAGAATTGCCTGATGAGTCTGATAGTCCACCTCACCTGAGAGAGGAAGAGGAGGACGAGGAGGTGGACACTGACATCGGCCCAGACAATCAGGCTGACGCTGAAGCCATGCCCCCGCCCTCTCGTAGGCTGCATGAAAGGGCCCGTGGTGGCATGATAGCGCAAGAGCCTTACGTCAGGAGCTCATCAATGATCGCTTTGCCTGAAAGAACGTTGGTGTTATTTACAAGGCTGACACACTGCTGGGTGTGCAGGTCATACATCAATGGTGGGCATCACCTTGGTGACAGTTAAAGTTTAAGTTGATTGAAGTTAAGTGTGATTATACCCTTTGATGTAAAGGAATCACCAGCATGTAATGGTGCAGCTATCTGAGCCAATGCGCTACAAGCTTTTGTTAAATAAAAAACATTTAAACTGAACATTAGTCTGAAATCATCAGCATTTCTTTACAAACCAACCCTTCCCCCCCCCTCCCCTTGCTCCACTTCTCCTCCCCACCTCTACCCCTTCCCCTCCTGACTCCAAGCCGCCTGGCTGAGGAGGTCCTCAGGCGATGCTTCATTGGGGTGTGGGGGGGGAGGTGGCAGTGACAGCTGAGGCACTGCTTGGACGGATACGGGAGAGGATGGTCCCGAGGTGGGAACATGCTCCGAACCAGAAACAAGATGTTGCTGCTGGCTCTCGTGTGGTTGGCAATGGGGGTGCGTCACCTTGGGGTGCAGTGTGGTGCTCTGGGACCACTGGGAGCCACCAGTGTTCCTGGCTACCAGCTCCAGGGCCTCCTCCATCCCTTCCATGTTATATCTTATTTGTTGGACAAAAACTTGGTGCCAACTATGTTCTTGGTGCTTAGTAGGCTTTTTGCCACTGGTGAAGCTCCGTCGTTCCTCCCACAACAGCCAGACAAGCACACACCACATCCACACACGCTTTCAGTGCCTCTGAACTCCCTCTCTCTCTGTCTCCTCTTCTGCACATGTCATGATGACCCTTGACCTCCTGAATCGTGGGAATCGAGTGTTGCCATGCCGTTGATAAGAACGGCTACACTTTATGGCAGAAGGTCAAAAAGCTTTAACGCTACCGCCCATTTGATATCGCTTGCGGTAACACCCATTTTCAAAAATGTATACTAGGTCTTTTGAGAATGTGCGAGAAACCAGCGATCGGAAAACCCTTTTTGAACACCCACACCGGAAATAACGGCCATTTTTGGTCGATAAGCACAAAAGTGGCGGTTCTAGCCCATAGAGTCGTGTGAACATCACGTGACCGGCTAAGCCACTCACAATGCAACAGCTCTACAACTATTTTAAGTAGAACTTTAAAACAAATGCCCCCTTATTAAAGGGGCACTAGAACCGACAAGTTAACAAATAAAACTTTTTGAATAATAAACGGTCAAATTAAAATTTGGTTGCCGGGGGTGATGATGCACTCCATTCCCTCCGGCGCCCACCTCTCACGGAAGGCCGTGAGCGTACCGGTGGACATCGCGTGTTCCATCTCCAGGGACCCAACAGTTCTACAACTATTTGAGTAGAAACTTTAAATCAAGTCCCTGGAACAGCTCCACAACTATTTTTGTGAACCTATAAATCAAGTGCCCCCTTCTTAAAGGGGCACTAAAACCGGCAAATTAAACTTCAAACGATAGCACTACAACTATTTTAGTTGCACGTGTAAATCAAATGCGCCCTTATAAGGGATAAATTAGATGGCAAACTTTAATACAAGTGCCCCCCAATTAATGGGGGGAGCACTAAGACCGACACATTAATCAAATTAAACTTTAGCCAGTAACTTAGAAACTTTCAAACAAGTGCCCCCTTGTTTTTTTTTGTCGAGGGCACTAAAAACACAAATGATACCAGTGCCCCCTGGCTAAAAGGGGCGGGGGGGCACTAAAACCGACAAACATAGACAAATTAAACTTTAGATACTAACAGATCAAATTAAAATTTGGTTGCCGGGGTGATGATGCACGCCAGTCCCAACGATAGTTCTACAAACCTGTGAGCATACTCACAGGTACATACATTACAACTATGACTTTCGTAGCTATCCATTGGAACATTCCTCCCGATCTGTGGGAACAAGCTTGTTTTACCAACAGGCAAGGCGTGTGGAGGAATCCATCGACTTGTTGAATAAGCTTCAACCAATCATACAGCACAGAGGGAAGCCATTCAGCCCATCGTGCCTGTGCTGGCTCTTTGTACGAGCGATCCCATTAGTCCCACTCCCCCTGCTCTTTCCCCACAGCTCTGCAATTTTTTTCTCCCTTCAAGCATTTATCCAATTCCTTTTTGAAAGTTACTGTTGAATCTGCTTCCACCGCCCTTTCAGGCCGTGAAGGGAAGTTAATAATATAGCCTAGGGTCTCCACTTATGGATATCTCCCTTGCATTCTTTACTAAAACATCTTATTCTATTTCTACCCAATTTTTGGCTGTCCCTTTGCACACGACGCGCCATTTAAAATGTGGGTTCAAGTTCCACCACAGCAGCTGCGGGAATTTAAATTTCCTTCGTTAAATAAATCTGGAATAAAAAGCTAGTGTCAGTAATGGCGACCATGAAACGACTGGATTGTCGGAAAAACCCATCTGGTTCACTAATGTCTTTTAGGGAAGAAAATCTGCCACCCTTACCCCGTCTGGCCTATATGTGCTTTTGCAAACTAGTGAATAATATATACCTTTTGAGAGTCAAACACATTACAACTGCTTAATCAGCTTCTAGCTCACAACTCATTAAAATACAGGCGATTGCCAATTGAATTCAATCCTGTGACCCTTGTTAAAGGGGCACAACCACTAGGACCTGCAAACTAACCAAAAACGGTCAAAGAAAACCTAACAAATCAAATGAAAATTTGGTTTGCGGGGTTGATGATGCACACCAGTCTGGCCTATATGTGACTCCAGACCCGCAACAATGTGGTTGACTCTTAGCTGCCCCTCTGAAATAGCCCAGCGAGCCACACAGTGCTACAAACCTGTTGCAAAGAAGCACAGACTGCAGCGGTTCAAGAAGGCAGCTCACCACCATCTTCTCGAGGGCAATTAGGGATGGGCAATAAATGCCGGCCTTGGCAGCGACCCCCAAATTGCAGGAACGAATAAAAAAAAAACAGTAAATCCTTAGGGAGGGAGCGAAGCACATAGGGATCGCTTCTTATTGTCCAGAGAAGCGTCTTAACTGTAAACTCTTGCGTGAGGTTGATCAAATCTATTATGCATCTGAAGATTTCAGGAGGACTTAGCGTGAGGGACCCTGAGAATCGGGACCACTGTAAACAGCTGAATGCCTGATGGACCGGTTGAAGTGGTCATGGAGCCATTTCAGTGGAGCAATGCTTAAAAGAATAGAAAAAGACTTGCATTTATATAGCGCTTTTCACGACCACCAGATGTCGCAAAGCACTTTACAGCCACTGAAGTACTTTTGAAGTGTAGTCACTGTTGAATGTAGCTGCAATTTGCGCACAGCAAGCTCCCACAAACAGCAATGCGATAATGATCAGATAATCTATCTTTTAGTGATGTTGATTGAGGGATAAATATTGGCCCCAGGGATAACTCACCTGCTCTTCTTCAAAATAGTGCCATGGGATTTTTTACATCCACCTGAGAGAGCAGACAAGGTTTAACATCTCATTTGAAAGACAGCACCTCTGACAGTGCAGCATTTCCTCAGCAATACACTGGTAGCCTAGATTTATGTGCTCAGGTCCCCTGGAGTGGGACTTGAACCCACAACCCTCTGACTCAGAGGCAAGGGTGCTACCCACTGAGCCACAGCTGACACATGCTACAAAAGGACTCGTACTACAGTTTTCTGTCTTATCTTTAGCAGAGGCACTAACCCATTTGTAAGAAATAGTTGGCAAATGCAAATCCTGTGCTGTGTATCAGTACATTGATAAAGTAACTTTGCACTACCATGCAACAACTGTATGAATCAACAAATGCATTCAGGGTTAGGGTTAGGGCGTAGCAAATTCAGCACACAGAGTGAAATACTTCTATTAATGGTATCTTTGCAAAAGGATTTTTTTTGGTTCAGATTTGTACTCTTGACAGGTGCATTTTTTCAGTCGAGATGCTTGCTACAATTGCACAATTTTTAACGATATAACTGCAAAATGCGATGAATGGGCAGGAAATATGTGCACATTACATCACGACATATGTTCCTCATGTTCCTCCTTTTCCTTCCTCTGCTGGCTTTTATTACCAGGCAGTCCTTTGTCCCGTGGTGGCTCAATGAAGTGGCTATCCATCATTGTATGCCGAGGCCATTGTAAGAGGCTGGGATATATTCCGCTTCAGTGTTCCTGGATGTGTGCAGTTTCCCAATATGTGCTCCCCTGCTATGCTGAAGCAAAATAGCCTAGGCCTGAGCGGCAGTAAACTATCAAATGAGGGTGGTGGGGGCTGTAGCGAGCGGCGGGAGGGGCAGTACGGTGAGACCCACCCTGACCTCATCTGACATTTTAAGTGTCAACTGTGGCTCAGTGGGTAGATACTCATCTCTGAGTCAGATTTGCAACTCCAGAAACCTGAGCACATAAATCTAGGCTGGCGCTCCAGTGCAGTGCTGAGGGAGGGCCGCACTGTCGGAGGTGCCGTTTTTCAGATGAGACGTTAAACCGAGGCCCCGTCTGCCCTCTCAGGTGGACATAAAAGATCCCATGGCACTATTTCGAAGAAGAGCAGGGCAGTTATCCCCGGTGTCCTGGTCAATATTTATCCCTCAATCAACATAACAAAAAAACAGATTATCTGGGTCATTATCACATTGCTGCTGGTGGGAGCTTGCTGTGCGCAAATTGGTTGCCGCGTTTCCTACATTACAACAGTGATTACACTCCAAAAGTACTTCATTGGCTGTAAAGCGCTTTGAGACGTCCGGTGGTCGTGAAAGGCGCTATATAAAGAAAAAGAAAGTCTTGGATTTATATAGCGCCTTTCGTGACCACTGGACCTCACAAAGCATGTTACTGCCAATGAAGTACTTTTGGAACGTAGTCACTGTTGACATCCGCACACTCACTGCCTTGGTTCACACATGATGAGGCCAAGAGTGGCATGTTTGGAGAGGGAGGGTCTCGAGGTTTTTAAAGCTGGCGGGGGGGGGGGGGGGAGGTTGGGTGCAGAGACATCGATGAGAGTTGTGGAGGCGGGGGAAGGAGGTGCTGCTGATGGTGGAGCAGAGGTAGCAGGAATAGGACAATTGGGCTGGTATTGGGAGCAGCAGAGCGGCATCGTACTGGAGGAGGTCACTGGGGGCAGGAGGGAGGGTAGAGGGTGTGCGGTGCTATGGCGAGCTTTGAGGGTGAGCAAGGGATTCTCAACTGAAGCTTAAAGGGCGGAGGGTGCAAATTCCCAATAGCAATTCACAGAGGGGAAGGAAGTCCATCGTTAGTCTTTCGCTCAGGGAAACTGTAACTTCCCTCCGTCCCTCCTTGTTTCCATGGTGATGTGTGGACGTGGAAACTCAGCACGTCCTGCCACGCCTGTTTCCCACCTGTAGCTTTCAAAGACTTATTTTGACAAGACAAAAGACTGGACCACTCGCACCGGTGAGGGTAATAAAGAGAAGCTTTGCTGGAAAAGCAAACCGCATTCCTTCAGCAGGAGGCAGAGAATTTACTAATCCTGGAGTTTCCAGTCTGATAATAGCTCCTTTTATCTCAGCCTGCTCTCAGGTTCATATAACATCTTCCACAAAACAAAGACCAGGGGCTCGATTTCCAGCCGGTGGAATTGTTTGGATGAGGCAGACAGAGGCTGGGAAATTGGGCAGAGACAAGCGTCACCAGAGCTCTGTCCAAAGCATGCGGAGCTCAAGCTGTCTTATTGCCCAAAATTTACTTTTGCATATCTTCTGCATTTAACTTGCAAATCGATGGTAATTACGCTTAAATGAGATTCTGTGTGATTCCATGAAATAGGCAATGAGGGCCAGACATTGAAGGCTTTTAAAGAAAAATCATGTATTTAGCACCTTTCACAACCTCAGGACATCCCAAAGCACTTTGCAGCCAATGAAGTACACCTGAGAGAGCAGACGGGGCTTCAGTTTAACATCTCATCTGAACGTCACCACCTCCGACAGTGCAGTGCTCCCTCAACATTGCACTGGGAGTGTCAGCATAGATTTATGTGCTCAAGTCTCAGGAGTGGGACTTAGAACCCACAATCTTCTGCCTCAAAGGCAAGTGTGCGACTCATTGAGCCACAGCTGAAAGCATGGAGGATTGTTAATAGGTTGACATTATGGGGCTGGAGTTCCCCTCCAGGGGGAGCTAACGGGGCGCAAAACTGTTTTTGTCCAGGGGGGCCGCTACTGGCTCCCGCAAAATTGCGCGGGGGTTAGCAGAGCCGCGAAAACGGTTGCGGTGCGCCCCTGTCGGTAGTGTCCGGGGCCACCACGCCTCTGGCGATGAGGTCATCGCCTTGCGCGGCAACTCCTTTTCGCCTCCCCCACCAGCCCTCCCCCACCAGCACCCCGTCAAACGATGCCCGCGTTAACCTCGCGTGACGTGAACCGGGCCAGTCAACCATCACGGGGTGAACCTTGAAGGAGGGTGCCGCCATCTTTTATTTCCCCCCTTACCGGTCGGGCCATTCGTTGCTCCTTTCTTGGGGCCCCTGGGCTGCCTCGGTGCCAGGCTGTTGCCCAGTGGAGGCCACCAAAGCTAATACAGAGTTCGCAGCATCCCTCCCCTTTAATGGAAGAGGGGAGGGCGTTGAATCGCGCCAGCTCTACGCAGAGAGGCCACGTAGCGCTCCCGAATCCGCCTCAAAGGAAAGTGGAGTGCGCGACATTGCGCTCCGCTTCCAGTGAGGGTCGGGAACCGGAATTTCGCTGCTGGGGTGGGATTTCCATCCAGGCGTTCCGCCTGTGACCTCAGCCAAGGAATAACAAGGTGAACCTGTTTTCACTGGCGGAAGGGTCGGTAACCAGAGGACACAGATTTACGGTCATTGGCAACATTGGCAGAACTCTGAGGCTGACAAACATCTTTGGCTTACAGCTCCTCTGAATGTGGCACCAGGTTGTCACTGGGTCGCGCTCTTGCCTCTGAGTCAGAAGGTCGTGGGTTCAAGTCCCACTCCAAAGGGGATCCATGGGAGAACTCAGCATAAAAAAAAAGAAAGATTTGCATTTATATAGCACCTTTCACGACCACCGGATGTCTCAAAGCTCTTTCCAACCAATGAAGTATTTTTTGGAGCGCAGTCACTGTTGTATTGTGGGAAACATGGCAGCCAAATTATAGAAACATAGAAACATAGAAAATAGGTGCAGGAGTAGGCCATTCGGCCCTTCGAGCCTGCACCGCCATTCAACAAGATCATGGCTAATCACCCACCCCAGCACCTTCCCCCAAGCCCCCTCCACACCCCCCGACCCCCCCAGCTGCAAGGACCACATCCAACTCCCTCCTGAACACATCCAATGAACTGGCATCAACAACTCTCTGTGGCAGGGAACCCCACAGGCCAACAACACCCCGAGTGAAGAAGTCTCTCCCAATTCCAGCCCCAAACAGCCTACCCCCCCATCCCAAGAGCGTGCCCCCCCCCCCCCCCCCCCCGGCTCCGGACCCACCCAACACCGGGAACACTCCCCCCGCACCCAACCCATCCCGTCCCGTCAGAATCCTTCCCAAATGCCGAACACCCCCGGATGTCGAGCCCCCAGCCCCGGCCACCCCGGAGCCACGCCCCCGCGACGCCAACCACACCACATCCATCAATCGCCATCTGCGCAGTCAACCCGTCCACCCCACTCTGAACACTCCCCGCACCGAGGCACAGAGCCCCCAGGCCTGCTCCTCCAACACACTTCGCCCACCTAGACCTCCGATGCAATGTGGCCCCTCCTGCCCCTCTTGAGCACAAAAAAAAATTGAGGCTGACACTCCAGTGCAGTACTGAGGGAGCGCCGCACTGTCGGAGGTGCCATCTTTTGGATGTGATGTTAAACTGAGGCCCCATCTGCCCTCTCAGGTGGACGTAAAAATCCCATGGCACTATTCCAAACAAGAGCAGCGGAGTTATCCCCGGTGTCCTGGGGCCAATATTTATCCCTCAATCAAAAAAACAATTTATCTGGTCATTATCACGTTACTTTGTGGGAGCTTGTTGTGCAAAACTGTCACAGGAGCATCCAGTCGTGCCCCGGTAACTACCTCCAAAGGAAGTGGAGTGTGGGGAAATTGCACTCCGCTTCCATTGAGGGGTGGTAAGGTCAATTCTGTGGCGGGAGCAGGACTTCCACGCTGGGGGCTAAAATTCCCTGCCCCAGAAGGTTACCACCCCCAAGATGGGAGCCTGTGCGGGGAGGCAGAGGGAAGATGAGGGGAGACGGGGGCGGGGGATGGAGGGGAGTGTGGTGGAGGTGGGGGGGCGGAGAAACCCAGGGCGGGGGACAGGAGGGGCCACATTGCAGCGGAGGTCTGGGGGGGGTCAAAGTGTGGTGGAGGGGCGGGCCTGGGGGCTCTGTGCCTCGGTGCGGGGAGTGTTCAGAGTGGGGTGGACGGGTTGACTGCGCAGATGCCGGTTGGTGGATGTGGTGTGGTTGGTGTCGCGGGGGCGTGGCTCCGGGGTGGCCGGGGCTGGGGGCTCGACATCCGGGGGTGTTCGGCATTTGGGAAGGATTCTGACGGGACGGGGCTGGTTGGGTGCAGGGGGAGTGTTCCCGGTGTTGGGTGGGTCTGGAGCCGGGGGGGGTGGCACGCTCTTGGGATGGAGGGTGGGCTGTTTGGGGCTGGGATTGGGGAGAGACTTCACTCGGGGTGTTGTTGGCCTGTGGGGTTCCCTGCCGCGGAGAGCTATTGATGCCAGTTCATTGGATGTGTTCAGGAGGGAGTTGGATGTGGTCCTTGCGGCTGGGGGGGGGTCGGGGGGGTGTGGAGGGGGCTTGGGGGAGTGGTGCTGGGGTGGGTGATCAGCCATGATCTTGTTGAATGGCGGTGCAGGCTCAAAAGGCCGAATGGCCTACTCCTGCACCTAATTTCCATGTTTCTATGTTTCTATAATTTGGCTGCCACGTTTCCCACAATACAACAGTGACTGCACTCCAAAAAGTACTTCATTGGTTGAAAAGAGCTTTGAGACATCCGGTGGTCGTGAAAGGCGCTATATAAATGCAAGTCTTTCTTTTTTTTCTTTATGCTGAGTTCTCCCATGGAGTCTGGACAGCTACCCCGCGAGGAGGGCAAGATTTTCTTTGGCCCGCTTCTGAAGGAATGCACCATTTAATGGAGACCGCCTTGGTTAGCACCGCAACATTGCTTCCCAGTGATTCGTACTTAACCAGACTACAATAGAAACATAGAAAATAGGTGCAGGAGTAGGCCATTCGGCCCTTCGAGCATGCACCACCATTCAATAAGATCATGGCTGATCAATCCCTCAGTACTCCTTTCCTGCTTTCTCTCCATACCTCTTGATCCCTTTAGCCGTAAGGACCATATCGAACTCCCTCTTGAATATATCCAATGAACTGGCATCAACAACTCTCTGCGGCAGGGAATTCCACAGGTTAACAACTCTCTGAGTGAAGAAGTTTCTCCTCATCTCAGTCCTAAATGGCCTACCCCTTATCCTAAGACTGTATCCCGCGGTTCTGGACTTCCCCAACATCAGGAACATTCTACCTGCATCTAACCTGTCCACTCCCGTCAGAATCTTATATGTTTCTATGAGATCCCCTCTCATCCTTCTAAACTCCAATGTATAAAGGCCCAGTTGATCCAGTCTCTCCTCATATGTCAGTTCTGCCATCCTGGGAATCAGTCTGGTGAACCTTCGCTGCACTCCCTCAATAGCAAGAACATCCTTCCTCAGTTTAGGAGACCAAAACTGAACACAATATTCCAGGTGAGGCCTCACCAAGGCCCTGTACAACTGCCGTAAGACCTCCATGCTCCTATACTCAAATCTCCTAGCTATGAAGGCCAACATACCATTTGCCTTCTTCATCGCCTGCTGTACCTGCATGCCAACTTTCAATGACTGATGAACCATGACACCCAGATCCCGTTGCACCTTCCCTTTTCCTTATCTGCCGCTATTCAGATAATATTCTGTCTTGGCGTTTATGCCCCAAAGTGGATAACCTCACATTTATCCACATTATACTGCATCTGCCATGCATTTTTCCACTCACCTAACCTGTCCAAGTCACCCTGCAGCCCCTTAGTGTCCCCCTCACAGCTCACACCGCCTCCCAGTTTTGTGTCATCTGTAAACTTGGAGATATTACACTCAATTCCTTCATCCAAATCATTGATATATATTTTAAATAGCTGGGGTCCCAGCACTGAGCCCTGCGGCACTCCACTAGTTACTGCCTGCCATTCTGAAAAGGACCCGTTTATCCCGACTCTCTGCTTCCTGTCTGCCAACCAGTTCTCTATCCACGTCAGTACATTACCCCCAGTACCATGCGCTTTGATTTTGCACACCAATCTCTTGTGCGGGACCTTGTCAAAAGCCTTTTGAAAGTCCAAATACACCACATCCACTGGTTCTCCCTTGTCCACTCCACTAGTTACATCTTCAAAAAATTCCAGAAGATTTGTCAAGCATGATTTCCCCTTCATAAATCCATGCTGACTTGGACCAATCCTGTCACTGCTTTCCAAATGCGCTGCTATTTCATCCTTAATAATTGATTCCAACATTTTCCCCACTACTGATGTCAGGCTAACCGGTGTATAATTACCCGCTTTCTCTCTCCCTCCCTTTTTAAAAAGTGGTGTTACATTAGCTACCCTCCAGTCCATAGGGACTCATCCAGAGTCGATAGACTGTTGGAAAATGATCACCAATGCATCCACTATTTCTAGGGCTACTTCCTTAAGTATTCTGGGATGCAGACTATCAGGTCCCAGGGATCTATCGGCCTTCAACCCCATCAATTTCCTAAACACAATTTCCCGCCTATTAAGGATATCCTTCAGTTCTTCTTTCTCACTAGACCCTCAGTCCCCTTGTACTTCTGGAAGGTTATTTTGTGTCTTCCTTCGTGAAGCAGAGTGACTTGGATAGGTTAGGTGAGTGGGCAAATGCATGGCAGATGAAGTATAATGTGGATAAATGTAAGGTTATCCACTTTGGTGGTAAAAACAGAGAGACAGACTATTATCTGAATGGTGACAGATTAGGAAAAGGGGAGGTGCAACGAGACCTGGGTGTCATGGTCCATCAGTCATTGAAGGTTGGCATGCAGGTACAGCAGGCGGTTAAGAAAGCAAATGGCATGTTGGCCTTCATAGCGAGGGGATTTGAGTACAGGGGCAGGGAGGTGTTACTACAGTTGAACAGGGCCTTGGTGAGGCCACAACTGGAGTATTGTGTACAGTTTTGGTCTCCTAACTTGAGGAAGGACATTCTTGCTATTGAGGGAGTGCAGCGAAGGTTCATCAGACTGATTCCCAGGATGGCAGGACTGACATATCAAGAAAGATTGGATCAACTGGGCTTGTATTCACTGGAGTTCAGAAGAATGAGAGGGGATCGCATAGAAACGTTTAAAATTCTGATGGGTTTAGACAGGTTAGATGCAGGAAGAATGTTCCCAATGTTGGGGGAAGTCCAGAATCAGGGGTCACAGTCTAAGGATAAGGGGTAAGCTATTTAGGACCGAGATGAGGAGAAATATATTTAAGAAAGTGATAGATAGATTTCTAGACACAAAAGGCATCAAGGGGTATGGAGAAAAAGCGGGAATATGGTATTGGGATAGAGGATCAGCCATGATCATATCGAAGGGCCAAATGGCCCACTACAGCTCCTATTTTCTATGCTTCAATGACTGAGCCTCCACAGTCCTCTAGGGTAAAGAATTCCACAGATTCACCACCCTCTGAGTGAAGAAATATCTCCTCATCTCAGTCCTAAGTGGCTGATCCCTTATTCTGAGACTGTGACCCCTGATTCTGGACTCCCCAGCCAGGGGAAACATCCTCCCTGCATCTACCTGTCAAGGCCTGTAAGAATTTTGCATGTTTCAATGAGATCACCTCTCATTCTTCTAACCTCTGGAGAATATAGGCCTAGTCTGCCCATTGTCTCCTCAGAGGATAATCCCTCCCTGTTGTGTTGAGAGCTGTGACCCGAGGCTGGTTTGCAGCCGGTCGGGGAGAAGGTAAGGACTATGCAAATGAGGCACGAGGCCGCCGATATCAGCCGAGCCTGCCCTCGGTCAATCTCATGTGGGAGAGCCAGTTGCTTTGATGCGGGACTAACCGGGAGTAAAAACCGAAGCTGCTGTACACGTGTGAATACCGACATCATCACGCCAACCCTTTGGGTTCTGCACACGTCTGGGAGCCACCAGCGAGGAAACACCAGCGGCAGGTTGGGGCCATAAAAGGCGAGTAGCCTCTGGAACCAGAGTGCCGTCTTCAGGGAGCAGCGACGTCTTGGAGGAGGGCGACTGGATTGGATGTCATGTGGAGCGATCTGATCAGGGCCCAGGAGAGGCGCGAGTTTGGGGCCCAGAAGAGGCGAGGGCCCAGGGGCAGCACGGGCCCAGCCCACACTGCGATATGTGCGCGCACTAAGTCCGTGCAGCAGAGCTGGTCTCCAGTCGTCTTGGTTAACCCTTGCCACTGGACCGAGACCGAGCTCTGTCAAGCCCGTGTGGTGGCTGGTGTGCCTTCATTGAAACACCAATGAACTCATCCCTTTTTGGTGTGGAAGCAAGTCATCCTCGATACGCAGGACCGCCTAAAAAGAAGAAGGAGCCACAAAAGAGCTTCCAATTAAACGGTGCAACCGGGCAGTGTAACTCCAGTCTGCACATTCCTAGCGCTCCAAAGCAGTTGGACTCGCACTCCACCACAACTGAACTACTGACCTTGCAGACCAAAACACATTGTTATGTGGAGCCTTTCTGTTTCTGTTGGCAATATCAGTGGGGTGAATGCCTAAACTGCTCAGGTCACATTCCAAAGACATTAAACCATTTGAAATAGACATGTCACGAGAGTTCATCCACCAATATTGCCAACTCATTGCGAAGCTTAAAAAAGAACAAACAATGACTTGCATGTATATAGTGCCTTTCATGATCTCAGGAGGTCCCAAAGCACTGTACAGCCAATGAAGTACATTTTTTTTTGGAAGTGTCGTCAGTGATGAAATGTAGGAAGCCCAGCAGCCAGTTTGTGCACAGCAAGCGCTTTTGGTCACCTGCCGTAATTTGTTCCGATGTGGCTCGGTGTCAATTTTTTTTGGTGTTGTCTTGTACCACTCCTTGGGGCGTTTTACTACTTTAAGGTGCTCTATAAATACAAGTTATTGTTGTTCTGTAGTGGAGGTGCTCCCACAGTGCTGTCAGGGAGGGAGCTCCGAGATTTTGCCCCAGCGACAGTGAAGGAACGGCCGATATATTTCCAAGTCAGGATGGTGTGTGACTTGGAGGGAAATCTGAAGGTGGTGGTGTTCCCATGCTCCTGCTGCCCTTGACCTTTCAGGTGGCAGAGGTCGTGGGTTTGGGCGGTGCTTTGGCGAGTTGCTGCATTGGAAAATATGAGTCTACATTAATTTTTATAGAGTCATAAACTCATACTTGGACATTAATCGGTGTACTTGACAGAAAACAATGCATTAGCCTCCCGAGTATTTACAACCGTGCAAGAATGATCATTGCTGCTCTCAGATTTTGTCTGTTACTCCTCCCAAAGTTCAAACAAACTGTCCTACACTGTTTCTAGACTTGACTATTCCAATGCACTCCTGGCTGGCCTCCCATATTGTACCCTACGTAAACTTGAGGCCACCGAAAACTCAGCTGCCCCGTGTCCTAACTCGCACCAACTTGCCCATCACCCCTGTGTTCACTGACCTACATTGGCTCCCGGTTAAGCAACGCCTCGATTTAAAAATTCTCATCCTTGTTTGCAAATCCCTCCATGGCCTCGCCTCTACCTATCTGTGTAATATCCTCCAGTCCACACCCCCCTAGCTATCTGCTCAAATTCTGCCCTCTTGCGCATCCCTGATTGTAATCGCTCAACCATCAGTTGCCGTGCCTTCTGTTGCCTAGGCCCCAAACTCTGGAACATAAGAAATAGAAGCAGGAGTAGGCCATACGGCCCCTCGAGCCTGCTCCGCCATTCAATAAGATCATGGCTGATCTGATCATGGACGCAGCTCCACAGTCCTGCCCGCTCCCCATAACCCTTTACTCCCTTATCGCTCAAAAATCTATCTCCGCCTTAAATATATTCAATGACCCAGAACTCCCTCCCTAAACCTCTCCATCTCTCTACCTTGCTTTCCTCCTTAAAACCTAGCTCTTTGACCGAGGTTTTGGTCACCTGCCCTAGCTTTCCCTTATGTGGCTCGGTGTCAATTTTTTTTTGTCTTATAATACTCCTGTGAAACGCCTTGGGACGTTTTACTACATAAAAGGCACTATATAAATGCAAGCAGCCAATTTGCGCACAAGCAAGCTCCCACAAACAGCAATGTGATAATTGTGTATCTGTAAAGCATGCACTCCCATGTTCTGCCACCAGGGAGCTCATCCCCTGAAGTCCCAAGGGATCCTAGCATCCCTTGGGAGCACTGTATATAAGCCGGCCCCTAAGGCCTGTTCCTCACTCTGGAGTGTCTTATTAAAGACTGAGGTCACTGTTACTTTAATCTCCCTGTGTGCAGTCTCATCTGTGTTAGGAACACAATAACTGGCAACGAGAATACGAATCCAACGCAAAGATGCAGCAAACTGTGGGCATCCTGGAGCAGTTCTTGGAGAGTGAGGACTGGGAAGCCTATGTCGAATGGCTAGACCAGTACTTTGTAGCCAACGAGCTGGACGGAGAAGGAAGCGCTGCAAAAAGGAGAGCGGTCTTCCTCACAGTCTGCGGGGCACCGACCTACAGCCTCATGAAGAATCTTCTGGCTCCGGTTGAAACCCACAGATAAGTCGTATGAGGAGCTGTGTACACTGGTTCGGGAGCAC
Organism: Pristiophorus japonicus; assembly: GCF_044704955.1. Taxonomy (NCBI): domain Eukaryota; kingdom Metazoa; phylum Chordata; class Chondrichthyes; family Pristiophoridae; genus Pristiophorus; species Pristiophorus japonicus. Next base: position 70,323,012 of record NC_091997.1, read on the forward strand.
CTTAACCTGAGGGAGATCATGCTGATGGCGAGGTATCGGTTCTACACGTGCCAGCGATCTGAAGGTCAGGAAGTGGCGAGCTACGTCGCCGAGCTAAGACGACTTGCAGGACAATGTGAGTTTGATGGCTACCTGGAGCAAATGCTCAGAGACTTTTTTGTACTGGGCATTGGCCACGAGACCATCCTACGAAAACTTTTGACTGTAGCGACACCGAACCTCAGTAAGGCAATTGCGATAGCACAGGCGTTTATGTCCACCAGTGATAACACCAAACAAATCTCTCAGCACATAAGTGCTAGCAATGTTCATAAATTAACTGGAACTGTGTTTGTGAGCAGAAATGTACAGGGCAGAACCCACGAGTCTGCAACTGCCAGCAGGCCTCAGGTGACCCAGATGACTCAGAGTCCCCAACAAAGGATGGATGCAAGGCAATTCACACCTTGTTGGCGTTGTGGAAGCTTCCATTCAGCCTATTCATGCTGCTTCAAAGGGTATGTTTGCAAGAACTGTGGAACAATGGGGCACCTCCAACGAGCTTGCAAACGAGCTGCACACTTTCAAAACCTGCAAACCACCACGTGGCAGAGGAAGATCGGTCCATGGTGGATCAAAGCAATTTCAAGCCTCAGAGAGAGGAGGCAGATGCTGAAGTACACTTCGATGAAATGTCCACGTATAAACGTAAAATTGAATGTCTTACCCGTAGCCATGGAACTGGACACTGGCGCTAGCCAATCCATCAGGAGTAAAAAGATATTTGAGAGACTGTGGTGCAACAGGCACTCAGACCAGCCCTGAGCCCCATCCACACGAACTGAGAATGTACACCAACGAGCTTATCACTGTCCTGGGCAGCGCCATGGTCAAGGTCACCTACGAGGGCACGGTGCACGAACTGCCACTCTGGATTGTCCCGGGCGATGGCCCCACACTGCTTGTAAGGAGCTGGCTGGGCAAAATCCGCTGGAACTGGGATGACATCCGAGCGCTATCACATGTCGATGAAGCCTCATGTACCCAGGTGCTTAACAAATTTCCTTCCCTTTTTGGGCCAGGCATTGGAAACTTTTCCGGGGCAAAGGTGCGGATCCACTTGGTCCCAGAGGCACGACCCATTCACCACAAGGCGCGAGCGGTACCTGAGATGATGAGAGAAAGAGTGGAAATCGAGCTGGACAGGCTGCAACGCGAGGGCATCATCTCCCCAGTGGAATTCAGCGAGTGGGCCAGTCCGATTGTTCCAGTACTCAAAAGTGATGGCACAGTCAGGATTTGCGGCGATTATAAAGTAACTATTAATCGTTTCTCGCTACAGGACCAATACCCGCTACAGAAGGCAGACGACCTACTTGCGAGGCGGGCAGGAGGCAAGACGTTCACCAAGCTCGACCTGACTTCGGCCTGCATGATGCAGGAGCTGGAGGAGTCTTCGAAGGGCCTCACTTGCATCAATACGCACAAGGGACTGTTCATCTACAACAGATGCCCGTTTGGAACTCGGTCAGCTGCAGCGATCTTCCAGAGAAACATGGAGAGCCTACTCAAGTCGGTACCACACACATATTCAGGATGACATATTGGTCACGGGTCGGGACACCGTCGAGCACCTACAAAACCTGAAGGAGGTCCTCCAGCGACTGGATCGCATAGGGCTGTGGCTGAAGAGGTTGAAATGCGTCTTCATGGCAACAGAAGTGGAGTTTTTGGGGAGAAAGATTGCGGCAGATGGCATTTGACCCACAGACGCCAAGACAGAGGCTATCAGGAACGTGCCCAGGCCACAGAACATCACAGAGCTGCGGTCATTGCTGGGACTCCTCAACTATTTTGGTAACTTCCTACCGGGGTTAAGCACCCTTTTAGAGCCCCTACATGTGTTATTGCACAAATGTGAGAACTGGGTATGGGGAAAAAAACAAGTAATTGCTTTTGAGAAAGCCAGAAACATTTTATGCTCCAATAAGCTGCTTGTATTGTATAACCCGTGTAAAAGACTTGTGCTAGCATGTGACGCGTCGTCGTATGGAGTCGGGTGCGTATTACAACAAGCTAATGTTGCAGGGAAGTTGCAACCTGTCGCCTATGCTTCCAGGAGCTTGTCTATGTCTGAGAGGGCCTACAGCATGATTGAGAAAGAGGCATTAGCGTGTGTGTTCGGGGTAAAGAAAATGCATCAGTATCTGTTTGGCCTCAAATTTAAGCTAGAAACCGATCACAAGCCCCTCATATCCCTGTTCGCTGAAAACAAGGGGATAAATACTAATGCCTCAGCCAGAATACAAAGGTGGGCACTCGCGCTATCAGCGTATAACTATACCATCCGCCACAGGCCAGGCATTGAAAACTGTGCGGATGCTCTCAGTCGGCTACCATTGCCCACCACGGGGGTGGAAATGGCGCAGCCTGCAAACTTGTTGATGGTGGCGCAGCCCGCAGACTTGTTGATGGCCATGAAAGCGTTTGAAAATGATAAATCACCTGTCACGGCCCGCCAGATTAGGACTTGAACCAGCCAAGATCCTCTGCTGTCCCTAGTAAAAAAACTGTGTACTGCATGGGAGCTGGGCCAGCATCCCTGTTAAAATGCAAGAGTCAATCAAGCCATTCCATCGGCGAAAGGACGAGCTGTCCATTCAATCAGACTGCCTGTTGTGGGGTAACCGCGTAGTGCTACCCAAAAAGGGCAGGGAGACGTTCATCTCGGATCTCCACAGCACACACCCGGGTATAGTAATGATGAAAGCGATAGCCAGATCCCACGTGTGGTGGCCCGGTATCAACTCTGACTTAGAGTCCTGTGTATGGCAATGCAGCATATGTGCTCAGTTGAGCAACGCGCCTCGAGATGCACCACTAAGTTTGTGGTCCTGGCCCTCCAGACCATGGTCGAGGATCCATGTCGACTATGCGAGCCTGTTCCTCGGTAAAATGTTCCTGGTGGTGGTGAATGCTTTTTCAAAATGGATTGAACATGAAATAATGTCAGGAAGCACCGCCACCGCCACCATTGAAAGCCTGAGGGCCATGTTTGCCACCCACGGCCTGCCTGACATACTGGTCAGTGACAACGGGCCATGTTTCACCAGTGCCGAATTTAAAGAATTAATGACCCGCAATGGGATCAAACATGTCACCTCGGCCCCGTTTAAACCAGCCTCCAACGGGCAGGCAGAGCGGGCAGTACAAACCATCAAACAGAGCCTTAAACGAGTCACAGAAGGCTCACTCCAAACCCGAGTACTGCTCAGCTACCGCACGAGATCCCACTCGCTCACAGAGGTGCCCCCAGCTGAGCTACTCATGAAAAGGACACTTAAAACCAGACTCTCGCTAGTTCACCCCAACCTGCATGATTAGGTAGAGAGCAGGCGGCCGCAACAAAATGTAAACGATGGTCACGCCACTGTGTCACGGGAAATTGATCTGAGTGACCGTGTATGTGCTAAACTATGGACATGGTCCCAAGTGGATCGCGGGCACGGTGATAGCTAAAGAAGGGAATAGGGTGTTTGTAGTCAAACTAGACAATGGACAAATTTGCAGAAAGCACCTGGACCAAACGAGGCTGCGGTTCACAGACTGCCCTGAACAATCCACAGCAGACACCAGATTTTTCGAGCCCACAACACACACGCAAAGGATCAACGAACACCACGCCAGACCAGGAAATCGAACCCATCACGCCCAACAGCCCAGCAAGGCCAGGCTCACCCAGCAGCCCTGCAGGGCCAACAACACGCCAGCCCAGCGAGAGCACAGCCAACACTCTCGAACAGACATTTGTACCGAGGCGGTCCACCAGGGAAAGAAAGGCTCCCGACCGCCTCACCTTGTAAATAGTTTTCACTTTGACTTTGCGGGGGCGGGGGGGGAAGTGATGTTGTGTATCTGTAAAGCATGCACTCCCATGTTCTGCCACCAGGGAGCTCATTTCCTGAAGTCCCAAGGGATCCCAGCATCCCTTGGGAGCACTGTATATAAGCCGGCCCCTAAGGCCTGTTCCTCACTCTGGAGTGTCTTATTAAAGACTGAGGTCACTGTTACATTAACCTCCCTGTGTGCAGCCTCATCTGTGTTAGGAACACAATAATAATGACCAGACAATCTGTTTTAGTGATGTTGAATGAGGGATAAATATTGTCCAGGACACCGGATAACTCCCCTGCTCTTCTTCTTAATAGTGCCACGGGATCTCTTACATCCACCTGTGAGCGGAAGGGGCCTCTGTTTAACGTCTCATTCAAAAGACAGCACCTCCGACAGTGCAGCGCTCCCTCAGCACTGCACTGGAGTGTCAGTCTGGATTTTTGTGCTCAGATCTCGAGAGTGGGAATTCAATCCATGACCTTCTGAGTCAGAGGTGCGAGTGCTACCCACTGAGCCACGGCTGACACTGAAAGAAGGATTCGGAGGCAGCATTCTATGTCTTTTGCCCGAGCATTTGCAATAAACAATTCTGGAGAAGCTTTTTCACCCAGAGAGTGGTGAGAATGTGGAACTCGCTACCATGGAGTGCTTGAAAGGTAGAAAGACATTCATTTCTATAGCACCTGTCATGACCACCAGATGTCTCAAAGCGAGCTCGAATAGCAAGGATGCATTTAAGGGGAAGCTAGATAAACATATGAGGGAGAAAGGAATAGAAGGATATCCTGATAGGGTAAGATGTAGTAGGGTGGAGGAGTCTCGTGTGGAGCATAAACACCAGCACAGACCAGTTGGCCTGTTTCTGTGCTGTAAAATTTATATAATTTGTTTTCTCAGTGTAAAGTCTTTGCACAATACCACAAATCCACACGAGGCACATTCTATGGACAAGGTCACTCTGTGACCTGAACCTTTATTCACAGGACCAAGAAGAAGTGATGACCCTGCGTGGGACCTCCCTTTATATACCTGGATGACCAGGTAAGGAGTGTCTCCCACAAGTTCGCCCCCTGTGGTCAATGTGTGCATTTCCCAAGTGTATACAGTATTGCAGTGTTGTTACATGAAGGTTACATACATGACATCACCTCCCCCCCAACATCTTATTGGGATCACAGGTTAAGTCTTTCGAGTTGTCTGCGCTCCCTCGTGGAGCGCCGTATTTGGGGCTCTGGCTGTTGAGCCTTGGCCTGCGTGTCTGTCCCCTGTGGTGATTCCGGCCTGTCCGGGCTGACCGCCGGGACTGTGCATGCTGCTGAATGTTCTTGTTGCTCGTTCACTGGCGGTGGTGTGAATACAATCTCATGATCTTCCTCAGGTTCCTCAGAGACCATGCCGAACCTTTTTTTTACTTGGTCCAGATGCTTGCGGCATATCTGCCCATTGTTAAGTTTAACCACGATGACCCTATTTCCCTCTTTGTCTATTAAGTACCTTCAAGCCATTTGAGCCCCAAAGCGTGATTGAGAACAAATACGGGGTCACCAATTTCTATACATCTCCCCATTGAATTACGGTCATGGTACTCATTTTGGGACTGGCGTTTGCCTTCAACAATGTCGGACAAGACAGGATGAATGAGGGACAGCTAAGTTTTGAGTGTACGTTTCATAAGGAGCTCTGCAGGCGGGACCCCCGTGAGCGAGTGCGGTCGGGACCTATAGGCCAGCAGGAGGCGCGATAGGTGGCATTGAAGGGATAGACCTTGAATCCTGAGCATGCCTTGTTTTATGATTTGGACCGCACGTTCCGCCTGGCCATTGGAGGCCGGCTTGAACGGTGCTGTCCTGACATGGTTGATGCCATTACCCGACATGAACTCCCGAAATTCGTAGCTACTGAAGCATGGGCCATTATCGCTAACAAGGATGTCCGGCAAACCGTGGGTTGCAAAGACCGCACGTAGACTCTCCACAGTGGTGGATGTCGTGCACGAATTCAAAATGATGCACTCGATCCATTTTGAGTACGCATCAACCACGTTGAGAAACATTTTCCCCATGAACGGACCCGCGTAGTCTAGGTGAATGCGTGACCATGGCCTGGTGGGCCAGGCCACGGACTGAGCGGGGCCTCCCTGGGGGCATTTCCCAGCTGAGCACACGTCGTGCACCTGCGCGAACACAGTGTTCCAGGTCTGAATCAATTCCCGGCCACCAAACATGTGACCGGGCAATGGCCTTCATAGCACGATGCCTGGGTGCTTGCTGTGGAGTTCCCTGATGAATGCCTCCTTGCCCCTCTGGGGCATGACTAGCCGGCTGCCCCATAGTAGGCAGTCGGCTTGGATGGAGAGCTCATCCATCCCCCTGTGAAATGGTCTGACCTCCTCAGGGCATGCTCCGTGTGCGGGCGCCCAATCCCCAGTCAGAACACATTTCTTAATCAAAGAAAGGAGGGGATCTCTGTTGGTCCAGATTTTGATCTGGCGGGCTGTGATGGGGGAGCCTGCGCTGTCAAAGGCATCAATGGCCATGACCATCTCAGCGCTTTGCTCCGCTGCCCCCTCGGTGGTGGCCAGTGGAAGCCTGCTGAGCGCGTCAGCACAATTTTCAGTGCCAAGCCAGTGCCGGATGGTGTAGTCATAAGCAGCCAGCGTGAGAGCCCATCGCTGTATGCGAGCTGACGCATTGGCATTGACAGCCTTGCTGTCTAACAACAGGGATGTTAACGGCTTGTGGTCCGTTTCTAATTCGAACCTCCTGCCAAAAAGGTACTGGTGCATCTTTTTCACCCCATAAACATATGCGAGTGCTTCCTTCTCGACCATCCCATATCCACGTTCTGCTTGAGAGAGCGACCTGGAGGCATAAGCCACAGGTTGGAGTTGCCCCTCAGCATTGTACTGCTGCAACACGCACCCAACCCCATAGGACAATGCATCACATGTCAGAACCAATTTCTTACAGGGGTTGTACAGGGTCAACAACTTGTTTGAACAGAGTAGGTTCCGCGCCCGATTGAAAGCCCGTTCTTGACAGTCCCCCCAAAACCAATCGCAACCCTTATGCAGGAGCACGTGTAGCGACTCCAACAATATGCTTAAGTTCGGCAGAAATTTCCCAAAATAGTTCAAGAGGCCCAGAAATTAACACAACTCCGATGTGTTGCAGGGCCTGGACGCTCGTCGAATCGCCTCTGTTTTGGATTCGGTAGGCCGAATCCCATCTGCAGCAACCCTCCTGCCCAGAAACTCGACTTCGGGAGCCAAAAACACACACACGGGTTTCTTGAGTCGCAGGCCTACCCGGTCCAGTCGGTGTAGCACCTCTTCCAGGTTGTGGAGGTGTTCCTCGGTGTCCCGACCCGTGATGAGGATGTCGTCCTGGAATACGATCATTCCAGGAATGGATTTGAGCAGGCTTTCCATGTTTCTTCGAATGCCAAACGGGCACCTGTTGTAAACAAACAGTCCCTTGTGTGTGGTGATTGTGGTCAGCAGTTTGGATTCGTCGGCCAGTTCTTGGGTCATGTAGGCTGAAGTGAGGTCCAACTTGGTGAACAGCTTGCCGCCTGCCAGCGTGGCAAAAAGATCCGCCGCTCTCGGAAGCAGGTATTGGTCTTGTAGGGACACCCGGTTGATAGTGGCCTTGTAGTCGCCACAGATCCTGACCGAGCCATCCACTTTTAGGACGGCAACAATGGGGCTCGCCCTGTCGCTGAATTCAACGGGCGAGATGATGCCTCTCTCAGCAAACGGTCCAATTCGCTTTCAATTTTCTCCCGCATCACATACGGCACAGCTCTGGCTTTGTGGTGCACTGGTCTGGCATCCAGGGTGATACGAATCACTACTTTGGTCTTGTAGGGACGCCAGGTTGGAATAATGACTCAAATTGCTGTAGGACCTGTGAGCATGAACTTCGCTCCACAGATGACACTGCATGCACATCCCTCCATTTCCAGTTCATCTCAGCTAACCAGCTCCTCCCCAACATTGCGGGACCATTGCCCGGGACAATCCAGAGCGGCAGCCGGTTCACTGATCCATTGTGTGTGACAGCCAACGTTGCACTGCCTAGCACTGGAATGATTTCTTTGGTGTATGTCCGTAATTGAGTCTCAACGCGTTCTAGTTTGGGTCTGCTGGCTTTGAGTGGCCATAGCTTTTCGAATTGTTGAACATTCATGAGTGACTGGCTGGCCCCCGTGTCCTGCCCCACGCATCATCCTGCCTCGCAGACCCCTCTTCTGGTCCATCCGCCTCATAAATTAGCCTGGTCGCAGGCTTCCTGCACATTCTGGCTAAATGGCCAGTGAGGTTACAATTTCTGCAGGCGAACTGTTGAAACCTGCAAGTCCGAGCAGCATGTCTGCCCCCACACCTCCAGCATGAACTGAGATTCCCATTGTTGTGAACAAAAGAGCTGTTACCAGGCATTCCTCGCTGATTGTCCTTTTGACTGCTCTTGAGCACCCTGTTAGTGGGTGTCAATGGCCCCATCCCAGAATGCATTGTCCACTGAGATGGTGTAAATGTCCGTTCAGCCTGCCATTGTCTGTGTTGAAAACCTGTTCTGGGGTCTATTGCTGCCTGGGCTGTGTTGAACTGCCCTTGCCTGGCTGCTGGGCTCTGAGTCGCGTTTATGATATTGACCCCCTGATCCATCGCCACGTTGGAGTCAGGGTTGCGTGCGTATATTATCTTGGTTTCCTCCTCCCCCGCCATAAAAGTCTGAGCCAGCAATGCCGCCGCTTCCAAGGTCAAGTCCTTGGTCTCGATTAACTTTCTGAAAATCCCGGCATGACTGATGCCCTCAATAAAGAAATCCCTTAGCATCTCCCCCTGCAGATGTCTATGAACTTACAGAGGCTGGCCAAGCGCCGGAGGTCCGCAACGAAGTCCGGTATGCTCTGTCCTTCCCGACGTCGGTGGGTATAAAATCTGTGTCGGGCCATGTGTATGCTGCTCGCTGGTTTGAGGTGCTCACTGATTAGCTTGCTGAGCTCTTCAAAGGTTTTGTCCGCCGGCTTCTCGGGTGCTAGCAGGTCTTTCATAAGCGTAAGTATTAGATCCACAGCTGGTCAGTAGATGAGCCCTTCGCTTGTCGGCCGCTGCGTCTCCCAGCCAGTCCTTCGTGACAAAGCTCTGCTGAAGCCTCTCAATGAAATCGTCCCAGTCCTCACCAACACAGTACCGTTCCTCTGTGCTACCGGTGGCCATTCTCGTGGGTCGTTGATTCCCGTTTCTCATTGTCACTGTAAAGTCCTTACACAATACCACAAATCCACACGAGGCACATTCTACAGACAAGGTCACTCTGTGACCTGCACCTTTATTCACAGGACCAAGAAGAAGTGATGACCCTGCGTGGGACCTCCCTTTATATACCTGAATGACCAGCTGAGGAGTGCCTCCCACAAGTTCACCCTCTGTGGTCAATGTGTGCATTTCTCAAGTATATACAGTATTGCCGTGTTGTTACATGAAGGTTACATACATGAAACTCGGGATGTAAGCGAAAAGGTTACACAATAAGCGCTCCCTTGCAAACAAAACCAAGCGTACTCAATCATTCAATGTGGGAAGAACGGGAGATTTCTTTTAACATAACTTGAAAATAAAACCTTATCGACAGCATCCGAGGTTTAGCGAGCTGATTATTGTTGACTTGCATATGTTGCTCAATGGCCTGATGCGCCTTATCTCACTGATACGAGGCTGAACGGGTAGTAATACATTTCAAGTTATGAAATCCAAGTGCGAGGCCAAGGCCAGTGCTGCAGGACAAGACTGGTGGTTATGCCCCACACGAACCTCTTCCCTACTCTATTTCATCCAACCCTATCAGCATGACCTTCTATTCCTTGCTCCCTCATGTCCTTATTCAGCTTCCCCTAAAAGGCCTATTCGCCTCAACTACTCCTTGTGGTAGTTTGGGAAGCGTAGGAGAGGAGACAAATCGAGAAGTAGCGAGGACGGGATTGTATTAGTTGTGACACCGAATGGCAGACTGACACCCCGGGGGCCGAGGAGGGGGAACCCCGGTGGGAGTAGAGGGCGGTACGATATGTGGCTGAACGTGGATTTAATGAGTTCCCGCCTATTATCTATGCACGTGCGAGTACGCTCACAGGTTTGTAGAGCTGTTGGATCTTTGGGTACCTGATGCGGATTGGGTGCGGGCGGGTCGGAAGGCCTCTTCGTGGGACTGCTCCTGGGCCTGGCCAAGGTGGCCATCAATAGATCCAGGCAGAGGGCGGTCGAGGGGGTGGTTCAGCCCGACTACCTGCCTCTCTTCCGCGGCTACGTTCGCGCCAGGGTGTCCCTGGAGATGGAGCACCCGGTGTAATAAGAACATAAGAAATAGGAGCAGGAGTAGGCCATACGGCCCCTTGAGCCTGCTCCGCCATTTAATACGATCATGGCTGATCCAATCATGGACTTAGGTCCACTTCTTTGCCTGCTCTCCATAACCCCTTATCCCCTTATCGTTTAAGAAACTGTCTATTTCTGTCTTAAATTTATTCAATGTCCCAGCTTCCACAGCTCTCTGAGGCAGCGAATTCCACAGATCCACAACCCTCTGAGAGAAGAAATTTCTCCTCATCTCAGTTTTAAATGGGTGGCCCCTTATTCTAAGATTATGCCATCTAGTTCTAATCTTCCCTATCAATGGAAACATCCTCTCTGCATCCAGCTTGTCAAGCCTCCTCATAATCTTATACGTTTCGATAAGATCACCTCTCATTCTTCTGAATTCCAATGAGTAAAGGCCCAACTTACTCAACCTTTTCTCATAAGTTAACCCCCTCATCTCCGGAATCAACCTTGTGAACCTTCTCTGAACTGCCTCCAAAGCAAGTATATCCTTTCGTAAATATGGAAACCAAAACTGCACGCAGTATTCCAGGTGTGGCCTCACCAATAACCTGTATAACTGTAGCAAGACTGCCCTGCTTTTATACTCCATCCCCTTTGCAATAAAGGCCAAGATTCCATTGGCCTTCCTGATCACTTGCTGCACCTGTGGGCGAGTGGGCGGGCGTGCCTCCAATTGGGCCCCAAAGAAGTTAAGAGACAAAGGTAATCGAATCCCAAAGAGATAAGAAAGAAAGACTTGCATTTATATAGCGCCTTTTACGACCACCGGAAGTCTCAAAGCGCTTCACAGCCAATGAAGTACTTTTGAAGTGTAGTCACTGTTGTAATGTGGGAAACATGGCAGCCAATTTGCGCACAGCAAGCTCCCACAAACAGCAATGAGATAATGACCCAGATAATGTGTTTTTGTTATGTTGGTTAAGGGCTGAATATTGGCCCAGGACACCAGGGATAACTCCGCTGCTCTTCTCGGAAATAGTGCCGCGGGATCTTTTACGTCCACCTGAGGTAGCAGACGGGGCCTCGGTTTGTCGCCTCATCCAAAAGACAGTGCAGCGCTCCCTCAGCACTGCACTGGGAGTGTCAGCCTAGATTATGTGCTGAAGTACCTGGAGTGGGACTTGAACTGACAATCTTCTGACTCAGAGGCGAGAGAGAGTTGCCCACTGAGCCACGGCTGACACTGCAGATGGATTGCCTTGAGTGCTGTGACCCTGCAGAGACTGAAGTTTCATTGTCTCCAGTCCAATCTTCTGCCCCACAAGGGCTGCAGGCTTCGAACCTTGGATCAGCCACTCTAATTTTCTTGAGGCACAGGGCGGTAGGGTTGCCAACCCTTCATGATTGCCCTGGAGTCTTCAGGAATGGAAGATCCATCTCCAGGACACCACAGCGAACAACATCCGGGAGAACATCATAGGGGGCACTTAAACAAAATTGTGATTATTTTTTAAATTTTCTTTGAATACTTCAGTTTATTGGTTAGCTTTTAACCACATATCCGCAGCATAACTAAGATCGCCTATTTCCACCTCCGTAACATTGCCCATCTCCGTCCTTGCTTCAGCTTATCCGCTGCTGATGCTCTCATCCATGCCTTCGTTACCTTTAGACTTAACTACTCCAACTCACTCCTGGCTGGCCTCCCACATTCTACCCTACGAAAACTAAAGGTGATTCAAAACTTGGCAGCGCTTGTCCTAACTCGCACCAAATCCTATCTTTGTAATCATTTCCAGCCAACCCCCCCTCCCCACACTCCAAGATGTCTGCGCTCCTCTAATTGTGCTCTGCTCGCTGACCTACATTGGCTTCCAGATAAGCAACGCCCCAATTTCAAAATTCTCATTCTTGTTTTCAAATCCCTACATGGCCTCGCCCCTCCCTATTTCTGTAATCATTTCCAGCCCCTCCCCCCCCGAGATGTCTGTGCTCCTCTAATTCTGCCCTCTTGACCATTCCTGATTATAATTACTCAAACGTTGTTAGCCGTGCCTTCTGTTGCCTGGGCCCCAAGCTCTGGAACTCCCTCCCTAAACCTCTCCGCCTCTCTACCTCTCTTTCCTCCTTCAAGACTCTCCTTAAAACAGTTAGGGTGGAGATAAGGAATTATAAGGGGAAAAAAATGACTGGTGGGCATGGGGCTTGTATAAAGGAAAGGGCAATAATCATGTGTGATTTTAACCTCCACATTGATTGGACAAATCAAATTAATCTGGGTAGTCTTGAGGAAGAGTTCATAGAGTGCATAAAAGATGGGTTCCTTGAGCAGTATGTAACAGAACCAACCAGGGGCAGGCTATCTTAGATCTGGTCCTGTGTAATCAAACAAGATTAATAAACAATCTCCTAGTAAAGGATCCCCTTGGAATGAGTGATCATAGCACGGTTGAATTTCAAATTCCGATGGAGGGTGAGAAAGTTGGATCTCAAACCAGCGTACTAAGCTTAAATAAAGGAGACTATGAAGGTATGAGGGCAGAGTTGGCTAAAGTGGGCTAGGAAAATAGATTAATGTGTAGGATGGTTGATGAACAGTGGTGTACATTTAAGGAGATATTTAGCAACTCTCAAGAAAAATATATTCCAGTGAGGAGGAAAGGGTGTAAGAGAAAAGATAGCCATTCATGTCTTACTTAAGAAATAAAGGATGGTATCCAATTAAAAACAAGGGCATACAAAGTGGCCAAAACTAGTGGGAGGACAGAAGATTTGGAAGCTTTTAAAAAAATGACTAAAAAAATGATTAAGAAAGGGAAGATAGATTATGAAAGTAAACTAGCACGAAATATAAAAACAGATAGCAAGAGTTTCTTTAGGTATCTAAAAAGGAAAAGAGTGGCTAAAGTAAATGTTGGTCCTTTAGAGGTCGAGACCAGGGAATTAGAAATGAGGAACATGGAGATGGCAGAAACTCTGAACAAATATTTTGTATCAGTCTTTATGGTAGAGGACACTAACAATATTCCAACAGTGGATAGTCAAGGGGCTATAGGGGGGGAGGAACTTAACACAATCACAATCACTAAGGAGGTGTTACTCAGTAAGATAATGGGACTAAAGGCAGATAAATCCCCTGGACCTGATGGCTTGCATCCTAGGGTCTTAAGAGAAGTAGCGGCAGGGATTGTGGATGCATTGGTTGTAATTTAGCAAAATTCCATGGATTCTGGGGAGGTCCCAGCAGATTGGAAAACTGCAAATGTACCACTCCTGTTTAACAAAGGAGGCAGACAAAAAACAAGAAACTATAGACCAGTTAGCCTAACATCTGTGGTTGGGAAAATGTTGCAGTCCATTATTAAAGAAGCAGTAGCAGGACATTTGGAAAAATATAATTCAGTCAGGCAGAGTCAGCATGGATTTATGAAAGGGAAGTCATGTTTGACAAATTTGCTGGAATTCTTTGAGGATGTAACGAACAGGGTGGATAAAGGGGAACCAGTGGATGTGATGCATTTGGACTTCCAGAAGGCATTTGACAAGGTGCCACATAAAAGGTTACTGCGCAAGATAAAAGTTCATGGGGTTGGGGGTAATATATTAGCATGGATAGAGGATTGGCTAATTAACAGAAAACAGAGAGTAGGGATAAATGATTCATTCACGGGTTGGCAACCAGTAATTAGTGGGGTGCCGCAGGGATCAGTGCTGGGACACCAACTATTTACAATCTATGTTAATGACTTGGAAGAAGGGACCGAGTATAACGTAGCCAAATTTGCTGATGATACAAAGATGAGAGGAAAAGCAATGTGTGAGGAGGACACAAAAAAACAGCAAAAGGACATAAACAGGCTAAGTGAATGGGCAAAAATTTGGCAGATGGAGTATACTGTTGCAAAGTGTGAGGTTATACACTTTGGCAGAAAAAAATGAAAGAGCAAGTTATTATTTAAATGGAGAAAAATTAAAGTGCTGCAGTACAGCGAGACCTGAGGGTACTTGTGCATGAAACAGAAATGTTAGTATGCAGGTACAGCAAGTGATCCGGAAGGCAAATGGAATCTTGGCCTTTACTGCAAAAGGGATGGAGTATAAAAGCAACGAATTCTTGCCACAGTCGTACAGGGTATTGGTGAGGCCACACCTGGAATACTGCGTACAGTTTTGGTTTCCCTATTTTTAAGAAAGGATATACTTGCTTTGGAGGCAGTCCAGAGAAGGTTCACTCGGTTGATTCCGGAAATGAGGGGGTTGACTTATGAGGAAAGGTTGAGTAGGTTGGGCCTCTACTTATTGGAATTCAGAAGAATGAGAGGTGATCTTATCGAAATGTATAAGATTATGAGGGAGCTTGACAAGGTGGATGCAGAGAGGATGTTTCCGCTGAAAGGGAAGACTAGAACTAGAGGGCATAGTCTTAGAATAAGGGGCCGCCCATTTAAAACTGAGATGAGGAGGAATTTCTTCTCTGAGGGTTGTAAATCTGTGGAATTTGCTGCCTCAGAGAGCTGTGAAAGCCGGGACATTGAATAAATTTAATTCAGAGATAGACAGTTTCTTAACCGATAAGGGGATAAGGGATTATGGGGAGCGGGCAGGGAAGTGGACCTGAGTCCATGATCGGATCAGCCATGATCGGATCAGCCATGATCGTATTAAATGGCGGAGCGGGCTCGAGGGGCCGTATTGGCTACTCCTGCTCCTATTTCTTATGTTCTTATGTTCTTATTAAAACCTACCTCTTTGTCCAAGCTTTTGGTCACCTGCGCTAATTTCTACTTATGCGGCTCGGTGTCAAATTTTTTATCTCATAACACTCCTGTGAAGCACCTTAGGACGTTTCACTACATTAAAACCGCAATATAAATACAAGTTGTTGCTTGCTTATCGTGGGTGTAGTGGTGCCTGTGGGGATTGCCCTGTCGGGTGCCCAATGACGGGAGGTCACATGACAAAACCTCCAGGAATACAACCAGAGTTGGCAACCCGGGTGGGCCAACCCCATAGCATCTAAACGACCCCATCCCCACAATTGGGAACCGGGCCAAAAGCATGGCACAGGGCCAGGAGAAGGTCCAACCCCACCCCACTCCGCCGATCCTTCCTTTAAAAGGCGTCTGCAGACTGTCAGAGGCCTCAGTGTCTAAGCTGTACATGGCCACCTGTCTGAGGTACCAGTAGGGTGGGAGGGGCTGGGGGGGGGTTGGCTGATCAGCAGACAGCAGGAAAGAAGCAACAGCTTCTGTAGAGGAGGAAATGAAAAGAAAGATCAGCGCCTTTCACGACCATCAGATGTCTCAAAGCACTTTACAGCCAATGAAGTACTTTTGGAGTGTAGTCACTGTTGTAATGACCAGATCATCTGTTTTACTGATGTTGATTAAGGGATAAATATTGGCCCAGGACACCAGTGATAACTCTCCTGCTCAGTGCCATGAGATCTTTTACGTCCACCTGAGAGGGCAGACAGAGCCTTGGTTTAACATCTTATCCGAAAGACGGCACCTCCGACAGCGCAGCTCTTCTTCACCCCAGCACTATCAACCTAGAGTCACGTGCTCACGTCCCTGGAGTGGGACTTAAACCTACAAACTTCTGACTCAAGAGGCGAGAATGGTGTCCACTGAGCCACAGTTGACACATCAAGTAAAGGTTCCCCTCAGCCTCAAGTTTCCTAACTAACTTTGGTCTGCAGTAAGAGTTGCAAGTGTTGCAATTCAGCCAACAACCTGTCAATTAAGCAATAAACGTGAATCACTCCTGATCTAAGTGTTGCGTTTGGCACATGGGTGCGGAGCAGTTGCAAGAGTATATTGTTGCTCAGTTGGAATCGTTTCACAGCTGCCCCTGGATTTGTAAGCAATAGGTTGAGCTGTCTGATGCGTCCATCAGTCTAACTAGGTCATATGTTGGTGATTGAGGAGTGGGTGAGGCCATGGTCTAACCTTTTTCTCTAGCACACCTCGTACTTGGTTTGAATCCAGGGCAAAGGTTTTTTCAGTTAACTATATGGGCTTGAAACGTTTAGGAAGCAATTTAGGCTTTTACAATGAGTCATTACGATAGAAATTTAACAAATTGTTTAATATATGTGAGGCGCGTCATTCAACCCATATTAATCATCCTCCCAGGATGACTAAGGCCCCACAATATGCTAATGATAGCGATAATCTGTTTTTAGTAATGTTGGTTGAGGAATAAATATTGGCCTTTTGGACTTTTGTGGATTTTTTTGGATTCTTTAGTGCAGTCAAAACCACCTATGGCCCAAGCACCCAAGGCCCTATCCCACTGCTGGCCAGGAATGGTGAGGTACTCATCAAGGACAGAGAGACAGTTAGTGCCCATTGGAAGGAGCATTTAGAAGATCTCCTTAACCGAGACTCTGTCTTCGTTGCGAGTGTCCTCAACTCCATCCCACAACAAGCTACCCGCCACCATCTCAGCAAAACCCCAGCCCAGCACGAGGTAGAAAAGGCCATCCGTCAGCTAAAGAATAACAAGGCAACAGGAGCAGATGGAATTCCCGCCGAAGCGCTATTGGCACGAATACATGACCTCATCTCTCTTATCTGGAAGGAGGGGTGCATGCCGGGAGATCTCAGGGATGCCGTAATCGTGACCATCTTCAAAAAAGGGAACAAGTCCGACTGCGGCAACTACAGAGGAACCTCCCTGGTGTCGGCCACTGGGAAAATCATCGCAAGAATCCTCCTCAATCGTCTTCTCCCTGTGGTTGAAGAGCTCCTCCCAGAATTGCAATGCGGGTTGCGTCCACTAAGGGGCACAAGAGACATGATCTTCACCGCGCGACAACTACAAGAGAAATGCAGGGAACAGCACCAACCCTTGTACATGGCCTTCTTTGATCTCACAAAGGCCTTTGACACCATCCTCTGTCTGCTCCTCGATGACATGCAAGCCGTGATCCCGACCAGTGGATCCACCTCAGATCCAATGCACGTACGGACCGGGGTCAAGCAGGGCTGCGTCATCGCATCAACGCTCTTTTCGTTCTTCCTTGCTGAAATGCTTCATTTCACCCTTAGCAAGCTTCCCCTGGGGCGGAGCTAAATTATAGAACAAATGAGAATGGCCTCCAGGCCAGATCCAAGACCATCCCATCCTCTGTCATTGAACTACAGTACGTAGATGACGCTTACGTCTGCGCACACTCGGAGGCCGAACTCCAAGCCATCGTCAACACCTTCACCGAGACGTACGAGAGCATGGGCCTTATGTTAAACATCCGTAAGACAAAGGTTCTCTACCAACCTGAACCCGCCACACAGCACTACACCACCCCGCCCCTCTCCCCCCCCACCCCCAGCCCCCCACTCCGGCGATTATCAAAATTCACGACGAGGCCTTGGACAACGTGTACCATTTTCCATATCTCGGGAGCTTACAGCAAGAGCAGACATTGACGACGAAGTCCAACACCGCCTTCAATGTGCCAGCGCAGCCTTTGGTAGCCTGAGGAAGAGAGTGTTTGAAGACCAGGACTTCAAATCTGACACCAAGCTTATGGTCTACAGGGCAGTAGTGGTACCCGCCCTCCTGTATGGCTCAGGGACATGGACTATGTGCAGCAGACACCTCAAAATGCTGGAGAAGTACCACCAGTGCTACCTCCGCAAGATCCTGCAAATCCCCTGGGTGGATAGATGCACCAACATCAGTGTTCTTGCAACATCCCCAGCATCGAAGCATTGACCACACTCGATCAGCTCCATTGGGTGGGCCACATTGTCCGCATGCCCGACACGAAACTCCCAATGCAAGGGCTCTACTTGGAGCTTTGACACGGCCAGTGAGCCCCAGGTGGACAGAGGAAACACTTCAATAACACCCTCATAGTCTCCTTGATTAAGTGCAACATCCCCACCGACTCCTGGGAATCCCTTGTCCAAGACCACCCAAAATGGAGGAAGAGCATCCGGGAGGGCGCTGAGCACCTCGAGTCCCATCGCCGAGAACAAGCAGAAACCAAGCGCAGGCAGCGGAAGCAGTGTGCATCAACCCAGGCTCCCCACCCACCCTCTCCTTCAACCACTGTCTGCCCACCTGTGTCAGAGACTGTACGTCCTGTATTAAACATAGAAACATAGAAAGTAGGTGCAGGAGTAGGCCATTCGGCCCTTCGAGCCTGCACCACCATTCAATAAGATCATGGCTGATCATACAACTTCAGTACCCCATTCCTGCTTTCTCTCCATACCCCTTGAGCCCTTTAGTCGTAAGGGCCACATCTAACTCCCTTTTGAATATATCTAACGAACTAGCCTCAACAACTTTCTGTGGTAGAGAATTCCACAGGTTCACAATTCTCTGAGTGAAGAAGTTTCTCCTCATCTCAGTCCTAAATGGCTTACCCCTTATCCTTAGACTGTGAGCCCGGTTCTGGACTACCCCAACATCAGGAACATTCTTCCTGCATCTAACCTGTCCAATCCCATCAGAATTTTATATGTTTCTATGAGATCCCCTCTCATTCTTCTAAATTCCAGTGAATATAAGCCTAGTCGATCCAGTCTTTCTTCATATGTCAGTCCTGTCATCCCGGGAATCAGTCTGGGGAACCTTCGCTGCACTCCCTCAATAGCAAGAATGTACTTCCTCAGATTAGGAGACCAAAACTGTACACAATATTCAAGCTGTGGCCTCACCAAGACCCTGTACAATTGCAGTAAGATCTCCCTGCTCCAATACTCAAATCCTCTTGCTATGAAGGCCAACATGCCATTTGCCTTATTCACCGCCTGCTGTACCTGCATGTCAATTTTCAATGACTGATGTAAAATGACACCCAGGTCTTGTTGCACCTCCCCTTTTCCTAATCTGTCACCATTCAGATAATATTCTGCCTTCCTGTTTTTGCCACCAAAGTGAATAACCTCACATTTATCTATATTATACTGCATCTGCCATGCATTTGTCCACTCACCTAACTTGTCCAAGTCACCCTGCAGCCTCTTAGCATCCTCCTCACAGCTCATACTGCCACCCAGCTTAGTGTCATCTGCAAACTTGGAGAAATTACATTTAATCCCCTCGTCTAAATCATTAATGTATATTGTAAATAGCTGGGGACCCAGCACTGAACCTTGCGGTACCCCACTAGTCACTGCCTGCCATTCTGAAAAGGACCCGTTTATTCCTACTGTTTGCTTCCTGTCTGCCAACCATTTCTCTATCCATGTCAGTTCAGTCAGCTGAGAACTCACTTTTAGAGTGGAAGCAAGTCATCCTCGACTCCGAGGGACTGTCTATGATGATGATGATGAAATATAGGCCAGGACACCAGGGAGAACTCTCCTGCTCTTCTTCGAATACTGCTATGAGATTATTTATCTCTGCCCGAGAGAACAGATGGGACCTCCACTTGAAAGGGTAGACTCTTAGGTTAAAATCTCATTCGAAAAACGGCACCTCCGACAGTGCAGCACTACCTCAGTACTGGCACTGGAGTGTTAGCCTGGATTTTTGTGCTCAGGTCTCTGGAGTGGGACTTAAGTACATAAGAAATAGGAGCAGGAGTAGGCCACTCGGCCCCTCGAGCCTGCTCCACCATTCAACAAGATCATGGCTGATCTTCTACCTCAACTCCACCTTCCCGCACTATCCCCATATCCCTTAATTCCCAAAAATTTTTGACCTCAGTATTGATTCAGGGCTGACACAGATAATCACTCTTCCTGATTATCAGCCCTTATTTATCCTCTTACTGGTTTGAATCTATGTCCCCTTATCTAACTGTCATGGTTCGTATTATCTGCATCTGCCTTTTGCGCAGTATTTATAGCCTACTCTCCAAGAACCTGCAGTTAGCTGCGGCTCAGTGGGTAGCACACTTGCCTCTAGGTCAGAAGGGTGTGGGTTCATAATCCCACTCCAGGCACTTGAGCATATAAAGCTATGTTCACACTCCAATGCAATGCTGCATTGTTGGAAGTGCCATTTTTCAGATGAGACTTTAAACCGAGGCCGTCTGCCCTCTCAGGTGGATGTAAAAGATCCCATGGCACTATTTCGAACAAGAGCAGGGGAGTTATCCCCGGTGTCCTGGCCAATATTTATCACTCAATCAACATAACAAAAGCATATTATTTGGTGATTATCACATTGCTGTTTGTGGGAGCTTGCTGTACATTTCCCACATTACAACAGTGACTGCACTCCAAAAGTACTTCATTGGCTGAAAAGCGCTTTGAGATGTCTGGTGGTTGTGAAAGGCGCTTCATAAATACACGTGTTTCTTTTACTCCCATTTATTCACTGAGAACTCATGGCTTGAGTCGGGACTAATTCCATGGGGTTTGAATGTCTTGGTCACCAGAACTGGGCACACTACTGACGGTGTGCTGTCTGATCAGAGCAATCTGTAACTTTCCTACAAAAAAAGAAAGACTTGCATTTATATAGCGCCTTTCACGGGACATCCCAAGGTAATCACAATGAAGTCCTTTTGAAGTGTAGTCATTGTTGTAATGTAGGAAACGCAACAGCTAATTTGCTAGCTCCCACAAACAGGAATATGATAATTACCAAATAATCTGTATAAGTGATGTTGATTGAGGGATAAAAGCATATTATCTGGTGATTATCACATTGCTGTTTGTGGGAGCTTGCTGTGCATCGGGGAGAATTCTCCTGTTCATCTTGAAAATAGCGCCATGGGATCTTTTACGTCCACCTTAGAGAGAACGGACAGGGCACCGGTTTAACGTCTCAACCGAAAGACGGCACCTCCGCCAGTGCGGCACTCCCTCAGCACTGCACTGGAGTGTCAGCCTAGATTTATGTGCTCAAGTCCCTGGAGTGGGACTTGAACCCACAACCCGATGGCAGCAATCCAAAATTACTCCCACTATCCCATTCTCTCCCCATTGCCTTGAATGGACTAATTCCGTGGAGTTTGAATGTCTTGGTGACAAGAACTGGATGCAAGACTCTGCTTATAATATTTATTTATTTGTTTTTATTTGTTCATGGGATGCCGGTGTTGTTAGCAAGGCCAGCATCTATTGCCCATCCCTAATTGCCCTTGAGAAGGTGGTGGTGAGCCCATCAGTTGGTAGGCGCCAGCGGGAGGTCGAGGAGGCGTCGGAGAGGCGGAGCAGCAGAGTCGGGAGGCCTACAAGAGGCCCATCAGTCGGTAGGCGCCAGCGGGAGGTCGAGAAGGTGTCGGAGAGGCGGAGCAGCAGAGTCGGGAGGCCTACAAGAGGCCCATCAGTCGGGAGGCGCCAGCGGGAGGTCGAGGAGGTGTCAGAGAGGCCAGCCGGTGCAGCTGCAGCACGAAGGCAAAAAAGAAGTAGAAAGAAGTCGAAAGGTGACGTCACAGCCAAGGGGGTAAGTGATTGGCTGGTGATTGGTGAGTAGTTTTTCTTTTTCTTTTCTTTATCAGTAAGTAACCTTTAGCATTGTTTTTGCCAATTTAAGTTATTCTAAGGGTTAAGTCATGGCAGGATAGCTCGGACATGTGTTATTCTCCTCCTGTACTATGTGGGAAGTCATGCTTCCGGTGTCCCTGACGACTAAATGTACGGGGAGTGTATCCGCCTGCAGCTCCTGATGGACTGAATTGCGGCACTGAAGCTGCGGGTGGATTCACTCTGGAGCATGCACGATGTTGAGAATGATGTGAATAGCACGTTTAGCGAGTTGGTCTCACTGCAGTTAAAGGGTACACAGCCAGATAGTAAATGGGTGACCAACAAGAAGAGCAGTGGAATGAAGGTAGTGCAGGGGTCCCCTGTGGTCATCCCCCTGCAAAACAGATACACCGCTTTGGGTACTGTTGAGGGGGATGACTCATCAGGGGAGGGCATCAGCAGCCAAGTTCATGGCACCGTGGGTGGCTCTGCTGCACAGGAGGGCAGGAAAAAGAGTGGGAGAACTATAGTGATAGGGGATTCAATTGTAAGGGGAATAGATAGGCGTTTTTGCGGCCGCAACCGAGACTCCAGGATGGTATGTTGCCTCCCTGGTGCAAGGGTCATAGATGTCTCTGAGCGGGTGCAGGGTATTCTGAAACGGGAGGGTGAACAGCCAGTTGTCGTGGTGCACATAGGTACCAACTATATAGGTAAAAAACGGGATGAGGTCCAACAAGACGAATTTAGGGAGCTAGGAGCTAAATTAAAAAGTAGGACCTCAAAAGTAGTAATCTCAGGAATGCTACCAGTGCCACGTGCTAGTCAGAGTAGGAATTGCAGGATAGCTCAGATGAATACATGGCTTGAGGAGTGGTGCAAAAGGGAGGGATTCAAATTCGTGGGACATTGGAAACGGTTCTGGGGGAGGTGGGATCAGTACAAACCGGGCGGTCTGCACCTGGGCAGGACCGGAACCAATGTCCTAGGGGGAGTGTTTGCTAGTGCTGTTGGGAAGGAGTTAAACTAATATGGCAGGGGGATGGGAACCTATGCAGGGAGACAGAGGGAAGTAGAATGGGGGCAGAAGCAAAAGATAGAAAGAAGAAAAGTAACAGTGGAGGGCAGAGAAACCTAAGGCAAAAAGCAAAAAGGGCCACATTACAGCAAATTTCTAAAGGGGCAAAGTGTGTTAAAAAGACAAGCCTGAAAGCTCTGTGCCTCAATGCGAGGAATAAGGTGGACGAATTAACTGCGCAGACAGCAGTTAACGGATATGATGTAATCGGCATCACGGAGACATGGCTCCAGGGTGACCAAGGCTGGGAACTCAATATCCAGTGGTATTCAACATTTAGGAAGGATAGGCAGAGAGGAAAAGGTGGCGTTGCTGGTTAAAGAGGAAATTAATGCAATAGTAAGGAGGGCCATTAGCCTGGATGATGTGGAATCGGTATGGGTAGAGCTGCGGAATACCAAAGGGCAGAAAACGCTGGTGGGAGTTGTGTACAGACCACCAAACAGTAGTAGTGAGGTGGGGACAGCATCAAATAAGAAATAAGGGATGCGTGCAATAAAGGTACAGCAGTTATCATGGGCGACTTTAATCTACATATTGATTGGGCTAACCAAACTGGTAGTAATGCAGTGGAGGAGGATTTCCTGGAGTGTATTAGGGATGGTTTTCTCAACCAATATGTCGAGGAACCAACTAGAGATCTGGCCATCCTGGACTGGATGACGTGTAATGAGAAGGGACTAATTAGCAATCTTGTTGTGCGAGGCCCCTTGGGGAAGAGTGACCATAATATGATAGAATTCTTTATTAAGATGGAGAGTGACACAATTAATTCAGCAACTAGGGTCCTGAACTTAAGGAAAGGTAACTTCGACGGTATGAGGCGTGAATTGGCTAGAATAGACTGGCCAAGGATACTTAAAGGGTTGACAGTGGATAAGCAATGGCAAACATTTAAAGATCACATGGATGAACTTCAACAATTGTACATCTATGTCTGGAGTAAAAATAAAACGGGGAAGATAGCTCAACCGTGGCTAACAAGAGAAATTAAGGATAGTGTTAAAACCAAGGAGGACGCATATAAATTGGCCAGAAAAAATAACAATCCTGAGGACTGGGAGAAATTTAGAATTCAACAGAGGAGGACTAAGGGCTTAATTAAGAGGGGGGTAATAGAGTACGAGAGGAAGCTTGCAGGGAACATAAAAAACTGACTGCAAAAGCTTCTATAAATATGTGAAGAGAAAAAGTTTAGTGAAGCCAAATATAGGTTCGTTGCAGTCGGATTCGGGTGAATTTATAATGGGGTACAAAGAAATGGCAGACCAATTGAACAATTACTTCGGTTCTGTATTCACGAAGGAACACACGAATAACCTTACGAATGTACTAGGGGACAGTGGGTCTAGTGAGAAGGAGGAACTGAGGGATATCCTTATTAGGCGGGAAATTGTGTTAGGGAAATTGATGGGATTGAAGGCTGATAAATCCCCGGAGCCTGATAGTCTGCATCCCAGAGTACTTAAGGAAGTGGCCCTAGAAATAGTGGATGCATTGGTGATCATTTTCCAACAGTCTATCGACTCTGGATCAGTTCCTATGGACTGCAGGGTAGATAATGTAACACCACTTTTTAAAAAAGGAGGGAGAGAGAAAATGGGTAATTATAGACCGGTTAGCCTAACACCAGTATTGGGAAAAATGTTGGAATCAATCATTAAGGATGAAATAGCAGTGCATTTGGAAAGCAGTGACAGGATCGGTCCAAGTCAGCATGGATTTATGAAAGGGAAATCATGCTTGACGAATCTTCTGGAATTTTTTGAGGATGTAACTAGCAGAGTGGACAAGGGAGAACCAGTGGATGTGGTGTATTTTGTCTTTCAAAAGGCTTTTGATAAGGTCCCACACAAGAGATTGGTGTGCAAAGTCAAAGCGAATGGTATTGGGAATAATGTACTGACGTGGATAGAGAACTCGTTGGCAGACAGGAAGCAGAGAGTCGGGATAAATGGGTCCTTTTCAGAATGGCAGACAGTGACTAGTGGAGTGCCGCAGGGCTCAGTGCTGGGACCCCAGCTCTTTACAATATACATTAACGATTTGGATGAAGGAATTGAGTGTAATATCTTCAAGTTTGCAGGTGACACTAAGCTGGGTGGCAGTGTGAGCTGTGAGGGAGACGCTAAGAGGCTGCAGGGTGACTTGGACAGGTTAGGTGAGTGGGCAAATGCATGGCAGATGCAGTATAATGTGGATAAATGTGAGGTTATCCATTTTGGGTGCAAAAACACAAAGGCAGAATATTATCTGAATGGCGGCAGATTAGGAAAAGGGGAGGTGCAACGAGACCTGGGTGTCATGGTTCATCAGTCATTGAAAGTTGGCATGCAGGTACAACAGTCGGTGAAGAAGGCAAATGGAATGTTGGCCTTCATAGCTAGGGGATTTGAGTATAGGAGCAGGGAGGTCTTACTGCAGTTGTACAGGGCCTTAGTGAGGCCTCACCTGGAATATTGTGTTCAGTTTTGGTCTCCTAATCTGAGGAAGGACGTTCTTGCTATTGAGGGAGTGCAGCGAAGGTTCACCAGACTAATTCCAGGGATGGCTGGACTGTCATATGAGGAGAGACTGGATCAACTGGGCCTTTATTCACTGGAGTTTAGAAGGATGAGAGGGGATCTCATAGAAACGTATAATATTCTGACGGGACTGGACAGGCTAGATGCGGGAAGAATGTTCCCGATGTTGGGGAGGTCCAGAACCAGGGGACATAGTCTTAGGATAAGGGGTAGGCCATTTAGGACTGAGATGAGGAGAAACTTATTCACTCAGAGAGTTGTTAACCTGTGGAATTCCCTGCCGCAGAGAGTTGTTGATGCCAGTTCATTGGATATATTTAAGAGGGAGTTCGATATGGCCCTTACGGCTAAAGGGATCAAGGGGTATGGAGAGAAAGCAGGAAAGGGGTACTGAGGGAATGATCAGCCATGATCTTATTGAATGGCAGTGCAGGCTCGAAGGGCCGAATGGCCTACTCCTGCACCTATTTTCTATGTTTCTATGTTTCTTGAACCGCTACAGTCCATGTGTTGAAGGTGCTCCCACAGTGCTGTTCAGGAGGGAGTTCCAGGATTTTGACCCAGCGACGATGAAGGAACAGCCGATATAGTTCCAAGTCAGGATGTTGTGTGACTTGGAGGGGAACGTGGAGGTGGTGGTGTTCCCATGCGCCCGCTGTCCTTGTCCTTCTAGGTGGTAGAGGTCATGGATTCGGGAGACGCTGCTGAAGAAGCCTTGGCGAGTTGCTGCAGTGCATCTTGTAGATGGTGCACACTGCAGCCACAATGCGCCGATGGTGGAGGGAATGAGTGTTGAAAGTGGTGGGTGGGGTGCCAATCAAGCTGATACTGTTTCCCTGGCTGATTTCGCTCCTTCCATAAGCCATAAGCCAGGGTTAGTGAAGCCAATTGCAGAGCCCCAAGTGCTGGACTGGTTAAGACCAGCTAGCTCAGAACTGACTAGGGTCAAATCTAGGCCTGTCGCTGTAATTTTCCTTCTACCGTATTCCACCCTTGTTTGTGTGAGTTCCTTCCTTATCTGCCAGATAATGTAATCACGGCAGTGTGATTGCAACCGAATGCTTTCAAAACCTGGGTAAACATTGGCTGACGTTGCACGGTAAAAGTTAGGCAACACTGAGTTACATTCAGTCTTTCAACAAAGCCCTGCTTTCCACTGCCGCTCAATGTAACTGGGTTGAAACGGTGCTGGAGGACTGCCTTTGATTAATCAGAAAAATTTAATGCATGCTGTGAATGTAATGTATGCACCAGTGAGAATGCTCACAGGTTTGTAGAGCTGTTGCATTGAGCAGCTTAGCCTGTCACATGATGTACACAAGACTCAATAAAACCCCAGCCAGTTGGGTCTAGGTCATCCACGATGAGGTATGCAGTTGTGAGCCTAGTGGATGAACTGATAATGTGTCGTGTGATTGTTAAACCTCACGTCATTTATTTAAAATTCCTCCATGGCCTCGCCCCTCCCTATCTCTGTAATCTCCTCCAGCCCCCGAGATGTCTGTACTCCTCTAATTATGCCCCCTTGAGCATCCCAGATTCTAATCGGCAACCATTGGTGGCCGTGCCTCCTGATGCCTGGGCCCCAAGCTCTGGAACTCCCTGCCTAAACCTCTCCGCCTCTCTACCTCTCTTTCCTCCTTCAAGACGTTCCTTAAAACATACCTCTGTGACCCTGCGCTAATTTCTACTTGAGGGGGCTTGACAGGGCAGATGCAGAGAGGATGTTTCCCCTCGTGGGGGAGTCTAGAACTAGGGGGCATAGTTCCAAAATAAGGGGTTGCCCATTTAAAAACGGGAGATGAGGAGGAATTTCTTCTCTCTGGGTCGTGAATCTTTGGAATTCTCTGCCGCAGAGAGCTGTGGAGGCTGGCTCATTGATTATATTTAAGGTGGAGATGGACAGATTTTTGAATGATAAGGGAGTCAAGGGTTATGGAGAGAGGGCAGGGAAGTGGAACTGAGGCCAGGATCAGATCAGCCATGATCTTATTGAATGTTAGGGAGGATTTCCAGGATTTTGATGATGAAGGAACGGCGATATATTCCCAAGTCGGGATGGTGTGTGACTTGGAGGGGAACGTGGAGGTGGTGGTGTTCCCATTCGCCTACTGCCCTTGTCCTTCTAGGTGGTAGAGGCCGCGGGTTTGGGAGGTGCTGCCGAAGAAGCCTTGGCGAGTTGCAGCAGTGCATCTTGTATTTAAGGGAAAGCTAGATAAATACATGAGGCGGAAAGGAATAGAAGGTCATGCTGATGGGGTGAGATGAAGAAGGGAGGGAGGAGGATTTTGGGAAGCATAAACGCCCCTGGCATGGAGCAGTTGGGTGGAAAAGCCTGTTCTGTTCTGTACATTTTATGTAGTTAGACCAGAAGGAAAGTCTTGCATTGATATAACACTTACATTACAACAGTGACGACACTTCAAAAGTAATTCATTGGCTGTGATTCGATTGAGACATTCTGAGGTCATGAAAAGCGCTATATAAATGCAAGTTCTGTTTCTGTTCTTTACCGCATTGCTTCGATGTTCTGCAGCACAGTAAACGACTTTGAAGTCAAGTGGCTGCCTTATAGCCAACAGCCAGTTTATACAAGCAACCTCCCAAAAGCTGAGATTGGGTGAGTAACAACAACAACAACTTGCATTTATATAGCATCTTTAACATAGTAAAAACGTCCCCAGGTGCTTCACAGAAGCGGCTATCAGACAAAATTTGATTGTGAATCACATAAGGAGACATTAGGACAGGTGCTTGGTCAAAGAGGTAGGTTTTAAGGAGTATCTTAAAGGAGGAGAGGAATGTAGAGAGGCGGAGAGGTTTAAGGAGGGAGTTCCAGGGCTTGGAGCCCAGGCAGCTGAAGGTACGGCCACCAATAGTGGAGTGAAGAAAATAAGTTAACCGCAGGAATAGGCAGACAGCAGCTCGATTCAATATCTCATCCAACGGGCGGCACCTCCAACAATGCAGCACATCGCACAACGTAAACCTAGATTATGGATCTGATCCTGGAGTGGGCCTTGGATTTATAACCTACTAAGTTAAAAGCTACCAACTGTGCTAAGCCAGCAGTGGAAGTCTGATAGAAGATGAGCTGTTTAGAAGGTCACAGTGCAGATCCAGTCAAAGGAATAATGGGCATCCCCTAAGATGTTAAACCGAGGACCCATCTGCTCTCTCAGGTGGACATAAAAGATCCCATGGCACTATTTCGAAGAAGAGCAGGGGAGGTAACCCCAGTGTCCTGGGCCAATATTTATCCCTCAATCAACATAACAAAAATAGATTATCTGGGTCATTATCTCATTGCTGTTTGTGGGAGCTTGCTGTGCGCAAATTGGCTGCCGCGTTTCCCACATTGCAACAGTGACTACACTCCAAAAGTACTTCATTGGCTGTAAAGCTCTTTGGGACGTCCGGCGGTGGTGAAAGGCGTTATGTAAATGCAAGTCTTTCTTTAAATAAAATTTTTCCCCCTCGCAGTGCAGCTTACACCCCCATAATCTGACCCCCCCCTCCCCGGGAGGTGTAAGGAATAGAATGAACCAAAAGAGAGAACGGATTTGCAGTCGCAGATCCCTAGGAGAATCCGGCGAGAGCTAAAAACCGACGGGTTATAAGTGCGGCCCGTCGGGAACGGAGCGGAGATTTGAAGCGCTTCACTTTAACATCTCCACCACTCTTTTCCCACATCCCCCCCACTTCCCCCTGCCCCCACACCCCGCCAATGTGGCCTCCCTCAGCGAGTTAAAGTTCACCCCAATGGGGCTGGTTATGGGATGTCGACCCTAACCCTAACCCGCCAGAGATTCACTGCTTGTGTAGCTCTCTTTTTTTTGCTGTTCAACAGGGGAATGCCATTAGGGGGAGTTTTCAGAAATAAATGAGCACTTCTCGTGGCCAAGTGTCTGGTTCTCACATGATGGACTTCAGCACAAAAATCCAGGCTGACTGCTAGGGCAGCACTTTGGAAGCGACATTAAACCACGGGCTCGTCCGCCTTCTTGGGTGGACGTAAACAAATCCCATGTCACTATATCGAAGAAGAGCAGGGGAGTTCTCTATGGTGTCCTGGGGCCAATATTTACCCCTCAACCAACATCACTAAAAGCAGATCATGTTGCTGTTTGTGGGAGTTTGCTGTGCACAAATTGCCTGCTGCGTTTGCTACATTACAACAGCTACATCACAAAGTGGAAGAAGAGCATCCGGGAAGGCGCCGAGCACCTCGAGTCTCTTCGCCGGGAGCACCCGGAAGCCAAGTACAAACAGCGGAAGGAGCGTACGACAACCCAAGCCCCCCACCCACCCGTCCCTCCAACCACCGTCTGCCCCACTTGTGACAGAGACTGTAGATCCTGCATTGGACTCATCAGCCACCGGAGAATTAGTGTCATCCTCGACACCGAGGATCTGCCGAAGAAGAAGAAGAAGACAACAGTGACTACACTTAAAAAAGTACTTCATTGGCTGTAAAGTGCTTTGAGATGTCCGGTGGTCGTGAAAGGCGCTATATAAATGCATGTCTTTCCTTTTTCTTTATGACCGCTCTGGCATGATTGAAGTTCACAGGTAAAGGCTCACTTCCCCTCAGTCCACATTGCAGCTGATTGCAGTATTTCTGCTTGGCCTTCCACAAGACATTAGTGAACAACTGAGTGATTCCCCAAATCAGCAAAAAACTAGGAAAAATGTAAGCATTGATCGAATGAAGCGAGCTGTATTTGTCCAATGGTCAAGACTTTGTTTAACACTGTGGGAGGGAAATGCAACTCAGCCTAACTTCAAGGACAGTAGAGAGATAAAAAAAAAGATCTTTGAACTCGTCCAGTACTGAACAACAACTTTAAAAGACACCAGCGAACATCTGCTTTAGGCTGAGAGCTGAGACATGGCACAGCGTGAGAATCTGTCGGTGGTGGTCAACTCTCCTGGAGACCTGCGGCTGGTAATCAGTAACCTCTTTTGCTTCATTTTGTACCCTGTTGCCCCACCGGGGTGATCAGATTATGCTATTAGCTACTTCAAACTCTCGAGGTGATCATCATCATAGGCAGTCCCTCGGAATCGAGGAAGACTTGCTTCCACTCTTAAAATGAGTCTTTAGGTGGCTGAACAGTCCAATACAAGAACCACAGTCCCTGTCACAGGTGGGGCAGATAGTCTTTGAGGGAAGGGGAGGGTGGGACTGGTTTGCAACTCTCTCTTTCCGCTGCCTGCGCTTGATTTCTGCATGCTCTCGGCGACGAGACTCGAGGTGCTCAGCACCCTCCCGGATGCACTTCCTCCACTTAGGGCGGTCTTTGGTCAGGGACTCCCAGGTGTCAGTGGGGATGTTGCACTTTATCAGGGTGGCCTTGTAACGTTTCCTCTGCCCACCTTTGACTCGTTTGCCGTGAAGGAGTTCCGAGTAGAGCGCTTGCTTTGGGAGTCTCGTATCTGGCATGCAAACAATGTGGCCTGCCCAGCGGAGCTGATCAAGTGTGGTCAGTGCTTCAATGCTGGCCTGGTCGAGGATGCTGATGTTGGTGCGTCTGTCGCGGTGAATGGTCATGTTGAATCCTGCTTAATTTGTGCCTTCATTCTGTCTTGCCAACTGTGGCTCAGTGGGCAGCACTTTCTCTCACCTCAGCATCAGAAGGTTGTGGGTTCAAGTCCCACTCCAGCAATTTGATCATGTAAATTTAGGCTGACACTCCAGTGCAGTGCTGAGGGAGTCTTTCTTTAATTACGGAGAGGGTTCCAAGTTGTCGCCTTGCCGATTGTGTAACTGAAAGAAGGACTTACATTATATAGCACCTTTCACGACCACCAGATGTCTCAAAGCGAAGTACTTTTGAAGTGCAGTCACTGTTATAATGTTGGAAACGCGACAACCAATTTGCACACAGCAAGCTCCCACAAACAGCAATGTGATAATGTGATAATCTGTTTTTAGTGATGTTGATTGAGGGATAAATATTGGCCATGACACCTGAAATGGAAGAGAAAGAAAGACTTGCATTTATATAGCGCCTTTCACGACCACTGGACATCTCAAAGCACTTTACAGCCAATTAAGTACTTTTGGAATGTAGTAACTGTTGTAATGAAGAAAACACAATACTGGGAATGTCAGCTTAGATTTATGTGTTCAAGTCCCTGGAGTGGGACTTGAACCCACAACCTTCTGACTCAGAGGGTGCCACCCACTGAGCCACACCTGACACTGCCCTGAAAGAGAGGGAAGGGGAGTATCTTTGAGAGCAGGGGCACTCGAGTGGCTGCTGGTAGCAGCTGCAGTTTGTCAAGCAGGGTGCGTAGGGTGACATGGAGGTGAGATAGAATCATGCGCGGTGCCGCCTCCTGCATTGGACCAACCCCTGCCCGTGAGGGTCAGCAGGTCTCCTTCCAGTGAGGAGAGGGTGGTCTCGGCCTCCCCCAATCAACTACTTCTGCCTACATAGGAGCGTCCTTCTCCTGTATGTGTTAGGGACAGCCTTCAAAGCTGTTTTGAGACTGTGCCTGTCATAGGGACGTTAGGAGCAGGACTCGGTCATTCGATCCCTCGAGCCTGCTACCGCCATACAATAAGATAATGGCTGATCTTTACTTCAACTCCACTTTCCCGCCCGATCCCCATCTCCCTTGAATCTATCGATCTTAGCCATAAATACACTCAACGACTGAGCATCCACAGCTCTCTGGGGTAGAGAATTCCAAAGATTTACCACCCTCTGAGTGAAGAAATTCCTCCTCATCTCAGTCTTAAATGGCCGACCCCTTATCCTGAGACTGTGACCCCTGGTTCTAGACTCCCCAACCAGGGAAAACAACCTCTCAGCATCTACCCCGTCAATTCCCCCCTCAGAATCTTACACGTTTCAATGAGAATCGTGCCGATGTGTGAAGGATGTGTGGTGTGGGCGAAAGTGAGGGTTGCAATAATGGTGAGAGCGGGTGGTGCAGAGTGTAGATGGGTGCCCAGTACTGTCCTAAAATGGTAACCCATCATCATCATAGGCAGTCCCTCGAAGCGAGGATGACTTGCTTCCACGCCAAAAAAGGATGAGTTCACAGGTATTTCAATGAAGGACCTGAAACTCCCGATCCCGAACTGCATCCTGAAGGGTGGAAGATGCCTGTGCGTGGATTTTTTTAACGTGTGGTGGCCGTTGCACACCAGCCACCACACGGGCTTGACAGAGCTAGGTCTTGTTCCAGTGGCAAGGATTAACCAAATGGTAACAGAGGTCCCTTGTACATCGTAGTACCCCGATTTGCCTATGGAAAGGGCCATGGGGAAGATGGGGACAACATTGACAGGAACGGGGCATTGCCCCACCCCATTTCCCCAAAGCAGGGGGGCCTCAACACCTCCTCCAGGGACTCATAAGGACATAAGAATTAGGAGCAGGAGTAGGCCAATCGGCCCTTCGAGCCTGCTCCGCCATTCAATGAGATCATGGCTGATCTTCTACCACAACCCCACTTTCCTGCACTATCCCCATATCCCTTGATTCCCTTAATATCCAAAAATCTATCGATCTCTTTCTTGAATATGCTCAACGACTGCCTCCATAGCCCTCTGGGGCAGAGAATTCCAAAGATTCACCATCCTCTGAGTGAAGAAGTTTCTCCTCATCTCAGTCCTAAATGGCCGACTCCTTATTCTGAGACTGTGACCCCTGGTTCTAGACTCCCCCAGTCAGGGGAAACATCCTCCCTGCATCTACCCTTTAACAGGAGCCTATTTTAGCAGTAAAGGTATTTATAAAGCTCAGCGAGCACGATTAGGGTTATGGTGATAGATTGTTTCTCCGCGCAATGTAACTCATCGCCTTTGTAAATCTCTGATGTGGCAATATGAGGTCATCTCAAAGCTGCTCCAAGCAGCGAGCTCGAGGTAAAGGGCTTTGAGTTCATTATTCCACTCAGCTAGTAATGTTTGCTTCTGGTAAACTATTGGGTTTGTTTGCAGTGTCACTCCCCGCAGGGCTGCTTTCAATCACATATAATTTGCTCAGATGTTTTGGCAGTGCGTGGTGTTAAAAGTTGAAGGAAGTTCACATTTGAGTCACATAAGGAGCTATTAGGGCAGGTGACCAAGAGCTTGGTAGGTTTTAAGACTGGAGACCAGCTCTGCCACTGGACCAAGACCGAGCTCTGTCAAACCCGTGTGGCGGCTGGTGTGCAACGGCCACCACACATTAAAAAGATCCACGCACAGACATCTTCCACCCTTCAAGATGTAGTTCGGGATCCGGAATATTAGGTCCTTCATTGAAACACCTGTGAACTCGTCCCTTTTTGGCGTGGAAGCAAGTCATCCTCGTTTCGAGGGACTGCCTATGATGATGATGAGGTTTTAAGAAGCATCGTAAAGGAGGAAAGAGAGGTAGAGTGCCGGAGAGGTTTAGGGAGGGAGTTCCAGAGCTTGGGGCCCAGGCAGCTGAAGGCACGGCCACCGATGGTTGAGCGATTATAATCAGGGATGCTTAAGAGGGCAGAATTAGAGGAGCACAGAGCAGTGATGCAGGGTGTAATGTCCTAACCCTGCAGTACAGACTTACACGAGGCACATGCTGAAGTCAAGGTCACTCTGGACCTGCACCTTTATTTAACAGCTTTCGAATGCCACACTTGCCTGAGACCTGTCCTTATATACCTGTGTGGAACAGGTATGCAGTGTCTCCTGCAAGTGCACCCCTGGTAGTAAAGTATGCTTGTGGTTACAGGTCATATCTAGTTACAGTCATGTATAGCATGGTAAGATACAGTTAGATACAGTAGTGTGAGATACATGACATCACCCTCCCCCAAGGTCTTATTGTCTTTATAGATTCAGTCTCACAGGTGGTCTTTGCTCTCGTATGGAGCGTCTTAGTTGTGGTTCAGTTGTTTGCCTTGGTGCCTGTTTTTCTTTCGGTGTGATTGCTGGTATCTCGCCTGGGCTGTCTGTTTCGTTCAGTATGATTGTTGGTATCTCGCCTGGGCTGTCTGTTGAGACTGCCCTTTCCTCAGGTTGTTCCCTCTGTCTGTCCACCAGGTGTGGTGTGAGTTCCACATTGTAGTCTGCCTCTGGTTCTGCAGTGTTGTTGGTGAATCTACTTTTTACTTGGTCTACATGCCTACGACAGGTTTGGCCATTGTCCATTTGTACAATCAGTAGCCTGTTTCCTTCCTTGCCTGTTACTGTCCCTGCAAGCCATTTGGGACCCCTGCCATAGTTTAGCACAAACACTCTGTCCCCTATCTCATTCCACCTCCCCCTTGAATTTCGGTCATGCACTCAGTTAGCTTCCAGTGCTTTGTCTCACCAATTTCATGCATGTCTGGGAGGATTAACGAGAGCCTAGTCTTTAAGGTCCATTTCATCAATAGTTGCACGGGGGGAACCCCAGTCAATGAATGCGGACGAGATCTGTATTCCAGCAGCAGTCGCGACAGGCGGCTCTGCAGCGTGGGACCTTGGATTTTTAGCATGCCTTGTTTAACGATTTGCACTGCTCGCTCCGCCTGGCAATTGAAGGCCGGCTTGAACGGTGCCGTCTTAACGCGATTTATGCTGTGGTCAACTATAAAATCTTGAAATTCTGCGCTGGTGAAGCACGGACCATTATCACTGACCAATATGTCAGGAATTCCGTGCATTGCAAACATGGTTCTAAGGCTCTCCACAGTGGTGGAGGTGGTGCTCGAGTTTAAAATGGTGCACTCGATCCACTTTGAAAATAGCATTGACGACTACGAGGAACATTTTGCCCATGAATGGGCCCGCAAAGTCTACATGCACCCGCGACCGCGGTTTGGTGGGCCAGGGCCACGGGCTTAGGGGGCCCTCCCTGGGGGCATTACTGAGTTGGGCACAAATGGTGCACTGCCAGATGCAGAGCTCCAAGTCCGCGACAATGCCAGGCCACCAGACATGAGATCTGGCTATGGCCTTCATAAGGACGATCCCCGGGTGTTGGCGGTGGAGCTCCCGGACAAACGCCTCTCTGCCTCGCAAGGGCATAACTACTCAGCTGCCCCACATCAGGCAGTCTGCCTGTAGTGATAGTTCATACATGCGCCTATGGAAAGGTTTGATCTCCTTGGGGCAGGCATCGCGAGCCTCTGCCTAGTCACCAGTTAAAACACATCTTTTGACTAAGGATAACGTGGGGTCGCTGGTCGTCCAGGCTCTGATTTGGCGAGCCGTCATGGGCGAACCTGTGGATTCAAAGGCATTGATTGCCATGACCATCTCACAGTCCTGTTCGTCGAACCCTTCCGTGGTCGCCAGGGATAGCCTGCTAAGTGCGACGGCACAATTGTCTGTGCCTGGTCTGTGCCTTATTGTGTAGTCGTAAGACGCCAGCATGAGTGCCCACCGCTGAATGCGCGCTGAGGCGTTGCCGTTTATTGCCTTGCACTCGGATAGCAGGGACTTGAGGGGTTTGTGGTCGGTTTCTAATGCGAACTTGGCCCCGAAAAGGTATTGCCGCATCTTTTTGACACCGTACACGCACGCGAGCGCCTCCTTCTCAACCATACCGTACCCGTGCTCCGCCCACGAAAGTGACCTGGAAGCATAAGCAATGGGTTGTAATTTACCTGCATCATTGACATGCTGTAAAAAGCACCCGACCCCATACGCTGACGCATCACATGTAAGAACTAGCTTTTTACCTGGGTCAAAAAAGTCAAAACACTGTTGGAACATAGAAGATTGCGTGCCTTATTGAAGGCGCGTTCTTAGGCGTCCCCCCAAAACCAATCGCACCCCTTTCTGAGTAGCACATGGAGAGGCTCCAGCAGCGTGCTCAAGTTCTGCATAAAGTTCCCAAAGTAATTGAGTAGCCCGAGAAAGGTGCGCAGTTCCGAGACATTCCGGGGCCTGGGTGCCAGGCGAATTGCTTCGGTTTTGGATTCTGTTGGGCGGATTCCATCAGCGGCAATCCTTCTGCCCAAAAATTCAACCTCGGGTGTGAGAAACAGACACTTGGATTTCTTAACTCTTAGGCCTACCCGATCCAATCGACTTAGTACTTCCTCCAAATTGTGGAGATGGGAGTCAGTGTCCCTGCCCGTGATGAGTATGTCATCTTGAAACACAACTGTCCCCGGGATGGACTTGAGCAGACTCTCCATGTTGCGCTGGAATATAGCAGCTGCCGACCTAATGCCGAATGGGCATCAATTGTACATAAAAAGGCCTTGATTTGTGTTGATGGTGCTGAGTAGCTTAGACTCTTCGGTCAGTCCTTGCGTCATATACGCAAATGTGAGATCTAGTTTCGAGAAAAGTTTTTCTCCAGCCAATGTGGCAAATAGATCCGCCGCTCTGGGCAATGGGTATTGGCCCTGTAGGGAGACTCTGTTTATGATAGACTTGTAATCCCCACAGATTCGTACGGATCCATCAGGCTTCATGACGGGGACGATGGGACATGCCCAGTCACTAAATTCCACGGGTGAGATAATGCCTTCCCGCAGAAGCCGATCTAGTTCGTGTTCAATCTTTTCCCTCATCACATAAGGCACAGCTCTAGCCTTGTGATGGACTGATCTGGCATCCTGTGTGATGTAGATTTTAACTTTAGCCCCTTTGAAGGTGCCCACACCTGGCTGAAAGAGATGTTCAAAATGACTTAGAACTGTTGAGCAGGAGGTCCGTTCCTCTGACGACATGGCGTGAACATCATCCCATTTCCAATTTAGTTTTGCCAACCAGCTTCTCCTCAACAATGATGGGAGATCTCCGGCGACAATCCATAGGGGAAGTCGGTTCACCGTCCCTTTGTGTGTGACTGAGAGCATGGCGCTGCCAAGGACTGAGACGATTTCTTTGGTATAGGTCCTTAGTTTGGTGTCGATCCTTGTGAGTTTTGGTCTGTTGCTTTTGTGCGGCCACAGCTGTTCAAATTGTTGGACGCTCATGAGAGATTGACTAGTTCCCGTGTCCAGTTCCATGTTGACGGGTGTCCCGTTGAGTAGGACCCTCATCATTATTGGAGGCGTCTTGTTGTAAGAACAGTGGACATTGATCGTGTTGACCCGCTGTACGTCGGTGTCCCGGGCGCTGTCCCCACCGTCTTCTGGTCCGCTTTCCGACCCTTCCGATTCGTATACCAGCCGAGCTGCTGTTTTTCTGCACATGCGAGCCAGATGCCCTGTATAGTTGCAGTTTCTGAAAACAGCATGCTGAAATCGACACCCCCTTGTTGAGTGCCTTCCCCCACATCTCCAGCACAGACCGCTTCCATTGTTTCCGAAGGATGAGCTGCGTCTGGCTGATCTCTCTTGAGCTTCTCTCAGTCTCATAATACTCGCATTGTGGGTTGATGAGGTGTGAACAGCCGTTCATGTGGCGCTTGATGGCTTCTGGCGCCACTGCCTGCTGTTGAGGGCCTGCTCTCCTGCCTTTGTCTGTATGTGGGGGTAGCTGATTGTTTCATGCTGTGAACCCCGTGTTCCGATGTTTCGTTAGTTGTCGTACCCGCAGTATAGATCAACCTTGTTTCTTCTTCTCCTGCTGTGCAACCAGTGCTGCTGCCTCTAGCGTCAAGTTCTTGGTCTCTATAAGCTTTCGGAATATGCCTGCGTGGCCTATTCCTTCAATAAAAAAGACTCTCAGTACTTCTCTCCTTAGTTCATCTGGGAACTCACATAAACTAGCCAGCCTCCAAAGTTCCGCCACAAAGTCAGGTATGCTTTGGCCCACACAGCATCTGTAGTTGTAGAACCTGTGTCTGGCCATGTGTAGGCTGCTCGTTGGCTTCAGGTGGTCTCTCACCAGTGTGCTCAACTCCTTAAACGACTTGCTTGCTGGTTTCTCGGGTGCCAGCAGGTCCTTCATTAAAGCGTATGTTTTCGAGCCACAGCTGGTCAAGAGATGGGCTCTTCTCTTGTCTGCCTTGTCGTCGCCCAACCAGTCTTTGGTTACAAAACTTTGCTGGAGCCTTTCTATACAGTCCTCCCAATTGTCTCCAGCATTGTATTTCTCATCTGAGCCGTTGGTAGCCATTCTGTGGATTCTGTGATCCCGTAACTCGTCGCCACTGTAAAGTCCTGACCCTGCAGTACAGACTTACTCGAGGCACATGCTGAAGTCAAGGTCATTCTGGACCTGCACCTTTATTTCACAGCTCTCGAGTGCCACACTTGCCTGAGACCTGCCTTTATATACCTGTGTGGAACAGGTATGCAGTGTCTCCTGCAAGTGCACCCCTGGTGGTAAAGTATGCTTGTGGTTACAAGTCATATCTAGTTACAGTCATGTATAGCATGGTAAGATACAGTTATATACAGTAATGTGAGATACATGACACAGGGCGTGTGTGTTCTCCACAAATGTGACATGGAATGGCCGCCGGATCAAAAGTGGCGTGGCGTAGAATTTTTGCCGTGGTTCCCCAATTGCCAGTCAGGACAACAACAACTCGCATGTATATAGCGCCTTTAACTTTGTAAAATATCTCCAAGGTGTTTCAACTGTGGCTCAGTGGTCAGCACTCTCGCCTCTGAGTCAGAAGGTTGTGGGTTCAAATCCCACTCCAGGGACTTGAGCACATAAATCCAGGCTGACACTCTCCCAGTGCAGTGCTGAAGGAGCAGTGCTGTCGGAGGTGCTGTCTTTTCAGGAATTATGTAAACCCATCCACATGCAGCTAAAAACAAAATGGAGGTAAAAAAGAGGCTTCTGGCCTCATTATAATATGTAAATTGACATCCTGCACCCCTACCACCCTCCTCCCCCGCCCCCCAGTCCCATCACTGTTAAAACTGGAAGTGAGCAGGTTCAGGTCGGGAATTCCATTTTTAACAATTTAACTACCCCGACTCACCCAGTTTTTATGGTTAAAATCCCCCCCCCGCCCAGGAGTGGAGGAGGCCATGGAGTGGTTTGAAAACAAGGATGAGAATTTTTAAGTTGCGGCATTGCCCGTATCGGGTAATATAGGTCAGCGAGCCCAGGGGGTGATGGGTGACTGGCGTAAGAGCTGGGAGCCCCGGCACTGATTGATTTTTGCCGACCTCAAACACGTCATGGCAGGCGGCACCGGGTCAAAGGTCGGGCCCGGTACAGAGGGACCAATGAGCGGTCGAGCCACTGTCAGCCGCTCTCATATAGCAGTGTCAGCTGTGGCTCAGTGGGCAGCACATTCGCCTCTGAGTCGGAAGGTTGTGGGTTCAAGTCCCACTCCAGAGACTTGAGCACAAAAATCTCGGCTGATGCTCCCAGCGCAGTGCTG
Source organism: Pristiophorus japonicus (assembly GCF_044704955.1). Classification (NCBI taxonomy): domain Eukaryota; kingdom Metazoa; phylum Chordata; class Chondrichthyes; family Pristiophoridae; genus Pristiophorus; species Pristiophorus japonicus. The sequence continues at coordinate 70,362,413 of NC_091997.1, forward strand.
AGGGAACATCATCATCATAGGCAGTCCCTTGGAATCGAGGAAGACTTGCTTCCATTCCTGAAGTGAGTTCTTTGGTGGCTGAACAGTCCAATACGAGAGCCACAGACTCTGTCACAGGTGAGACAGATAGTTGTTGAGGAAAGGGATGGGTGGGACTGGTTTCCCGCATGCTCTTTCCGCTGCCTGCGCTTGATTTCTGCATGCTCTTGGCGTTGAGACTCGAGGCGCTCAGTGCCCTCTCGGATGCACTTCCTCCACTTAGGGTGGGCTTGGGCCAGGGACTCCCAGAGGTCAGTGGGGATGTTGCACTTTATCAGGGAGGCTTTGAGGGTGTCCTTGTAGCGTTTTCGCTGCCGACCTTTGGCTCGTTTGCCGTGAAGGAGCTCCAAGTAGAGCACTTGCTTTGGGAGTCTCATGTCTGACATGTGGCCTGCCCAGCGGAGCTGATCGAGTGTGGTCAGTGCTTCAATGCTGGGGATGTTGGCCTGAATGAGGACGCTGATGTTGGTGCGCCTGTCCTCCCATTGGATTTGTAGGATCTTGCGGAGACATCACTGGTGATATTTCTCCAGCAACTTGAGGTGTCTACTGTACATGGTCCATGTCTCTGAGCCATACAAGACAGCAGATATTACTACAGCCCTGTAGACCCTGAGCTTGGTGGCAGCTTTGAGAGCCTGGTCTTCAAACACTCTTTTCCGAAGGCTGCACTGGCGCACTGGAGGCGGTGTTGGATCTCGTCGTCAATGCCTGCTCTTGTTGATAAGAGGCTCTCGAGATTTTGGGAAGTGGTCCACAATGTCCAGGGCCACGACGTGGATATTGATGACTGGGGTGCAGTACTGTCGGTGAGGACAGGCTGGTGGAGGACCTTTGTCTTATGTTTAGCGTAAGGCCCATGCTTTCGTACGCCTCGGTAAATACGTCGACTATATCCTGGAGTGCAGCCTCTGCATGTACTCAGGCACAGGCGTCGTCTGCGTACTGTAGCTCAACGACAGAGGTTGGGCTGGTCTTTGTTGTGTATCTGTAAAGCATGCACCACCAGGGAGTGCATCCCCTGAAGTCCCAAGGGATCCCAGCATTCCTTGGGAGCACTGTATATAAGCCGGCCCCTAAGGTCTGTTCCTCATTCTGGAGTGTCTTAATAAAGACTGAGGTCACTGTTATTTTAACCTCCCTGTGTGCAGTCTCATTTGTGTTAGGAACACAATAACTGGCGACGAGTATACGAATCTAATGCAAAGATGCAGCAAAATGTGGGCATCCTGGAGATGTTTTCGGAGAGTGAGGACTGGGAAGCCTATGTCGAACGGCTAGACCAGTACTTTGTAGCCAACGAGCTGGACGGAGAAGGAAGCGCTGCAAAAAAGAGAGCGGTCCTCCTCACAGTCTGCGGGGCACCGACCTACAGCCTCATGAAGAATCTTCTGGCTCCGGGAAAAACCCACAGATAAGTCGTAGGAGGAGCTGTGTACACTGGTTCGGGAGCATCTTAACCCGAGTGAGAGTGTGCTGATGGCGAGGTATCGGTTCTACACGTGCCAGCGATCTGAAGGTCAGGAAGTGGCGAGCTACGTCGCCGAGCTACGGTGACTTGCAGGACAAAGTGAGTCTGATGGCTACCTGGAGCAAATACTCAGAGACTTTTTTGTACTGGGCATTGGCCACAAAACCATCCGACGAAAACTTATGACTGTAGAGACACCAACCCTCAGTAAGGCCATTGCGATAGCTCAGATGTTTATGTCCACCAGTGATAACACCAAACGAATCTCTCAGCACACAAGTGCTAGCAATGTTCATAAATTAACTGGAATTGTGTTTGCGAGCAGAAATGCACAGGACAGAAACCACGAGTCTGCAACTGCCAGCAGGCCTCAGGTGACCCAGATGATCAGAGTCCCCAACAAAGGATGAATGCAAGGCAATTCACACCTTGTTGGCATTGTGGAGGCTTCCATTCAGCCTATTCAGAGCTGCAAGCTCTGCAAAACCTGCTAACCACCACGTGGCAGAGGAAGATCGGTCCATGGTGGATCAAAGCAATTTCGAACCTCAGAGAGAGGAGGCAGATACTGAAGTACACGGGGTGCACACATTTTCAATGAAATGTCCACCTATAATGCTCAATGTAAAATTTAATGGCTTACCCGTAGCCATGGAACTGGACACTGGCGCTAGCCAATCCATCATGAGTAAAAAGATGTTTGAGAGACTGTGGTGCAACAAGACACTCAGACCAGCCCTGAGCCCCATCCACACAAAACTGAGAACATACACCAAAGAGCTCATCACTGTCCTGGGCAGCGCCATGGCCAAGGTCACCTACGAGGGCACGGTGCACGAACTGCCACTCTGGATTGTCCCGGGCGATGGCCCCACACTGCTTGGAAAGAGCTGGCTGGGCAAAATCCGCTGGAACTGGGATGATATCCGAGTGCTATCACATGTCGATGAGGCCTCATTTATCCAGGTTCTTAACAAATTTCCTTCCCTTTTTGAGCCAGGCATTGGAAACTTTTCCGGGGCGAAGGTGCGGATCCACTTTGTCCCAGAGGCATGACCCATTCACCACAAGGCACGAGCGGAACCTCACATGATGAGGGAGAGAGTGGAAATCTAGCTGGACAGGCTGCAACGCGAGGGCACCATCTCTCCAGTGGAATTCAGCGAGTGGTCCAGCCCGATTATTCCAGCACTCAAAAGTGATGGCACGATCAGGATTTGCGGCGATTATAAAGTAACTATTAATCGTTTCTCACTACAGGACCAATACCCGCTACCTAAGGCAGATGACCTATTTGCGACGCTGGCAGGAGGCAAGACGCTCACCAAGCTTGACCTGACTTCAGCCTACATGATGCAGGAGCTGGAGGAGTCTTCGAAGGGCCTCACCTGCATCAACACGCACAAGGGACTGTTCATGTACAAATGTTTGAAATTCGGTCTGCTGCAGGGATCTTCCAGAGAAACATGGAGAGCCTACTCAAGTCGGTACCATGCATGGTGGTTTTTCAGGACGACATATTGGTCACAGGTCGGGACACCGTTGAGCAACTACAAAACCTGGAGGAGGTCCTCCAGCGACTGGATCGCATAGGGCTGCGGCTGAAGAGGTCGAAATGCGTCTTCATGGCAACAGAAGTGGAGTTTTTGGGGAGAAAGATCGCGGCGGACGGCATTCAGCCCACAGACGCCAAGACAGAGGCTATCAGGAACGCGCCCAGGCCACAGAACGTCACGAAGCTGCGGTCATTCCTGGGACTCCCCAATTATTTTGGTAACTTCCTACCGGGGTTAAGCACCTTCTTAGAGCCCCTACATGTATTATTGCGTAAAGTTGAGAACTGGGCATGGGGGAAAAAAAACAAGTAAATGCTTTTGAGAAAGCCAAAAACATTTTATGCTCTAACAAGCTGCTTGTGTTGTATAACCCGTGTAAAAGACTTGTGCTAGCATGTGACGCGTCGTCGTACGGCGTCGGGTGTGTATTACAACAAGCTAACGTTGCGGGGAAGTTGCAACCTGTCGCCTATGCCTCCAGGAGCTTGTCTAAGGCCGAGAGGCCCTACAGCATGATTGAGAAAGAGGTATTAGCGTGTGTGTTCGGGGTAAAGAAAATGCATCAGTACCTGTTTGGCCTCAAATTTGAGCTGGAAACCGATCACAAGCCTCTCATATCCCTGTTCGCTGAAAACAAGGGAATAAATACTAATGCCTCAGCCCGCATACAAAGGTGGGCACTCGCGCTATCAGCGTATAACTATACCATCCGCCACAGGCCAGGCACCGAGAACTGTGCGGATGCTCTCAGTCGGCTACCATTGCCCACTATGGAGGTGGAAATGGCACAGCCTGCAAACTTGTTGATGGTGGCGCAGCCCGCAGCCTTGTTGATGGTCATGGAAGAATTTGAAAATGATAAATTACCTGTCACGGCCTGCCAGATTAGGACTTGGACCAGCCAAGATCCTCTGCTGTCCCTAGTAAAAAACTGTACTGCATGGGAGCTGGGCCAGCATCCCCGTTGAAATGCAAGAGCTAATCAAGCCGTTCCAGTGGCGAAAGGACGAGCTGTCCATTCAGGCAGACTGCCTGTTGTGGGGTAACCGCGTAGTGCTACCCAAAAAGGGCAGGGAGACGTTCATCTCGGATCTCCACAGCACACACCCGGGTATAGTAATGATGAAAGCGATAGCCAGATCCCACGTGTGGTGGCCCGGTATCGACTCTGACTTAGAGTCCTGTGTACAGCAATGCAGCATGTGTGCTCAGTTGAGCAACGCGCCCAGAGAGGCACCACTAAGTTTGTGGTCCTGGCCCTCCAGACCATGGTCGAGGATCCATGACGACTATGCGGGCCCGTTCCTCGGTAAAATGTTCCTGGTGGTGGTGGATGCTTTTTCAAAATGGATTGAATGTGAAGTAATGTCGGGAAGCACCGCCACCGCCACCATTGAAAGCCTGAGGGCCATATTTGCCACCCACGGCCTGCCTGACATACTGGTCAGTGACAACGGGCCATGTTTCACCAGTGCCGAATTTAAAGAATTCATGACCCGCAATGGGATCAAACATGTCACCTCGGCCCCGTTTAAACCAGCCTCCAATGGGCAGGCAGAGCAGGCAGTACAAACCATCAAACAGAGCCTTAAACGAGTCACAGAAGGCTCACTCCAAACCTGCCTGTCCCGAGTACTGCTCAGCTACTGCACGAGACCTCACTCGCTCACAGGGGTGCCCCCGGCTGAGCTACTCATGAAAAGGACACTTAAAACCAGACTCTTGCTGGTTCACCCCAACCTGCATGATCAAGTAGAGAGCAGGCGACAGCAACAAAATATAAACGATGCTCGCGCCACTGTGTCACGGGAAATTGATCTGAATGACCCTGTGTATGTGCTAAACTATGGACATGGTCCCAAGTGGATCGCGGGCACGGTGATAGCTAAAGAAGGGAATAGGGTGTTTGTAGTCAAACTAGAGAATGGACAAATTTGCAGAAAGCACCTGGACCAAGCGAGGCTGCAGTTCACAGACTGCCCTGAACAACCACCTTTTTCGAGCCCACAACACACACCCAAAGGATCAACGACACCACCCCGGACCAGGAAATCGAACCCATCACGCCCAACAGCCCAGCAAGGCCAGGCTCACCCAGCAGCCCTGCAGGGCCAACAACACGCCAGCTCAGCGAGGGCACAGCCAACACACCAGAACAGACATTTGTACCGAGGCGGTCCACCAGGGAAAGAAAGGCTACCGACCGCCTCACCTTTTAAATAGTTTTCACTTTGACTTTGGGGGGGAGTGATGTTGTGTATCTGTAAAGCATACATTCCCATGTTCCGCCACCAGGGAGTGCATTGCCTGAAGTCCCAAGGGATCCCAGCATCCCTTGGGAGCACTGTATATAAGCCGGCCCCTAAGGCCTGTTCCTCACTCTGGAGTGTCTTAATAAAGACTGAGGTCACTGTTACTTTAACCTCCCTGTGTGCAGTCTCAGCTGTGTTAGGAACACAATAGTCTTGAATCTGGCCTGGAGGCGGCGCAGGTTGAACAGGAGCCCACTGGTTCTGTAGTTTAGTTCCACTCCAGCGGGGAGCTTGTTGACTGTGAGGTGGAGCATGGCGGCAAGAAAGATTGAGACGAGGGTTGGGGCGATGACGCAGCCCTGTTTGACCCCGGTCCGGACGTGGATTGGGTCTGTGATGGATCGGTTGGTAAGGATCACGGCCTGCATGTCGTCATGGAGCAGTTGGAGGATGGTGCCGGACCTTTGGGGGCATCTGAAACGGAGGAGGACGCTCCATAGACCCTCGCGGTTGACAGTCGAAGAAGGCCATGTCCGCTGTGCCCCGTAGGGGATGAAATCTGAACTGTGACTCCGGGAGGAGCTCCTCGGTCACGGGAAGAAGACGGTTGAGGAAGATTCTAGCGACGACTTTCCCAGTGGCTGATAGCAGGGAGATTCCTCTGTAGTTGCCGCAGTCAGATATGTCCTGCCAGTCTGGACTTGGAGGAGATGCCAGGGATTGCAGAGAGAATTTGATATCGGAACAATTTATTTGGAAACTTCAAATCCAAAAAGGAGGAAGATTGCAAAATATCTCAAAGGTTGCAAAACAACAGGTGCACCTTGCTTGACGGTGATCTAATCCACAAAAAAAAAGCTGCACACTCACGTTAGCCTAAACCTCGAAACCAGCCCAGATTACTTCAGCAAAACGGCTTCATGGCTTCCCAGTTTACATAACGCCAGTGTTTACTGAAAGGTAAAACACCATGGAAACCACACCTGATGCAATCAGCCCTCGCCCTCCTGCAGGAGCACGTTCTGCTCCCTGCAGTGGTATGCCATCGCACATTACTCCCAGGTTACAGCACTGAGCTAGCAACCCGAATGTTGTGAGTCCTATCAAAACAAACAGGCATCCAGTGACTCTGCAAGGTGCTGGATGGCCGTTAAAACCCGACCCGATTTTGAAAGCCCGGCCTCGGTTAAATTTGGCAGGCAGGCTGCAGGGCCCCAAACAGGCCTCATGATCGGGCTGGAGTGGCCGGCAACAAGGTAAGTTGCAGGGTGGGGAAGTGAGATGCGGGTCGCCTCCTCCTCCTCCGGAGCCCACAGAAAATAATTCAGCATTTGCCAGTGTCAGCCATGGCTCAGTGGGCAGCACGCTCGCCTCTGAGTCAGACATGGTTGTGGCTTCAAGTCCCACTCCAGGAGCATGAGCACAAAAATCTAAGCTAACACTCCCAGTGCAGTGCTGAGGGAGTGCTACAATGTTGGAGGTGTCATCTTTTGGATGAGACATTAAACCCACGCCCCGTCTGCCCTCTCAGGTGGATGGAAAAGCGCTTTACAGCCAATGAAGGCGAGCAGGGGAGTTCTCCCCGGTGACCTGGGACCAATATTTATCTCTCAATCAACATCACTAAAAAACAGATTATCTGGTCATTATCACATTGCTGTTTGTGGGAGCTTGCTGTGCGCAAATTGGCTGCCGCGTTTCCCACATTACAACAGTGGCTGCACTCCAAAAGTAGTTCATTGGCTGTAAAGCGCTTTGAGATGTCCGGTGGTCGTGAAAGGCGCTATATAAATGAAAGTCTTACTTTCTTTCTTTACCTTCTCCTCCATCGCCTGTAGAACTAGTCGGAACCAGCGCTGCACAGACTCCGACCAGAAATGGCAATTGGGGTCCTATTTATGTCAGAGGACCCCGATTTCCACATTAGAGGGGGCCTCTCCCACCAGCTAACCCAGCACAGGCCGGCAATGTTGGACAAGGCAATGAGGGACGAGCAGGCAGGCCGAAACTCCTAGCGGCCGTATAAGCTGCCTGCTGTCCGAAGCTGAGGCTCGCGGGACAGATCAGGGAGAATGATTACTCCCTACCTCCGTCTGCCATGAATAGTTAGGTAAGCGCTCCCAAACAAGGACGTCAGAGAGAAAGAAATAAGATGGGAGCTTCAGGCTCTTTTAGGCAGACGTTTGGTACCTGTGCTCTCTGCCAAACGTAGCTGGTCTCGCTCAATAATGCGAGCTCGACGTTTTTAAATGTTTCTGTGACGCACATGACACATTGGGATCGCCACATGTCAGGCACCAGCCATCATCATCATCATAGGCAGTCCCTCGGAATCGAGGAAGACTTGCTTCCACTCTTAACATGAGTTCTTAGTTGGCTGAACAGTCCAATACTAGAGCCACAGTCTCTGTCACAGGTGGGACAGATAGTTGTTGAGGAAAGGGAGGGTGGGACTGGTTTGCCACACGCTCTTTCAGCTGTCTGCGCTTGGTTTCTGCACGCTCTCGACGATGAGATTCGAGGTGCTCAGCGCCCTCCCGGATGCACTTCCTCCACTTAGGGCGATCTTTAGCCAGGGACTCCCAGGTGTCAGTGGGGATGTTGCACTTTTTCAGGGAGGCTTTGAATGTTTCCTTGTAACGTTTCCTCTGCCCACCGTTGGCTCGTTTGCCGTGAAGGAGTTCCGAGTAGAGCGCTTGCTTTGGGAGTCTCGTGTCTGGCATGCGGACAATGTGGCCCGCCCAGCGGAGCTGATCAAGTGTGGTCAGTGCTTCAACGCTGGGGATGTTGGCCTGGTCGAGGACACTAACCCCCTGGTCTGTCCTCGCAGGGGATTTGTAGGATCTTGCGGAGACATCGTTGGTGGTATTTCTCCAGCGACTTGAGGTGTCTACTGTACATGGTCCATGTCTCTGAGCCATACAGGAGGGCGGTTATTACTACAGTCTTGTAGACCATGAGCTTGGCACCAGCAGCACACGAAGGGCTGCTGCTTACCCTTGACGTACTGCCATGTTTTCAACATATTAGAAATAATTTAAAAAAAAATTTGTTCCTGGGATGTGGGCATCGTCGGCAAAGCCGGCATTTATTGCCCATGGGAAAGTGGTGGTGAGCCACCTGCTTGAGCCTCAGGAGCCTTTGTGGTGGTTTGTGACAACTGCGTGACAGAAAGAAAGACTGGCGTTTCACAACCTCAGGACTTCCCAACGCATATTTACAGCCATCAGTGTCGTCACTGTTGTAATGTCGGCAACTCGGCAGCAAATTTGCGCACAGCAAGTTCCCACAAGCAGCAATGTGATCATTCATTTCAGTGGTGCACAGAATCATGCCTGTGCCGGCTCTTTGAAATCAGTCTCGTTCTCCTGCTCTATCCCCCTGCAACTTTTTTCCACTAAAGTATTTAGTGATAAATATTGTTTATTCCCTGCTCATCGTCGAAATAATGCCACAGGATCTTTTACATCCATCTGAGAGGGGCAGACAAGACCCTGGTTTGACGTCTTATCCGAAAGACGGCACCTCTGACAGTGCAGCGCTTCCTCAGCACTGCACTGGGAGCGTCAGCCTAGATTTATGTGCTCAAGATCCTGGAGTGGGACTTGAACCCACAACCTTCTAACTCAGAGGCAAGTGTGCTACCCACTGAGCCACAGCTGACACTGCAATAAATATAGAATAAGAAAAGAATATATTTCTGCGCAAAGTCTATCCACTTTTATTCAGAAACCTTTCAAGGTGTCATAGGGCATGTTTTCCCTGCTCAGTTGACCTCTTAAGACAACCACTGCAAGTTGGGTCTCTATCTTTACGAGCCCAATTCTATAACTGATATCCCTGCGGTGTTTGTCAGCTGACCTCTTTGTAATTACAGTAGTAGTAGAATCCCAATGTTGTCATTTCTGTCACAACTATTGCAATGTATGCACTGTGAGGATGTTCACCGGTTTGTAAGGCTGTTGAGTTGTGAGTGGCTTAGCCAGTCACGTGATGTTCACAAGACTCAATAAAACCCCAGCCAGTTGGGTTCAGGGGGTCCACAATGAGGCAGGTGGTTGTGAGCTTGGTGGATGAACTAGTAATGTGTAGTATGATTGTTAAACCTTTGCTAATAAACCATCATCATCATCATCATAGGTAGTCCCTCGAAATCGAGGAAGACTTGCTTCCACTCTAAAAGTGAGTTCTCAGGTGACTGTACAGTCCGATATGGGAATTACAGTCTCTGTCACAGGTGGGACAGACAGTCGTTGAAGGAAACGGTGGGTGGGGAGTCTGGTTTGCCGCACGCTCCTTCCGCTGCCTGCTCTCGGCGATGAGACTCGAGGTGCTCAGCGCCCTCCCGGATGCTCTTCCTCCACTTAGGACGGTCTTTGGCCAGGGACTCCCAGGTGTCGGTGGGGATGTTGCACTTTATCAGGGAGGCTTTGAGGGTGTTCTTGTAAGGTTTCCTCTGCCCACATGGGGCTCGCTTTAACCAGCTAGCTCTTAATAGCAACGTGTTGCTATGAATTCTTAAGCAAAGAACCCATGAAGCAAATACATTACAACTATGAAGGATCAGACCTTTTTCACGTACATTTCCCATCCTCTCTTCACAGGAAAAGCGTCCAATCCCAGAACCAGGCCCCAATGGTAAGTCTTTTTATTTTTTCTGACCTGAGTTTCTGCTAAGTGCTTCTTGTGTTACTTAACATTGCGTTCTAAATTTCAAAGATTACACCATCTGTTATTGCATTAATCTTTCGAACATAGGAATTAGGAGCAGGAGTTGGCCATTCGACCCCTCGAGGCTGTTCCGCCATTCAATGGCTGATCTTCAACCTCAACTTTAAGAAGCAAAATAATTTGGGATTTAAAGGATCAAACATTTTACTGTATTCATAATGTGAACAACTATCATAAATATATATTGATTTCTGTAATTCATAATAGGTTATTGCATAGAATTGTACAGCACAGAAGGAGGCCATTCGGCCCATCAAGCCTGTGCCGACTCTTTGAAAGAGCGATGCAGTTAGTCCCTTCTCTTTCCCCCATAGCCCTCCAAATGTTCCTTTTCAAGTATTTGTCCAATTCCCTTTTGAAAGTTACGATTGAATCCTCATAACCCGCTGCATAAGATTCAAGGTGATTGGCAGAAGAACGAAAAGGCGACATGAGGACCAACTTTTTTACGCGAGTGTTTAGGATCTGGAATACGCTACCTGAGAGGGTGGTGGAGGCAGATTCAATCGTGGCTTTTAACAGGGAATTGGATAAGTACCTGCAGGAAAAAAATTTGCAGGGCTACAGGGAAAGAGCGGGGGGAGTGGGACTGGCTGAGGTGCTCTTGCAGAGAGCCGGCACGGGCTCGACGGGCTGAACGGCCTCCTTCTGTGCTGTAGCCATTCTATGATTCTATAATAACATTTTCTCTTCATCTCCCCTCGGGCTCTTTTGCCCATTCCCTTAAATCTGTGTCCTCTGGCAACTGGTCCTCCTGCCATTGGAATCAGTTAGTCACTATGTACTCCATCAAAACCCCTCGTATTTAAAAGTAAAATAGGGTTGTGGTTAGTTGAAATGGAATAGCCTTGTTAACAATGGAAACTGATGATGAATAGTAGGGCTTGTAATTCTCTGTGCTAATACTGGAAGACTGGAATGCAGAGTTATGACACTCCTGTTACTGTAATACGTGCTTGGGTAATATTTTCCGAAACTAGGGCACTGTACTGGTGAAGTGTTCACTCAAACACTCCGAATGTGGAAGCTTCAGTTTATAAAACGCACACGGGTATTAAATCCTTCCTCAAGCGATCTATTTAAAACCAGGTGCATGCAAATTATTGCACGATGAAAGCAACTCAATGCCTCAGTAGACCCCTCATGACATACCAGTTGTCCTCAGTGTGTTCAGGGTTAGGGTGAGGAGCTTTATGGCCGACTCCTGCTCCTATTTTTTATGTTTAACATTCGCGGCACATCCCATTCAGGCAGGGGGAAAAAAGCCATAATTTTGGGTGCATGGCATAGTGTTACTGGACCAGTAATCCAGAGGCTGGGACTAATGATCCAGAGACCCAAGTTAAAATCCCACCACGGCAGCTGAGGAATTTAAATTCAGTTAATTAAATAAATCTTGAATAAAAATAAGAATAAATGGAATAACCTTGTTAATAGTATCAGTAACTACCGGATTATCGTAAAAACCCATCTGGTTCACTAACGTCCTTTAGGGAAGGAAATCTGCCGCCCTTACCCGGTCTGGCCGATATGTGACTCCAGACCCACAGCAATTTAGTTGACACTGAACTGCCCTACTCAAACCGAAAGGACAAAGTCAGCACTGTGGGAGCACCTTCACCACACGGACTGCTGCGGTTCAAGAAGACGGCTCACCACCACCTTCTCGAGCGCAATTAGGGATGGGCAATAAATGTCAGCCTTGCCAGCGACGCCCATATCCCGTGAATGAATAAATATATGTTTTTTTAAAAACAAGGATATATTATTACAAATTATGAACACACGAACAATGACGGACAGGAAAAGACCCTCTGGTCCATTCAGGCTGTCCCACATAATTGTGATGCTTTAGGCTGGATGTTTACTGGGGCGGGTTATGTAGGCGGGGTTGTGGATGGGAATCCCGGAAGTGTGGCTTTCCCCGCATACTGTGTAGTTTTAACATCTAAGGCGTGTATCTTTTGGCCCTGACAGATTCCCCCGCCTGGAAGTGAGCCTGATTGAACGGCTTGGCTTTCAGTTGGGCGGTGAGCACTCTGGAGGAGGATGCAGGACCAGGTAGCTCCGATCCCTGATCCCTGGTGGTGGGAGTGGGATGGGGGGTGGGTTCAATCCCGGGCCGGGGGTGGGGTGGCATCTGATGGTGGGATAGCCACATGGGCAGACCACATTGTCCGCATGCCAGACACGAGACTCCAAAAGCAAGCACTCTACTTGGAACTCCTTCATGGCAAGCTAGCCAAAGATGGGCAGAGGAAATGTTACAAGGACACCCTCAAAGCCTCCCTGATAAAGTGCAACATCCCCACTGACAGGTGGGAGTCCCTGGCCAAAGTCCGCCCTAAGTGGAGGAAGTGCATCCGAGAGGGCGCTGAGCACCTCGAGGCTCATCGCCAAAAGCATGCAGAAATCAAGTGCAGGCAGCGGAAGGAGCGTGTGGCAAGTCTGTCCCACCCTCCCTTACCCTCAATGATTGTCTGTCCCACCTGTGACATAGAAACATAGAAAATAGGTGCAGGAGTAGGCCATTCGGCCCTTCGAGCCTGCACCACCATTCAATATGATCATGGCTGATCATTCACCTCAGTACCCCATTCCTGCTTTCTCTCCATTCCCCTTGATCCCTTTAGCTGTAAGGACCACATCTAACTCCCTTTGAATATATCGAACGAACTGGCCTCAACAACTTTCTGTGGTAGAGAATTCCACAGGCTCACAACACAGACTGTGGTTTTCGTGTTGGACTGTTCAGCCACCTAAGGACTCATTTTAAGAGTGGAAGCAAGTCTTCCTCGATTCCGAGGGACTGATTGTGATTACTATTTATTTGGGGGGGCCGGGATAAAGCCCACAAGGAGTACTGTGAAAGCACCTACCTTTTCCCTGAGGCTGCCCACGCCTCGCTGGAGCTGCCGGGTTTCCCGAGACCTGGGAAACCTCGTCAGCCACGTTAAAACCTGCCCGAGCCTCCCATTAACGTATTTAACATGCCAACCCACCTCAGTAAAACCCGGAAGTCAGCGGGTTGGAGCCGGCTTCCTGACGCGGTTGGAATGTCTGCCCATTTAACCCCGCACCCAATCCCAACCCATCACCCCTGTTAAAATCCCCCGCCCCCCCACCTTGTGTATAACAATATATAGACTCCCCGCTCCAGCCAAAACCATGTGAGGCCACTCATTTGCTGACTAACCCCTGCAGGATAATCCCATTGTTGCAGGGACAGCCCTGGCAGAGTTGGATTGGCAGCTCGTAGCACCGGCAACATTGTCTAATCTCTCCCACATTTCTTCTACATTCATTGCTGAGCTGAGTGGTCCCTCTCTCTCTCCCTCTCTCTCTCTGTGAAAGTTTAGTCAATCCAACAAAGGTTTCCCACGGTTGGGACTCTGTGTTCAAAGAAATGTTTAAGGGACATGGGGGGGGGGGGGGGGGCTGAATTTCGGTGGCGCCCCGTTTGGGGGCGGTAACCGAGGCATGGCGGGACATCCTGCGTCGGGCGGGGAAATCCCGCCCACGGCTGCGAAAGTGGGGTCGCCGCGCCCTCCCCCGAGAGGAAGTGGAGCGCGATGTCGCGCGATCCACTTCCTCTCGGGGGCGGGACCAGGGCGCTACGCCCGAGGAATTTCCAGCGCCCAGCGGGAGCACAGGGCCCTCCCCTTCCGTTAAAGGGGAGAAGGGGCCTCCGCTTCACCACCAGGGAGCGGGGGGTCCCGTGGCAGCAGCATGGTGGCACGGACCCTACGAATTTGTCAGCGCAAGTCCGCGGCCGGTAAGTCAGCCATTGAAAAAAGGTTGCGCGCCACACACCTCCCCTTTAATTTTCACCCCACGAGGGGAGTGTGCCCCGCTTCGCGACCCGCCGCTTTGCACCTCCGCTAACTCCTGCGAAACTTCGTGGGAGGCGGTAACCGCCCCACGCCCCGGGCGGGAGGGGACCGCTAACGGGAGCCGCAAACAATGCAAATTTCACCCTCAGATTCTTCTACAGTGAACAAGCTACGAGGTAAATCCTCTGATTGATTTTGAGTAGGAGCACATTCGGAAAAGCAAGAGGTCTTTTCCGGTCAATCGTCATAGTATGTTCATATAAAGACAAACATTCAAGATTGCTGCTTATATCTCTTTTAAGACGCTCCTTAAAACCTGCCTCTTTGACCAAGCTTTTGGTCACCTGACCCTAATATATCCTTGTTTAAAAAATGTTTTTTTTTAATTCATTCCTGGAATGTGGGCGTCGCTGGCAAAACCAGCATTTATTGCCCATCCCTAATTTCCCCTGAGAAGGGCTCGGCGTTACATTTTGGCTGATAACGCTCCTGTGAAGCGCCTTGGGACATTTTCATGGAATCATAGAAGCTTGCAGCACAGACTGAGGCCGTGCACTCTGTCGTGCCTGATCCGGCTCTGTGAAAGAGCAGTCGTTCTTAGTCCCACACCCTAACTCTGACCCTAACCCTGCTTTGTGTCCGTAACCCTGCAAGTTACTCAAGTGCCTGTCCAACTCCCTTCCAAAATTATTTACAGAATCAGCTTCCACCAGCTTTTCCAGAAAGTCCCGATTTACTACGTTAAAGGCGCTATTTCAATGCAAGATTTTGTTGTTGGAATAAACTCTGTGGAAAAGTCATTAAAATGGGTAGTCTAAATGGCTTCAGCAGCCAAGTAAATGTTTCGAGAGGGAAGTGATTGAGGGAAACGGTGGAATATGAGAAGTAACCAGAGTGACAGACTCGTTAGGCCCATTGGTTCTTATTATATATTTATGTTGTATTCCAGACACTTTCTCATCAGCTGGTAAAATAATCTGTGATGACAGGCGTAGCACCAGATAAATCAAACATTATATCGTCTCTGAGTCAGAAGGTTGTGGGTTCAAGTCCCACTCCAAGAACTTAAACACATAAATCTAGGCTGCCACTCCCAGTGCAGTGCTGAGGGAGCGCTGCACTGTCGGAGGTGCCATCTTTCGGGTGAAACATTAAACCGAGGCCCCGTCTGCCCTATCCGTAAAAGATCCCATGGCACTATTTCGAAGAAGAGCAGGGGAGTTATCCCCAGTGTCCTGGGCAATATTTATCCCTCAATCAACATAACAAAAACAGAGTATGTGGTCATTATCCAGAGAGTGGTGAACCTGTGGAATTCTCTACCACAGAAAGTTGTTGAGGCCAATTCACTAAATATATTCAAAAAGGAGTTAGATGAAGTCCTTACTACTAGGGGAATCAAGGGGTATGGTGAGAAAGCAGGAATGGGGTACTGAAGTTGCATGTTCAGCCATGAACTCATTGAATGGCGGTGCAGGCTAGAAGGGCTGAATGGCCTACTCCTGCACCTATTTTCTATGTTTCTATGCTGTTTGTGGGAGCTTGCTGTGCGAAAATTGGCATTTCCCACATTACAACAGTGACTACACTCCAAAAGTACTTCATTGGCTGTAAAGCGCTTTGAGACGTCCGGTGGTCATGAAAGGCGCTATATAAATGCAAGTCTTTTTATAGGATGCTAAAATTCCTCGAAACATTAAGGTATCACACTAGGTCAAAAAAAATGTTTGTTCCTAAAAGTATGTTCCAACACACTCCTAGCCGGCCTCCCACATTCGACCCTCCGTAAACTTGAGGTCATTCAAAACTCGGCTGCCCCGTGTCCTAACTCGCACCAAGTCCCGCTCACCCATCACCCCCTGTGCTCGCTGACCTACATTGGCTCCCGGTTAAGCAATGCCTTGATTTCAAAATTCTCATCCTTGTTTTCGAATCCCTCTATGGCCCTCGTCCCTCCCTATCTCTGTAACCTCCTCCAGCCCTACAACCCCCACCCAACATGTCTGCACTCCTCTAATTCTGACCTCTTGAGCATCCCTGATTATAATCACTCCACCATCGGTGGCCGTGCCTTCTATTGCCTAGTCTCTAAGCTCTGGAATTACCTGCTTAAACCTCTCCGCCTCTCTCTCCTCATTTAAGACGCTCCCTTAAACCTACCTCTTTGACTAAGCTTCTGGTCACCTGCCTTAATTTTTCCTTATGTGGCTTGGTGTCAAATTTTTGTCTTATAACATTCCTGTAAAGCGCCTTGGGATGTTCCACTACGTTAAAAGCGCAATATAAATACAAGTGGTTGGCCAGTCCCGAATTCTCGTTCTCGGTTGTGCTTATAGAGGTCCTGCTACAGATGAATGCTGTCGGGATCTGTGGCTCAGATGTCCATTACTGGCAACATGGAAAATTAGGAGACTTTCTCATGAAAAAACCAATGATTCTGGGTCATGAAGGCTCGGGGACTGTGGTGAAAGTTGGATCAGGAGTGCAGCATCTCAAAACAGGTCAGTACATCTAAAGCTGTGAGAGAAATACCAAGGGGGGAGAAATTCGGTTGGACAGCACCCCTTGCGAGGGACATAAAGAGTTTGCAACCGCGAGCACCGGCATTAGTGCCGCTCGGCAAATTCAGTGTGCCAGTACCGACGGCGCTGTGCAACGCCCCCGGTATCGACACGGATATAACCTTTGGTTTGCGCTGCACCCGTAGCGCCCCCTAGTGACCCCGCCAGAAGAAGCGTCCCGGGGCGCTAAGGGAAGGAATGACTGCGTGAGGTAAGTGTCAGTGATTTTTTTTTTTTTAAATAAGCTTCCCTTAGCCCTCCACTCCACTGTCAAGGTGCAACAACTGCATTTTGTGGCTCCCATCACGAACCAATTTCCGGCACTAAATTTAGCGACCGCCCGACATTAATGCCTTAACAACCCTCCAACCGAATTTCTAGAGTTGCAAGTGAAAATGACCATGCTCCACGCTCATACCTATCATTTTTCTCATTATGTATGGGGTGGGGTGATGGTGGGGAAATGGATTTGCTGACCATTAACTTGCAACTAACTTACTGTGAGTTTTGATGGAGTAAATGCTGAGCCCCAGGTGGGCAGAGGAAACGCTTCAAGATTACCCTCAAAGCCAAATTGGCCGTCACGTTTCCCACATTACAACAATGACCACAGTCCAAAAGTACTTCATTGGCTGTAAAGCGCTTTGAGACGTCTGGTGATTGTGAAAGGCGCTATATAAATGCAAGTCTTTCTTTCTTTCATTAAAGAACTGTACACTGACTGTTTACTTGCTTACAGGAGACAGAGTTGCCATTGAGCCTGCTTACCCTCTACAAAATGATGACTTCTGTAAATCTGGACGTTACAACCTGTCTCCAAAGATGTTCTGCTGTGCTACTCCACCTTACGATGGCCACCTGTCCCGATACTACGCCCACAATGCCAACTACTGCTTCAAGTGAGTCCTGTGGAGCTCCAGTTTTAATGATGCCAGCGCACTGTCATCTGTTGGAAAGTTTCTTTATCTGGACGCTCCTGAAATGGAGCACAACCTGACTTTGCTAATAGTACGGCAACTAACTCTTAATTCTCTCTAAAGACTTGAATAGAGGCTCCGTATCTGAGGTGTGTAAGATTTGGATCACAGGTCACACACAGATTACTCAAAAGGGTCTTAGGAGTCATAAGGCACTTTATTCGGGAACGGTAGTTCAAATGTAGTCAAACACAACACACAATCAGGATTGACATAGTAGACATACGACCGTGTCAAGTAGCTGGTACTAGTCCCGATCGGACAGGTGGCTGGTGGCACGAACAGCTCTTCTCTGCACCGTCCGCCCTAAAAAGCTCTTTAGAAATCTATTTTATTCTTTCAGGGTGGGCCTGGGGTAAAATAATGAGCAGGATCATTTAACCTTTTGGGCTCTTTCCAAACCAAGGTGCCCAATGGCTTATCGACTTCTTCGTCTCAACTCTTAGGTGAAACCCTCCTCTTCACATGTTTTTCCTGTTTATACTTTCGGAAGGCCCATCCATCTGATTTCTTATTATCTCTTCCGTGCTTTTCGTTCCAAGGTTGGAGTCAGACATTGCATTCTTGGCCTTCAGGTGTTTGTAGATCAGCCATGTTGTTAGATCAGCCACGATCTTATTGAATGACACAGCAGGCTCGAGGGGCCAAATGGCCTACACCTGCTCCTATTTCTTATGTTCTTATGTAGCTGCTTGTTATCAGTTATTCATAATCACCCTGTTCAAGTAGCTTTAGCTTTGTACCATGGAATTAATCATTAAATGCCAATCATCATTTTCACAAATGTGGATTATTGGGTTTACAGGAATGAAAATATAATGTCTGTGCAATAAAGGTAATCAAAAACATAAGCAAATTCTAAGCATCATTCCAGTTATTCTAACACCAGTCTGCAGAGACTTTTTCGTCTCAAGTTGTTTCTTCCAGTTTACGATTTCTTCCAATCCATGACTTCTTACAGGTGGTAGACCATTTCCCATACCTCGGGAGCCTCTTGTCAACAAAAGCAGACATGCGGAGATTCAACACCAGTGCAGCCTTCGGCCGCCTGAGGAAAAGAGTGTTCGAAGACCAGGCCCTCAAATCTACCACCAAGCTCATGGTCTACAGGCTGTTGTAATACCCACCCTCCTGTATGGCTCAGAGGCATGGACGATGTACAGAAGACGCCTCAAGTCGCTGGAGATATATCACCAACGATATCTCCGCAAGATCCTGCAAATCCCCTGGGAGGCCAGGCGCACCAACATCAGCGTCCTCGTCCAGGCCAACATCCCCAGCATCGAAGCACTGACCACACACGATCAGCTTTGCTGGGCAGGCCACATAGTTCGCATGCCAGACACAAGACTCCCAAAGCAAGTGCTCTATGTGGAACAGCTTCACAGCAAAAGAGCAAAAAGTGGGCAGCGGAAACGCGATAAAGATACCCTTAAAGACTCCCTGATAAAGTGCGACATCCCCACTGACACCTGGGAATCCCTGGCCAGGGACCGCCCTAAGTGGAGAAAGTGCATCCGGGAGGGTGCTCGAGTCTCAATGCCAAGAGCGTGGAGAGGTCAAGCGCAGGCAACGGAAGGAGCGTGTGGCAAACCAGTCCCACCCACTCCTTCCTTCAACAACTATCTGCCCCACCTGTGACAGAGTCTGTGACTTTCGTATTAGACTGTTCAACCACCAAAGAACTCACTTCAGGAGTGGAAGCAAGTCTTCCTCGATGCCGAGGGACTGCCTATGATGATGATGACAGGTGGTACTTTAACCACTCTACTGTGTGATGAGCGACTGAGTCAGGCCACCCTGTGGGCAGTGTCCATCTCGACTCATGGGGTAGCAGTGCATCTTCCCTCAGTTGGGCATTGACTGGAGTTGTTCTTCATTTCTGCTTCCATGGCGGATTGAGTGCATTACACTCAGGGTTCGCAACCTGACCATTTCGTTGCAAGGCTGGATATTAGTCATTTCGGTTTTCGGGGTGAAAATGGAGGCGGGGTGGGAAAGTTACCAGCCGGGAATAATTTGCGCTTTGGTAAGGAAGTTTCGGCATCTGGGCCCTGAGTCAGGGGGCGCAGCGCGAAGGGAGACGTTGAACTCTTTTCACAGCGCAAGAATGGGAAACTCGAGCACTAAAGTGCCGGGCTGTGTGCGCTCCGAGAGAGGCCTGCAGGGGGTGGGGGGGGATCTTTAAATAAAAACACAAAAACATTCCCAAAACATTGCCCAAGCCACCATAACACGAGATTGCTCAAAAAAAATTAAAAGAACAAACACTCACACTTACCTGTGGAGCACTTTACTTCCCTTGGTTCCACCGGCTATGCCGGACCACTCCAATTTCCCAGGCGGCCATTGCGGCCGCACTTCCCGGCGGGTGGATCGGGCAAAAGACCAAACTTCTGCCGGTGTCGCAACCAGAGGCGTTGCACACCCGGCGGTGCTGCTCAGCTCCGCCGCAAAACCAGACCGGAGGATCGCGACGGAGGGGCGGGAGACCTGAACGCCGCCTTTCACGCCTCTCCGGGGCGAAACCCAGTGCGCGAAGTACCGGAAAATCAGTCTTTTACCAACCAAGGCTACCTGAAAGCTTTAATGGTAAGAGTCTTCGAGCTTTCGGGAAAAGCAGCTTTACGGCCAAACCAATCGATCACTAGGCTTCTCGTTCAAATGGTTAAGGACCAGAGAAGACAATGACTTTGGGAGTTCCTTATTGCACAGACAAAATAGTTTCATTCCTGTAAACCCAATAATCCACACTTGTGAAAATTATGATTGGCATCTGGGACCATTTACTGGCCAGTGGCAGGAAATTATCTTGTGGATTTAAGGTAAATGCTTAAATTTCTATCAGGAACAGCCTAGATTAAAAAAAAACATCTTAGCTGGCAGGAAGCTCCATTGCTGTTCGATAATGATAGGAATTGTCATAACTTACCGTCACTGGTGAGATATCCTAGCCCTTCCTTGAAGTGTCTGTTCCGAACT
This sequence comes from Pristiophorus japonicus, assembly GCF_044704955.1. Lineage (NCBI taxonomy): Eukaryota > Metazoa > Chordata > Chondrichthyes > Pristiophoridae > Pristiophorus > Pristiophorus japonicus. The sequence goes on from NC_091997.1 coordinate 70,382,815, forward strand.
GGTTGCATTCCACACGGTATTAACCTAGATATCCGTTGGCGTTCCTGTTTAAATAACTCTTTGTGAGATTTGGTGAGCATCCCATCCTGCACCTCAAGAAAATGGAGCTCAGCTGAACTGTGAGCTGGACCATAAGACCAACGTCAGCAAGTGAAGACTGAAATGTAATGACAGAGAGTTTCTGCGGAACAGTCATTTTACATATTACCCATAGAATTACATAGAATGTACAGCACAGAAACAGGTCATTCGGCCCAACTGGTGATTATCCTCCGCACGAGCCTCGTCCCACCCTGACTTCATCCCACTCTATCTGCATATCCGTCTATTCCTTTCTCCCCAATGGAGTTATCAAGCTTCCCCTTAAATGCATCTACGCTATTTACCTCAACTACTGTAGTGAGTTCCACATTCTCAACACTCTCTAGGTAAAGAAGTTTCTCCTGAGTTCCTTATTGGATTTATTAGTGACTATCTTATATTGATGGACCCTAGCTTTGCTCATGAAAGAACATAAGAATTAGGTATAGGAGGAGACCATTCAGCCCCTCGTGTGCTCCACCATTCAATAAGATCATGGCTGATCTTCGACCTCAACTTCACTTTCCCGTCCAATCCCCATATCCCTCGATTCCCTTCGTGTCCAGAATTCTCTCTATGTCTTGAATATACTCAACGACTGAGTATCCACAGCCCTCTGGGGTAGAGAATTCCAAAGATTTTCAACCTTCAGAGTGAAGAAATTTCCTCCTCATCTCAGTCCTAAATGGCCGACCCCTTATCCTGAGACTGTGACCCTTGGTTCTAGAGTCTCCAGCCCGGGGGAAACAGCCTGATATAGGCGGCTGCTCATGATAAATGCAGGGACAACAACGCAACTTGTATTTATAGAAACATAGAAATTTACAGCGCAGAAAGAGGCGAGAGGCGGAGCGGGGAGATCGAGGCGGCCTACAAAAGGCCCAGCGTCAAGGAAAGGCTCGGGACTTCGTGAGTCGGCGGATGCAGAGTGGGTAGATCGAGGCGGCCTACAAGAGGCCCAGCATCGAGGAGAGGCTCAGGAGTTTGTGAGTCGGTGGAGGCGGAGCGGGGAGATCGAGGCGGCCTACAAAAGCCCAGCGTCGAGGAGTTGGTGAGTCGGCGGAGGCGGAGCGGGGAGATCGAGGCGGCCTACAAAAGCCCAGCGTCGAGGAGAGGCCCAGCCGGTGCAGCTGCAGCAGGCAGAGGAGGCAAAAAACAAGTAGAAAGAAATCGAAAGGTGACGTCACAGCCAAGAGGGTAAGTGATTGGCTGGTGATTGGTAAGTAGTTTTTCTTTTTCTTTCGTTATCAGTAAGTAACATTTAGCATTGTTGTTGCCAAATTAAGTTAATCTAAGGGTTAAGTCATGGCAGGACAGCTCGGACACGTGTTATGCTCCTCCTGTACTATGTGGGAAGTAAGGGAAGCTTCTGGTGTCCCTGACGACTACGTGTGCGGGAAGTGTATCCGCCTGCAGCTCCTGACAGACCGCATTGCGGCACTGGAGCTACGGCTTGATTCACTCTGGAGCACCCACGATGCTGAGAATGACGTGAATAGCACATTTAGCTAGTTGGTCTTACCGCAGGTAAAGGGTACACAGCCAGATAGGGGATGGGTGAACAACAGGAAGATCAGTGGAAGGAAGGTGGTGCAGGGGTCCATTGCGGTCATCCCCCTGCAAAACAGATACACCGCTTTGGGTACTGTTGAGGGGGATGACTCATCAGGGGAGGGCAGCAGTTGCCAAGTTCATGGCACCGTGGGTGGCTCTGCTGCACAGGAGGGCAGGAAAAAGAATGGGAGAGCTTTAGTGATAGGGGATTCGATTGTAAGGGGAATAGATAGGCGTTTCTGTGGCCGCAACCGAGACTCCAGGATGGTATGTTGCCTCCCTGGTGCAAGGGTCAAGGATGTCTCGGAGCGGGTGCAGGACATTCTGAAAAGGAAGGGTGAACAGCCAGTTGTCGTGGTGCATATAGGTACCAACGATACAGGTAAAAAAACGGGATGAGGTCCTACGAGACGAATTTAGGGAGCTAGGAGCTAAATTAAAAAGTAGGAACTCAAAAGTAGTAATCTCAGGATTGCTACCAGTGCCACGTGCAAGTCAGAGTAAGAATCGCAGGATAGCTCAGATGAATATGTGGCTTGAGGAGTGGTGCAAGGGGGAGGGATTCAAATTCCTGGGACATTGGAACCGGTTCTGGGGGAGGTTGGACCAGTACAAACTGGACGGTCTGCACCTAGGCAGGACCGGAACCAATGTCCTAGGGGGAATGTTTGCTAGTGCTGTTGGGGAGGAGTTAAACTAACATGGCAGGGGGATGGGAACCTATGCAGGGAGACACAGGGAAATAAAATGGAGGCAGAAGCAAAAGATAGAAAGGAGAATAGTAAAAGTGGAGGGCAGAGAAACCCAAGGAAAAAAACAAAAAGGGCCACATTACAGCAAAATTCGAAAGGGGCAAAGTGTGTTAAAAAGACAAGCCTGAAGGCTCTGTGCCTCAATGCGAGGAGTATTCGGAATAAGGTGGACGGATTAACTGCGCAGATAGCAGTTAACGGATATGATGTAATTGGCATCACGGAGACATGGCTCCAGGGTGACCAAGGCTGGGAACTCAACATCCAGGGGTATTCAACATTTAGGAAGGATAGACAGAGAGGAAAAGGAGATGGGGTGGCACTGCTGGTTAAAGAGGAAATGTAATAGTAAGGAGGGACATTAGCCTGGATAATGTGGAATCGGTATGGGTGGAGCTTCAAAAAACGCTGGTGGGAGTTGTGTACAGACCACCAAACAGTAGTAGTAAGGTTGGGGACAGCATCAAACAAGAAGTAAGGGATGCATGCAATAAAGGTACAGCAGTTATCATGGGTGACTTTAATCTACACATTGATTGGGCTAACCAAACTGGTAGCAATGCGGTGGAGGAAGATTTCCTGGAGTGTATTAGGGATGGTTTTCTAGACCAATATGTCGAGGAACCAACTAGGGAGGTGGCCATCCTAGACTGGGTGATGTGTAATGAGAAGGGACTAATTAGCAATCTTGTTGTGCAAGGCCCCTTTGGGAAGAGTGACCATAATATGGTAGAATTTTTATTAAGATAGAGAGCGACACAGTTAATTCGGAAACTAGGGTCCTGAACTTCAGGAAAGGTAACTTTGACGGTATAAGGCATGAATTGGCTAGAATAGACTGGCAAAGGATACTTGAAGGGTAGACGGTGAATAAGCAATGGCAAACATTTAAAGATCACATGGATGAACTTCAGCAATTTTACATCCCTGTCTGGAGTAAAAATAAAACGGGGAAGGTGGCTCAACCGTGGCTAACAAGGGAAATTAAGGATAGTGTTAAAACCAAGGAAGAGGCATATTAATTGGCTAGAAAAAGTAACAAACCTGAGGACTGGGAGAAATTTAGAATTCAACAGATGAGGACTAAGGGCTTAATTAAGAGGGTGGTAATAGAGTACGAGAGGAAGCTTGCAGGGAACATAAAAACTGACTGCAAAAGCTTCTATAAATAGTGAAGAGAAAAAGATTAGTGAAGACAAACGTAGGTCCCTTGCAGTCGGATTCAGGTGAATTTATAATGGGGAACAAAGAAATGGCAGACCAATTGAACAAATACTTCGGTTCTGTCTTCACGAAGGAAGACACAAATAACCTTCCGAATGTACTAGGGGACAGTGGGTCTAGTGAGAAGGAGGAACTGAAGGATATCCTTATTAGGCGGGAAATTGTCCAAGGGAAATTGATGCGATTGAAGGCCGATAAATCCCTGGGGCCTGATAGTCTGCATCCCAGAGTACTTAAGGAAGTGGCCCTAGAAATAGTGGATGCATTGGTGATCATTTTCCAACAGTCTATCGACTCTGGATCAGTTCCTATGGACTGGAGGGTAGCTGATGTAACACCACTTTTAAAAAAAGGAGTGAGAGAGAAAACGGTTAATTATAGACCGGTTAGCCTGACATCAGTAGTGGGGAAAATGTTGGAATCAATCATTAAGGATGAAATAGCAGTGCATTTGGAAAGCAGTGACAGGATCAGTCCAAGTCAGCATGGATTTATGAAAGGAAAATCATGCTTGACGAATCTTCTGGAATTTTTTGAGGATGTAATTGGCAGAGTGGACAAGGGAGAACCAGTGAATGTGGTGAATTTGGACTTTCAAAAGGCTTTTGACAGGGTCCCGCACAAGAAATTGGTGTGCAAAATCAAAGCACTTGGTATTGGGGGTAATGTACTGACGTGGATAGAGAACTGGTTGGCAGACAGGAAACAGAGAGTCGGGATAAACGGGTCCTTTTCAGAATGGCAGGCAGTGACTAGTGGAGTGCCGCAGGGCTCAGTGCTGGGACCTCAGCTCTTTACAATATACATTAACGATTTAGATGAAGGAATTGATTGTAATATCTCCAAGTTTGCAGATGACACTAAACTGGATGGCGGTGTGAACTGTGAGGAGGACACTAAGAGGCTGCAGGGTGACTTGGACAGGTTAGGTGAGTGGGCAAATGCATGGCAGATGCAGTATAATGTGGATAAATTGAGGTTATCCATTTTGGGGGCAAAAACACGAAGGCAGAATATTATCTGAATGGCGGCAGATTAGGAAAAGGGGAGGTGCAACGAGACCTGGGTGTCATGGTTCATCAGTCATTGAAAGTTGGCAGGCAGGTACAGCAGGCGGTGAAGAAGGCAAATGGTATGTTGGCCTTCATAGCAAGGGGATTTGAGTATAGGAGCCGGGAGGTCTTACTGCAGTTGTACAGGACCTTGGTGAGGCCTCACCTGGAATATTGTGTTCAGTTTTGGTCTCCTAATCTGAGGAAGGACGTACTTGATATTGAGGGAGTGCAGTGAAGGTTCACCAGACTGAATCCGGGGATGGCTGGACTGACATAATGAGGAGAGGCTGGATCAACTGGGCCTTTATTCACTGGAGTTTAGAAGGATGAGAGGGGATCTCATAGAAACGTATAAGATTCTGACGAGACTGGGCAGGTTAGATGCGGGAAGAATGTTCCCGATGTTGGGGAAGTCCAGAACCAGGGGACATATCTTAGGATAAGGGGTAAGCCATTTAGGACTGAGATGAGGAGAAACTTCTTCACTCAGAGAGTTGTTAACCGAGGAATTCCCTGCCGCAGAGAGTTGTTGATGCCAGTTCATTGGATATATTCAAGAGGGAGTTAGATATGGCCCTTACGGCTAAAGGGATCAAGGCATATGGAGGGAAAGCAGGAAAGGGGTACTGAGGGAATGATCAGCCATGATCTTATTGAATGGCGGTGCAGGATCGAAGGGCCGAATGGCCTACTCCTGCACCTATTTTTCTATGTTTCTGCGTTTCTATTTCGGCCCATCATGTCCGCGCCCACCGACAAAGAGTCACATGGCCCTCGGTCAGCAGCTGTGAAAGTTACATATAAACCTATGAACAAAGAACAATGGCGTTAAGGTAAAGAGCACCCAGCCCAACCAGTCCGCCCCACACAACTGCGACACCCCTTACACTGAAACATTCTACACTCCACCCCAACTGGAGCCATGTGATCTCCTGGGAGAGGCAAAAACCAGATAAAAACCCAGGCCAATTTAGGGAAAAAATCTGGGAAAATTCCTCTCCGACCAATCCAGGCAATCGAAACTAATCCAGGAGATCACCCTGGCCGTATTCGATTCCCTGCAGTATTATAAGACAAAAATGTTACTGACATATATCTACAGAAGGAAAATGCTATGTTTGTGTTCTAACTTGTCCCTTTGTTTCAGGCTTCCTGAGTGTGTAAGCTCTGAAGAAGGTGCTTTCATTGAGCCCCTTTCAGTTGCGATTCATGCCTGTCGTAGAGGCCACGTGAAACTGGGCAGCAAAATCTTGATCTGTGGAGCAGGTAAGTTGCTATTAATGTAATTAGCCACTCGACCAGGTTTGGTGATAATTAGTTATCTCACACCGAATGTGTTAAGTTACTCTTAGCCAGGTTGAGTAGGTTTTGCCTATGCACATTGGAGTTCAGAAGAATGAGAGGTGATCTTATCGAAACATAAGGGGGCTGACAAGGTGGTTGCTGAAAGGATGTTTCCACTCATAAGGGAAACCATAACTAGTGGACATAATATTAGAATAAGGGGCCGCCCATTTAAAACTGAGATGAGGAGAAATTTCTTCTCTCAGAGGGTTGTAAATCTATGGAATTCTCTGCCCCAGAGAGCTGTGGAGGCTGGGACATTGAATATATTTAAGGCGGTGATAGACAGATTTTTGAACGATAAGGGAGTGAAGGGTTATGGAGAGCAGGCGGGGAAGTGGAGCTGAGCCCATGATCAGATCAGCCATGGTCTTATTGAATGGCGGAGCAGGCTTGAGAGGCCAAATGGCCGACTCCTGCTCCTATTTTTTATGTTCTTATGTACTACCATAACTAACATCCTTACTTATTTATTCAGGACCAATTGGACTTCTGAATCTGCTGGTTGCCAAGGCTATGGGGGCGGCTCAGGTTGTGATTTGCGGTAATCCTCTGTTCTCTTTCTCTCTCGCGCGCGCGATTTTCCCGTCAATGCTTTGCAGTGGAAAGTTTCCCTTATCCCGTCGTTTTGCTCAGTCCGAACCTAGAAATGGAGCCGTTTGGCCTAGCTCCTGGTTGTTGCCCCTTGTCCCCACCCCCTTCGGTGGAAGTGGCGACGGGCATCGTTCGCATTGCGCCGTGCAACGGCCTGGCGTTCTCGCGCAGCCCGCTCGCCGGCTTTTCAATGGGAGCAACCCCTCACAGGCGTGCGGATTTGAATGGGCCCACGCACGGAAAAGAAAAAAATTACAGGCAGCTTTGGCGACAAGGTCCCAGTTTAGGATAAAAATAATGGAGATGGGAGTTTAAACCCATCCCGCCTCTGGTCAAATAATCCAACTCCATCCACCTGTTGACTTTTCTGATCTTGACTTGAACCTGATTTCGACTCATTTCGAAACTTCCTGGAATGGCAGGACTGTCGTATGTGGAGAGATTGGGACGACTAGGCCTGTATTCACTAGAGTTTAGAAGAATGAGAGGGGATCTCATTGAAACGTATAAAATTCTGACTGGGTTGGACAGACTGGATGCAGGGAGGATGTTTCCTCTGGCTGGGAAGTCTAGAACAAGGGGTCACAGTCTTAGGATATGGGGTAGGAAATTTAGGACCGAGATGAGGAGAAATGTTTTCACTCAGAGGGTGGTGAGCCTGTGGAATTCTCTACCACAGAAGGCTGTGGAGGCCAAGTCACTGAATATTGAGCGGCAGTTGGCGAGAGGTGGGAGCAGCGTCGGAGCGGCCTATAAAAGGCCCAGCGGGAGCTCGAGTACCAGCGGCAGTTGGCGAGAGGTGGGAGCAGCGTCGGAGCGGCCTATAAAAGGCCCAGCGGGAGCTCGAGTACCAGCGGCAGTTGGCGAGAGGTGGGAGCAGTGTCGGAGCGGCCTATAAAAGGCCCAGCGGGAGCTCGAGAGTCAGCGGCAGTTGGTGAGAGGCGGGAGCAGCGTCGGAGCGGCCTATAAAAGGCGTACCGGTGCAGCTACAGCGAGAGAGAAAGCAAAATAGAAGTAGAAAGGAATCAAAAGGTGACGTCACAGCCAATGGGGTAAGTGATTGGCTGGTGATTGGTGAGTAGCTTTTCTTTTTCTTTTTTATATCAGTAAGTGAACTGTAACATTGTTATTACCAATTTAAGGGTATCTAAGGGTTAAGGCATGGCAGGAGAGCTCGGTCACGTGATATGCTCCTCCTGTGCCATGTGGGAACTCAGGGACACTTCCGGTGTCCCTGACGACTACGTGTGTGAGAAGTGTATCCGCCTTGAGCTCCTGACGACGGTCCGCGTTATGGAATTGGAGCTGAGGGTGGATTCACTCTGGAGCATCCACGATGCTGAGAATAACGTGAGTATCAGGTGTAGTGAGTTGGTCTTACCGCAGGAGAAGGGTCCACAGCCAGATAGGGAATGGAAGACCAGCAGGAAGAGCAGTGCAAGGAAGGTAGTGCAGGGGTCCCCTGTGGTCATCCCCCTGCAAAACAGATACACCGTTTTGAGTACTGTTGGGGAGGATGACTCATCAGGGGAGGGCAGCAGCAGCCAAGTTCATGGCACCGTGGCTGGCTCTGCTGCACAGGAGGGCAGGAAAAAGAGTGGGACCGCGATAGTGATAGGGGATTCAATGGTGAGGGGAATAGATAGGCGTTTCTGCGGCCGCAACCGAGACTCCAGGATGGTATGTTGCCTCCCTGGTGCAAGGGTCAAGGATGTCTCGGAGCGGGTGCAGGACATTCTGAAATGGGAGGGAGAACAGCCAGTTGTCGTGGTGCACATTGGTACGAACGACATAAGTAAAAAAAGGGATGAGGTCCTACGAAACGAATTTAAGGAGCTAGGAGCTAAATTAAAAAGTAGGACCTCAAAAGTAGTAATCTCGGGATTGCTACCAGTGCCACGTGATAGTCAGAGTAGGAATCGCAGGATAGCGCAGATGAATATGTGGTTTGAGCAGTGGTGCAGCAGGGAGGGATTCAAATTCCTGGGGCATTGGAACCGGTTCTGGGGGAGGCGGGACCAGTACAAACTGGACGGTCTGCACCTGGGCAGGACCGGAACCAATGTCCGAGGGGGAGTGTTTGCTAGTGCTGTTGGGGAGGATTTAAACTAATATGGCAGGGGGGTGGGAACTAATGCAGGGAGACAGAGGGAGACAAAAGGGAGGCAGAGGCAGGAGATGGAGGGGAGATGGGGGGGGTTGGTGGAGGGCGGAGAGGCCCGGGGCGGGGAACAGGAAGGGCCACTGTGCGGCAGAATTCTAAAAGGACAAAGGGTGTTAAAAAAACAAGCCTGAAGGCTTTGTGTCTTAATGCAAGGAGTATCCACAATAAGGTGGATGAATTAACTGTGCAAATAGATGTTAACAAATATGATGTGATTGGGATTACGGAGACGTGGCTCCAGGATGATCAGGGCTGGGAACTCAACATCCAGGGGTATTCAACATTCAGGAAGGATAGAGTAAAAGGAAAAGGAGGTGGGGTAGCATTGCTGGTTAAAGAGGAGATTAATGCAATAGTTAGGAAAGACATTAGCTTGGATGATGTGGAATCTATATGGGTAGAGCTGCAGAACACCAAAGGGCAAAAACGTTAGTGGGAGTTGTGTATAGACCTCCAAACAGTAGTAGTGATGTTGGGGAGGGCATCAAACAGGAAATTAGGGGTGCATGCAATAAAGGTGCAGCAGTAATAATGGGTGACTTTAATATGCACATAGATTGGGCTAGCCAAACTGGAAGCAATACGGTGGAGGAGAATTTCCTGGAGTGCATAAGGGATGGTTTTCTAGACCAATATGTCGAGGAACCAACTAGGGGGGAGGCCATCTTAGACTGGGTGTTGTGTAATGAGAGAGGACTAATTAGCAATCTCATTGTGCGAGGCCCCTTGGGGAAGAGTGACCATAATATGGTGGAATTCTGCATTAGGATGGAGAATGAAACAGTTAATTCAGAGACCATAGTCCAGAACTTAAAGAAGGGTAACTTTGAAGGTATGAGGCGTGAATTGGCTAGGATAGATTGGCGAATTATACTTAAGGGGTTGGCTGTGGATGGGCAATGGCAGACATTTAGAGACCGCATGGATGAATTACAACAATTGTGCATTCCTGTCTGGCGTAAAAATAAAAAAGGGAAGGTGGCTCAACCGTGGCTATCTAGGGAAATCAGGGATAGTATTAAAGCCAAGGAAGTGGCATACAAATTGGCCAGAAATAGCAGCGAACCTGGGGACTGGGAGAAATTTAGAATTCAGCAGAGGAGGACAAAGGGTTTGATTAGGGCAGGGAAAATGGAGCACGAGAAGAAGCTTGCAGGGAACATTAAGGCGGATTGCAAAAGTTTCTATAGGTATGTAAAGAGAAAAAGGTTAGTAAAGACAAACGTAGGTCCCCTGCAGTCAGAATCAGGGGAAGTCATAACGGGGAACAAAGAAATGGCAGACCAATTGAACAAGTACTTTGGTTCAGTATTCACTAAGGAGGACACAAACAACCTTCCGGATATAAAACGGGTCAGAGGGTCTAGTAAGGAGGAGGAACTGAGGGAAATCTTTATTAGTCGGGAAATTGTGTTGGGGAAATTGATGGGATTGAAGGCCGATAAATCCCCAGGGCCTGATGGACTGCATCCCAGACTACTTAAGGAGGTGGCCTTGGAAATAGCGGATGCATTGACAGTCATTTTCCAACATTCCATTGACTCTGGATCAGTTCCTATGGAGTGGAGGGTAGCCAATGTAACCCCACTTTTTAAAAAAGGAGGGAGAGAGAAAACAGGGAATTATAGACCGGTCAGCCTGACCTCAGTAGTGGGTAAAATGATAGAATCAATTATTAAGGATGTCATAGCAGCGCATTTGGAAAATGGTGACATGATAGGTCCAAGTCAGCATGGATTTGTGAAAGGGAAATCATGCTTGACAAATCTTCTGGAATTTTTTGAGGATGTTTCCAGTAAAGTGGACAAAGGAGAACCAGTTGATGTGGTATATTTGGACTTTCAGAAGGCTTTCGACAAGGTCCCACACTATGGGCCCAAGTTTCCACATGATTCGCGCCTGATTTTTAGGAGCAACTGGTGGAGAACGGACTATTTTAGAAATCGCAATTCTCCACATTTTTTTTTCTGCAGTTCTAGTCAGGTAGAACAGTTCTAGTTTAGAACAGAATTTTTTCTTCAAAAGGGGGCGTGTCCGGCCACTGACGCCTGATTTGAAAGTTTCCACAGTGAAAATGTACTCCAAACTAAAGTAGAATGGAGCCAGTGAAGATTTTTGTAGAACTGAAAAAACCTGTTCTACACATTAAAAAATCAGCGCAGGTTACAAATTAGGCCAGAACGAGGTGGGGGGAAGGGAACTCATTAAATTCGACAATAAATCCTTATTTATACTTCTACAAATATTATACAAATAAATCCAACCTGAATAAACATTTATAAGCCACGAAAAGATTAAATAAATCATCTTCCTACCTGTGTGAAAGTGCTTCAGCCAGGGAGAATTCTGCAGCCGTTCGTGCCGCTGAGAGGGAGGGGGAGAGAGAGAGAGAGAGAGGGGGAGAGAGAGAGGGAAGGGGGGGAGAGAGAGAGGGGAGGGGGGGGAGAGAGAGAGGGGAGGGGGGGAGAGAGGGAGGGAGAGGGGAGGGAGAGAGAGAGGGGAGGGGGAGAGGGAGGGAGAGAGAGCGAGGGAGAGGGAGGGAGAGAGAGAGGGGGGGGCGTCGGGTCAGGGAACAGGCGCGCGGGTCGGATCAGTCGGGGGAGGGGGAGCGGGTCTCGGGTCGGTGCGGGGCGGGTCTCGGGGCGGGGGGGGGGAGCGGGTGTCGCGTCGGGTCTGGTCGGCGGGGGGGGGGGAGGGGGGAGAGCGAGTGTCGGGTCTGGTCAGGCGGGGAGCAGGAGCTGGCCATGGGAGGAGCCCCAGTGAGGCCATTGGGCCAGGGCTAGGGGCTGCGTGCTTCGGGCCCCTCCCACACAGTTCGGCGCCTGGAGCTACTGCACTTGCGTGCCGACTGTAGCGCGCATGTGCAGAGGTCCCGGCACTGTTTTCAGTGCAGGGACCTGGCTCCGCCCCCCCCCCACAGCTCGTGCTGACTGCGCCAAGGGCCAGAGATCCTGTAAGTAGGTGCAGACTACCGAGGATTTCTTTCGGCGCCGTTTTAGGGCTCGGAGGGGCGCCCGTTTTTTTTCTTGTGGAAACTTAGGCCCAAGAGATTAATGTGCAAAGTTAAAGCACATGGGATTGGGGGTAGTGTGCTGACATGGATTGAGAACTGGTTGTCAGACAGGAAGCAAAGAGTAGGAGTAAATGGGTACTTTTCAGAATGGCAGACAGTGACTAGTGGGGTACCGCAAGGTTCTGTGCTGGGGCCCCAGCTGTTTACATTGTACATTAATGATTTAGACGAGGGGATTAAATGTAGTATCTCCAAATTTGCGGATGATACTAAGTTGGGTGGCAGTGTGAGCTGCGAGGAGGATGCTATGAGGCTACAGAGTGACTTGGATAGGTTAGGTGAGTGGGCAAATGCGTGGCAGATGAAGTATAATGTGGATAAATGTGAGGTTATCCACTTTGGTGGTAAAAACAGAGAGACAGACTATTATCTGAATGGTGACAGATTAGGAAAAGGGAAGGTGCAACGAGACCTGGGTGTCATGGTACATCAGTCATTGAAGGTTGGCATGCAGGTACAGCAGGCGGTTAAGAAAGAAAATGTCATGTTGGCCTTCATAGCGAGGGGATTTGAGTACAGGGGCAGGGAGGTGTTGCTACAGTTGTACAGGGCCTTGGTGAGGCCACACTTGGAGTATTGTGTACAGTTTTGGTCTCCTAACTTGAGGAAGGACATTCTTGCTATTGAGGGAGTGCAGCGAAGATTCACCAGACTGATTCCCGGGATGATGGGACTGACCTATCAAGAAAGACTGGATCAACTGGGCTTGTATTCACTGGAGTTCAGAAGAATGAGAGGGGACCTCATAGAAACGTTTAAAATTCTGACGGGTTTAGACAGGTTAGATGCAGGAAGAATGTTCCCAATGTTGGGGAAGTCCAGAACCAGGGGTCACAGTCTAAGATAAGGGGTAAGCCATTTAGGACCGAGATGAGGAGAGACTTCTTCACCCAGAGAGTGGTGAACCTGTGGAATTCTCTGCCACAGAAAGTGGTTGGGGCCAATTCACTAAATATATTCAAAAGGGAGTTAGATGAAGTCCTTACTACTCAGGGGATCAAGGGGTATGGTGAGAAAGCAGGAATGGGGTACTGAAGTTTCATGTTCAGCCATGATCTCATTGAATGGCGGTGCAGGCTAGAAGGGCTGAATGGCCTGCTCCTGCACCTATTTTCTATGTTTCTATATTTAAGAGGGAGATAGATAGATTTCTAGAAACAAAAGACATCAAGGGGTATGGGGAAAAAGCGGGAATATGGTGTTGAGATAGAGGATCAGCCATGATCATATTGAATGGCGGTGCAGTCTCGAAGGGCCGAATGGCCACCTACTACTTCTATTTTGTATGTTTCAAACCTTTGATTTTCTGCTGGAGCTGTGAGGGGATCAAGTTATCAGCCTGTGCGTTACTGATGCCCAGGGTTGCAATGGCAGGAAGGGGTAGATTTTGTTTTCAACCTGCACATTAACTGTTGGTGATATCATTATATGTCTTGCTCCACCGTCTTAAGACCCATTTATGTCAAACAGGTAAAAACCACATTAGTTAGATGAAGAAATGCTATGTGATTGAGTTCACCTTTCAACCCATAGTCATTTTCGGACTTCGTTTTAAAATGAGTCACTGATAATATAATACCACGGCATAAAAATAGCTCTTCATTGCGTCAATTGTCTCTTTGAACTTGAGGCATGAATTACCTGCGTGTTTGTCCCCTACAGACTCACATAACCAGGGAGTAAACTTTAATTCTCATACCTAAACAAGGAATATTGATGTGAGTTCGACTTCTCTTGGGGCCCCGATTTTTTAATGCTGGTTTTACGCCCATTTTACATTCTGACATATTCTAATGAGATTCGCAGGAAATTTGAGCCTTACTTGACATCGGCAGAATGGGCGCATTTTCGGGTCTAACTTCAGGGTTGCGCCCTGGGAAGATATTACAGGTCTTTGGGCCGAAAATTGCAGCCTCGCCAGGCGGGTTCGACGTGCGCACGAACCCGGCGAGGCCTCGCAAATGCCGGTTCTTGGCGTGCGATGGGCATGCACCGAGAACCTGCTTTTCCGATCTGTCAAAATTTATCGAACGCATCCCCGCAGGAAGGACATCCATGGGGCAGAGATTTGGGCTATTTGCCCAACTCATGCCCAGAGAATGTCCTTCAAACTCGTACACCTGGTAAAAGCAGGCGCATAGCTTACTTTTACCAGCATAAGAGTTTTAAAACATAGAAAAATTAAATATAATGATTCATTTTTATATTAAAAACCCTGTTCAGTAAGGTAATTTATTTTTAACTCTATTAGAATACATTAAAAAAAATTCCAAAAATGATTTTTTTCTAAAACATTCAACTCAATTAATTTTAAATATGTGCGGTATTTTTTAAAATGTATTGTGCTGTGTTTCTTGTTTTAGGGGTTATTCCCATTGATAGTAATGGGAGCTCGTAAAAACGAGTTCCCATTATCATCAATGAGAATACTAGATAGTGACTGGTGGTCCAGGCCCACCTGATCCCAGGATATGTATCCGTATCTGGAAGAAATGTTCCCGTACACAGCACAGCAAATGGAGGCCTCCGACCGGAATCCTCCGTTCCTTCGGGACCACCAGGTATTTCCGTAGGTTTTTTTCAGATTGGAGGCGTTTGCCCGTAGGAAGCCTCCGACCGTAATTTTCTCCTCTGCGTTTTGGCTCATAAACCAAGGACCTTCCCTATTAAAAAAAGTGGCCGCACTCATCCATCATCATCATCGGCAGTCCCTCGGAATCGAGGAAGACTTGCTTCCACTCCTGAAGTGAGTTCTATGGTGGCTGAACAGTCCAATACAAGAGCCACAGACTCTGTCACAGGTGGGACAGATAGTCGTTGAGGGAAGGGGTGGGTGGGACAGGTTTGCCGCACGCTCTTTCCGCTGCCTGCGCATGCTCTCGGCGATGAGACTCGAGGTGCTCAGCGCACTTCCTCCACTTAGGACGGTCTTGGGCCAGGGACTCCCAGGTGTCGGTGGGGATGTTGCATTTTATCAGGGAGGCTTTGAGGGTGCCCTTGTAACGTTTCCTCTACCCACCTTTGGCTCGTTTGCTGTGAAGGAGCTCCGAGTAGAGTGCTTGCTTTGGGAGTCTCGTGTCTGGCATGCGGACTATGTGGCCTGCCCAGCGGAGCTGATCGAGTGTGGTCAGTGCTTCAATGCTGGGGATGTTGACCTGGTCGAGGATGCTAACGTTTGTGCGTCTGTCCTCCCAGGGGATTTGTAGGATCTTGCAGAGACATCGTTGGTGATATTTCTCCAGCAACTTGAGGTGTCTACTGTACATGGTCCATGTCTCTGAGCCATACAGGAGGGTGGGTATTACTACAGATACATCCCTGACTTCATCCTCCCCTCTCTCAACCTTTCTCTCTCTCAGTTTACCTTACTCTGTTTCTCTTCTTCTGCCTCCCTCTCCTCTTTCTATCTCTGTCTCTGTTTCTCTCTCTCTCTCTTTCTTCTCTGTCTCAATCTCCCTCTGCCTCCCTTTATCTCTTTCTGTTTCTCTTTCTCAGCACACATTTTCCCTCCCCTGTGCCCACCAAGTGCAGTCCTCTGACTGACCTCGCTCTCTTCTCTGTCCTCAAAAGAAAATCACGGTCCCCAGGCACCTCGGCCGTAACAACAAAATACCTCTAACGTAGCGAGTGGCTCCAAGATGTCCCAGCGTCCCAAGACTGAGGAGCAGGGGAGTACAGACACGGAGCAGGAGTTAGTCAAAGTATTAGTTCTGGTGCCAATGCTACTGAAGCGACAGATCTCCTGCCTCAACACAAAGCAATAACGTTGGTTTATCGCGAGCTATATCTATACTGGTTATACAAAGAATTTATTGTCCCATGTACCAATGCAAAAGAAATAGATTATAGGGGCTGTTTTCCAATATCTGCTCTCAGTTGGACAAGGCTTCCATCAGAACCCCTGACCTCCACCGCCTCGAAGGTCAAGGGCAGCAGGCACATGTGAACGCCACCTCCTCCACGTTCCCCTCCAAGTCACACACCATCCCTTGGAAATATATCGGCTGTTCCTTCATCGTCGCTGGGTCAAAATCCTGGAACTCCCTCCCTACAGCACTGTGGGAGCACCTTCACCACACAGACTGCAGCGGTTCAAGAAGGCGGCTCACCACCACCTTCTCACGGGGCAATTAGGGATGGGCAATAAATGCTGGTTATAATGTAGGAAACATGGCAGCCAATTTGCGCACAGCAAGCGCCTACAAATGCGATAATGACCAGATAATCTGTTTTTTCAGTGATGTTGATTGAGGGATTAATATTGGCCCAGGACACCAGGGAGAACTCCCCTGCTCTTCTTCGAAATAGTGTCGTGGGATATCTTACGTCCATCTGAGAGGGCAGACGGGGCCTCGGTTTAATGTTTCATCCAAAAGACAGCACCTGCTGATAGTGCAGCACTCCCTCAGCACTGCACTGGGAGTGTCAGACTAGATTTATGTGCTCAAGTCTCTGGAGTGGGACTTGAACCCACAACCTTCTGACTCAGAGACAAGAGTGCTGCCCACTGAGCCACAGCTGACACAGCTGATTCAGACAATTCAGAGAAAAAGGTTGCTGGGAAATTCTTCTCGGGCATCCCCCCCCCACACACAACCCCCCACCCGCTCCCGCCCCTGAGGGTGATCATAACAAGTTCGAGGAGACCAGAGTAACCACAAGGATTATCAGCCAACATCCCACCTGCCCTGTGTATGCAGCGCTATCAGTTACAGACTGGGACTGCTGCAGCTCCCTTTTGAAGGTTTTCAGTGAATCAACACTCACTGGACAAGGCAATAACTTGTTCCAGAGGTCAACGACTCTCCGAGAGAACCTCCTGACAGCTAACCTAGTTTTACGCTTATTGTACCAGCTCGCCCTCGGTAAAGCACCAGCGATGAAGGAAAGACCATTTTCATTTGCTATTGGCCTCGGTGAAACCTCGGGCGTTTGTTGCGTTGGTGAATTTGAGACGGATTTGTTTTCTTAGATTTGTCAAGTGCCCGACTGGAGAAGGCGAAGGAGGTGGGGGCTGATTTCACCATAACAGTCACGAAGGAGACAGCCCAGGATCTGGCCCTGAAAGTGGAGGCTGCTCTTGGTTGCATGCCAGATAGCACCATCGAATGCACGGGGGCAGAGTTCTGTGTCCATACCAGCATCTATGTAAGTACTTAATTGCCTCTAATTAACATCCCGATGATATCATCAGAGCCCAACTACAGTTTTTAATACACGGCATTAGCATTGAGTTTCTTGGCCAGGACAACCCAGTGACGAAGAGAATCGGGGCTAGAAGAGAACAGAATGGGTAAGAAAGAGACAGGTGATTACAGAGAATATACAGCACAGAAACTGGCCATTCATAAGAACATAAGAAATAGGAGCAGGAGTCGGCCATTTGGCCCCTCAAGCCTGCTCCGCCATTCAATAAGATCATGGCTGATATGATCTTGGTCTCCCGTCTGCTCCCCATAATCCTTTACTCCCTATCGCTCAAAAATCTGTCTATCTCCACCTTAAATAAATTCAATGACCCAGCCTCCACAGCTCTCTGGGGCAGAGAATTCCAAAGATTCACGACCCTCGGTCAGAAGAAATTCCTCTTCATTTCTGTTTTAATTAAGTGACCCCTTATTCTGAGACTATGCCCCCTAGTTCTAGATTCCCTCATGAGGGGAAGCATCCTCTTTGCATCTACCCTGTAAAACCCTCTCAGAATCTTATAATGTTCAATAAGACCACCTCTCATTCTTCTAAACTCCAATGAGTATAGGCCCAACCTGCTCAACCTTTCTTCATAACACAATGGACCGCAGTTAAACCATCGCGGAAGCTCTCGCCTTTAATGGCCGACTCCTGCTCCTATTTCTTAATTGTCTATATTATCAGGCGTTTTATCTACCTGCTTATGTCTTTGTGAAAGGTAGTTTAGAATTGAGCTGTGTTGCTGATCCCTGTTTCTTAGCTCATACATGTGGTGTTCTTCTTAGTCTACTCGCTCCGGGGGGACTGTGTTGCTGGTGGGACATGGTCCGGCGTTGGTGAGTGTCCCGCTGCTCAACGCTGCAATCCGAGAAGTGGATATCCGGGGAATGTTCAGATACTGCAACACGTGAGTACTGGCGGTCTCTCGGTGCCAACAACACGTTAACGCAATCTCGAATTTTAATATTAATGAACACGATTAATGGCGAAGGTGCGCACGATTGAGTACCTGTGCCTTATCCGCCCCCAACTCAATTTAAAAAAAAATGCCTTGAATATTTGAGCAGCATTTCACCTCTTCGAAGCAGCTGTACACATCCATTGTATCACAGGATCGCTAAGAATGTTGTGAGTTTCAGGGAAAGTGACTGTGTTATTTTTATTCCTATTTTCTATCTTTATTTTCCTTCCTTTCCGAATGCTTGGCACAATCGAAAGAACTTGTATTAGCTGTGGCTCAGTGGGCAGCACTCTCGCCCCTGAGTCACTCCAGGGACTTGAGTACATAAATGTAGGCTGACACTCCCAGTGCAGTGCTGAGGGAGCGCCTTTCAGATGAGTCATTAAATCGAGGCCATGGTACTATTTCGAAGAAGAGCAGGGGAGTTATCCCCAATGTCCTGGGCCAATATTTATCCCTCAACCAACATCACTAGAACAGATGATCTGATCATTAACACATTGCTGTTTGTGGGAGCTTGCTGTGCTGAAATTGGCTGCCGCGTTTCCCAGCATTACGGCAGTGACCACAATTCAAAAAGTATTTCATTGGCCGTAAAGCGCTGTGGGTCATCTTGATGTCATGAAGGGCGCTATAGAAAGGCAACTCTTTCTTTCATATAAAAAGCCTTATCGCATCAGGGTTCTTAGAAATGCGGCATGGAAATGCTATGGCTGGCAGGGCTAGATGAACCGAGGGTCCTCTCCTGCCTGAAGCTGTTACTGCAGATGTCCCAAAGTGATTTACAACCAATGGCTTGCTTTTGAAGTGCAGTCACTGTTGTGTAGACAAGCACGGCAGCCAATCTGTGCACAGCAAGGTCCCACAAGCACCAAATGAACGAATGACCAGATAATCTGTTCTTTGTGGTGTTGCTTTGAGGGGCGGGATTTATGTCCGATTGAACAGAACATCTACAATTTCCGAATAGACACTTGTGATTTGTGACAAACCAACCTTTCAATGTTACAGGGACAAAATTCCTCGACTGTCACTATATTGTGCAACCAGGGCAAATCAGGGGAAATAGAAATCTGTTAATAGAAAAAGATAGATAAGTGGAAACTTATTGCTTTTACCTAAGGATTCTACAACAACAACTTATATTTATATAGCACCTTTAACATAGTGAAACATCCCAAGGCGCTTCACAGGAGTATTATGAGCTAAAAAATTAGCACCGAGCCACATAAGGAGAAATTAAGGAAGGTGACCAAAAGCTTGGTCAAAGAGGTAGGTTTTAAGGAGCATCTTAAAGGAGGAGAGAGAGGTAGAGAGGCGGAGAGGTTGAGGGAGGGAGTTTCAGAGCTTGGGAGCTGAAGGCACGGCCACCAATGGTGGAGCGATTATAATCAGGGATGCTCAAGAGGGCAGAATTAGAGGAGCGCAGACATCTCGAGGGGTTGTGGGGCTGGAGGAGATTACAGAAATAGGGAGGGGGCGAGGGCCATGGAGGGATTTGAAAACAAGGATGAGAATTTTGAAATCGAGGCGTAGTTTAACCGGGAGCCAAAGTAGGTGAGCGGGACTCGGTGCGAGTTAGGACATGGGGCAGCCGAGTTTTGGATGGCCTCATGTTTGCATAGCATGGAATGTGGGAGGCCAGCCAGGTGTGCGTTGCAGTAGTCAAGTCTCAAGGTGACAAAGGCATTCTACATTCACAAGCTGTTTCCTCTTGGCCTGATTTTAGAATAATTATTGCCAAGATAATAGTTTGGCACGTTACAGGTGCTGTGCTCCAAAAGTCAAATTGTTTTTTTATTAATTGATGGTGCACTTTCAAACCACAAAATTTGCATCAGGAAACGATGATTAAATTCCGGTTGACCTCACACTGTGTTGACCCCACAGCTGGGGCTCAATTGGTTGCACTGTTGCTGCTGATACCAGCTAGATCGTGGGTTCATAGTCCCGCTCCCAGAGGTTTAAGCGCAAAATGTTCCCGAAATGAACGTGATCCCATCACCAAATGCATCGTCCTCCCCCCTGCTTTCTGAAGGGTCTGCTCCCTTCCCTGGTTCATCCCCGCCACCACCTCCTACTTCCTGCAGTCCTTCCCTCTGGCACCTTCCTGTGCAAACGCAGGAGATGCAGGACCTTCCCATTCTCAGTGGGTAGCACTCTCTCTCTCGCCTCTGAGTCAAAAGGTTGTGGATTCAAGTCCCACTCCAGGGACCTGAGCACAAACATATCTAGGTTGACACTGCAGCGCAGTGCCGGGGGAGTGCTGCACTGTCGGAGGTGCCGTCTTTCGGATGAGACGTTAAACCAGGGGTGGGAAATTATTTGGGCTAGAGGGCCATTTAACAGGTTTTGGTGAGTTGTTGAGGGTCGCCCACCAATGTTCCCCCTAAGGCACGTGGCCACACGGTGGCACAACAATCACGCGTTCCCCAGCTCCTGCCGCTGGAAGAGATACGGCATAGCGTCGGGCCGTGCGGCAAATTTAAAGGGACTACATGCCAAAAAAATTAGAGTGAACATTGCATAAACATAGATTCAGATAGTAGTCAGATGCTATCTTAAATACATAACATGAATTCGATACTGCTAAAAGATGAAAGTTGAAAATGTTGTGGTATCTTGAGGTCTCTGTAAATCAGTACTGTGAAATAGAATTGTACCCTCTTTAGAGCCTGTGTCAGCATCAATTTCCCACCTCAGTCAGCCTTATGCCCTCTGCAAAGATTACTAATGCTGTCCCAATTGGTGCCAGATGAGAACTCCTCTGGGTACTGGAAGAGGAAAGAAGCACTTTCTCTGGCAAAAGAGTTGTGGACATGAGCAGATATGACTCCATTCTAAATGGATAGGGCATAGTCAGTATGCAGTGCATTCTGTGTACGAAAGTCCGCCATTGGGGCCCAGAATCACGGAACGGATCTTGTTAAGATCGGGCCAGGGAGAATCGCTTTTGCGAATTATTAATTTCAATGAAGTATTACTATATTTGTTTTCCTTGGCTGCAGTTCGGGTCTGTCTCTGACCCCTGAGAAGTGAAGGTGGATAAACGAATGTGCAGCTCGAGCTCCGGCTCGCATTCTATTTCTGTCCCATCCAGCAGGCCGGACATGGCCCACGGGCCGTATTTTGCCCAACCACTGTGTTAAACCGAGGCCCCGTCTGCTCTCTCAGGTGGACGTAAAAGATCCCATGGCACTATTTCGAAGAAGAGCTGGGGAATTATGCCTGGTGTCCTGGGGCCAATATTTATCCCTCAATCAATGTAACAAAAACAGATTATCTGGTCATTATCACATTGGTGTTTGTGGGAGCTTGCTGTGCGCAAATTGGCTGCCTGTTTCCTACATTACAACAGTGACTGCACTTCAAAAGGTACTGGCTGTAAAGCGCTTTGAGACGTCCAGTGGCCGTAAAAGGCGCTATATAAATGCAAGTCTTTTTTTTCTTTACCTACTCTCACACGTTGTTCAGGGCCCCAGACGCTCACTCCTGCAGCGCCCAACAGCAGTTTACGCATATTTCCTTGAATCTAGTAAACAGTTCACAGTCCAGTCTCTTATGCATTGGGATGTCAAAGCGCAGATTAGGTCAGCCTATTGCAAAGTTCCACCTTGTCTGCAAGAGCTACCTGTGGCGTGCCAATTTAACCCCTCTGCCCATTTGCACTCTGACCTCTCTCTTATTGGCCTTGTACCCGATTCCAAAGAGCTCATGACAAACCACAAGAAAACAAACCAAGGCACCTGCAATTCTCTGCTCGGAACGGTAATTTAATCTTTTAGCTGTGTTTCAATTTCATACCTGACTCCGCCCCCGCTCTGAGATTTTCCATCTCTCTCATTTTCTCCTATTCCTGTAGGCCTTTCACTCCCTCAGCTGTTTACACACCCTTTGTGTAAAGTCGTAATGCTTCTATCCATAACTTGGACGGATGTAATCCGCTGTGTGTTTGTGTGATCAGCAGAGAGCTGAGGAATGCACTGCTGAGAGTTAGTGATTGAAGCAGAGACTATATGTCAATATTTACGAATAGGTGATTGCAGGAAAGGGGATTTGAAGCGATAAGGGGTCAGGGCAGGCACCCAAGGAAGGTAAACACTAGCACAGCCTGTTCCTGTGTTGTAATCTCTATGCAAGTTCTGTGGCCGTGGATTGCTGCAAAATGAGTTGCCCCTTTAAAAACATTTTGCTTCTGCCAATGTCCCACAGAGAAAGTTGCAACCAGGTTCCCTGGGTCTGCTTGTTGATTTAGCATTAGGAGCATAGGAACAGGAAGAGGACATTCAGCCCCTTGAGCCTGTTCCACCATTCAATGAGATTGTGGCTGATCAGTGACCTAACTCCATCTGCCCGCCTTTGGTCCATGTCGCTTAATCCCTTCGGTTAACAGAAAGCTATCAATCTCAGATTTAAAATTAACAATGATCTAGCATCAAGTACCGTTTGTGGAAGAGAGTTCCAAACTTCAACCACCCTTTGTGTGTAGAAGTGTTTCCTAATTTCACTTCTGAAAGGTCTGGCTCTAATTTTTAGACTATGCCCCCAGTCCTAGACTCCCCAACCAGCGGGAATCGTTTCTCTCTATCTACCCTATCAGTTCCCCTTAATATCCTGAAAACTTCAATCAGATCACCCCTTAACCTTCTAGATTCTAGGGGCTACAACCCTAGTTTGTGTAATTGGTGCAATCATTCCTGTAAAACCTGTGGAAAGCAGGTATAAGCAGTTAAACAACATGGAAGCTCTTCTGATACCGATAAAAAGATAGAAATAACCATTAAGAGCAGGGCAGTTCTGGTCTTCATTTCCATGTTCATCCGAGAGGGTTTATCGTGCTTTTTGGAACTTGACCCTTCTGACTCCGAGGCAAGAGTTCTGCCTACTGAGCTGCTGCAAATGGTCATTTCATCCGACGCAAAGCTTAGGAAAGAGTGACAGGTGACACGTTTCTGCCCCGAGGGCTGCCTGAGGGAGGGGAGAGCAGAGCTGGGCTTGAGCCGACAATAGCCACGGGCCCATTGCATGTCCGTTCAGCCAGGCTTGAGTCCTTCCAGGGAGAGAGCCTGTCTCCAGAGGCCCAAGGGCCATGTTCATGATCTGCGACAACAAATCCCAGACAGGGGAACGGTAGCATACTGGTTATGTTACTAGACAAGTAATCCAGAGGCCTGGACTAATCCGGAGACGTGAGTTCAAATCCTACCATGGCAGCTGGGGAATTTAAATTCAGTTAATTAATAAATCTAGAATTAAAAAGCTAGTATCTGTAATGGTGACCATGAAACTACTCCTAGATTGTTGGAACTGATTCACTACTGTTATTTAAAGAAGGAAATTTGCCGCACTTACCTGGTCTGTCCTACACTCTCCAGACCCACAGTAATGTGGTTGATTCTTAACTGCCCTCTGAAATGGCTCAGTGAGCCACTCAGTTGTAACAAAGTTAGCACTGTGGCAGCTGCCTTCACTTTACGGGACTGCTCGGTTCAAGAAGGCGGCTCACTGCCATCTTCTCGGGGGCAATTAGGGATGGGCAATAAATTGCTGGCCTTGCCAGTGATGCCCATATCCAATGAATAAATAATAAAAACTCTTGATCCTGGATAAGTGCAGTGCACTTGGGCGGGGCAGGATTATCCCTTGACTCTGCAATATGACAGGTGCCTTTGGAGACAAATTCCAAAAGAGAGGCCCAATCTATTTAAGCTTTAAAACTCCCTCATATGCTTGTCTAGCCTCCCCTTAAATGCATCTATACTTTAAAACTCCCCAACATCTGATTTAATGGCAATAACCCAGTTGTGCCTTACATAATTCATTTGCCTCTTAGAAATAATATACATGCGTAAGTATTGCTATTTTATCACTAAATCTCTGAGGTTACAAGAATCATCATTTCATGACACTGAGCCAAGCACAGATTTTTGGAAAAGTTGCGAAATGCAAGCAGCACAGGAATTTTCCTAAAACAATATTGTTGAGTAATTCAGCATTAGGAGCTCGAGTTATGGCTACATGCCTATCTGCTGTTGCCGTCCTTCCTGTGTAAGCGCCTAATTATCTAAATGCATGCCAGAAATCAGTGTACATAAAGTTCAAAAATATTTGTAGTGTGGATCAAAATGGACAGGATTGTGTGTGTGTGTGTGTGTGTGTGTGCGTGTCTGTGCAGGATGGAAGATTCTAGAAAATATGTAATGTTCCCTTACATAGTGTAATGTATTTGCTTCATGGGTTCTTTGCTTAAGAATTCAGAGCAACACATTGCTATTAAGAACTAGTTGGTTTATTAACAAAGGTTTAACAATCACACTACACATTACCAGTTCATCCACCAGGCTCACAACCACCTGCCTCATCGTGGATCCCCCGAACACAACTGGCTGGAGTTTTATTGAGTCTTATGAACATCACATGACTGGCTAAGCCATTCACAATGCAACAGCTCTACAACTCTTTTGGGGGACAAAATAAACAGTTAGATCAAGTGCCCCCCGATCTGGGGGACACTCCAGACACTTTTCAAATGCCCTTTTTTTTTGTTTTTTGTTTTTTTGGGGGGGTTTTTTGTGTTTTTTTGGGGGGGCTTTAAAATCCCCATATGCTTGTCTAGTCTCCCCAGGGTGCCCAAAGATCAGGAGTGTGGGACTGAAGTGCAGCCAGAAATTGAGGAGCAGCCCCTTTAAATAATGGAACAGGGGCTGCAACCTCGTACATTCACTAAAAACGTGGAACACGGACTCTTCCAGACCGCAGAAATTGCAGGCGGCCTGGGAGCCCGTGAACCGGCTTAAAAATCCAGTCCCGTGCACCACCCTCCAGGCCAAGTCCCCGATAAATAGTGGGAGGACTCCCGCGTCGAGTGCACTCCATCGGGGACCCCCGCCTCCTCCGGACGGCAAGATGCAACAGCTCTACAACTCTTTTTGAAAAAGTAAACATTAAATCAAGTGCCCCCCGATCTGGGGGACACTCCAAACATTTTTCAAGGTCCTTTTTTGTGTTTCTTTGGGGGTTTTTTTTTTGGCACTAAAATCATATTTTTTCAAATGCCCCCTATAAAAGGGGAGGGGGACACTAAAACCGGCATTTAAAATAAATGAGACTTTAACACATTTAAAATCAAATTAAAATTTGGTTGCCGGGGGTGACGATGCACTCCAGTCCCTCCGGCGCCCACCTCTCGCGGAAGGCCGCGAGCGTACCGGTGGACACCGCAACAGCTCTCCAACTCTTTTGGTGGGGGAACAAAATAAACATTAGATCAAGTGCCCCCCCCCGCTCCCCCCCTCCGATCTGGGGGACACTCCAGACACAACCTTGTGACTCAGAGGTGAGTGTGTTACCCACTGAGCCACAGCTGACACTGCTATAAATTTATAGAATAAGAAAAAAATATATTTCTGCGCTAAGTCTATCCACTTTTATTCAGAAACTTTTCAAGGTGTCATAGGAAGTGTTTTTCCTGCTCAATCGACCTCTTAAGACAACCACTGCAAGTTGGGTCTCTACCTTTACGGGGCCCACTTCTGTAACTGATACCCCGCCGGTGTTTGTCAGCAGTCTGGGTTCATCGAGGTCTTAGTAAAGCTGCAGCAGTTGTTGATTCAAGAAGTGAACAAGGAGGTGACCGGGGGTTGAGCGAACAACGGGGAAACAAGCCTGCGGATCGTGAGGGACGGGTATTGGGTGTCAGGAACTCTTTAGGCCATTACAGCAAGTTTTTAGTGAGGATGCTGCATCCAATTGTTCAGCTTTACTTTCTGTAAACTTCCTTCTTCCTGCTGATATGTTTGCTCAGGCAGTATTAATCAGCTGTGGGGATTCTGCACGTACTGTCCATAATCGATTTGATAGATTCCTTGTTTTATGGCGCAAGACAGCAGCACTTATCATATTTGGATGGAAATACTTCGATGCCTATTGTCTGATGTAATCAGGCCAACAGTTTAAATATTGAATCAAGAAATTAAACTTGGTGATATTGCACAGTGCAGCTCTATCAAGATCAACTGTATGAATGGGACATTCAATAGTGCTTCAAGAAAACTTCATTTTAAAATAAAAAGGAATTGCATTTTCTTTATTTTTAATACCATGGCTCAGTGGGCAGCACTCTGGCCTCTGAGTCAGAAGGTTGTGGGTTCAAGCCCCACTCCAGAGACTTGAGCACACAAATCTAGGCTGACACTCCCAGTGCAGTGCTGATGGAGCGCCGCACTGTCGGAGGTGCCGTCTTTCGGATGAGACATTAAACCGAGGCCCCGTCTGCTCTCTCAGGTGGACATAAAAGATCCCATGGCACTATTTCGAAGAAGAGCAGGGGAGTTCTCCCCGGTGTCCTGGGGCCAATATTTATCCCTCAATCAACATCACAGAATAGATGATCTGGTCATTATTACATTGCCGTTTGTGGGAGCTTGCTGTGAGCAAATTTGCTGCTGCATTTCCAACATTACAACAGTAACTACTCTCCAAAAGTACTTCATCGGCTGTAAAGCGCTTTGGGATGTCCGCTGGTCAAAAAGACGCTATGTAAATGCAAGTCTGTCTTTTTTTCAACTTTAACCGGGCAGGGTGTAAAACAGGCAGCCGATTGGCTATCAGCCATATCCGTGCAACTGGCACTGACCAATGTCACCTCCCGATACAGTATACGCTGCCTCCAACACAAAGCCGTATCTGTACCAAGGTTCGGTCAGGTGTTCAGTGGATGGTGTTCTGCTTGTGCAGCTTTGCAGTAAAAGGGAGGGCATGATGAAGAGGGGCGGAGTGACGGGAGAGCGCAGCAAATTAAAAATGAAAGGGTCATCTTTGTAACGAGGCTCCATCGGGAAAACCTGAAACAATTATTGGCCGTGAATTTTCTTGCAGCTGCTCCCGCTCCGCCAAGGTGACTGCGGTGGAAACTCGAGTCACATTCACTCCCGGTGCCGGAGTGAAGCTTTGTGATGGACGCCATTGGTGTAACAGACTCCTACCAGACACTTAGGGCCGGAGTTTCGGTTAGTGCGCTAATTGGAGTCTCGGTAAATTTTGTGCCGGGAAATGGTCTACAACGGCAGCCAAAATATCCGGTTGTTGCGCCCTGAGAGTGGAGCGGAGTGCGAGGGAGCCGTTCCACACCTCCCTTAGGGCGCTTGTCCGGGCGAGCAACTGGAAATCCATTGCTAAAGAGGCGGCCTCAGAGTGCCATAAGAGCAGCCTCCCGGCAAAAAAAAAACCAGGACAAAAAACACAAACATTCCCAATAATTTACTCTCCCCACATAAAGGTGAATCGCAAAAAAACCCAAAGCAATATCAATTTCACTTACGTTTTTCAATCATTCCTTCCCTTAGCGCCCCGGGACAGCTCTCACCGTCTCACCGCCAGGCGTTACAGGGCGCCGCTCCAAGCAAATATCGCTTTGCTGCCGAAACCGGGGTGGGGGGGGGCGTTACACACCGGCAAGACGCTCCCGGGCGGTGCTGCTCAGCACCACCGCAAAACCGGCATCATTTCCCGGCGGGGTGCCGGAAGCTGGGTGCCTGGGCGGTAACCATTTCCAGACCCATTACCGCCCCCCACAAGGTGCTAACCAAAAATCGAGCCCATCGATTTTAGATATCGATTTCAGGTCATCTTTTACAAGCGTAGACTCTGTTTCTCTCTCCACAGATGCTGCCTGACCTGAGTGTTCCCAGCATTTTCTGGTTTTATTTTGAGCGGCTGGCTTGATCCAGTCTGAGGCACTGAAAGTATATCGAAGACCTAGTAATACCTAAGGGTGTACTGAACAGCAGCAATACATTTTTGTACTCACATAATCAGCTTTTATTGGGCCAGTTTAAAATAACTTGACTTTACAATTAGCTTTCCTTAATGCTTTCTATCCACCTTAGTGTTCATTAACATGCAGATGCTACCTTCCCCGTACACAGTAATGTCGAACATGCAGTCCCTCACGTCTGTGCCGTGCAGTGTGGCAAATGTTATTGCGAATTTAAAGCCAACCTTGATTACAATGGATCAGTGTTTCTATCTGCAAGTCAAATTAAGCTGAAATAGGTTAAAGCCAATTATACCCTTGAATGTTGGGCGGGGGAGTGGGACTGGCTCAGGTGCTCTTACAGAGAGCCGGCACGGACTTGATGGGTCGAATGGCCTCCTTCTGTGCTGTAACTGTTCTATGATTCTAATTGTACAATCATCTATCTCCAGTGTATGTGTCATTGGCGATCCCTTTTGTGGGTTCACTTAGTACTTTTTTTATTTGTACAATCCCACTTTCTATTCATGGTTTCTCTCTACCTGCCTACAATATTGGTAGGCAGAGTTCCCAATTATGCCGATTTTAACCCTTGCACTCGTCAGTGCTGCTGATCATCATCATCATAGGCAGTCCCCCGGAGTCTAAAAGTGAGTTCTCAGGTGGCTGTACAGTCCAATGCGGGACCCACGGTCTCTGACACAGGTGGGGCAGACAGTGGTTGAAGGACAGGGTGGGTGGGGAGCCTGGGTTGATGCACGCTGCTTCTGCTGCCTGCGCTTGGTTTCTGCATGCTCTCGGCGTTGGGACTCGAGGTGCTCAGCGCCCTCCCGGATGCTCCTCCTCCATTTTGATCAGCCAGATGGTGCTTTTTGCCTGCTTTTCTGATTATATCTTTTAGTCACCCTTCCTGAACTTGAGCACATCCGAAACTCTGCTGCTCGTGTCCCAATTCGCACCAAGTCCCCTTCACCCATCATTCCTGTGATCTCTGATGCACGCGGGCTACCGGTTAAGCAACGCCTCGATATTAAAATTCTCGCTGTTGTGTTCACATCCCTCCTTGGCCTCGCCCCCCTACCTTTCTCTGTAATCACCTCCAGCCCCACAACCCTCTGAGATCTCTACGCTCCTCCGATTCTGGCCTCTTACCCACGTCCCTGATTTACTTTGCTCCACCATTGGCGGCTGTGCCTTCAGTTGTGTAGATCACAAACTCTGGAACTCCCTCCCTCAACCTCTCCACCTCTCTCCCTTCCTTTATGTTGCTCCTTAAAACTGACCTCTTTGACCAAACTTTTGGTCACCTGCCTTAGTATCTCCTTATGTGGCTCGGTGTTAAATGTTGTTTGATAACCCTCCTGTGAAGCTCCTTGTGATGCTTGTACTGCGTTAAAGGTGCGTTAAAGCTCCGCTGGGCGGGCCACACTGTCCGCATACCAGACACGAGACTCCCAACACAAGCGCTCTACTCGGAACTCCTTCACGGCAACCGAGCCAAAGGTGGGCAGAGGAAACGTTACAGGGACACCCTCAAAGCCTCCCTGATAAAGTGCGACATCCCCACCGACACCTGGGAGTCCCTGGCCAAAGACCATCCTAAGTGGAGGAAGTGCATCCGGGAGGGCGCTGAGCACCTCGAGTCTCATCGCCGAGAGCATGCAGAGATCAAGCGCAGGCAGCAGAAGGAGCGTGCGGCAAACCTGTCCCACCCTCCCTTTCCCGCAACGACTATCTGTCCCACCTGTGACAGCCTGTGGTTCTCGAATTGGACTGTTCAGCCACCTAAGGACTCATTTTTAGAGTGAAAGCAAGTCTTCCTCGATTCCGAGGGACTGCCTATGATGATGATATAAATGCAAGTTGTTGATATATTTTTTAATATGTTATTGTATGAGGTGAAATATTGCTGTCTTTCCCTTTACATTTACCTACCAGGTACCCCATGGCAATCGCCATGTTGGCTTCCAAGAAGGTGGATGTGAAACCTCTGATCACGCATCGCTTCCCGCTGGATCAGGCCATCGAGGCTTTTGAAACGACAAAGAAAAGGCTGGGAATTAAAGTGATGCTGAAGTGTGACTAAGTCTGACTCCCTGAGAAGGTTGTCGGGCGTGTGAGCTTGGGGCAGTTGCTTCCACATGACAAGCCTCAAACACTGGAGCAGCCAGTTAACAACTGAAAGTGGTTCGCCCGCATTACTGCACAGGTGTAGAATTACCTCCCTGCCTCACCTCATTAAAAGATTTTCCTTTTGTTTAAAGCTGCATTCTCTCGCGGTTTAAAAAAAATCTCAACCTCGAATGCAGCCTTTGGATTCAAAGCTTGCTAGTGACCTCAGCCAGAATCTTAGTCTTGGGCTTCATTAACATGGAAACATAGAAAATAGGTGCAGGAGTAGGCCATTCGGCCCTTCGAGCCTGCACCACCATTCAATATGATCATGGCTGATCATGCAACTTCAGTACCCCATTCCTGCTTTCTCTCCATACCCCTTGATCCCTTTAGCCGTAAGGGCCACATCTAACTCCCTTTTGAATATATCTAACGAACTGGCCTCAACAACTTTCTGTGGTAGAGAATTCCACAGGTTCACAATTCTCTGAGTGAAGAAGTTCCTCCTCATCTCAGTCCTAAATGGCTTACCCCTTATCCTTAGACTGTGACCCCTGGTTCTGGACTTCCCCAACATCGGGAACATTCTTCCTGCATCTAACCTGTCCAATCCCATCAGGATTTTATACGTTTCTTCATATGTCAGTCCTGTCATCCCGAGAATCAGTCTGGTGAACCTTTGCTGCACTCCCTCAATAGCAAGAATGTCCTTCCTCAGATTAGGAGATGAAAACTGAACCCAATATTCCAGGTGAGGTCTCACCAAGGCCCTGTACAACTGCAGTAAGACCTCCCTGCTCCTATACTCAAATCCTCTCGCTATGAAGGCCAACATGCCATTTGCCTTCTTCACCGCCTGCTGTACCTGCATGCCAACTTTCAATGACTGATGTACCATGACACCCAGGTCTCATTGCACCTCCCCTTTTCCTAATCTGTCACCATTCAGATAATAATCTTCCTTCCTGTTTTTGCCACCAAAGTGGATAACTTTACATTTATCCATATTATACTGCATCTGCCATGCATTTGCCCACTCACCTAACCTGTCCAAGTCAACCTGCAGCCTCTTAGCATCCTCCTCACAGCTCACATTGCCACCCAGCTTATGAGCCTTGAGAGAATGCTCGGTCATCCAGAATTGTAAAATAAATGGGTGAAGTTCAGTTCATAGAATCAGAGAATCATAGAATGGTTGCAGCACAGAAGGAGGCCATTTGGCCCGGCTCTCTGCAAGAGCGCTTCATCTAGTCCCACTCCCCCCCGTCTAATGTATTTGCTTCATGGGTTCTTTGCTTAAGAATTCATAGCAGCACATTGCTATTAAGAACTAGTTGGTTTATTAGCAAAGGTTTACCAATCACACTACATATCACCAGTTCATCCACCAGGCTCACAACCACCTGCCTCGTCATGGATTCCCCCGAACCCAACTGGCTGGGGTTTTATTGAGTCTTGTGAACATCGCGTGACTGGCTAAGCCACTCACAACTCAACAGCTCCACAAACCGGTGAGCATCCTCAGTGCATACATTATATTGCCCTTTCCCCATAGCTCTGCAATTTTAGTTCCGTCAGGTACTTATCCAATTCCTGTTTGAAAGCCACAATTGAATCCACCACCATCATAAGAACTTGCACGTGTATAGGGCTTTTCACGCACGAAGGACGTCCCAAAGCACTTCACAGCCAATGAAGTGCTTGTAATTTTGCTGTCTCATCCTGGTTTTCTCCAGAATCCAGCCCATGTACTGTCCAGGTACAAATTGTTTCCTACAGAGAGTGTCCCAGCTCCATAGTGGTTGGCACAGTGAGTTAGACACAAGCCTTCCCCCTTCAGGACCTGGGCTCAAGATCAGCCAAGATCGATGAAAATGAAAATATCCATTTAAGGGGAAGCTGGATCAGTGCATGAAGAATAGAAGGATATGTTGATGGGGTGAGATGAAGTAAAGTGGTGGGAGGTTCATGTGGACCATGAATACCGGCTGAATGAACATAAGAACAAAAGAACATCTTTCAAAAATCTGTTTATCTCCTTAAATATATTCATATGACCCAGCCTCCACAGCTCTCTGGGGCAGAGAATTCCAAAGATTCACGGTCCTCTGAGAGAAGAAATTCCTCCTCATCTCTGTTTCAAATGGGCGGCCCCTTATTCTGAAACGATGCCCTCCAGTTCTAGATTTCCCCCATGAGCGGAAGCATCCTTTCTGTATCTACCTTATCAAATTGAATGGAATCAGCCTCGTGAACCTTCTCTGAAGCTGGATCAATACTGAGGGAGAAAGGAATAGAAGGATATGTTGATGGGGTTAGATGAAGTAAAGTGGGATTTGAAATAATGGGTTCAAAATTGACCCCTGCTGATTTTTGGCGCACTCACCCGAGGTCCGCCGTTTTTCCACGACTCCAAGCGCGTCGAAAATATTCCGACTTTGCCCGCTGTCCGGCCTCTCCTCGGTGGTGGCGAAGCGTGGCCAGTGGATTGGGGGCGGAGCCAGCATCCTGGCTCTGAAAACAGTACCGGGATGTCTGCACATGTGCGTGTATGCGCAGTAGCTCCTCGCCCCCAGCTTGTCCTGCAGCCTGTGTGAGAGGGACCCGATGCTCGCAGTTGCCGCCCCTATCCCTGGCCGAGTGGTCTCCCGCACCGGCCCACTGTGTAAGTAGCTGCTTGTGTTCGTGGTTTAAACTACTGTGATTAAGGTGGCCAGGGTCAATAGGAAGAGTAGTGTTAACTAGGTTTTAATTAAGCCCCGTTGGGGTTGAGTAGAAAGTTTAATCAGCAGTATTTGGTGAATAAGGTGTTTTTTGATCCAATTTTTTCATTTCAGGTTTGGTCGAGCTTATAATAGTAAAGCAAGAGGTTTTTGGTAAACAGGCAGAGTTTATGTTTGCAGAGTTCCTTTATTTTCTTTTAATCTTTCCTTAAAACTTTTGTAAATCTTGGTGCTTTAGGTGCAGGTCCTCTCTGCTTCCTTTTATTTTTTATTTGTTATTGAATGCTTATTACTTTTTGTGCTTTGTTTCGTGCTTTGTAAGTCTTGCTGCTTTAGAATGTACTAACCTGCGCCGATTTCTTAACTCTCCGCAAGGGTTTTCTGAAGTGGCCACATACGCTGGCCTAAGCAGATTTGGAGTAACTAACTATTAGCTGACCAAAGTGGCCTAAATGGCCAAAACTGGCGTAGGTGAGTGGGACTGCCCCCTTTTGAGAAAAATAAAGCTAAACTAAAAAAAAATCATAACTAACTCAGTTACTCTGGAGCAAGTTTATTGGAGAAAGTGGGGATTTTTAACTTGCGCCAGAAAAACCAAGTTACTCCAAAAATAACGGAGCAACCCTTGGCTAATTTTGAGCCCATTATCTCTGGATTTTTAGTCCAGGCTTCTGCATTACTAGTCCAGTAACATAACCGCTATGCTATCGTACCCCTACATTTAATTCTATGCAATTTAAACTGCAATTAATTCCTGCTTAATTATAACATTTGCACAAAATGTACAAGTCTATCAAATATATTTTGTCAAAGTCAACAAGGAGATGGAACTAGAACAATAGATCCTTGGTATCATTTTGCCATGTAAGAAGTGAGCGACTTGTTTGAGCATCATATTTCCCTGTTTAATATTAAATTAATTCATTTGTTGCTTCATAGCCTGAGCAATCAGTCTGATAGAGTGCATTAGGCTACCAAAGAGAAGCAATTATATTCCTGATATATTCCTGTAAGCCTGCATACAATGATGAAGGTTGTCTGATGGTACCCTGGGTCTGATGATGTTTACTTAGGCATTGGGCACACTCCGGTTCATCGAGGATGTGGGGACCACTTATGGGACTGGTCAGTGCCACGGAACCGAAGGAGAATATCTCGCGTAAAAACCCAACGATGGAACAGTACTGATCAATGCATTAAAAATATTGCACAGCTAAATGTCAATCTGTAGATGTATGCTACAACACAGGACTACATGCATGCCGAACAGCGCATATACAGCACTGAGTGATCCCACAACCAAGGGCTCGGGTAAATGTTCTGCCGTCGTGTTGTGAATGGTGGTGGAGAATTAAGCAACTAACACGAGGAGGAGCCTCCATGAACAACTCGATCATCAGCGACCAGTGTCAGCCGTGACTCAGTGGGTAGCACACTCGCCTCTGAGTCAGAAGGTTGTGGGTTCAAGTCCCACTTCAGAGACTTGAGCACAAAAGTCTAGGCTGATACTCGAGGGAGTGCTGCACTGTCAGAGGTGCCATCTTTCAGATGAGATGTTAAACCCTTGTCTGTTCCCTCTCATGGACATAAAAGATCCCATGTGTAAGATTTAGGATCACAGGTCACACACAGATACCCAAAGGGTCTTAGGAGTTATAAGGCATTTTATTAAGGGAGCGATATTTCATATATAGTCAAACACAACACACAATCAGGATAGATATACACCCATGACAAGTAGCTGCTACTAGTCCCGATTGGACAGATGCTTGCTGGTATGAACAGTTATCTTCACCATCTGCCCTGAAACGCCTTCTAGGTCTTTCTTTTATTCTCTTTTTAGGGTTGGGCCTGGTGTAGGATATTGGCAGGACGATTTAACCTATGATATGATATGTCTCAACTCTTGGGTGAATCCCTCCTCTCCACATCCTCCCAAGGTTGGGGTCAGACAGGCCATTCTTGGCCTTCAGATGTTTGGAGCTGCCAGTTATTAGTTATTTATGTTCACACTGTTCAAGCCGCTCATTGTACCCTGGAATGCATCCTTCAATTCTAACACCAGTCTGCTGAGGCTTTTTGGTCTCGTTATTTCTTCCAATCCACCATTCCTTATACATGGCACTATTTCGAAGAAGAGCAGGGGAGTTCTCCCCAGTGTTCTGGGCAATATTTATCCCTCAATCAACATCACTCAAACAGATTATCTGGTCATTGTTGTTTGTGGGAGCTTGCTGTGCGCAAATTGGTTGCCGCGTTTCCTACATTACAACAGTGATTATAATTCAAAAATAGTGCTTCATTGGCTGTAAATGCTTTGGGACGTCGTGGGGTTGTGAAAGGCGCTATATAAATGCAAGTCTTTCGTTACGATAGTGGAGATAAAAACCTTGACAATATTACGAAACGGATTTGGGGGATGAGGGGGTTTTATTTTGATGGCTTATCAGAGAATCATAGAATCAAAGAAATTTACAGCACAGAAGGAGCCCATCGTGCGCGTGCTGGCCGACCAAGTCTGGGGTCCTCAAAATAACTAACACATTGCAGGCTTGGAGAGCGAATTCATTTATCGGGTAAACGTATGTGCCCAGAACTTATCAACGGATGAGTGCTTAACTACATCCTCAACCCTTTACCTTAAGGCAGGTGTCAGCCATTTTCTGTTGAATTGTTTTGTAACTGAACTAGCCGGCAAAAAGATGTCCTTGTGTGCTAAGCAGTCACTGACAGCGACTCCTAAACTATAATCTCTCAACAATGGCAGTGTAAATTTCAGTAACGTGACTTCAACATCCAACTTAAGTCATAAAGAATTGAGCATTTGAGGAGGGGAAAAAACATACCGTGAGTAAAATATATAGCCCACTTTATTATTTTATATCGTTTACATTTCATCATTAACACCGTTACACACAACATCAGAAGTTGTCCGAAAAAAACAATCAATGCCTGATTTCCCTTCACCCCATTGTTAAATGTCTATGTTCATTTGGCGCGTTTAGCAATTAAAATGGCCGTCACTGGTGCCTAGTTTAGATGGCAGTGGGAATAGGCTTGATCAACTTTCCTTCATGTTTTTCATGGTGAGACGCCGTAAATCACAATTGAAAGGCTTTATTGTGCAGGCAGTACCGATGTTGTGAGAGTGACGCAAGGGTCGCTCCTCTTCCCCCGCACAGAAGGTGTGGCAAATGCTTCCTGATGAAGAGAATGGCCTCGGAATTCTATCACGTCTGACGACGGGTGCCTGGGAGGGAGGGGTGCCGCGGAGTGGGCAGAGCGCGCAAGGGGCGAGGCGGGCACTGCACAACCCCCGTTAGCATTATCCCAGGCAGCACGTAATATTCATTACCGTGACTCGGGCATGTGGCCAGCATCACCCACACGATTCATTGGCTTGTATGCCTATTTGGGGAGGGGGGGGATACTGAACCAATCTGACGTCACTTAAAGACAGCCAGCGCCTCTTAAATGGGAGGTGCTCTCTGGCTGCAAACACTTGGAAGGAGAGAAATGGCTGCGGCATGCACTGGGAGGGCACCAAGGTTCTCTGATGTTGTCTCAGAGGTCTTGGTGCAGGCAGTGGAAAGGAGCAGGGATTTTCTCTTTCCCCCACTCCCAGGGGAGCAGACCATCATCCAGGCGCTTCCCAGGAGTGTTATGTGATAAACATTTGACACCGAGCTGCATAAATAGAAATTAGCGCAGGTGACCAAAAGCTTGGTCAAAGAGGTAGGTTTTAAGGAGTGTCTTGAAGGAGGAAAGAGAGGTGGCGAGATTTAGGCAGGGAGTTCCAGAGCTTGGGGCCCAGGCAACAAAAGGCATGGCCCAGGCAACAAAAGGCATGGCGATGATTGAGCGATTATAATCAGGGATGCTCAGGAGAGCAGAACTAATTCTCTAAAGGAGTGAAGGCATCTCGGGGTGTTGTGGGGACTGGAGGAGATTACAGAGATAGGGAGGGATTTGAAAACAAGGATGAGAATTCTGAAATCGAGGCAATGCTTAACCGGAAGCCAATGTCGGTCAGCGAGCACAGTGGGTGATGGGTGTGCGGGACCTTTTGAGAGTTAGGACACGGGGCAGCCGAGTTTTGGATCAGCTCTAGTTTATGTAGGGTAAGATGTGGGAGGCCAGCCAGGAGTGCATTGGAATAGTCAAGTCTAGAGGTAACAAAGGCATGGATGAGGGTTTCAGCAGCGGATGAGCTGAGGCGGGGGCAGAGACAGGCGATGTTACGGAGGTGGAGATAGGCGGTTTAAGTTATGCTGTGGATATGTGGTCGAAAACTTATTTCAGGGTCAGACAATGTTCTGGTATCTGCCACAGATCACACACATAGCATGCATTTAGCCTTAATTTCCATCAAATCCCTCAATTTTCTTCCATTATCCAATTCAGCGTGATTTTCTGCCCAAAATATCAACATTTCCCAAAATGCTGTTTTCTATGTAATTTTTGGCAATCTGTACGGCAACATTACAGCATTAGGCCTGCTTTACGGACCATGTACAATCCACATGACCAGTGACTACCCAACCAATTGAAGCGCTGCCAAGCAGCTCCCTTTGCAACAGTGACTACACTTCAAAAAGTACCTCATTGGCTGTAAAGTGCTTTGGAACGTCCGGTGGTCGTGAAAGGAGCTAAAGAAATGCAAGCCTTTCTCTTCCCCACAAGGTAAATCAAGCAAGATTGTTGAAGACCTACCTATAGAACACCCTTAAAATAACAACACCCCAGACTGAGAACTAAAGAATTATTTTTCTGCTGTCTGTCCAATCCTACTGAACATAATCTCAACAACTGCACCATCTGGTGGTGGATGGCAAGTGATCACATCCAACGTCAACACTATTATTCAGAGGCTTGCGTTTGGGATTGCTTTTAAAGTAGTCTTGTGCACTAAGAGAAAGCATTAAAGGAATAATGGGGACAGTGCAGGAAAGTGGAGTTGAGGTAGAAGATCAGCCATGATCTGATTGAATGGCGGAGCAGGTTCGAGGGGCCGAATGGCCGACTCCTGCTCCTAATTTTTATGAGAGACAACAAGGGGAGAACCCCAATGCGCAATGTGGAAAATAGCTGCTAAACATCCTGTTATTAGATTTTACGAAGGTAAATTGCTGTCTTTCTTCATATCTTTTGCTTCCAGCTGAAGGCTTGTGGCTCAGAAGTTCTCGTAGTGATGCATGAAGTGAGCCTGATCTCGCTTGTTGATCTGTTGACAAGCTTTCTCTACGTTTTTGGTTAGTCCCGGTGGTCCGCAGCTGAAAACTCCAATTTTGCCCACCTGTAAAGAAAGGTTCAACAAATTTGACTTTGTAGGACTCACACCCAATGACACACTCCGACCCACCCCCTGACAGCCACCAACCTTGCAATCTCCAGTTGGAGGCAAAAAGCCAGAGGAAAATTAAAAACAGTTGTGTATTTGGGAAAAGCTTTGGGAAATTCTCGCCTGACTCTCTTAAAGCTCCAGGAGGCCATGGAGAGTGCTCAGTTAATAGTACTCTCGCCTCCGAGTCAGGAGGTTGCGGGTCCAAGTACCAGTCCAGAGTCTTGAGCACATCAGTGCAGTATCTGTCTGAGGTCTTTCGGATGAGACGTTAAACCGAGGCCCCGACTGCTCTCTCAGGTGGACGTAAAAGATCCCGTGGTACTATTTCGAAGAGCAGGGGGGTTATCCCCGTGTTTATCCCCCAAACAACATCACTAAAACAGACTATATCACATTGCTTTTTGTGGGAGCTTGCTGTGCGCAAGTTGGCTGCCACGTTTTCTACATTACAACAGTGACTATACTCCATTTTGTGATCCCGAGATCACAAAAGGTGCTATATAAATGCAAGTCTTTTTTTCTGTAACCACAACTATCAGCTTACTCTCGATAACTAGAAACATACTCTTCTTTCAGAAACCAATCGAGTTTCCTTCAGCAGCACCTGTCATGAAAATGCTCCCATTGCCAGTATAACCCTACTCCGAGTGGAGTATAAAGGCCGGCATCGATTGGTTAGGCCAAATGGTCTGCCGAAGAACATAAGAAATAGGAGCAGGTGTCGGCCATACGGCCCTTCGAGCCTGCTCTGCCATTTAATACAATCATAGCTGATCCGGTCATGGACTCAGCTCCACTTCCCTGCCTGCTCCCCATAACTCCTTATTCCCTTATCATATGTTCTATGTCATTCTATGTAAAGTTTTGACTTTGGGTGATTATAGATTCAGTCACCCGCTGTACATCTCTCCGGATTTTCTAATAAAATGATTTAATACGGACAGCTAAGTTGACAAGACTCCTTTCATGCTGTCCTCCTAAAGATCTTACTGAATGGCGGAGCAGGCTCAAGGGGCTGTATGGCTTGCTCTTGCTCCTAATTCTTATGTTCTTAACTTTGGATAATCTCATTCCAGTTGCTGACGGACACAAATCTACATCAGCAGATTGCCCCGAATTGGCATCAAATTCTTCAGACTGCTAAAAGCGATGTTCTGCCAGAAACAGAAGCATCACACCCACGTCATTCTGTGGCTTGGAGTCAGCGAATATTATGGAGGTATTGCAGCTAAGCACAGCTGGGAGTGTTCGAGTCTGATGCTTGGGAACAAAAGTGAATCTTGTTTGCTGGCAGCAATGAAGTGTCCTCCCTGAATGAGATCTATGAGCTGCTGGAGTGTTTAGATCGAGTAAATAAAGAGAAATTGTTTCCAATGGCTCAAGGGTCGATGAAACCCGGACTTCAAGGGTTAAGTTACCAGGAGAGAATACACAAATTAGGGTTGTAGTCCCTGGAATTTAGAAGGTTAAGGGGTGATCTGATCGAAGTTTTCAAGATGTTCAACGGGCCGCATTTCCGGTTCTCGGGGTTGCTCGGCGAAAACGGTAGCGATACGTAAAACTTATCGTTTGCGCTGCGCTACTGTTTTGAGCCCGAACTTTCGGCCTTTATGTCTGCGCCGGTCAGGGGGTCGTTGCACAAGCATTTGCGACGCAAACCATATAAACATTAATGATTTAGACCAAGGAATTGAATGTAATATCTCCAAGTTTGCAGATGACACTAAGCTGGGTGGCGGTGTGAGCTATGCGGAGGATGCTAAGAGGCTGCAGGGTGAATTGGACAGGTTAGGTGAGTGGGCAAATGCATGGCAGATGCAGTATAATGTGGATAAATGTGAGGTTATCCACTTTGGTGGCAAAAACAGGAAGGAAGATTATTATCTGAATGGTGACAGATTAGGAAAAGGGGAGGTGCAATGAAACCTGGGTGTCATGGTACATCAGTCATTGAAAGTTGGCATGCAGGTACAGCAGGCGGTGAAGAAGGCAAATGGCATGTTGGCCTTCATAGCTAGGGGATTTGAGTATAGAAGCAGGGAGGATTTACTGCAGTTGTACAGGGCCTTGGTGAGGCCTCACCTGGAATATTGTGTTCAGTTTTCATCTCCTAATCTGAGGAAGGACATTCTTGCTATTGAGGGAGTGCAGCAAAGGTTCACCAGACTGATTCCCGGGATGGCAGGACTGACATGAAAAAAGACTGGATCGACTGGACTTATATTCACTGGAATTTAGAAGAATGAGAGGGGATCTAATAGAAACATGTAAAATTCTGACGGAATTGGACAGTTTAGATGCAGGAAGAATGTTCCCGATGTTGGGGAAGTCCAGAGCCAGGGGTCACAGTCTAAGATAAGGGGTAAGCCATTTATGATACGTCCTTACTATACAGTATAAATGCACACGAGGCCCATGCTTGAGAGAAGGTCAGTCTGTGACCTGTCCTTTATTCCTTAGCACTCAAGTGATGGAAGTGGGTGAAGCTTCCCCTTTTATATCTGAAGGTCCAGGTTAGGAGTGTGTCCCACAAGTTCACCACCTAGTGGTCATTGTTCTCACAGTGTACAACTTAGGTCAGATTATACATGGGTTACAATGCTGGTTGAATACATGACAATTTAGGACCGAGATGAGGAGAAACTTCTTCACCCAGAGAATTGTGAACCTGTGGAATTCTCTACCACAGAAAGTTGTTGAGGCCAGTTCGTTAGATATATTCAAAAGGGAGTTAGATGTGGCCCTTACGGCTAAAGGGATCCAGGGGTATGAAGAGTAAGCAGGAATGGGGT
Source organism: Pristiophorus japonicus (assembly GCF_044704955.1). NCBI lineage: Eukaryota > Metazoa > Chordata > Chondrichthyes > Pristiophoridae > Pristiophorus > Pristiophorus japonicus. The sequence goes on from NC_091997.1 coordinate 70,423,535, forward strand.
ACTGAAATTGCATGATCAGCCATGATCATATTGAATGGTGGTGCAGGCTCGAAGGGCCGAATGGCTTGCTGCTGCACCTATTTTCTATGTTTCTAAACCGCGAGTTTCGGCAATTTTAGTCCATGGCTGGGAGCACTGCGAGAGAGGCCTTGGGAGGGTGGGGAAAAACAACAACAAAAAATATTCCCCAAAAAAAACATTTACAAGGCCCTTATCTATCGAATCACTGAAAAATAATGTTTTTAAATAAAAACTTTAACTTACCTTTTTTGCTGGTTTTCATACTTACCGCTGCTGGCTTGGCTGCACCAACAGGTTTGACCCTGTCGCTATTCTGGGCGCGGTGTACGGTTCGGGAGAGAGCTGAAACTCGATGACAAACACAATCGGAGTCGTTACACGTCGGCGCACCTCTCCCCTGCGGTACGTCCCATCGCCGCCGCGGACAGGTACCTGAGGATCCCGCCCGGGCTTTCACCACGGAGGGTCAAATCGCAGCGAAAACCTGTTCGTAAACCTCTCGAAAATTCGGCTCATTAAGGGGAACCGATAGGGTAGATAGAGAGAAACTATTCCCGCTGGTTGGGGAGTCTGGGACTAGGGGGCAAAGTCTAACAATTAGAGCCAGATCTTTCAGGAGTGAAATTAGGAAACACTTCTACACACAAGGGGCGATAGATCAATTGTTAATTTTAAATCGGAGATTGATAGCTTTTTGTTAACCAATTAAGGGATATGGGGCTAAGGCGGGTGGATGGAGTTAGGTCGCAGATCATCCACGATCTCATTGAATGGTGGAAGAGACTCGAGGGGCTGAATAGCCTGCTCCTGTTCCTATGACCAGAGAGCACAGATTTAAGCTGAGTAGCAAATGAACCAGAGGCGACACGAGGAAAAACCATTTTTAACGCAACGAGGGGTTATGATTATCTAACGCGCTACCTGATGGGTCAGTGGATACAGATTCAATAGTAACCTTTAGAAGGGAGATGGATAAAGACTTGGAAGAGAAAACATTGCAGGGATATGGGGAGAGAGTGGATCACTCTTTGAAAGAACCGGTGCAGATTTGATGGGCTGAATGGCCTCCTTCTGTGCTGTACTGTTCTATGATTATATTGGGTCCATCTCATCTCCCATTTATTCATTGCAAGTAACCAACCCCCACTGAAAGTGGTCTAATTAAGGAGTTCAAAATTCTTGTGCCCCTATTCATAATGTAATTAAAAAACACACACACACACACACGCAATCTTTGGCAATTTAAGAGTGATATCTCCTTTCGTCGGTTCAGGTGCAGACGTTAAACTCACCTCTGGGTGAACCTCCTGCAGCGAGTTGAAGAATGGGACAAACTGGGGCCTCCCGAAATGTGTGATGGAACGAAGTCCCGTGAATAGGCTCCGGTTTGACACCTTCTGAAAGTGACGCTCGCAGATGTACTGAAGGAGAGGGTAAGCATCAGAAATTGGTTAATAAACTAACACCAGGTAATACCGACTAACTGAAAGTAGGGGATATCGTTGCCAGCTGTGGCTCAGTGGATAGCACATTCACTTCTGAGTCAGAAAGTTATAGGTTCAAGTCCTACTCTAAAGGCCCCGTCTGCTCTCTCTCATGTAAAAGATCCCATGGCACTATTTTGAAGAGGAGTAGGGGAGTTATCCCCGGTGTCCTGGACAATATTTACCCCTCAATAAACATCACTAAAACAGATTATCTGGTCATTATCACATTGCTGCTTGTGGGAGCTTGCTTGCACAAATTGGCTGCCGCGTTTCCCACGATCATATCGAATGGCGGTGCAGGCTCGAAGGACCGAACAGCCTGCTCCTGCGCCTATTTTCTATGTTTCTATTACAACAGTGACTACACTCCCATCATTGGCTGTAAAGCGATTTGAGATGCCCGGTGGTCATGAAAGGCGCTATATAAATGCAAGACTTTCTTTCTTTTCCAAGTATAGTTAGTGAGTGAAATGGATGACAGTTAACCATTGGACTAACTGGTCCTGGAATGTGCTGCTTGGTCTGTAAATTTTGTGCCCTGCAATAACTTGTTACGTTACTTAACGTTAAACAGTGAAGCTGACAATTGAAACTGGCAGCCAGCTCGCTCCTTAGTATTTGGTGCTTCCGGTGTCACGGCGTTGCTACTTCGAGGTTGACGGATGTTTGCTGATGCTGGCGTCGTGCCAGTGGTGGCACCTCATTAGGCATGATGCGTTTGGACATCTCCTGAGCTGGTACGCTGCAATATGGGCTGGTATACCTGAGCTTGTACATGGTGCGCTGGTACATGGTGCGCTGGTACATTGAAGGATCAAGGGATATGCAGATCGGATGGCGGAGGGGCTGAATGGCTGACTCCTGCTCCTAATTCTTATGTTCTTATGATTAGGAGTTGGTACACCAAGAGCTGGTATACCAGGACATGGCTCACTGGGAGATGGTGGTACACCATGTGTTAGTACACCATGGGTTAGTACACCAGGGGCTGGTACACCAGGGGCTGGTACACAGGGGCTGGTACACCATGGGCTGGTACACCATGGGTTAGTACACCAGGGGCTGGTACACCAGGGGCTGGTACACCAGGGGCTGGTACACCATGGGCTGGTACACCATGGGTTAGTACACCAGGGGCTGGTACACCCGGGGCTGGTACAGTACACCAGATTACAGTCTAGAAATAGTTTGCGTCTGTCTGATAGTTCTCCACCCATTATTTTAATGCCAATATTAGCCCCTTCTTTCTGCTACAGTGGCAGAGAAAGGAATGTCCTACAAACACTTTATGCATTTCCTGCCCCATAGCACCAACGGCACTCTCCTAAGCTCCTATTAGTTAACAATCCGTGCTGGGCGGGCACAGCTCAGTAACTTACCAGCATGGTGGTCCTGAGGTCAAACTTCTCGGCCAGCTGGGTAATGTAGGTGTGGACAGACACCAGGTCGTTTTTGTCATTCTCCTCAACTTCGCGAATGATGTCGGCCATCCACTCAAACTGCCGCTGAGTACGGGTGACCCAGATGAAGTATACCTAGCGGAGAGAGGGTTAACGCAATTCACCATGTGGAGGTCGGAGGTTTCATCGCAGGATAGCACGGGTGAGAGACTTCAGAGACTGGAGAAGCGGGGATTGTTCTCCTTAGCGCAAAAAAGTTAGAAAAAAATCCCTCCGGCGGTGTAAGCACAAGGCCCTGGTGCTGAGATTGCAAACCCCCACCTGAGCACACGAGAGTATACGGGACCTGGGGGTACTTGTGCATGAAACACAAAAGGATAGTATGCAGGTACAGCAAGTGATCAGGAAGGCCAATGGTATCTTGGCCTTTATTGCAAAGGGGATGGAGTATAAAAGCAGGGAAGTCTTGCTACAGCTGTATAAGGTATTGGTGAGGCCACACCTTGAATACTACGTGCAGTTTTGGTTTCCATATTTACAAAGGGATATACTTGCTTTGGAGGCAGTTCAGAGAAGGTTCACTCGGTTGATTCCGGAGATGAGTGAGTTGACTTATGAGGAAAGGTTGAGTAGGTTGGCCTCTACTCATTGGAATTCAGAAGAATGAGAGGCGATCTTAAAGAAACGTATAAGATTATGAGGGGGCTTGACAAGGTGAATGTAGAGAGGATGGTTCCACTGATGGGGGAGACTAGAACTAGAGGGCACTAGAATAAGGGGCCGCCCCTTTAAAACTGAGATGAGGAGGAATTTCTTCTCTCAGAGGGGTGTAAATCTGTGGAATTTGCTGCCTCAGATAGCTGTGGAAGCTGGGACTGAATAAATTTAAAACAGAAATAGACAGTTTCTTGAGCGATAAGGGGTTATGGGGAGCGGGCGGGGAAGTGGAGCTGAGTCCATGATCGGATCAGCCATGATTTTATTGAATGGCCTACTCCTGTTCCTATTTCTTATGTTCTTATGTTTCCAGTGGCAGAAGGGTCAGTAACCAAAGGACACAGAGTTAAGGTAGTTAGCAAAAGAACCAGGGGCGACACGAGGAAGATAAAATTGTGCTGCGAGCAATGTTCCCTGTGAGCTGCACTTTATTCTTCGCGGCATGTTATTTTTAATGCACGGTTCCTTTAAATTTCTACGTATGCGCAGTATTTACAGTGTAAAGACCGGTGAGCGGGACCTTACACATTACTGCGTGGTCGCACTTGCGCGCGCGCCTTAACAGGAACATTGGCAGTGAGTTGTTACGATCTGGAACGCGCTGCCTGAAAGGTCGGTGGTAGCAGATACAACAGTCGCATTCAAAAGAGGGAATTGGATAAATACTTGAAAGGAATAAAATTAGCCGTGCTGTGGGGAAAGAGCAGGGGAGAGTGGAACTAGTTGGACAGCTCTTTCAAAGAGCCGGCACGGACACGATAGGCCGAATGGCCTCCTGCGCGGTACGATTCTGTGATTCTAAGTAAAACGGGATGGAACATCATGAGCCTTTCCAGCTGTAACAGCAGAAATCGAGTTTACATTTAGCAATGGCCTAAAGTTTCCTTCCACATCCATGCCTGGAAGATACGAATTTATTTTTGATTATAAGCAAGCCTTTGTCGGAGCGACGACTGCTATTCTGAACCCCGCCTCAGAACAGGCATAACAGGATCGTAAAAGAGGCTTCACTTTCAACATATTTCTCTCCGTTACCTTTTTGCAGACGATCTTGCTGAAGACCGAGGACTTGAAGACGAGATCTTTGAGGATTGATGAAAAAGGTGTTACCCCGATGCCTCCGCCAACCAGAACAGACACCTCAAATTGATTCCACTCTTGGTGCCCTTCGCCAAAAGGCCCGTCCAGATAGATCTGTAGGCAGCAGAAAGACGTTTAGTGAATATTTATTTAATAATTTGAAAATAATATTTTTTTTGTTCTTGAAAGGAAAAAAAAATTGCAGAGCTATGGGGATCCCAAAGGGGCTTTACAGCCAATGAAATACTTTCTTGGAGTGTAGTCACTGTTGTAATGTGGGAAACGCGGCAGTCAATTTGCGCACAGCAAGCTCCCACAAACAGCAACGTGATAATGACCAGATTATTTGTTTTTTAGTGATGTTGATTTGAGGGATAAATATTGGCAGGACACCAGGGAGAACTCCCCTGCTCTTCTTCAAAATAGTGCTACGGGATCTTTTACAACCATCTGAGAAAGCAGACTTGGTTTAATGTCTCATCTGAAAGACAGCAGCTCCGACAGTGCAGCGCTCACTCAGTACTGCCCCTCCGACAGTGCAGCGCTCACTCAGTACTGCCCCTCCGACAGTGCAGCGCTCACTCAGTACTGCCCCTCCGACAGTGCAGCGCTCACTCAGTACTGCCCCTCCGACAGTGCAGCGCTCCCTCAGTACTGCCCCTCCGACAGTGCGGCGCTCCCTCAGTACTGCCCCTCCGACAGTGCGGCGCTCACTCAGCACTGCACTGGGAGTGTCAGCCTAGATTTTTGTGCTGAAGTTTCTGGGGTGGGACTTGATCCCGCAACCTTCCAACTCAGAGACAATTGTGCTACCCACTGAGTCACAGCTGGGATATTGCATGGTTTTGGTAAAGGGAGTGTAAGGATATGGTATGAGAATTAATCTATTCCACAGTCGAGACAACTGATGTATTGTAGTTCAAACAGGAGCTTGTTAAAGTTGCGTCAGTGGGAAAGTCCCAGTTAAAGTGGTAGAGGCAAGTAACAATGAGAAATAAAAAACACGTCTAGCCACAGCTATAAATTGAACAGTTTAAGTTATTGCAGTAAGTGGGATCCTTGATTTGAGCTATGATGAAGGGTCTGGACCCCACAACATTAGCCTGTCACTCCCCAGATGCTGTAAATTTCCATAACTTGCAGTTTTCTTTCCTTAAGGTGTTCAAGGCCTGCTTTTGTATTAAACCATAGTGGTCACCTAACCCAGCATTGGTATTTGATAGACATTAATAATAAGCATCATGTTAGAATTCAGTAAGTGTATTGTGGGAAGCTTGACGTTTGCTGAATTATTCAATCTCGTTTCCTCAACTGACTTTGGACATAAAATGTTAAAAGTTTAGATGAGGTGAGGAGCAGGGGAGTTCTCCCCGGTGTCCTGGGGCCAATACTTATCCCTCCAATCAACATCAATAAAACAGATTATCTGGTCATTTATCACATTGCCGTTTGTGGGAGCTTGCTGTGCGCAAATTGGCTGCCGCGTTTCCTACATTACAACAGTGACGACACTCCAACAGCACTTCATTGGGTGTAAAGCGCTTTGGGACGCCCTAAGGTCATGAAAGGCGCTATATAAATGCGAGTCTTGCTTTGTTGGGTTAGCTGACCTTAGTTTACTCAGCACAGAGCTGCTACAGTTGGCTGATACTCCAGTGCAGTGCTGAGGGAGTGCTGCACTGTCGGAGGTGCTGTCTTTCAGATGAGACGTTAAACCCAGGCCCCGTCTGCTCTCTCAGGTGGATGTAAAAGATCCCATGGCAGTACTTCGAAGAAGAGCAGGGGAGTTCTCCCCGGTAACCCTCAACCAACATCACTAAAAACAGATTATCTGGGTCATTCTCACATTGCTGTGTGTGGGAGCTTGCTGTGCACCAATTGGCTGCCGTGTTTCCCACATTACAACAGTGACTACACTCCAAAAAAGTATTTCATTGGCTATAAAGAGCTTTGGGATGTCCTGCGGTTGTGAAAGGCGCTATATAAATGCAAGTCTTTCTTGTGGCAGTTGTTTTCATTGCTTCGAACCAGGAAGTGTAAGTATCAGACAGAGCTCCTGCTCCTGACCAGAATCTAGTAACGTCTCCTGCGAAGTGTGTAGGTGTGAGCACAATCTGAGGAGAGAGTTTAGGCTTGGTTCTTCTCCCAGACTGTCTGTTGCAATTTACAGTCTAGGTTTACACTTTACTCCTTATATTCCAAAGTCATTTTTTGCACTTAAAACAAATCAAATTACCCAATAACTCAAATTGAGCAAACATAAACAAATTGGTAAAGTTTTTTTGTATCCGTTCCAGGATGTGGGTGTCGCTGGCAAGGCCGGCATTTATTGCCCATCCCTAACTGTCCTTTGAGAAGGTGGTGGTGAGCCGCCTTCTTGAACCGCTGCAGTCCGTGTGGTGAAGGTGCTCCCACAGTGCTGTTAGGGAGGGAGTTCCAGGATTGTGACTCAGCGACGATGAAGGAACGGCCGATATATTTCCAAGTCAGGACGGTGTGTGATTTGGAGGGGAACATGGAGGTGGTGGTGTTCCCATGCGCCTGCTGCCCTTGTCCTTCTAGGCGGTGGGGGTCATAGTAAAGTGGGAATCTGTTGCTTAAAAAATATTGAATTGTCGTAGAATCCTAGAATGGTCACAGCACAGGAGGCCATTCGGCCCGTCGAGCCCGTGCTGGCTCTCTGCAAGAGAACCTCAGCCAGTACCACTCCCCCCGCCCTTTCCCCGTAGCTCTGCAAATTATTTTGCTTATCCAACTCCCCTTTGAAAGCCACGACTGAGTCTGCCTCCCCCACCCTTTCAGGCAGTGCATTCCAGATCCTAACCACTCGCTGCGTAAAAAAGTTGTTCTCTTATGTCGCCTTTGCTTCTTCCACCAATCACCTTAAATCTGTGCCCTCCGGTTCTCGACCCTTCCACCAATGGGAACAGTTTCTCTCTATCTACTCTGTCCAGACCCACCATGATTTAGAGCTAATTAGAATGAAGTGAATTTGAATGAAGAGCTGGAGCCTGTAAAGATTAACCATTCATGTGAAGTACTGAGGGCATCCAGCAACTGTTATGTACTCCAGCAAGAGTCGACACTTTCAGCAGATGAGCAGAGAAGGTGGAGGTTAAAAAAAATGTTCCCTTAATTTTCCAAATGTATTCCTTTGGAGTGAGGTATATCTCTGAGCAACCTCACTGTCTGTTCACTGCATTGACTTAAGTCTTACTTCATGCTCGTATTACTTTGTTGTTATAGGATGTTTCACCCTGGCTGGAGAGTCTAGAACCAGGGGTCACAGTCTCAGGATAAGGGGTCGGCCATTTAAGGCCGAGATGAGGAGGAATTTCTTCACTCAGAGGGCGGTGAATCTTTGAAATTCTCTGCCCCAGAGGGCTGTGAATGCTGAGTCTCTGAGTAGATTCAAGGCTGATATATATATAGTCGTCTGGTTAATCCTTGCCACTGGACCAAGACCTAGCTCTGTCAAGCCCGTGTGGTGGCTGGTGTGCAACGGTCAACAAACGTTAAAAAAAATCCACGCACAGGCATCTTCCACCCCTGGAGTTCAGGACTGGAACTTTGGGTCCTTCAGTAAAACATCTGTGAACTCATGTGGAAGCAAGTCATCCTCGATCGAGGAGCCGCCTATGACGGATGATGACTCAAGGCTGAGATCGATAGATTTTTGGACTCGAGGGGAATTAAGGTTTATGGAGATCGGGCGGGAAAGTGGAGTTAGTGTCGAAGATCAGCCATGATCTCATTGAATGACGGAGCGGGCTCGAGGGGCCGCGTGGCCGATCCTGCTCCTATTTCTTACGTACTTACCTTTGGGTGGCCGCCGAGCTTTCCGACATTCTCCGGGGAGTACGTTTCCCGTAACTTTGTGGTCCACGGCCCCACTGCCCTGATGTGGAGGCTGAGGGTGTCCTCGTTGGGCGCCGACGTCAAGGTGAAGGGGTGATACTCGTCAGTCCCCAGCGATAGACACGCGATGCGTACCCATTGGCCAGACTTGTACTCAAAGTCTTGGGGGCGTTTAAATTCGAGGTACGTCACACCTAGACGCCAAGAAATGCAGGAAAAAGTAAATGCCACCGGTACCAGAGGACATGGATCTCAATCTAATGTTTCCTACATTGCAATAGTGACTACATTTCAAATTGTACTTCATTGGCTGTAAAGTGCTTTGGGACATCCTGAGGTTGTGAAAGGCACTATATAAATGCAAGTTCTTTCTTTCTTTGATCTGTACGTGACAGCAACTTATTTCTCAACTACACACTTGATTTTAAATGTATATAAATTTATATAATTTATTTCTCATTAACCAACAGGTAGAATAATATTTGAAAAACGATAGTGCCTGTCACACAGCGCCATATATACCATGCATCACCTTATATACCATGCCATGTTTCAGATCCCTCCTTGGCCCTCGCCCCCTCCCTATCTCTGTAATCTCCTCCAGCCCCACAACCCCCCCCCCCCGAGATATCTGCGCTGCTCTAATTCTGCTCCCCTGGGCATCCCTGATTATAATCGCTCCACCATCGGTGGCCGTGCCTTCAGCTACCTGGGCCCCAAGCTCTGGAACTCCCTCCCTAAACCTCTCCGCCTCTCTACCTCTCCTCCTTAAAACCTATCTCTTTGACCAAGCTTTTGGTCACCCGCCCTAATGTCTCCTTATGTGACTCGGTAGTAAATTTTTTGTTGTCTCATAATATTCCTGTGAAGCGCCGTTATTGCTGTTGTTATATACCATGCAGTGTCATATATACACTGTAGTGCATGGCATATATATATCCCATGCAGTGCTATATATGTATAACCATGCAGTGCCATAGATCTACAGGTTCTCTGGCAGTAAGAGACAAAGGTAATATTTGTCTCACAATCTTTCTCAGCTTTGCTGGAACAGTGCTGATTATATACAGGGTGCACGTGCCTTGAGGTCATTTTTTGTAATTAATCACTCAATTTGCTAGTGCTGGGTGATATTAATAATTAATGTATTAACACCATTCCGGTTAATGTCTGTACTAAAAACAGCGGATAAAGCGTTTCCATGCAAATAGGTTAATGTGCTCATCACCAATTATTCAGCTAAAAGATCTTGCGACAGGTCAAAAAGAAGCTTGTCGGGGGCAAATATCACTTGCATGTCAAATAACATGGTTCTGTGAGCAATCCCAGATGTCTGATGGATGTCTGCAAGTTTTGACATGCATTTAACATGGGAACAAGAGGAGGCCTTTCGGCCCCTCGAGCCTGTTCTGCCATTCAATGAGGTCATGGTTGGTCTGCGCCCTAACTCCATATTTGGCCCATATCCTTTAATACTTCTTGGTTAACAAAAATCTTATCAACCACCAATTTAAAATTAACAATTGATCGAGGATCAACTATCATTTGCAGAAGAGAGTTCCAAACTTCTACCAACCTTTGTGTGTCGAAGTGTTTCCTAATTTCACTCCTGAAAGGTCTGGCTCTAATTTTTAGACCGTGCCCCTAGTCCTAGACTCCCCAACCAGCGGGAATAGTTTCTCTTGATCTGCCCTATCTGTTCCCCTTAATATCCTGAAAACTTCAATCAGATCCCACCTTAACCTTCTAAATGCCAGGGAATACAACCCTAGTTTGTGTAATCTCTCCTCGCAACTTAACCCTTGGAGTCCGGGTATCATTCTGGTAAACCTACTCACTCCAAGGTCAATACATCCCTCCCAAGATATAACATTCCCAAGGCACGAGAAAATATATGAGCCACCACGTTCTTGAAGGCTTGAAATGTAGGTGTCTGAAGGTGGATAGGAGAGCTTTGGAGAAATCCGACCTCAAGGTGGTAAAGAAGTGGAATAGATTTTTGGAGGCAGGTAGGAAGAGACAGGCGATGTTACACAGGTGAAAGGAAGTAGTCTTAGTGACTGATCAGATTGGGGGTGAATGTTGAACTCAGAGTCGAACAGGACTCCAAGGCCCCGTATCTCTGGGCTGAGCCAGAGTTAGTTGAGGACTTTGATGGAATAATGGCCAGAAGCAGCAAGGTGTTTTGGGGAACAGAATCATAGAATCATAGAAGTTTACAGCACGGAAGAAGGCCATTTTGGCCCATCGTGTCCGCACCGGCCGACAAAGAGCTACCCAGCCCAATCCCACTTTCCAGCTCTTGGTCCATAGCCCTGTAGGTTACGGCACTTCAAGTGCTCATCCAAGTATTTTTCAAATGTGAGGGTTTCTGCCTCTACCACCCTTTCAGGCAGTGAACTCCAGACCCCTACCAACCTCTGAAGAAATTTCCCCTCAAAACCCCTCTAAACCTCCTACCAATTACTTTAAATCTAGTCCCCCTGGTTGTTGACCCCTCTGCCAAGGGAAACAGGTCCTTCCTATCCACTCTATCCAAGCCCCTCATAATTTTATACACCTCAATCAGGTTTCCCCTCAGCCTCCTCTGTTCCAAAGAAAACAGACCCAGCATCTCCAATCTTTCCTCATAGCCAAAATTCTCCAGTTCAGGCAATATTCTTGTAAATCTCCTCTCTTTCCAGTGCAATCACATCTTTCCTGACAGCTTTTGCTTTTGGTAACATTAAGCTGGAGGAAACTATCCAGGTCTTAAAAAATCCTGATAAGCACCTAATGTGTTTGCTGAGGAATGTTATCACTGGATCAAGATAATGGTTTGGGATATGTGACCTAAAATTGTCTTCACAACGAGTGCAGACTTTGCCCAAAGTGTTTTATCACTGATAGCCACTGATTATATAAGACCTGTGTGTGGGCAAATGATGGTGTTAGCATTCATTGGAGGCAGTTCAGGGAAGGTTGATTCTTGGGATGAAGTGGAATGAAAAAAGGTTAAGCAGATTGGGCCTATACTCATTGGAGTTTAGAAGAATGAAACACATAAGATTTTGAGGGGGCTTGACAGGGTAGATGTAGAGAGGATGTTTCTCCTCATGAGGGAATCTAAAATTAGGGGACATAGTTTCAGAATAAGGGGTCGCCCATTTAAGATAGAGATGAGGAGGAATTTCTTCTCTCTGAGGGTTGTGAATCTTTGGAATTCTCTACCCCAGACAGCTGTGGAGGCGGGGTCATTGAATATATTCAAGACTGAGATCGACAGATTCTTGAACTACAGGGGTTATGGGGAACGGGCAGGGAAGTGGAGTTGAAGCCAAGATTGAATATCATGGCTGATCTGATCCCTGCTCGCTCCTCATAACCATTGACTCCCTTAGCGTTCAAAAATCTGTCTATCTCCACCTTAAATATTATCAATAGTCCTTTGACCCTTATCAAATCCTTTGAACACCTCCGTTGGATTGGTCTTCTATACTCGAGGCAATACAAGCCTACACTATGCAACCTGTCCTCATAATGCAATCCTTTTAGCCCAACAGCGGGGAAGTCGGGGGTCAATATTTCGCGACTAAGGTACCTGAGGGTAACAGTTCTGCCTTGACCACCGTGACATCCTTCTTCTTTCTGCTGAGGCTGACGAGTTTGTCTCCCAGGTAGATGAGTCCGGGCACAATGAAGTACAAGTAAAAGCTCTGTTGCTGAATCAGGTTCGAACTGCCATGGAGGAGAATCTGTGTGTGGGGGAGGTGTGATGGGAAACAAAAGAGATGAAATGGAGGGGGGCACAAAAAAATGAAACCTGAAGTAAAATGCTGGAAATACACAATCGGCCAGTCAGCATCTGAAAGAGATAGAGAGCCAAGACTCTTTCGGTAGGAAAAAATCCATGCCAGGTCCATCCCTAATTGCCCCTTGAGAAGGTGGTGGTGAGCCGCCTTCTTGAGCCGCTGCAGTCCGTGTGGTGAAGGTGCTCCCACAGTATAAGATTCTGAGGAGGCTGGACAGGGTAGATGCAGAGAGGATGTTTCCTCTAGTGGGGGAATCTAGAACTAGGGGGCATAGTCTAGAATAAGGGGTCGCCCATTTATAACGGAAATGAGGAGGAATTTCTTCACTCAGAGGGTCGTGAATCTTTGGAATTCTACCCCAGAGAGCGTGGAGGCTGGGTCATTGAATATATTTAAGGTGCTGATAGACAGATTTTTGAATAATAGGGGAGTCAAGGGTTATGAGGAGAGGGCGGGGAAGTGGAGTTGAGGCCATGATCAGATCAGCCATGATCTTATTGAATGGCGGAGCAGGCTTGAGGGACTAAATGGCCGACTCCTGCTCCTATTTCTTACATAAGGCGGCTCACAACCATCTTCTCACGGGCAATTAGGGATGGGCAATAAATGCAGGCCTTGCCAGCGACGTCATATTCTAAGCCTGGAATGGTCTCAAAGAATCACCAGAAATATTTCTGAGGAATTTCCGATCTACAAGGCAGAATCACAAATAGGCAACACAGTGTGAGTTGAAGTTTAAGTGCTATTACCAGAATGTACAGGATCACGTAGAGGTGGTGGGTCACCCAGAAGGCTCGGAAGCTCATCCGACGGAATTGGCGCGAGGCGAAGACGTACAGAATCGCCATGACGACAAGAAGCAGAACTCCGGTCATTCCTAGAGTTGAAAACAGTTATCACGGTATTACCTTTACTCCCCCTTCACCCTCAGTTCTTACACAATGTCTGGAATAACCACCTCCCCCATCCATGTGCATCCTGGCTGGGGGGAGTCTAGAACCAGAGTGGGGGGGTCACAGTCTCAGGATAAGGGGTTCGGCCATTTAGGGCTGAGATGAGGAGGAATTTCTTCACTCCGAGGGGGGTGAATCTTTGGAGTTCTCTACCCCAGAGGGCTGAGTCTCTGAGTATAGTCAAGGCTGAGATCGAGAGATTTTTGGATCTAGGGGAAATCAAGGGATATGGGGATCGGGCAGGAAAGTAGAGTTGCGGTCAAAGCCATGATCTTATTGAATTTGATGTCTAGAGTGTATTTTTTATGTGATCCCCATTCATGCTTATGGGCATTCCGTACATACAGAATCCCCACAAGCATGAATGGGAATTCCCTTCTTTGATTGGCTGGGCCAGGTCATGTGATCCCAGGTGTGCTTGCGAACCACCTGTGCCCCTGGGCTCGAGCGGCCTACTCCTGCTCCTAATTCGCATGTTCTTATTCTCTGGGTCATTTCTCCTAAATGTGACTTAAAAGAAGGCCGCACGTAATGACACGCACAGGTCCCGGCCAGAATGGAGATAGTTGGGCCATTCCCCCCGTCAGTCGCTGCTTGAAGTGACTGCGATCGATTTTAACGCACACAATCGGTATTACGTTACTCTCCTGCGCTCCCAGCATTTTGCTGCAGAAAGAACCCTGCTGTACTGGGGACACTCTGCTTGCTGTAGTTTCAGTCATGAGTTTGGAGACTCGGTAAATTGAAAGCACAAGTCCCGCACCTGCCTCCAACTCCGGGGCTGACCCACTGCTGTCAATATTCACTGCGTAAAAAGAAAGATCCCGAAATTATGCACTGGCATAATTAGCCTCCCATCGCTTAATATTGGGGCTTAATATCGGGGCTGAATTTGCGGTCGGAGGCTTCCCGCGGGCAGAGGCCTCCGACCAGCAAAAAATCTACGCACTTACCTCGGGATCCACGGACACTCGCGGTCCTGGGCCTCTAGGCATAGGCCTGAGTCGAGCCCCACGTATCCCAGGTGTGCAAGCGGTTCGCAAGCGCCCCTGGGATCACATGACCTCGCCTAACCAATCGAAGGAAATGCCCCCATTTATGCTTATGGGGATTCTGTATGTACGGACCTCCCATAGCATGAATGGGGATCACTTAGAAAATACATCTAGACATCAAATAAGTCCCCAAAAAAACATTACATATTTAAACTTAATTAAAATGGCAATTAATTAAAGACATTTACATGTTTTAACGGGGCTAAAAGTAACCTTGCCTTACCGCACAGGGTTTTTAAAAATGTATAAATGATTGAAAAAAGTTTTTTGAACTCTTACACTGATAAAAGCAAGCCTTACGCTCCTGCTTTTGGCAGGCGTAAGAATTTCACGGGCATTCGCTGGGCAGAAATTAGCCCCATTCTCCGCCTGCGGAGGCCCTTATCCCAGGGGTGCGTGCGATCCATCACGAGAATTCTTGACAGATCGCCAATTGCGTGTTTCAGCGCAGGCGCAGCGCGTGCCTAAACCCTGAACGTGCGCAACCCTTACGGGCGTGCGTGCACCTCGTACACGCCCATACGGGCCGCAAATCACGGCCCGATGTTTACTAGTTGAAGCATTAAGCCACTCACGTTATAAGAGTGAAACACCTCTGAAATAATGGAGGGCGGAGCTGGAGCTGAATATCAGGAGAGTAATTTCAAAGTCTTTAATGGCTCGAGAATTACCGACAGCTCGTGAGGTTGTGAACTCTGAATTAATGGTGCAGTTCAATTGGCTCAAAACCGTCCACATATCAGGTCTCGGAAGGCCATCAATTGTATACCGTCGCCTTGTGTTGATATTTTGATCACCCAGAGTAAGCAATGACACTAGTTACCTGGAATAGTCTCAAAGAACCACCAGTAATATTTATGAGGGAGCTCTGATCTACAAGACAAAAAGAAGAAGAACGGTAAATTTGCATCTGGTCCACTGCATCCAGACTTGAAATATCACAGGTACCAATCCCCCGGAATGTGCCTCGTGTAATGCATTGTCACGCAAGCATTTATTTCACACATTTATACATTTGCACTGACAAAATGGGTTCTTTTACATCCACCTGAGAGAGCATCGGATTAATGTCTTCTGTGAAAGACGGCACCATCAGTGCAGCATTCCCTCAGTACTGCCCCTCTGACAGTGCAGCGCTCCCTCAGTATTGCCCCTCCGACAGTGCAGCGCTCCCTCAGTACTGCCTCTCCGACAGTGCAGTGCTCCCTCAGTACTGCCCCTCCGACAGTGCAGCGCTCCCTCAGTACTGCCCCTCCGACAGTGCAGTGCTCCCTCAGTACTGACCCTCCGATAGTGCAGCGCTCCCTCAGTACTGCCCCTCAGATAGTGCAGCGCTCCCTCAGTACTGCCCCTCAGATAGTGCAGCACTCCCTCAGTACTGCCCCTCCGACAGTGCAGCGCTCCCTCAGTACTGCCCCTCCGACAGTGCAGCGCTCCCTCAGTACTGCCCCTCCGACAGTGCAGCGCTCCCTCAATCTGCCTGGAAATTACAACATTGAATGCGTTCGTTTGGCCTATTCGGTCCGTGTTGGTGTTAATCCTCCACAGGAGCACGTCCTAATCCCATGTGCCTAAATCCCTTTATTCCGTGTAATTTCTGTGCCTTTGAACTACCGCACATTCAGGTAGCATCTTGTAACTTGATCAATAAATTGGGCCGTAGCTTACAATATTGGCAGATCGAATCCAACCCAAAGATCAATATTTCAGAATCAGAAATCTGTATTATTTTTAAACAAAGCTGTTCATTTTTTTTAAAAAGAAAAATTTAATATTTGAGACCTATTTCTATCCTAACTCCTGGTACTAAATGAACAGTATTATTTCTGACATTAAAGACAGTTTGTACTAATAGATTGATGATAATTGTTATCTGGAGCACTTGAGGTACCACCTTACAATCTAGCTGTTAAGGCTGGAGTTGTACCGCACTTGAAGCAAACTCAATCCAGTTCTTAAGAGAAAGGGGGGACAGTGGGGAGTCTAGCAACTGAGGGTGAAGGGTAGTTTGCTGAGGTATACTTCTTTAAATATATTCATTCACGGGATGTGGGCGTAGCTGGCAAGGCTGGCATTTATTGCCCATCCCTAATTGCCCCTTGAGAAGGTGGTGGTGAGCCTCCTTCTTGAACCGCTGCAGTCCGTGTGGTGAAGGTGCTCCCACAGTGCTGACTTTGTCGTAGTGGTTTGGTACAACTGAGTGTCTCGCTGGGCCATTTCAGAGGGCAGTTAAGATTCAACCACATTGCTGTGAGTCTGGAGTCACATAGAGGCCAGACCGGGTAAGGGCGGCAGATTTCCTTCCCTAAAGGGCATTAGTGAACCGGATGGGTTTTTACGACACTCTGGTAGTTTCATGGTCACCATTACTGACCACTAGCTTTTTAATTCCAGATTTAATTAATTAACTGAATTTAAATTCCCCAGCTGCCTCGGTGTGGATTTGAACCCATGTCTCATGGATCATTAGTCCAGGCATGTGGATTACTAGTCTAGTGACATAACCACTAAGGAAGCTTCCTACCCACCCACTCACTCGTCCCACCAACCACTGTCTGCCCCACCCGTCACAGACACTGTGGATCCGGCATCAGACTCACCAGCCACCTGAGAACTCGTATCGGTGTGGAAGCAAGTCATCCTCGACTCTGAGGGACTGCCTAAGGAGAGATTGGGCTATCACCACTTTTAGCATTAATATGCACGCATGACCATGCTGTACTGATGCACAAGTGGCAGCGTAACCCTACCCCCAGAAAAAGTGAGGACACGATTGCCAGCACTGGCACTGTTAGATGTAACAAGAGTTTAGACAGTATCAGCAACCAATAAGGATTGTAACCCAGTCTGGCGCACTCTGCTAAAATGAGATTTTTCAGCAGTGACCCATCCAATTGTTGTACGCCGCTCATGCAGATCAAGTGCCTTATTGTCTATGAAAAGGAGAACCAATAATAATTTCATTGTTAATTAGAAAGAGCAAGGCTGAGAGTGACCCGGGTTTAAGTAACGTGTAATTAAGGCCAGTATCAGTCAGTGACGACGAACTGGTAGCTGCTGCTAATGTGGGCCCATTCATTGAGCAGCCCCGGATGACAGGGCTTGCTTTAATCTCAAATCCACCTTTCTATAATAGCAGCATTGTCCGTGGACCCCCACACACTGGCCGCCCAGGCCTCTGCGTGCTGGGCCTCCCTTTTATCTGCCCGCCTTTCCCTACTTGCTTGGCCAGTCACAAACATACGGCCATTTTCTGAGGCCCAGGTCAGCTGATTGGATGCTTTCCGAGGCCTTCTGCGCTTCAAAAGTACTTTTGTTCTAAATTCGCTGAGGGTGTCGCCAACATTTATTGCCCATCGCTAATTGCCCTTGAGAAGGTGGTGGTGAGCCGCCTTCTTGAACCGCTGCAGTCCGTGTGGTGAAGGTGCTCCCACAGTGCTGTTAGGGAGGGAGTTCCAGGATTCTGACCCAGCGACGATGAAGGAAGGGCCGATATATTTCCAAGTCAGGATGGTGTGTGACTTGGAGGGGATCATCATCATCACAGGCAGTCCCTCAAGTCGAGGATGACTTGCTTCCACGCCAAAAAGTTCAAAGGTGTTTCAATGAAGGACCTAATATTCCAGGTCCCGAACTACATGTTGAAGGGTGGAAGATGCCTGTGCGTGGATTTTTTTAACGTGGGGTGGTCGTTGCACACCAGCCACCACACGGGCTTGACGGAGCTAGGTCTTGGTCCAGTGACAAGGAGGGGAACATGGAGGTGGTGGTGTTCCCATGCGCCTGCTGCCCTTGTCCTAGGCGGTAGAGGTCGCGGGTTTGGGAGGTGCTGCCGAAGAAGCCTTGGCGAGTTGCTGCAGTGCATCTTGTAGATGGTGCACACTGCAGCCAGGGGGCGCCGGTGGTGGAGGGAGTGAATGTTGAAGGTGGTGGATGGGGTGCCGGTCAAGCGGGCTGCTTTGTCCTGGATGGTGTCGAGCTTCTTGAGTGTTGTTGGAGCTGCACTCATCCAGGCAAGTGGAGAGTGTTCCATCACACTCCTGACTTGTGCCTTGTAGATGGTGGAAAGGCTTTGGAGAGTCAGGAGGTGAGACACTCGCCGCAGAATAGCCAGCCTCTGACCCGCTCTTGTTGCTATGCTATTTTCATTGGATGTAAAGTGCTTTGAGGCGTCCAATGGTCGTGAAAGGCGCTATATAAATGCAAATCTTTCTTTCTTGGCAGGGACTGAGTTGCAATCTGGAACTCACCCATCATTGACGAACACACTGGGGAATAGGCAGGACAGGCTGCTGAGGGAACTAACACAGAATGTGTAGACATTCACGCCATGTCCAGCACTGTGAAAAACTGTGGAGAACAAGAGAAATGTTACTGCCATTACTAATAGTTTTCTTTTATTTACAACATTCTCACAATATGGTAAATAGTAGAATATATACTGCAATTCTATGTCCCTGTAATACACTGCAATATATTCACGATGGATGAGCTAAATAAACAGGTCATTTTCAGGTTGGCAGGCTGTAACTAGTGGGGTACCGCAAGGATCGGTGCTTGGGCCCCAGTTATTCACAATCTATATCAATGATTTGGATGAGGGGACCAATGTAATATATCCAAGTTTGTTGATGATACAAAGCTAGGTGGGAATGTAAGTTGTGAGGAGGACGCAAAGAGGCTTCAAGGGGATATAGGCAGGCCAAGTGAGTGGGCAAGAACATGGCAAGTGGAATATACTGTGGAGAAATGTGAAGTTATCCACTTTGGTGGGAAAAATGGAAAAACAGAGAATTTTTAAAATGGTGATAGATTGGGAACTGTCAGTGTTCAGAGGGACCTGGGTGTCCTTGTATACAAATCACTGAAAGTTAACGTGCAGGTCCAGCAAGCAATTAAGAAAGAAAGGCCAAATGTTGGCCTTTATTACAAGAGGATTTAGCTTAAGAGTAAAGACGTCTTACTGCAATTATATCGGGCCCTGGTGAGACCGCACCTGGAGTATTGTGTACAGTTTTGGTCTCCTTACCTAAGGAAGGATATACTTGCCATAGAGGGAGTGCAACGAAGGTTCACCAGACCGATTCCTGGGATGGGGGGGATTGTCCTATGAGGAGAGATTTAGACTAGGTCTATATTCTCTAGAGTTTAGGAGAATGAGAGGTGATCTCATTGAAACATACAAAGTTTTTACAGGGCTTGACATGGTAGATGCAGGGAGGATGTTTCCCCCTGGCTGAGGAGTCTAGAACCAGGGGTCACAGTCTCAGAATAAGGGGTCGGCCACTTAGGACTGGGATGAAGAGGAATTTCTTCACTCAGAGGGTGGTGAATCTTTTTAATTCTCTGCCCCAGAGGGCTGTGGAGGCTCTGTCGTTGAGTATATTCAAGGCTGTGATTGATATTTTGGACTCTAGGCGAATCAAGGGATATGGGGATAGTGCTGGAAAGTGGAGTTGAGGTAGAAGATCAGCCGTGATCAGCCGAATGGCCTGCTCCTAATTCGTATGTTCTTGGACGGAAAATCACGGTCTCGCTCTAATTTTAAGGTTACGCTTCCTTGTTCTAGTCTCCCTCACCAGAGGAAATAGTCTCTCTCTATCTATCCTTCGGATTTTTTAACCATCATAAAAACCTCAATTAAATCATCCCTTAATCTTCTATACACGAGAGAATGCAAGCCTTGTCTATGCAACCGGTCCTCATAATTTAACCCTTTCAATCCTGGTATCATTCTGATGAATCTGCACTCCAAGGCCACTATATCCTTCCTGAGGTGCCTAGAACAGAAGAGGGTACTCGAGATGGGATCTGACCGGAGCTTTATAGACCTGTAACATAACTTGCACCCCTTTGTATTCCAACCCCCTTTCAATCCATGTATTATAGGAACACAAAGTTCTTGTATATAGCACAGAGTATGGGGTACTGAAGTTGCATGATCAGCCATGGTCAAATTGAATGATGGTGCAGGCTCGAAGGGCCGAATGGCCTACTCCTGCACCTATGTTTTATGTTACTGTGTGCAGTTCTGGCCAACACATTACAGGAGCGGGTACAGAGGAGATTTACGAGGATGTTGCCAGTAGAAGTTCGGCGCTTATACAAGATTGGATAGGCTGGAGTTGTTTTCTTTGGAACAGAGAAGGCTGAGGGGAGACCTAATTGAGGTGTATAAAATTATGAGGGGCCTAGATAGAGTGGATAGAAAGGACCTAGTTCCCTTAGCAGAGGGGTCAATAACCAGGGGGCATTAAAGTAATTGGTAGAAGCATTAGTGGGGATTTGAGGAGAACTTTTTTCACCCAGAGGGTGGTGGGGGTCTGGAACTCACTGCCTGAAAGGGTGGTAGAGGCAGAAACCCTCACCACATTTAAAAATGGATGTGCACTTGAAGTGCCGTAACCGACAGGGCTACGGAACAAGAGCTGGAAAGTGGGATTAGGCTGGATAGCTCTTTGTCGGCCGGCACAGACACAATGGGCCGAAATGGCCTCCTTCCGAGCTGTAACCTTCTGTGATTCCACGATCGCATGATAACACGCTCTCACAAAGGCAGCGCGCAACACCGCGACGGAAGTGAGCGAACCTGCGAGGGCCGCGGCTGACATCGCCACCAAGCGATGGAAGTCCACGGCGGCGTCGAAGGGGATGTAGCGGTTGAGGAAGGTCTCGCGCAGGAAGGTGATGAGGTTGCGGCACATGGTGAGGAGGATGTAGGCGTACATGAAGGAAACGCTCGCTGCCGATCCACGGGACACGATAATGCCGACGTACGTGGTCTGGGGGATCCCGGTTGTCTCCGCATTGATGGCATAGTCTAGACAAAAGAGAAAAGCAAACGTGAGCCAGATGACTAAAGGTGCGGATTGCGTGCACATAGGTAGCTGCTTTCAACTAAATGGACTAGGGCTGGACCAGAGGCCACAATTTCAAGTTAGAGAAAGGCCAGACCTAGGTTAGATGTTTGGAGGTCTTAACCGATAAGGGGTTATGGGTTCTGGGGAGCGGGCGGGTAAGTGGACCTGAGTTCATGATCGGATCAACCATGATCATATTAAATGGCGGAACAGACTCAAGGGGCCGTATGGCCTACTCCTGCTCCTATTTCTTATGAGACTATGAGGTGGTTCTTCTAAGAAAGACTTGGATTTATATAACGCCCTTCACGACCGCCGGAAGACTCAAAGCGCTTCACAGCCAATGAAGTACTTTTGGAGTGTAGTCACTGTTGTAATGTAGCCAATTTGCGCACAGTAAGTTCCCACATACAGCAACGTGATAATGACCCAGATAATTTGTTTTTTTGTTAGGTTGATTGAGGGATAAATATTGGCCCCAGGACACCGGGGATAACTCCCCTGCCCTTCTTCGAAATAGTGCCGCGGGATCTTTTACTCCACCTGAAAGGGCAGACGGGGCCTCGGTTTAACGTCTCATCCGAAAGACGGCACCTCCGACAGTGCGGCGCTCCCTCAGCACTGCACTGGGAGTGTCAGCTCAAGTCCCTGCATAGGCAGCTCGTTTCAACTAAATAGATGAGGGAGGAGCAGGGGGGTCACAATTTCAAGTTAGAGAAAGGCCAGATCGGGGTTAGATGTCAGGAGGTGGGTCTTACCCCAGAGAATGGTGGGCCCCTGGATCAGGCTTCCGTCTCGTGCAGTGGATACTGACTCGCCGATTTCCTTTCAAGCGAGAGCGGGACCTGTTTCTGGCTGGGGCGGAGATTACCTTGTGCAAAAGGCAGGTAACTGCAGGGTCATCGGGATCTCCTGGACTAGTTTCGATCGCCGAGGTGAGGAATTTTCCCGGTGTCTCCCCCCAAATCTCCCTGGGTTTTTATCTGGATTTTTGCGGCATAGCCTGGCTTTGGGTGGGGTGGGGCGTGTTGGGATTCACAGGATATTGCAGTTGTGTGACATGCACCAGAGGATCTTTGCCTGTCCACCATGGTCCGCCATTGTCGGTGTGTTCAGAAGCCTATTCGAGAAGTTGGATCCATTTTTACTGCAGTGGGAGCTATGTTTGTTCAGCTTACAGCGATACATTCACAAATAATGAAGTATAACATTTTAGGTGCAGAGATTCGTGCAGTCTCCGCAAGATCCTGCAAATCCCCTGGCAGGATAGGCGCACTAACGTTAGTGTTCTCACTCAGGCCAACATCCCCAGCATCGAAGCACTGACCACACTTGACCAGCTCTGCTGGGCGGGCCACATTGTCCACATGCCCGACACAAGACTCCCAAAGCAAGCGCCCTACTCGGAACTCCTACACGGCAAACGAGCCAAAGGTGGGCAGAGGAAACGTTACAAGGACACCCTCAAAGCCTCCCTGATAAATTGCAACATCCCCACCGACACCTGGGAGTCCCTGGCCCAAGACCGCCCTAAGTGGAGGAAGAGCATCCGGGAGGACGCTGAGCACCTCGAGTCTCGTCGCCGAGAGCATGCAGAAACCAAGCGAAGGAGCGTGCGGCCAACCAGACTCCCCACCCACCCTTTCCTCCAACCACTGTCTGTCCCACCTGTGACAGAGATTGTAATTCCTGTATTGGACTGTTCAGTCACCTGAGAACTCACTTTTAGAGTGGAAGCAAGTCTTCCTCGATTCTGAGGGACTGCTATGATGATACATACAGATCCTGTCCCCCACACTTCCGACATCACCCACTGTCTAATTCAAATGTCTATGTCACTTAAATAAAATATAAAGGAACTGCAGCAGCCATTTGTAGTCTACAGAAAACTCTCCAAGATCAGAGAGAAAACCAGAGCCACAATATCTGCAAGCTCTTCGTCGAGCATCCCAGCAACAAAGCCGATATTCTCTACTCCAATCTCAATTGCAATTAAAATGTAAATGAATTCACCCAGTGTTTCCTTAACATCAATTTGACGTTGTAGCTCTAAGGGGACCCACACCTATATTTTAGCAGGAAAATAATATGTTCGGTTTCGCATGGAGCATAGGATTACACGGGATATACAGCACAGAAACAGGCCATTCGGCCCAACCAGTCCAAGCCGGCGTTTATGTTCCGTACACTGCTTCTAGCCGTATAATGCCACACATTGACTTACCGTGAGCACTATTAATGGCACATGTGTCACATTCCGAAGTCACACTTCAAAATGTCAAAAGACAGTCATAGAAAATAGGTGCAGGAGTAGGCCAATTGGCCCTTCGAGCCTACACCACCATTCAATATGATCATGGCTGATCATGCAACTTCAGTACCCCATTCCTGCCTTCTCTCCATATCCCTTTAGCCGTAAGGGCCACATATAACTCTGTTTTGAATATACCTAACGAACTGGCCTCAACAACTTTCCATGGTAGAGAATTCCACATGCTCACAACTCTCTGAGTGAAGAAATTTCTCCTCATCTCGGTCTTAAATGGCTTACCCCTTATCCTTAGACTGTAATCCCTGGTTCTGGACTTCCCCAACATCAGGAACATTCTTCCTACATCTAACCTGTCCAATCCCGTCAGAATTTTATATGCTTCTATGAGATCCCCTCTCATCCTTCTAAATCCCAGTGAATATAAGCCTAGTCGACCCAGTCTTTCTTCATATATCAGTCCTGCCATCCCAGGTATCAGTCTGGTGAACCTTCGCTGCACTCCCTCAATAGCAAGAATGCCCTTCCTCAGATTAGGAGACCAAAACTGTACACAATACTCAAGGTGTGGCCTCACCAAGGCCCTGTACAACTGCAGTAAGACCTCCCTGCTCCTGTATTCAATTCCCCTCGCTATGCCATTTGCCTTTTTCTGCTGATTATTCTAACTTCGAGAACCTGGCCTCTCTGAACGGTAGGATGCAGCAGTATACAAGGAGCTGCCAATCTATGGAAAAGTCCCTCAACAATTACTGCTAGTTGACGTCAGGATAGATATACTTAGACCACCCCTCTGCCCCTGTCCCCCGCCCCCTCCCCCTAAGGGAATACTTGAGTTAGTGACCTTAAAAGGGCAGGAGATGTTAAACAGAGCTCCATCTCAGCACCTAAGCATCATAACAATGGTGCAGACTTTCCAGACAATCCATGAACTACATTACAGGAGACCAGCCAGCACGAATGCAAGATTGGACAGAGAATATGAGGAAACTGGTCCTGAGTCAAATATTACACAGAATATTACAGCATAGAAACAGGCCATTCAGCCCAACGGTTCCATGGCGGTGTTTATGCTCCACACAAGCCTCCTCCCACCTTACTTTATCTCAGCCCGCCAACATATCCTCCTAGTCCTGTCTCCCTCGTGTACTTATCTAGTTTCCCCTTAAATGCACCACCGCCATTCGCCTCGGCCATTGCAGGGGGCTGCGAATTCCAAGTCACCTCACCAAGCCATTGGTAGAGGCTCGCCCAGTACTTACGATAGGCTCTTTCCACGAATACACCGGCTGCTATACCGTAAAAGATCAGAACGCAAACTATGTGCCGCCGATAGTTCTCGATGAAGCGCTTGAACTGTTGAACTTTCTGGTGCACTTTGCTCCGGTTGTACTTCTCCCGTTTGGCCTCCGTGTAGGGTCGAGGGCGGAGGTGAAGAGATCTACAAGGAGGCGCAAAGTGCCATTTTATCATGAATGCTCATTCTGTTGATTCGCTTTCTCCTCCCACAACCCACCCATTATTGTTTTCCCTCCTCTCCTGAAGGCACTGGCTCATGAAAGAAAGACCTGCATTTCTATAGCACCTTAAATATGTCTTAAAGTGCTTTACAGCCAATGAAGTACATTTGGAGTGTAGTCACTGTTGTAATGTGGGAAACGCGGCAGCTAATTTGCACACAGCAAGCTCCCACAAATAGCAATGTGTTAATGACCAGATAATCTGTTTTTTTGTTATGTTGATTGAGGGATAAATATTGACCAGGACGCCAGGGATAACTCCCCTGCTCTTCTTTGAAATAGTGTTGTGGGATCTTTTACATCCACCTGAGAGAGCAGACGGGGCCTCAGTTTAACGTCTCATCCGACAGTGCAGCACTCCCTCAGCACTGCATTGGAGTGTCAGCCTAGATTTACGTGCTCAAGTCTCTGGAGTGGGACTTGAACCCATAACCTTCTGACTCAGAGGCGAGGGTGCTGCCCACTGAGCCACTGGCTGGCGCATGGATGGATGTGGTTACCAGAGTGGTGGATGCCTGCCTTTAGGTGGCCATGCCCCATGGGTGAACCCAGGCAGTGAACATCACTAAATCCTCTCAGTGTTGCGCGGCAATAGGGACTGCTTTCACTTTGGCACCGATGACCAGTTAAAACACAAGTTTTTAATCAATAGTCCTCAGGTTGAGGGTGACATTACCGAGGCTGGCTGATTTGTCCCGCCCATCCCTCAATGCTTTTGGGTTTGTACAACTGACCGCCTCACTGGGCCACTTCTGATGGCATTATTAGCCAATCACGAGAGTCTAGACCAGAGGGTTCAGGAGGACAAGGTTCTCTTTCCCAAGGATCAGCAGTTGGGTTTTTGCAATCCGCCGATGGTCATTATCTGTCACTCGCCCACAAATGCTCACACTGATTGAATCCAATGATCGCAAATGCCCGCGATGGGATTGTGAACTCACAGGCCTTCCGTTAGTGCCCCCGGCACTCTGGGATCGCATGGCACCCCTGCTCCACGGTGGTCCGGGTTGGTGCCTGTTTAATTTGCAGAGCCTGCCACGCAGATCCTTCCCTTTCAGTGAGGGAGAGGCCCCTCGGGCACGGCCCAGTGAGCAATGCTGTGAGGTGTCCGTCCCATTAGCCCCCCAGGAAGGAAGTGGAGCGCATGATTTAGCGATCCATTTCCGTCCGGGAGCATTAATACGAATTTTTTGAGTGGACCGAGACTTTAGCGCCCGGCGCTAAGTTTCCCGCCTTTCAAATGTTTGGGGGCGGTAACAAATTTCTTCCCCCATTGCATTCAATTCTCACAAATGCCTGTGGTGGGATTGTGAACGTACAATCTCTGAGGTTGCTGGTCCAGTACCAGCACGCTACTAAAAGCAGATCAACGAGCGCAGGGGGCAAAATGCTCAACTCAGCAGCAATCTACACGGAGTTTGATCTTTGGCACCGGAGATATAAATCTGCAGCGCTGAGGACATTTTAGGGCTAGATTTTTGGCTCGTTTGTCGCCTCTGTTTTCGCCCCGGAGGGGACGTCAATGGCGGCGGTGAGCTCTCCCGGGCAGGCGGCCAGCTCCCAGCGTCCCGCCGTGGATTTTCGGGGCCAATTTCGGTGGGGCACGGAGCAGTACCGCCTGGGAGAGCCGAGCTGGTGTGCAACGACCCCTGGTTGCAACACCAGATCGATTTTTAGCTCCCACCCGGCACGTAGCGCCCCCTAGTGGGAACGCCTGTGAAAGCGAGCAGTCCGACCTATACCGACTGCAGTGAGATAAGTAATGTCCGCCTCAGGTAACTGGATGGTTTGTTTTGTGATTTATGTTGTGATGGCGTGGGCTATGTATGTATTGGGAATGTTTTTGGTGGGGGGGGGTGGGGTCAGGTTTTTTTCTCCCCCCGGGCCTCTCTCAGGGCGCTCTGAGGCCGGCTGTTTAGCTCGGGATTGCTCAGTCGGCCTAGCGCCCTAAGTGCAGTGTGCAACACCTCCCTTAGCGCCCCGCCCCACACTTAGGGCCAATATT
Organism: Pristiophorus japonicus; assembly: GCF_044704955.1. Taxonomy (NCBI): domain Eukaryota; kingdom Metazoa; phylum Chordata; class Chondrichthyes; family Pristiophoridae; genus Pristiophorus; species Pristiophorus japonicus. The sequence goes on from NC_091997.1 coordinate 70,450,551, forward strand.
GCTGACCGAGGCGCAAGCTTTTTCCAACCTTCACCGGCCCTCCGTCATTCAAGCCCCGAAATCTCCAAAGCCAAAAATCCAGCCCTAAAACTCCTTTCCATTTGTTAAAAAAAACCCCACATAAATGTAGAACAGGCCACACAACGAAACAGCACAGAATGCGAGATCCTTACTTCTTGTTCAGCCTGTCTCTGTTTCGGAACTCCTGTCCAACCTGTTCCACGGCAGATTCCGGCATTGTCCTTTCGGTATGTGGAGAACAAGAACGTTATTCATAAGGCACAAGGGAGTCTCTTTCACTCACAAATGAAACGCCAGGTACTGTCAGTGGCACGGGCCGCACTCACAAGGCAAGGGGAAACCGCAACCTTGTTTGTGGATTAGTCGGATCAGTTGTTCGAGATTAGCATTCCTAACGCGGTGCTCCTGATTTTCTGGCCGTTACACGTAATCCTCAGAAAATCAGGCACAATAGCAATAGTTGCTCTCCTTCCCTAATTCTCCGATCGAGCAAAGCCCTCACACCAGGATTGCAGCTTTGTGATTATGAATTTAAATTTATTCGATCTCGGGGTGTGGCCGGCATTTATTGCCCATCCCTCATTGCCCCTTGAGAGGGAGGTGGTGAGCCGCCATTACACGGGGCAGGTTGAGAGTCAACCACATTGCTGTGGGTCTGGAGTCACATATAGGCCCAGACGGGTAAGGGCGGCAGATTTCCTTCCCCTAAGGGACGTTAGTGAACCAGATGGGCTTTTACGGCAATCCGGCAGTTTCATGGTCACCATTACTGGCACGAGCTGGCGTGGTGGGATTTGAACTTGGGTCTCCCGCCCATTAGTCCGGGCACCTGGGTTATTTGTCCAGTAACATAACCACCATGCTACCATTCCCGAATATTTACCCTAGCATACATTGTCTAACGGAGAGAATATAAAATGGAATCCTGGCGTGTGCCAACGAAATCTGACCTGGATAAAAGTGCTGCTGATAACCCGAGATGGTTTGATTATACTCGTCAGCAATAAGGATGTGGGGAGGAATGAAACCTGCCTGCAGTTGGAATTTGCTCCGTCTGATTTGCATCCAACGAGTCTTCACTTAAACTTAGGGGCTGGGGAGGGGAAGTATGTAGTCATGATCCTCTGGCTATCAATGGTTGGGGCAGGCTTGATTAGCCAACTGGTCCTTTCCTGCCCGACAATTCCTTATCTTTGTCAAGTACAAACTAATTTTCAGCGCTCCCTCAGCACTGCACTGGGAGTGTCAGCCTAGATTATTTGCTCAACTTTCTGGGGTGGGCTTTGAAACCACAATCTTCTGACTCAGGCGAGGGTGCTGCCCACTGAGCCATTGGCTGACACTTCGATGCAACAACAGTCAGCATTTTCTGACATAGCCACAGCAACTGCGCTTCAAAAGTAATGGATTGTGAAACCCTTTGGGATATCCTCGGAACAGGAGGCACTCTGTAAATGCCAAGTTCTTTTTGATAAACTTGAAGTATTTACTCACTTGTATGGATTTGTTTTGATGAAAGAGACCCTGTTGAACTTAGTAGATTTATCTCGGATATCCATACCTGAAACAGCAGAGGTCAACATCAAATACAACTTGGAATTAATGACAAGGAAAGGAAAGAGATTTGGGAGTTACAACCTTGAAAGTAGATAACCACAAGGAGAGCTCATAAAGGTAAATAAAATAGCAAGCAAAAATATAGATAAGTCTGGAACACTACTTCACATTAGCGACGTAAGGACATGGGTTACAAATTAGCAAGAGGAACATTTTGGATTGCGATCAGGCAGTGCTTCTTCTCGCAAAGAGTGACCAACTTATAGTCAGAAATGTAAATTAGTTACTAATAAATCCCAGAGGGAATTCAGGAGAAACTGCCTTTCCCAGAGAGCGGTGAGAATGTGGAACTCGCTGCCACAGAGAGTGGTTGAGGCAAATAGTATCGATACATTTAAGGAGAAGCTGAATAAACACATGAGGGAGAAAGGAATAGAAGGATATGCTGATAGGGTGAGATTAGTGTACAAAATTAAGGCATGGGGGTGATGAATTGACGTGGATAGAGAACTGGTTGGCAGACAGGAAGCAAAGAGTGGGAATAAACGGGTCCTTTTCAGAATGGCGGGCAGTGACTAGTGGGGTACCGCATGGTCCAGTGCTGGGACCCCAGCTATTTACAATATACAGTGATGAGTTGGGCGAAGGAATTGAATGTAATATCTCCAAGTTTGCAAATGACACTAAGCTGGGTGGCAGTGTGAGCTGTCAGGAGGATGCTAAGAGGCTGCAGGGTGACTTGGATAGGTTAGGTGAGTGGGCAAATGCATGGCAGATGCAGTATAATGTGGATAAATGTGAGGTTATCCGCTTTGGTGGCAAAAACAGGAAGGCAGATTATTATCTGAATGGTGACAGATAAGTAAAAAGGGGAAGTGCAACGAGACCTGGGTGTCATGGTACATCAGTCAAATGCAGGTACAGCAAGCAGTAAGAAAGCAAATGGCATGCTGGCCTTCATACCGAGAGGATTTGAGTATAGGAGCAGGGAGGTCTTACTGCAGTTGTACAGGGCCTTGGTGAGACCACACCTTGAGTATTGTGTGCAGTTTTGGTCTCCTAATCTGAGGAAGGACATGCTTGCTATTGAGGGAGTGCAGTGAAGGTTCACCAGACTGATTCACGGGATGGCGGGACTGACATATGGAGGAAGACTGGATCGGCTAGGCTTATACTTACTGGAATTTAGAAGAGTGAGAGGGGATCTCATAGAAACATATAAAATTATGACGGGACTGGACAGATTAGATGTAGGAAAAATGTTCCTGATGTTGGGGAAGTCCAGAACCAGGGGTCACAGTCTAAGGATAAGTGGTAAGCCATTTAGGACTGAGATGAGGAGAACCTTTTTCACCCAGAGAGTCCAGTTCGTTGGATATATTCAAAAGGGAGTTAGATGTGGCCCTTACGGCTAAAGGGATCAAGGGATATGGAGAGAAGGCAGGAAAGGGGTACTGAAGTTGAATGATCAGCCATGAACTCATTGAATGGTGGTGCAGGCTCGAAGGGCTGAATGGCCTGCTCCTGCACCTATTTTCTATGTTTCTATGAAGAGGGGTGGGAGGAGGTGTGTGTGGAGTTTCTGTACTGTAAATTCTGTATAACAAGGTCAGCATTTTTGTTCCTCGTTATAAGGTGAGGTCAAATATAACAACAATAGCAGCAATTTGCAATTATATAGCGCCGTTAATGTAGAAAAACATCCCAAGGCTCTTCATAGGAGCCTAATCAGAACTTAATCTGACACCGTGTCACAAAAGGAGAGATTCGGACAAAAGCTTGGTCAAAGAGGTAGGTTTTAAAGGAGTAGAGAGAGGTGGAGAGGTTTAGGGAGGGAGTTCCAGAGCTTGGGGCCCAGGCAGCTGAAGGTACGGCCGCCGATGGAGGGGGCGAAGGGAATCGGCGTGTGCAAGAGGCCAGAACGATCCCGTTTGTGGCTCTGGTCTCGCTGCCTCACACACCAACCGTGAGCGAGAGGGCGGATGAGTGATTGGTTCCGCAGTCTGCACCAGAACGGTCTGGCAAGCCGACACCTGTCCCGTTTGCGAGGAGGCACCAGGCCGCTGCCTTTTCACCGTCCCACGCAGCCAGGCTGAGATCAGGAACCCCTGGCTAGATTGCTCCTTTATTTTCTGCCTCTTTATTTTCTGACCTTTCACGGTGAGCTGAGCAAACTGCAGCTCGTCGCCATGGTCACGGAACAAGTAGTGAAAGTCCTCCCAGGTTAAGTCCTCCTTGTCCTGGAACCCTGCTTCCTTGAACAGCGAGTCCATGACCTCCTTCGCCTGCGCTTTGGATAGACAGTTATTGGAGATCTCAATGAAGGACCTGGAGGAACAAAGCATCAATGATACCCGTGTCCACTAAAGCAAAACCAGGCTCACGATCGAACCATCCGTTCTCAGAAAAAAATGTCAATTGCAAGTGAAAACATTCCAGGATAATTTTGTAACACAAAGTACATCTTTATTTTTTAAGAGAAGCATTATATTACCATTACACTATTGCCTTCTGCGATATAAATATGGACTATAGGGAGAAACTTATGCGAGGACCGCCCTGGTCATCTGTTGTAACCTAGGTGTTGGAACGGCCATAGTATGCCTTTCCTTTATAGAATCATAGAAATTTACAGCACGGAAGGAGGCCATTTCGGCCCATTGTGTCCGTGCCGGCCGACAAAGAGCTACCCAGCCTAATCCCACTTTCCAGCTCTTGGTCTGTAGCCCTGTAGGTTACGGCACTTCAAGTGCGCATCCAAGTACTTTTTAGATGTGGTGAGAGTTTCTGCCTCTACCACCCTTTCAGGCAGTGAGTTCCAGACCCAGACCCCCACCACTCTCTGGGTGAAGAAATTTCCCCTCAAATCCCATCGAACCCTCCTACCAATTACTTTAAATCTGTGCCCCCTGGTTGTTGACCCCTCTTGAACCTTGAAAATGATATTCAGGCATTTTATAACAATAGGCCTGAATTTGCGGCCGCTATTGGTGCGTACGAGATGCGCACGTGCCCACAGGGTCCCCGCACGTCCCGGGGTTAGGTATGCAAAGCGCATGCGCTTACACCTGGAACTTGCAATCTGTCAAGAATCCACATTGACGGATTCACCACATCTGAAAGCAAAGGGCCTCCACAGGCGGAGAGTTGGGCTATTTGCCCGATGTCTGCCCAGCGAATGCCCCGACATTCCTATCCCCCGGTAAAGAGCAGGAGGATAAGGCTTGCTTTTACCAGCATCAGAGTGTTAAAAAATAGAAAAATAAAATGTTGTCATTCATTTAAATATTAAAAGCCCTGTCCAATAAGGTAAGCTTATTTTTAGTCCTGTTAAAACATATTGGGCCAACAATTCCGGCCTCCCCAGGTCTTTACGGAGTTCCTACGGACCCGGGAAGGCATCGGAAATACCAGTTTCCAGCGCTCAATGCGCATGTGCTGGCAACCAGCATTTCCGATCTGTCAAATTTCTGGCTCGGCAGATCGTAGCCAGATCGGGAGCGAGGACACTTGTAAGTGGAAATTTCCAATATTTACGCTTACAAATGTCTTCAAAAATCTTGTGCCTGAAAAAGCAGGCACATAGCCTACTGTTACAGGTGCAAGTGTTTTAAAAAAACTCAAAAACATCTAAAAATAAAATTATTAAAACATATTTTATCATTAAAAACCCTCCCCACAACGGTAAGTTTATTTTAAAAAACATTTTTAAAAATCGGGAAATTATTTTTTTTAAGGCATTAATAACTTTAATTTAAATGAATGTAGTGTCATTATTTTCTATTTTTATTAGTGTTTTGGGTGTTTGGGGCTGTGTTTTGGGTGTTTCGCGCTCTATCACAATCATAGTAATAGGAGTTTAGGACCCTGCGGAACTCCTATTACTATGATACTTTACCTGATTGGCTGCCCAGAGCCATGTGACTGCAGCTGTAGGCCTGCGCACGCGCCAACGTGCACGCGTTGCGACTGGCAATCAGGAGAGGCCTCAGCATCGGAAAGTCAACCGTGGACAGCAGCTTAAGGTAGGTGCGTACCTTTTCTCTAAAATGCCCGCGGGCCAGCCAAACCGGAATTTCAGGGCCATTTTTTTAAAATTCTAAAAAATATATTTTTGTATAAAATATTTAATTAAATTGCATTTTCATTAATTTTAAACATTTAATGTGCTTTTTTAAAATGCATTTAATATGTTTGTGTGTTTTCGGGCAGCTCCGTAGAAACGGAATCACCATCAGTACGAATGGAGATCCCCTACTCTGAGAGGTCGGGCCAGCCCATGTGATCCCAGGGATGTGTACGAAGCCCATACGTACCTGGGATACGTGGGCCTCTGTGCAGGCCTTCGCAGAGAGGCCCAGGACCACAAGTCGCCGAATCTGCAGGACCACCGGGTATTTTGGTGGGAAATCTTTTTGTGGTTGGAGACATCCGCCCGCGGGAAGCTTCCGACCGGAAAATTCTGGGCCATGGTTTGTGTGGGTTTTAGAACGGCCTACTTTACCAAACTTAGAAGGGCTTCAGGTTGCCTGAAAAATGTGCGTTTACCTCAACAGTATAGAAAATTCCTCTTTTGACAGGAATCCATTTCCATCTACATCGTACATCCGGAACATGAGCTTGGATTTCTCTTCAGGCGACCCTGCAAACAAAGTACAGGAAAAATTATTTTAACTATTTAATTTCTTACAAAAAAAATTAGCAAAGAACAACAACAACTTGTATTTATATAGCGCCTTTAAAGTAGTAAAACGTCCCAAGGTGCTTCACAGGAGTGTTGGAACACAACATTTGACACCGAGAACATGTTCGGGGGTAGTCCAAATTGTCCAAATCATTGCAGCACTCCGGTATTCACAAGTTCATCTTTAGTCAAAAGTCTTTCACAAACACCGGATGCTCCAAAGCGCTTTACAGCCAATTAAGTACTTTTGGAGTGTACTCACTGTTGTAATGTGGGAAACGTGGCAGCCAATTTGCGCACAGCAAGCTCCCACAAACAGCAATCTAATCATGGCTAGATAATCTGTTTTTTAGTGATGATGATTGAGGGAGAAATATTGGCCCCAGGACATCGGTGATAATTCCCCTGCTCTTCTTCAAAATAGCATCTCTTACGTCCACCTGAGAGGGCAGACGGGGCTTCAGTTTAACAGCTCACCCGAAAAACAGCACCGCCGACAGTGCAGCACTCCCTCAGCACGGCACTGGGAGCGTCAGCCTAGATTTTTATGCTCAAGTTCCATGGAGTGGGATTTGAACCCACAACCTGCTGATTCAGAGGTGAGAGAGTGCTGCCCACTGAGCATAGCAAGCAATTAAGCAAAGTAAAGGCGATTGAAATCAGTATCAAACTCAGGTTGGGAACTCTTCCTTACTGGAAGTGGCAGTGGATTGTACTTTAACAGTGAGGGGGAATTTTATGGGTATGTACCACAGGGATACTTAAACCTCCTCCTCAGTTAAGAGGTGAGTTTTCCAATCATCTTCCCTTCGCATTTAACAGCTCTCCTCAGGTGTTGCGTATTTTTATTGAGAAATATCGGGCTAAATGCCAACACTCACAAGTTTTTTTTAAATGCTTTTGATTCATGTTGCATTTAAACATAGCTTTACGTGTCCTGTGTGACAGCACAAAGGACAGCACAAATTGGAAATACCTTGTGCACTGCTCCGCAAGATCTTACCCCACTAATGCCAATTTACTCTCATTCAATCTGATTCTTTATCAGCCAACCTAGCCAGGTATTGGTGACCCTGTGAACACGACACAAGGACAGTGTCAACCAATGGCTCAGTGGGAAGCACTCTCTTGCCTCTGAGTCAGAAGGTTGTGGGTTCAAGTCCCACTTAAGCACAAAAATCTAGACTGACACTCCCAGTGCAGCGCTGAGGGAGTGCTGCATTATTGGAGGTGCCATCTTTCAGATGAGATGTTAAACCAAGAATCTACCCTCTTAAGTGAATGTAAAAGATCCCATGGTACTATTTTGAAGAAGAGCATGGAATCTATCCCTGGTGTCCCAGCAAAAATGTATTCCTCAATCGAAAAAACAGATTATCTGGCCATTGTCACATTGCTGTGTGTGGGTGCCGTGTTTCCCACATGACAACAGTGATGACACTCCAAAAGTACCTCATTGGCTGTAAAGCACTTTGAGACGTCCAGTTGGTCATGAAAGGCGCTATATAAATGCAAGTCTTTCTTTTTCATTTTTCATAAGAGAAAACAGGAAAGGGCCATTTAGCCCCTTAAGTGCACTCCTGAAATAGAAGAGAAAATGCTCAGCGGGTCAGGCAGCATCCGTGGAGAGAGAAACAGAGTTAACGTTTCGGGTCAACGACCTTTTGTCAGAACCCTGAATGCAGTCCTCAATCATAGGCTCTCAACGCCCCTATAACTCAATGCTTCCTTCCTAACTTCATGCCAATCAATCAAACTGATTAATATCTATAACCTCTTTACCAACTGGTATTGATCTAGTTATTTTTTTTAAACTATCAACTGACCCTGAATTAGTGACTTTTTCTGTTAGTCTGTTCTACATTTGATGCCACGCATCGTGAGTTAAAATAGTCGGCCATTCGGCCCCTCGAACCTGCTTCGCCATTCAATAAGATCAGGGCTGATCTGATCTTGGGCTCAACTCCACTTCCCTGCCCGCTCCCCATAACCCTTGACTCCCTTATCGTTCAAAAATCTGTCCAGCTCCACTTTAAATATGTCCAATGACCCAGCCTTCTCTGGGGTAGAGAATTTCAAAGATTCACATTCAGCAATCCATGAAAATGAATTTCGGAAAACGAATTTTAGAACATCATTTATCAGGAAGTAGTGGTTTGTTGACGTACGTTTGACAATTTCATTGCAGCAAATCTCTATGGGATCCAATAATCGAGAAACAAAGTGGGTTTTTAAACCGTAAGATTTTCCTTTTACCTTTCATGAATATGATTAAAATATCAATGAACTCCCGGAAGGACAGGTAACCATTCCCATCTTTGTCTGCGAGTGAAAACATCTGCTCCACAAACATGGAATCATCCTTTAGTCCCAACGCGTCGGCAAACTCCACACGTGTCAGCTCACAGTTCAGGGACTCTCTCGTTTTCCGGGAGATCTCAGTGTTGAAATCCCCAGCATCTGATCTGTCAATCTCCAGAACCTAAGAGTAGATTTAAAACAAAAGAGGGACTTGCATTTATATAGCGCCTATCACAACCACTGGACGTCTCAAAACGCTTTACTGCCAATGAAGCGCTTTTTGAAGTGTAGTCACTGTTGTAATGTGGGAAATGCAGCAGCCAATTTGAACACAGCAAGCTCCCACAAACAATAATGTGATAATGGTCAGATAATTTGTGATGTTGGTTGGGGGACAAAAATTGGCCACGTCACTGGGGATAACTCCCCTGATCTTCTTCGTAATAGTGTCGTGGGATCTTTTACATCCAACCTGAGAGGGCAGACGGGGCCTCGGTTTAACGACTCATCCTAAGGAGTGCAGCACTGGGAGTGTCGGCCTCGATTTTTGGGCTCAAGTCGCCGGAGTGGGACTCAAAGGATGAGGTGGTATAATTTGGTCTGAGGGAGTTTGTGCTAAGATGGGCGGGTGGGTAGGAAAATCAGCCGGAGCTGTCACTACTGGTCCTTATCCATTGAGCCCCCCCCTTTACAGCTCACGTGTGTGGACATCAAGTGAGGAAAGGCTGAACCTTGCCCGTGACGCACCTCACAATCACACTGCTTCGTGAACCTCACTATCTAGTCTCACAAGTGAAGTATGGACATTGGGCCTGGGACCGGAGGGCTCTGTGTATCTACAGAAGCCTTCTCCAGTACCAGTTATGTCTTCCTGACAACAATGCGGAGGAATCGAATATGAAAGCGACTCCCTTCGTACTTGTGCGAACACCCGTCGGAAAAACGTATCCAAAATCTTGCTCCGCTGTTGTTTAGTAACCGCTTCTTTCAATATTGTTTTCTGACTCATCTCGTTCAGGCGCAGTCGTATCTCATTGCCCTCCAGGTGACCTCTCAGCTGTTCAATGAAATCATGACGATCTTCTTCTGTATCGAAGAACAGTACCTAGTAGAAGCAAAAAGAGCCCAAATTATACAGCCACTGATAACATCACCGTGCTGGACTTTCACAGACTTTGGCAGAAATAATAGAAGAGCAAATTATAATTTAAATGGAGAAAAATTGCAAAGTGCTGCAATACAGAGGGACCTGGGGGTCCTTGTGCATGAAACACAAAAAGTTAATATGCAGGTACAGCAAGTAATCAGGAAGGCAAATGAAACGTTGGCCTTTATTGCAAGGGGGATAGAGTATAAAAGCAGAGAAGTCCTGCTACAACTGTACAGGGTATTGGTGAGGCCACACCTGGAGTACTGCGTACAGTTTTGGTCTCCGTATTTAAGGAAGGATATACTTGCATTGGAGGCTGTTCAGAGAAGGTTCATGACGTTGATTCCGGAGATGAGGGGTTTGACTTATGAAGATAGGTTGAGTAGGTTGGGCCTATACACATTGGAGTTCAGAAGAATGAGAGATGATATTGAACTTATAAGATAATGAGGGGGCTCGACAAGGTGGATGCAGAGAGGATATTTCCAGTCAAAGGGGAAACAAAAACTAGGGGACATAGTCTCAGAATAAGGGGCCGCCCATTTAAAACTGGGATGAGGAGAAATTTCTTCTCAGAGAGTTGTAAATCTGTGGAATTCGCTGCCTCAGAGAGCTGTGGAGGCTGGGTCATTGAATATATTTAAGGCGCAAATAGACAGATTTTTGAACGATAAGGAAGTCGAGGGTTATGGGGAGTGGGCAGGGGAGTGGAGCTCAGCCCGTGATCAGATCAACCATGATCTTATTGAATGGCGGAGCAGGCTCGAGGGGCCAACTGGCCGACTCCTGCTCCTATTTCTTATGGTCTTATCTTATGTTGTACCACCTTTCCCTGTGGCAAGATTAATTTTGTTAAACGCATGAAAGCTTGTTTCTTTTAAAATGCATTCACGGGATGTGGGCGTCGCTGGCAAGGCCGGCATTTATTGCCGATCCCTAATTGCCCCGTGAGAAGGTGGTGGTGGTAAGCCGCCTTCTTAAACCGCTGCAGTCCGTGTGGTGAAGGTACTCCCACAGCGCTGACTTTGCCGCAGCGGTTTGGTGCTGTGTAAGGAAATTTCGGGGTAAAAGACCTCAAATTGCAGCAACTCCAGTGGTGCTGCATCCACTTACCAGATCATATTCCTCGGGCACCTTAAGCAGCAGGACCCTGAGGTCATTGTTTGATTTGATAACGTCCATGTCCTTAGTGAGATTAATAATGCGGATGGGTGTCCGTTTGCTATCCAAAACTTTGATACATTTTTTGTCATCCAGATAAAGATCAACAGGTCGGAATGGTTCATTGGGACCTTGCCATTCAGAGGCTGGGGGTTGAAACCAAAACCAGGATAAGCTTCATTTTGCAACTTAACTTTCAGAAACTGGTATTTGAAACAACATATCACATATCCAAAGGATTCATGGACCCACCACCCCATCGCCCCTTGACTCCAATTTATTATAGAAACATAGAAATTAGAAGGAGGCCATTTTTGCCCACCGTGTCCACGTCGGCCGACAAAGAGCTGCACGGCCCTCGGTCAGCAGCCCTGAAGGTTACAGATAAACCTATCAACAATGAACAATGGCAGAAAGGCAAAGAGCACCCGGCCCAACCAGTCCGCCCCACACAACTGCAACACCCCTCACACTGAAACATTCTACACTCCGCCCCATCCAGAGCCATTTGATCCCCTGGGAGAGGAAAAAAAAACAGATAAAAACCAAGGCCAATTGGGGAAAAAAATCTGGAAAAATTCCTCTCCGACCCATCCAGGTGATCGAAACTAGCCCAGGAGATCGCTCTGGCCGTATTAGATTCCCTAAAGTACCATCGTATTTGCGCCAGCCAACAAGAGGTCATCCAGTCTAATCCCACTTACCAGCTCTAGGTCCGTAACCCTGCAGGTTACGGCACTTCAAGTGCCCGTCCAAGCACCTTTTAAATGTGGTGAGGGTTTCTGCATCCACCACTCTTCCATCAGTGTGTTCCAGACCCCCACAACCCTCTGCTTGAAGAAGCTTCTCCTCATATCCCCTCTAAACCTTCCACCAACCACCTTAAACCTATGCCCCCTCGTAATTGACCCCTCCACCAAGGGAAATAGGCCCTTGCTATCCACTACATCCAGGCCCCTCAAAATTTTATACACCTCAATGAGGTCTCCCCTCAGCCTCCCCTGTTCAAAGGAGAACAAACCCAGCCTATCCAATCTGTCCTCACAACTAAGATTCTCCATTCCAGGCAGCATCCTCGTAAAACTCCTCTGCACCCTCTCCAGTGCAATCACGTCCTTCCTATAATACGGCGACCAGAACTGCACACAGTATTTCAGCTGTGGCCTAACCAGTGTATTGTACAATTTAAGCATAACCTCCCTGCTCTACCTACCAATAGATTGATATCCTCCTGTAGTCCTCTTCATTATCAACCAGACAGACAATTTTAGTGTCATCTGCAAACTTCTTAATCATACCCCCTATATTCAAATCTAAATTATTGATTTATACCTCAAAAGCAAGGGACCCAGTACTGAGCTTGCGGAACCCCACTGGAAACATCCTTCCAATCACAAAAACATCCATCAACCATTACCCTTTGCTTCCTACCTCTAAGCCAATTTTGGATCCAACTTGCCACTTTGCCCTGGATCCCATGGGCTTTTACCTTCGTGACCAGTCTACCATGTGGGACCTTATCAAAAGCTTTGCTAAAGTCCATATACACTACATCGTCCGCACTACCCTCATCGAAATTCCTGGTTACCTCCTCAAAAAATACAATCCGGTTAGTCAAACACGATCTTCCCTTAACAAATCCATGCTGACTGTCCCTAATTAATCCGTGCCTTTCTAAATGTAGGTTTATCCTGTCCCTCAGGACTTTTTCTGATAATTTTCCCACCACTGAGGTTAGGCTGACAGGCCTGTAATTACTCGGCCTATCCCTTTCTCCCTTCTTAAACAAGGGCACCACATTAGCAGTCCTCCAGTCCTCCGGCACCATGCCTCCCTGATAAAGTGCAACATCCCCACCTGAGAATCCCTGGCCAAAGACCGACCTAAGTGGAGGAAGAGCATCCGGGAGGGCGCTGAGCACCTCGAGTCTCGTCGCCGAGAGCATAAAGAAACCAAGCGCAGGCAGCGGAAGGAGCGTGCGACCAACCTGTCCCACCCTCCCTTTCCCTCAATGACTATCTGTCCCACCTGTAACAGAAACTGTAATTCCCATATTGGACTGTTCAGTCACCTGAGAACTCACTTTTGAAGTGGAAGCAAATCTTCCTCGATTTCGAGGGACTGCCTATGATGACGATGACCATGCCTGAATCCAAAGAGGATTGGAAAATGATGGTCAAGGCCTCTGCTATTTCCTCTTTTGCTTCGCTCAACATTATGGGCAATGACACTGCCGACATGTTATAAAGTCAGTTCATGTTGTGCCCAAGTTAGATATAAATGAAACAGCAAAGAAGCCGCGAGACCCAAGCAGAGTAAGAGAAAAGAGCCTCAGCTATGTTGGGTTAGAACGCGGGCAGGGGGTGAAAGGAAAATAGGGTAACTGCACTAACCCTGCACTCCCAGCAGGTCCCCACTCCTGAATGTTGCACAGTTTGGACACAGGGTTATGTCACTCTAGTCCCAATTCTTTGACTCAAATTCTCTTCAAAACAAAGAATGGCTTCCATGCATACAGCACCTTTCATGACCACCGGACGTCCCAAAGCGCTTTTGGAGTGTAGTCACTGTTGTAATGTGGGAAACACCACAGCCAATTTGTGCACAGCAAGCTCCCACAAACAATACTGTTGTAATGACCAGATAATTTTTTTTTTAGGGATGTTGATTGAGGGATAAATATTGGCCCCAGGACACCGGGGATAACTCCCCTGCTCTTCTTCGAAATAGTGCCGCGGGATCTTTTACGTCCACCTGTGAGAGCAAACAGGGCCTCGGTTTAACATCCCATCCGAAAGACGGCACCTCCGACAGTGCAGCACTCCCTCAGTACTGGCACTGGAGTGACAGCCTAGATTTTTGCGCTTGGGTCTCTGAAGTGGAGCTTGAACCTATTGTGTTCCTAACACAGATGAGACTGCACACAGGGAGGTTAAAGTAACAGTGACCTCAGTCTTTAATAAGACATTCCAGAGTGAGGAACAGGTCTTAGGGGCTGGCTTATATACTGTGCTCCCATGGGATGCTGGGATCCCTTGGGACTTCAGGGGATGGGCTCCCTCGTGGTGGAACATGGGAGTGCATGCTTTACAGATACACAAGAGAACCCACAACCTCCTGACTCGGAGGCAAAGGTGCTACCAATCAAATGCGGCTCCCCATTGGAACCAACTGTCCCACTCGCTCAGAACACAATGGCGTTTCCTTCCCACCCCCTCAGCAGCCACGACGAGGGGCTAACGCACACGCTGTTCGACAGGCTCAAACTTCCTAATTCTCTGTTTGAATCTAAAGACCCAATTACCGTTGCAATACTCAGTTCCGCTACGATTCGCTCCCTTATCTCCTTTCCCAAAAGGTTTGTGCAGGAGGTGTAACGGAATTGATGATGTAATAAATGGGTACAATGCACCAACGGGAATCTTTGCAACTATTTCAAGGCGCTCTTCACCTTATTCTCCTCCCAGAGATTTAAAAGTTATCGCCATCGTCTACTCACGAAAAGTTCCACTTTCAAATAAGGTCAGAGAGGTCAGAGGACTGGCTGAGCCGCAACTGGTTCTGCGTAACTTTAATTTGGCAAGGAGACCAATAACAACAGCAACTTGCATTTATCTAGCGCCTTTAATGTTGTAAAACGTCCCAAGGTGCTTCACAGCAGTCAGTGTTGTGAGACAAAACAAATAAATTTGACACCGAGCCACTCAAGAAGGAATTACGGCAGATGAACAAAAGCTCGGTCAAAGAGGTCGGTTTTAAGGACCTTCTTGAAGGAGGAAAGAGAGGCGGAGAGGTTCAGATAGGAAGTTCCAGAGCTTGGGGCCCAGGCAACAGAAGGCACGGCCACCGATGGTTGAGCGATTATAATCAGGGATGCTCAGGAGGGCAGAATTAGAGGAGAGCAGACATCTCGGGGGGGGGGGGGGGGTTGTGGGGCTGGAGGAGATTAGAGAGATAGGGAGGGGTGAGGGCCATGGAGGGATCTGAAAACAAGGAGGAGGATTTTGAAATCGAGACATTGCTTAACCAAGATAATCATGGGAATAAAAGGACACAGCTCCCTTATTCGAGGTGTTCAGAAATCGAAGCAGATTTTTTGTCCTTAGAACAGAAGATAGACACAAGCGAGTGTTGCATTACCTTTGATTCCTGATCCAAACTCAGTCTTCCGTATTACAGACTCGTGTCGGCTTCTCCTTTGTAGTTTCTTAAACTGAGTTTTACGGTAAAATGCTACAGCATACGCCGGGATCAGACACACTGGGGAAATAAAATAATCCCTTTATAAATCAGTAAATTCTTTCATAAATAAAGCCTGACCCAGAATTATTTTCTACTCAGCATGGATGCAGAGTGAAGGATCGTTAAATATGTAATTTATTAGAAACATAGACATTTACAATGCAGAACGAGGCCATCTCGGCCCATCGTATCTGGGAAAATTCCTCTCCTTATTGAGAAAGACCTTGCATTTATATAGTTCCTTATGTGTCCTCTAGAAATCTTGTCTTACACCCAATGAATTCCTTTTGTAGTGAAGTCACTGATTGTAATGTGGACAAACTTGACGACAGAAAAGACTTGCATTTATATAGTGCCTTTCAGGACCACGGGACGTCCCAAAGAGCTTTACAGCCAATGAGGTACTTTCTGAAATGTCATTGCTGTTGTAATGTAGGAAAAGTGCACAGCAAGCTCCCACAAACAGAAATGTGAAAATGACCAGATAATATTTTTTCGTGAGGTTGGTTGAGGAATAAATATTGGCCAGGACACCGGAGAGAATCCCCCCTGCTCTTCTTCAAAACAGTGCCATGGGATCTTTTTATGTCCAGCTGAGAGAGCAGACGGGGCCTCGATTTAACGTCTCATCTATGCGGGGCGGACTGGTTGGGCTGGGTGCTCTTTCCCTTTCCTCCATTGTTCATTGTTCATAGGTTTATATGTAACCTTTAGGGCTGCTGACCGAGGGCCGTGTGGCTCTTTGTCGGCCGGCGCGGACACGAATGGGCCAAAATGGCCTCCTTCTGCGCTGTAAATTTCTATGTTTCTATCTGAAAAATGGCACAATATTCCATCTTAGGCCTAACCAGTGATTTGGCATAACTTCCTTACTTTTGTACTCTATTCCTCTATTAATGAAGCCAAGGCTCCCCTATGCCTTTTTAACAGTTTTCTCAACTTCTAATGCCACCTTGAAAGATTTGTGCAGATTCATCCCCAGGTCCCTCTGTTCCTGCACCCCATTTAATAGTGTGCCATTTAGTTTATATTGTCTCTCCTCATTCGTCCTTCCAAAATGCACCATTCCACACTTGTCTTTGGTCGTACTGGTCACGCATGTGTCAGCTGCGGCTCAGTGGATAGAATTTTTCCTCTGAGTCAGAAGGTTGTGGGTTCCCAAAGCAAACGCTCTACTCAAATCTCCTACACGGCAAGCGAGCCCCAGGAGGCAGAGGAAATGTTTCAAGGACACCCTCAAAGCCTCCTTGATAAAGTGCAACATCTCCACCGGTACCTAGGAGTTCCTGGCCCAAGACCGCCCTAAGTGGAGGAAGTGCATCTGGGAGGGCGCTGAGCACCTCAAGTCTCGTCACCGAGAGCATGCAGAAATCAAGCGCAGGCAGTGGAGGGAGCGTGCGGCAAACCAGTCCCACCCAACCTTTCCTTCAACCACTGTCTGTCCCACCTGTGACAGAGACTGTAATTCCCATATTGGACTGTTCAGTCACCTGAGAACTCACATTTAGAGTGGAAGCAAGTCTTCCTCGATTTCGAGGGACTGCCTACGATGATGATGAGATGGGTTCAAGTCCCACTCCAGGGACTTAAGCGCATAAATCTAGGCTGACACTCCCAGTGCAGTGCTGAGGGAGCGCTGCACTGTCGGAGGTGCTGTCTTTCAGATGAGACTTTAAACCGAGGCCCCGTCTGCTCTCTCAGGTGGACGTAAAATATCAAATGGCACTATTTCGAAGAAGAGCAGGGGAGTTCTTCCTGGTGTCCTGGGGCCGATATTTATCCCTCAATCATCATAACAAAAACAGTTTATCCGGTCATTTATCACATTACTGTTTGTGGGAGCTTGCTGTGTGAAAATTGGCTGCCTCGTTTCCCACATTACAACAGTGACTACACTCCAAAAGTACTTAATTGGCTGTAAAGCGCTTTGAGATGTCCGGTGGTCATGAAAGGTGCTATATAAATGCAAATCTTTCTTTATGTACGAGAACAGAAAACCGTGGCTATTTGTTAATAATTGAAGGGCTCCCAATGTTCCCCCCCGCCCCGCCGGCCTTAATTTTAAATTTGGGTGCATGGTCCCTTTAACGGGCTGCGCGGCCAATTGAAAGTTTCGCACATGTGCGAAATTTCCCGTCCCGGATATGTCGGTCCCGGCTTGTGCTGTCGTGCAGTTTACAGGGAGCAATGTTCCCACTCCAGATTGTTTTAATAGACAGCCACAGAGTGTGCGATTGGAGTTCCGTGTGAGGGTGATATTAGTGAAAAAATTGTGGGTCTTCACTTCTTTTTGGGCTCCCACAAAAATAAATCATCAATTTCACAACTTGCCCCGGTGGGACTTAAACCCTCAACTTCTGGGTTCCGAGCCCTGCCCCACCGCCACGACACGACGACAACTGAATTAAAGGTCAAACTTGCCATCTGGGTGCTCTTTAAGGGCGTTAGGATTATTCTTTCTGTACAGAATCTAAGAACAGCAGAACATGTTTGCTGTGGATCAGAGGGATTGTCACCAACCTAGGGGTAAGCAGCAGAGTATCACGACGATAATCCCGAAGGGTGCACCACTTCCCTCAAAATAGTCCAAACTGGTCGCAGGAGTGCAAGGCTCCAGGTCATTCACGGTCAACTGTTTAGGCTGCGGACAAGGGTCCCCTGTCGGATAGACAATAAACAAACAGAATTAGAATTATGGAGAAAGATGATTTTTCTAAAGATAATGGGGGTTGGAAATTCAGTCGCTCCGCGGTGTCCCGGGCGGAGCGGTAAATGCTTTGGGTCTGCCACCGCAAAATTCATCAGCTGGGCTCGGAGTTTGGAGCGGGGCACTAAGGGAGGTGTTGCATAAGGCACGAGGCCGGCTGAGCCAGGGAAAATCCCCAGCTAAACAGCCGGCCTCGGAGCAGCCTGAGAGAGGCCTTGGGGGGAGAAAAAAACCTGAAAAAAAACCCACCCAAAACTAGCTAAGCCAGTCACAATTCAACGGCACTACACTATTTTAGGTGGAACTATAATTCAAGTGCCCCCTTATTAAAGGGGCACCAACACCGACAAATTGAACGAATTAAACTTTGACCGGAAAGTTAACTCAAATTAAACTTTGCTTGCTGGGGGTGATGACGCACTCCAGTCTCTCCGGTGCCCACCTCTCGCGGAAGGCCGTGAGCATACCGGTGGACACCGCGTGCTCCATCTCCAGGGACACCCTGGCTCGGATGTAACCGTGGAAGAGAGGCAGACAGTCGGGCTGAACGACCGCCCGTGGCCTGGACCGGTCAATGGCCACCTTGGCCAGGCCCAGGAGCAGTCCTACGAAGAGATTCTCTGACCTGCCCGCTCCCCTCCGCACAGGGTGCCCAAAGATCGGGAGTGTGGGACTGAAGTGCAACCAGAATTTGAGGAGCAGCCCCTTTAAATATTGGAACAGTGGCTGCAACCTCACACATTCAACATAAATATGGAACACCCACTCTTCCAGACCGCAGAAATTGCAGGTGGCCTGGGATTCCGTGAACCGACTTAAAAACCGACTACACGGGACTGCTCCGTGCAACACCCTCCAGGCCAAGTCCCCAATAAATAGAGGGAGGACTCCCGCGTAGCGAGCACTCCATTGGGGAACCCCCGCCTCCTCCGGACGGCAAGATGGTGCGCCATGGCGTGTCCGGACGGCAGACGAGGATGGCAAGGTGGAGAGTGTGCAGGAGCAGCCCGTACAGGAAACCTCTCCATGCAGAACTGAAAGGCACGGAGGGGATTTCCCCGAGGAGGCTCAAGTTATGAGGCGCTGGCTTGTCAACAGCCCAAAAAACCTTTGAGCTTACTCACAGGTGCATGCATAACACCACCCAAGGTGCTTCACCAGAGTACTTAAATTAGCCCCTCACCACTTTCTGTCCCAATTTCTTCCAATTTATCAAACTAGCTCACCGGTATTCCAGACGAACACATCTTTCTGAACTTCATCTTCAGTCGTGTTTAAGGCCAACTCCAGAACATCAAAAAATGTCATCTTTTGGATTTTTTTGATCTCCTCAGCTGTGAATAATCTAAACCAAACACAAACAAAGATTGCCGGTGAAATTACCGTCACCGTTTCTTCACCAACCTGGAAAGATCCCACGGCAAGACGAATTGAAATCGTTTCCGATTTGGAACCAAAACTCAAAGTGGACCCACGCCCACTGCCAAGCGAACTAATCCAGCACCTCAGCACAGGGGGTGAAAAGCGTCCTGGGCGAGTGCGAATGGGCAGACCGTTTTACACCCTTGGCCCACTCTCGTTCCCCATTGACTTGTCACGATGGACAGGCGCTAGCATTAAGTTACCGCCTACGATCAATTTCACTGCTACCACCACCCTCCTCCCCACCACCCCCACGTCTCATGGGAACGTCTCAAAGCCCTTCACACAAAATGAAACACTTTCATGTGCCGTTACTGATGGTAAGTGTTTGGTCATCTGCCTTAATTTCTTCTTACGTGGCTCGGTTTCAAATTTATCTGTTTTGTCTTATAACATTGTTGTGAAACACCTTGGGACATTTTACTACATTAAAGGCGCTATACAAATAAAAGTAGTTGTTGTTATGTAAAAGAAAGAAAGACTTGCATTTATATAGCATCTTTCACGACCTCAAAGCACTTTACGATGAATACTTTTTGTAGTGCGGTCACTCTTGCAATGCAGAAAATTCAGGAGTCACTTTGTGCACAGAACACAGGATAACTCCCCTGCTTTCTTTTGAAATAGTGCCAAGCGATCTTTTATGTCCACCTGAGAGAGCAGACAGGGCCTCGGTTTATCATCTCATCTGAAAGACGGACCTCCAAAAGTGCGACACTCCCTCAGCGCTGCACTGGGAGTGTCAGCCTGGATTTGTGTGCTGAAGTCTCTGGAGTGGGACTTGAACCCACAACCTTCTGACTCAGAGGCGAGGGTGCTACCCACTGAGCCTCTGGTTGACATAAGTGGAAGAGGGATGTGTTTCGAGGGCTGAGATCAGGCAAATGCCGCAGTCATTGAGTTGCGTTGCAAACAGCAGTGTGATGAATGAGCAGTTAATTCATTACTGCTGGTGTTGAGTGAGCGAGGAGCAGGATTAGGCCATTTGGCACCTCGAGCCTGCTCCGCCATTCAATAAGATCATGGCTGATCCACTTCCCTGCCCACACCCCATAACCCTTTATTCCCTTATCGCTTAAAAATCTGTCTATCTCCACCTTAAATACATTCAATGACCCAGCCTCCATAGCTCTCTGGGGCAGAGAATTCCACAGATTTACAACCCTCTGAGAGAAGAAATTCTTCCTCAAATCAGTTCTAAATGGGCGACCCCTTATTCTTAAACTATGCCCGCTAGTTCTAGATTCCCCCACGAGGGGAAACATCCTCTCTGCATCTACCCTGTCAAATCCCCTCAGTATCTTATATGTTTCAATAGGATCACCTCTCATTCTCCTAAACTCCAATGAGTACAGGCCCAACCTGCTCAACCTTTCTTCAACCTCAAGAATTAACTGCGGTCAATGGACTTGTCGCAGACAGTTAAAGATACACGTCATTACCTTCATTTGTAAAACTGGACCGTTCCAGGTCCTCGTTCCCCTCAAGTAGCCCTTTACAATGCCTGTCAAGTTGCCAAAAGGCATTTTAAGGCACTTCAGCTGGTCTTTAATGTGCTTTGAATGGTCGCCGTGCAGCGATGTCTATCTAACCCTCACACTTTGTTTGTCTTTCCTTCAAGAGCCTGCTTCAGAAAGCATTCATGGTGTGCCCTGCAGCTTTGAGAGCAGAAATCTTGGTCCTGCTCTTGACCAGCATACAGAGAAACAGACTTTGGTCCTTCTGAACTTCTTTCTTTTCACCTGCATAAACGCTGAACAATACTACAGTGTAAAGTCTCTGCTTATGCACAGTGCTCCACAGGTAGCAAATGAGATGCTCGTATTTACAACAACAACTTGTATTTATATAGCGCCTTTAACGTAGTGAGACGTTCCAAGACGCTTCACAGGAGACAAAAAAAATTAATTTGACACTGAGCCAGAAAAGGAGAAACCAGGGCAGGAGCTTGGTCACGGAGGTCGGTTTTAAGGAGCGTCTTGAAGGAGGAAAGAGAGGCGGAGAGGTTTAGGGAGGAGCTTGGGGCCCAGGCAGCTGAAGGCACGGCCACCGATGGTGGTGCGATTATAATCAGGGGTGCTCAAGAGGGCAGAATTGGAAAGAAAGTCCGACAGAGAACTCATACCCATTCTGATGGTTTTCAAACCAGTATCTGTCACCATCCCGTATCCGTTGGAACTGCTCAATCATGATTTCGGTGAAGAGCTCCCCTGGTGCTCCATTGCTCTCCAAGAGACCTCCAGGCCACAACTCCAGTTTGGATATGTCGCCTCCGTGTTTCTCTTTCAGCTTCTCGAAGAGCTGTGATGCAATGATAAGTGAAGTCATTCAAATCGTCAGCAATTAAGTATTACAACAACAACTTGAATTTATATCGCGCCTTTAACATAGTGAAACGTCCCAAGAGGCCTCACAGCACTGTTATAAGACCAAACAAATAAATTTGATACCGAGTCACATCAGAAGAAATTACAGCAGAAAAGCTTGGTCAAAGAGGCAGGTTTTAAGGAGCGTCTTGAAGGAGGAAAGAGAGATAGAGAGGCGGAGAGGTTTAGGGAGGGAGTTCCAGAGCTTGGGGCCTCGGCAACAGAAGACACGGCCACCAATGGTTAGAAATATAGAAAATAGGTGCAGGAGTAGGTCATTCGGCCCTTCGAGCCTGCACCGCCATTCAATGAGTTCATGGCTGAACATACAACCTCAGTACCCCATTCCTGCTTTCTCGCCATACCCCTTGATCGCCCTAGTAGTAAGGACTATATCTAACTCCTTTTTGAATATATTTAGTGATTATCATCAGGGATGCTTAAGAGGGCAGAATTAGAGGAGTGCAGACATCTCGGGGGGGTTGTGGGGCTGGAGGAGATTACAGAGATAGGGAGGGGCCATGGAGGGATTTGTAAACGAGGATGAGAATTTGGAAATTAAGGTGTTGCTTAACTTAATTTCAGTAAGTTAGGTAATAAACCCTTTGCCAATGAAAATATCGCTGGGCACAAATTCCCTTTACTTAATTATTTCCGAAACCATTCTCATCTGAATGTTTATGTGAGCCCTCTACACAACAACTTGCATTTATATAGCGCCTTTAGCGTAGTAAAATGTCCCAAAGCGCTTCACAGCAGCAAAATTTGACACCGAGCCACATAAGGAGATGTTAGGGCAGGTGACCAAAAGCTTGGTCAGAGAGGTAGGTTTTAAGGAGCGTCTTGAAGGAGGAGAGAGAGCTGGAGAGGTCTCTGGAGGGAATTTCAAAGCTTATGGCTGAGGCAACAGAAAGCACGGCCGCCAGTGGAGGGGGGGAAGGAAATCGGGGATACACAAGAGGCCAGAATAGCAAGAACACCGAGTCCCTCCAATACTGACCGACACTCAGAATACCAGCTTGTTTTTTGAGATTATATTAAACCGGTCCAAGAAAAACCTGAAGACAGGTGAGTAGGAGGAATCTTTTTCATTCGAAGAACAATGATCATTTGAGGCTGGATTTTCCGGTGTGGTCCGCCTCTGTTTTCTCCCCGGAGCGGCGGCAATGGCGGGGTGAGCTTTTCCGAGCGGGTAGCCAGCTCCCAGCGCCCCGCCGGGGTTTTCGGTGCCGGTTTCGGTGGGGCGCGGAGAGATGAGCCGGTGTGCAACGCCCCCTGGTTGCGACACCGGCTCGATTTTTGCCTCCCGCCCAACCTGTAGCGGCCTGTAGCGCCCCCTGGTGGGAACGCCTGTGAAGGCGGGCATTCCGAGCTGTAAGTGGCCGCAGTGAGGGAAGTAATGGTGACCTCGGGTAAGTGGGATTGCTTTTTTAAAAAATTTTTTTTTGCAATTTATGTTGTGGTGCCGCGAAGTATTTTTGGGGAGTGTTTTTGGTGTTTCTTTTTAGGATCTGCATATGCTCAGCCGGCCTAGCTTCCTAAAAGCGGTGTGCAACTTAGAAACATAGACAATAGGTGCAAGAGTAGGCCATTCGGCCCTTCGAGCCTGCACCGCCATTCAATATGATCATGGCTGATCATGCAACTTCAGTACCCCTTTCCTGCTTTCTCTCCATACCCCCTGATCCCTTTAGCCGTGAGATCTCCCCACAATCAGGGCCCAGCTGCCCAACTTTACTGACAGAGACCCGAACGTTTTCCAAGCAGTATCAGGACTGCCCCACCGCCATTTACACCCCGAAATCTTAACAGCCGAAAATTCAGCCCCAAAATTGGAATAGATTTTTTGGTACAACTTCAACATCAGCAATGTGCATTTATATAGTGACTTAAACATAGTAAAACACCCGAAGACGCTTCACAGGAGCGTTATCCAACAATTATTTGACTCTGAACCACATAAGGAGATATTAGGACAGATGACCAAAAGCTCTTAAAAGCCCACAATTAGTTTGAGGATATTAATACAAGAGTAACTGACCTCCGGACTCTCATTCCAGAGTTTGGGGTTAATTTCATTCCACTCGCTAATCGCTGGAAGTTGAAAGGCCCGTCTTGCAGTGTTAAATGTTGGAAGACCAATATCGCGGCCTTGGTGGATGGTGAGAGCCATCAGGTCAGATCGGGAGAACTTCAACGGCCCGTACATGTAGTCTAAATGTAGGAGCAAAATTGGTCAACAAACCACATGAAAGAAGCGCCAATGTTCCTGTAAATGAGTACTTTTGAGTGTGTGTTTGAGGATTCAGCTTCCCATCTCGGGCTCTCGGGATCAGCATCAGGCATTCCTGATCATGTGCGGTGTGGGTTGGATGGGTAGTAAAGCTCCCACTATTCCAATAAAACCCCAGATAGTTGGGTCTAGGTCATCCACGATGAGGCATGCAGTTGTGAGCCTAGTGGATGAACTGGTAATGTGCAGTGTGATTGTTAAACCTTTTTTAATAAACCAACTAGTTCTTAATAGCAATGTGTTGCTATGAATTCTTAAGCAAAGAACCCACAAACATAAGAAATAGGAGCAGGAGTCGGCCATTTGACCCCTCGAGCCTGCTCCGCCATTTAATATGATCATGGCTGATCAGATCATGGACTCAGTTCCACTTCCCTGCCACTCCCCATAACCCTTCACTCCCTTATCGCTCAAAAATCTGTCCATCACCACCTTAAATATATTCAGACCCAGTCACCACAGCTCTCTGTGATAGAGAATTCCACAGATTTACAACCTTCTGAGAGAAGAAATTTGTCCGCATCTCAGTTTTAAATGGGGCCGCCCCTTATTCTGAGACTATGTCGCCTAGTTTTAGTTTCCCCTCTGAGTGGTAATATCCTCTCTGCATCATAGAAACATAGAAAATAGGTGCAGGAGTAGGCCATTCGGCCCTTCGAGCCTGCACCACCATTCAATAAAATCATGGCTGATCATTCCCTCAGTACCCCTTTCCCGCTTTCTCTCCATACCCCTTGATCCCTTTAGCCGTAAGGGCCACATCTAACTCCCTCTTGAATATATCCAATGAACTGGCATCAACAACTCTCTGTGGCAGGGAATTCCTCGGTTAACAACTCTGAGTGAAGAAGTTCCTCCTCATCTCGGTCCTAAACGGCCTACCCCTTATCCTAAGACTATGTCCCCTGGTTCTGGACTTCCCCAACATCAGGAACATTCTTCCCGCATCTAACCTGTCCCGTCCCGTCAGAATCTTATACGTTTGTATGAGATCCCCTCTCATCCTTCTAAACTCCAGTGTACAAAGGCCCAGTCGATCCAGTCTCTCCTCATATGTCAGTCCTGCCATACCTGGAATCAGTCTGGTGAACCTTCGCTACACTCCCTCAATAGCAAGAACGTCCTTCCTCAGATTAGGAGACCAAAACTGTACACAATATTCCAGGTGAGGCCTCACCAACACCCTGTACAATTGCAGTGAGACCTCCCTGCTCCTATACTCAAATCCCCTAGCTATGAAGGCCAACATGCCATTTGCCTTCTTCACCACCTGCTGTACCTGCATGCCAACTTTCAATGACAATCCACCTTGTCGAGCCCCCTCATTATCTTATATGTTCCAATAGATCACCTCTCATTCTGCTGAACTCCAATGAGTATAGGCCCAACCTACTCAACCTATCTTCATAAGTCAACCCCCCTCATCTCCGGAAGCAACTACATGACATCGACTTGCCCCGACGTTACGCAATAGTCATGGCAATGGTGGGGGAAGGGTGCAGAGAGCTGTGCGTCTGTCAAGCATTCAGGGTCAGGTGTATTTACTGGTTCACACAGCTAGGTGCAGCCAGAAATATTACTCAGACGTTTTGTATCTTTGCTTCCCACTCCAGGGTTACCGATCTCTCGCCGTTGGTATAACTGCAGTCTTACTGTATGGAACAGAGCATTACTGAACCCCCATTGGCCCACTTTATAAAACCAGCGCCTCCATAAACAGAACGGTTTACCTCGGAGATCCTCCACAATAATGTTGTCTTCTTTCTCGGCGATTTGAGATGCCATCCCGAAAATAAGCTCCTCGATATCAGCTGCAGTCTGAAGGTTTGGCTTCTGAAAAAGATTAACTGAGCCCTTCTAATATTCGATCTTCATAACTTTGACAAACCCGATTTCTGAAAACATTCATGTCGAAAGGGTCTTCCAGGATTAGAATTTGTATTATTGAATTATTTTTAACAAACGTTATCGCATTGGACCAGCTTCTCGAACAATTTTCATGTTTTAACAAGTTTTTTCAAATTGTGCAAAAGAGTTGGCGAGAGTGGAGGGTAAATTCGTTATCGCCTGGTTTGAGGCGGTGACACCGCCTGATCGCTAACTTTAGCGCCGGGCGATGTTTACCGCCTCTAACCGGGATATTGATTTTTAACGCATCAGAAGGGGGGAGGGGCACTAACGGAAACGTTCCGCGCTCCTCTTCGGGCGCTACAGTTGCATCGCGGGGCGCTGGTGTGAGAGCGCTAATGAAGTTGTGGCACGAGGAAACCAGCAACCTAGCGCCTAAAGGAGAGGTCAGCCGGACTGCCCGAAAGAGTAAAAATAATTGCGAGGGAGGTGATTTGAGCAGTTTTAAACATCGGACAAAGTTAAACAAAGCTAAATACAGTGGATGGAAATGAAAAAAAACTCACTTTCTCATCACTCACTGGAAAATCCGTTTCAGTATCCCCCCGGGACATCTGCGTTCTCTGGCGCGATTATCGCCCGCCGCGAAGGCAGGCGAACCCATTGACATTCCCCACCACGGGGCGTTGACGTCACCCAGTGGGTGGCGCTAGAGAGCACAGTGCTAACTGTCAGCGCCGCCGTAGACCTCCAATCAAGTCCTCAGGAGGCGCTGACAGCGCGGCGCTCTGGTGGTAAGCACTTAGCGCCCCGGTAGGGCCTCCCGTTCAATTTTTCGCCCAGTGTCTCTTACATTTTTAGAAGGATGAAGACACTTCCTCTGTTTGTGAGTCTTGGATCCAACTCAGAACCCGGGGAAAGGGTCACTCGTGACATCCTTACGTATTGATTGGGTATCAATTTGAAAACAAAGTGCCCCAGAAAAGACCAAAGAAATCTGACCAATCCGCAAACAGGCCAGCGGAAGACCATCCAGGCCATCACAATGCAGGCAGGGTGCAGCCACCAACAGCATTGACCACACAATATCGCGATACGTGTGCGCAGGTCCGTGCAGCAGAGCTGGTCTCTAGTCGTCTTGCCACTGGACCAAGACCTCGCTCTGTCGAGCCCGTGTGGTGGCTGGTGTGCAATGGCCACCACACGTTAAAAAAATCCACACACAGGCATCTTCCACCCCTTCAACATGTCGTTCAGGATCTGAAATATTAGGCCCTTCATTGAAACACCTGTGAACTCATCCCTTTTTGGCGTGGAAGCAAGTCATCCTCGTTTGGAGGGACTGCCTATGATGACCACACAATCTCTCGGTGAGGTGGGAACTATAGAGATCAGCGAGGGGAGCGTTGGAATAATCGTTCATCATCAACTAAAGATAAGAAGGGTATAGAGGCAATGGGGAGGGTGCAGGAAGGATTTATAAGGATGATACCAGAAATGCGAGGGTATACATATCAGGAAAGGATGAACAGGCTGGGTCTCTTTTCTCTTGAAAAAAGAAGGTTGAGGGGTGACCTAATAGAGGTCTTTAAAATGATGAAAGGTTTTGATAGAGAGGATACAGAGAGAATGTTTCTACTTGTGGGGAAGAGCATAACTAGAGGCCATCAATATAAGATAGTCACCAAGAAATCCAACAGGGAATTCAGAAGAAGCATCTGTCTGAGGCTGAACTAGACTGCTCGCAACCGAGGTGTCAAATTTGACCCTGAATTGTTTACCCAGAGAGTGGTGAGAATGTGGAACTCGCTGCCACAGGGAGTGGTTGAGGCGAATAGTATCGATTCATTTAAGGGGAGGCTGGACAAGTTTATGAGGGAGAAGGAAATAGAGGGTTGCGCTGATAGAGTTAGATGAGGAAAGACGGGAGGAGGCTCGAGTGGAGCATAAACGCCGGCATGGACTGGTTGGGCCGAATGGCCTGTTTCTGTGATCGTATGCAAGCATGAAAAACATAAATAGGAACAGGAAGAGGCCATACGGCCCCTCGAGCTTGTTCTGCCATTCAATAAGATCATGGCTGTTCTTCTACCTGAAAATTGGGCATCTCACGTCAACAAAGGGACGGGACGCGGAGCTGCTGCAGAGAATTGTAACTCACCGCACCATCCCAACCCAGCACTGGAGATAATTTTAGGAGTTTGTCTGTTTGAATTGTCTCACCTCTCTGTTCCAGAAATTGTTGCACACCCGAAGTGCTGTGGACTGCGTGTTGTAAACGGTGGTGACATTTCGGAATGCACACGTCCTGTTTCTGGAGTCAGCCAAAAGGAAACGAGAACCAAAATTCACACGTCAGCAAAACGATGACTTATTCTGTGCTGAAACCACGGGGCAGTTTCAACCTAATCCACCCAGCGGGAAACTGAGGCGATCAGATCTGCTGGCCCTTCTACACCCTTCCCGATTTAACTTTCCACTGAACAGATTTGGGGGTGCGTTAGCATAGTGGTTATGTCACTGGACCAGTAATCCAGAGGCCTGAACCCATGATCTGGTGACCTGAGTTCAAATACCACCACGGCAGCTGGGGAATTTAAATTCAGTTAATTAAATAAATCTGGAATTAATAAGCTCGTGTCAGTAATGGTGACCATGTAACTACCGGATTGTCGTAAAAACCCATCTGGTTCACTGATGTCCTTTAGGGAAGGAAATCTGCTGCCCTTACCCGGTCTGGCCTACTTGTGACTCCAGACCCACAGCAATATGGTTGACTCTTAACAGCCCTCTGAAATGGGACTAGCAAGCCATTCAGTTGTAACAAAACCACTATGACAAAGTCAGCACTGTGGGAACACCTTCACCACACGGACTGCAGCGGCTCAAGAAGGCAGCTCACCACCACCTTCTCAAGGGCCCATGCCCTTGCCACTGGACCAAGACCTAACTTTGTCAAAACCGTGTGGTGGCTAGTGTGCAACGGCCACCACATGTTAAAAAAATCTATGCACAGGCATCTTCCACCCTTCAGGATGTAGTTCGGGTTCTTCATTTGGAAAAACTGTTTTGGCGAGTGATCCTCGTTTCGAGGGACCGCCTATGATGATGATGAAGGGCAATTAGGGACGGGCAATAAATGCCGGCCTTGCCAGCGACGCCCACATCCCGTGAACGAATACATTTTTAAAAATGAGTTGTTTCCCCATGTTTCTGTTAATATGTGTACATTCTGCTTCGAAGAATGATAATAGAAACATGCAAATTTTTCTTTCCCGTCAGCCTGTATGATTAATGCAAAGCACAACATCTTCAAGATAGTGAAGTGTTGACTAAGTGAGAGTGTAAGCATTTCTAAAGAACATACATTTATATAGCGTCTTTCATGACCTCAGGATGCTCTAAAACGCTTTATAACCAATTGAGAACATTTGACGTGCAGTCACTGTTGTAATGTAGGAAACGCAGCAGCCAAAATTGCGCACAGCAAGCTCCCACAAACAGCAATATGACAAATGACCAGATAATCTGTTTTAGTGATGCTGGTTGAGGGATAAATATTGGCCAGGACACCGGGGAGAACCCCCCCTGCAATTGCTTGAATAGTGCCGTGGGATCTGATAGGCCCTCGGTTTAACACCTCATCCGCGAGACAGAACCTCCGACAGTGCGGCACTCCCTCAGCACTGCGCTGGGAGTATCAGCAGAGAAGACATGCTCAGGTCTCAGAGGTGAGAGAGCTATCCACTAATCAAAGGTTGACAGCAAAGGTCATTTTGCCAAATAAGTGCGTCGCATATTGATAAATTTTAAGAAGTGGGATTAGTTTGGATAGCTCTTTGTCAGCCGGCACAGACACGATGGGCCGAAATGGCCTCTTTCCGTGCTGTAAATTTCTATGATTCTATAACAATTCAGTTGGGAGTTTAAGAAATTGGAGCCACATTATAGGATAATATAGTGTCAGCTGTCGCTTGGTGGGTAGCAATCTTGCCTCTGATTCAGAAGGTTGTGGGTTCAAGTCCAACTCCAGGGCCTTGAGCACATAAATCTAGGCTGATGCTCCAGTGCAGTGCTGAGGGAGTGCCGCACTGTCGGAGGTGCTGTCTTTCAGATGAGACGTTAAACCGAGGTCCCGTCTGCTCTCTCAGATCAATGCAAAAGATCCCATGGCACTATTTCGAAGAAGAGCAGTCGAGTTCTCCCCGGTATCCTGGGCCAATATTTATCCCTCGACCAACATCACTAAAACAGTTTATCTGGTCATTGTCACATTGCTGTTTGTGGGAGCTTGCTGTGCGCAAGTTTGGCTGCTGCATTTCCCACATTACAACAGTGACTGCACTCCAAAAATAACTTGATTGGTTGTAAAGCGCTTTGAGACGTCCGGTGGTTGTGAAAGGTGCTATATAAATGCAAGTCTTTCTTTTTTCTTTGTTATAAAGGAAACAAATAGTTTACAAATAACATATAGTTTCTTTGTTACCTCATGTAAACTCCTGGTGGTACCATGGTAGCACCAAATCTCGCGGCGGCAGCCTGGAACTCAGGTGAGATGCCAGGATCAACAAACTTCTTGTACCCTGCGAAACCCAGGAAAACATTTGTAGATTTGGTAAGAAAAACTAAGATGGACGGCAACATCTTTTTAAAATTTTGCACTTGGGATAATCGCACTCTCTGTGTCTTACCAGTATAGTCAGATAGGTTCCTTCCCAGGTATTTAGGTAACCACTCGTAAAGCACAATGTTCTGCAGAGACAAAGCTAATGGTTAGTGGAGAGGTGAGCACTTGCGTGATGCTGGGGTTGGAAGCGATTTAACACCAGCTATAAACAACAAAAACGTGCATTTATATAGCACCGATAACGCAGTCAATACATCCCAAGGCACTTCACGGGAGCGTTAGCAAACAAACTTTGGCACCGAGCCACATAAGTGGGACAGGTGACTTTGATCAAAGTGGTAGATTTTGAGGAGCGGAGGAGGACAGAGTTAGAGGGGAGGAGAGGTTGAGGGAGATGTAATGTATTTGATTTATGGGCTTTTACTTAAGAATTCATAGCAACACATTGCTATTAAGAACTAGTTGGTTTATTAACAAAGGTTTAACAATCACACGACACATTACCAGTTCATCCACCAGGCTCACAACTGCATACCTCATCGTGGATGACCTAGATCCAACTGGCTGGGGTTTTATTGGGTCTTGTGAACATCACGTGACTGGCTCAGCCGCTCACAATGCAACAGCTCTACAACCCCTGTGAGCATAGTCACAGGTGCATACCTTACAGGAGGGAATTTCAGAGCTTAGGGCCAAGGCAGCTGAAGGCACGGTCGCCAATGGTTGAGCGATTATAATCAGGAGGGCAGAATTAGAGGAGAGCAGATATCTCGGGGGAGGGGGGTTGTGGGGCTGGAGGAGATTACACAGATAGGGAGGGGTGAGACCATGGAGGGATTTGATTTTGAAATTGAAGCAATATTTGCGTAGCTTGAATACAGATTAATGAGCGCTCTGCAGCCAATCAGATTATTTCATTCAATCTGGTGGTTAGTTGTTAATGCAATAGCTTGCGTCACCCCCATACCGACGATATCACTAAAATCGTTGACAGGACCAATTCGATCCTCACTGCAACACTCCAGGGACAACCCAACACACTGTAGAATATATCCGTGCAAAGTCAATTCCTTTACTTAACTGGTTTTATAACGACAGGTCTTTCATTGATTTTCCTACTTTGCACACTGAGAGAAATATACCTCACTGTCATTCTAGCACCCTCGGGACCTGGCCTGTGCCAGATAAGGGATTTTTCCAGACGAGGGGTGGTCACGTTAAATTGGATGGTACAGGTACTGAAGCAAGGGGATATCGGGGCTAGCTGGCTGGAGTGCAACAGAGAGATGGGGGAGGGGTGGATCGCGGGGTCAGGCCAGCGATTGCGGGAGTCGACAGCGAGGAAGGACTTCAATTTGTTCATGCCGGAGCGGCCGGGAATGGTGCCGGAAGAGGGGTGGTGCCGGATAAGGGAGTCCCGGATAATGGAGGTTCAACCTGTATTTGTACAAACATGCACGTGCTATAAGGTTGCAGTTTTCCGTCGCTCTGCACTGAGTGTAGACTGGCAAATTACCTGGAACACAGCAACCACCCACTTCCTGCTGTGCTGGAATATGTCTTCATCTGACCATGAGGAGGCCTGAATTTTGAATCGAGATGCCAGATAATTGTGATACCGGAACCAGATGATGCTCTCCGCCATGATGAATGGGTTTTCATTTGCGCCTACATTTCCGAAATCTATAATAGAATTTTATCTTCGTTAAACTACAGGAAAGGATGAGGCACTGGAGAGGGGACAGAGAAGATTTACAAGGATGATACCAGAAATGCGAGGGTATACGTATCAGGAAAGGATGAACATGTTGGGTCTCTTTTCCATTGAAAAAAAAGGCTGAGGGGTGACCTAATAGAGGTCTTTATGTGAGGTTTTGATAGAGAGGATACAGAGAGAATGTTTCCACTTGTGGGGAAGAGCATAACTAGAGGCCATCAATATAAGATAATCACCAAAAAATCAACTCAGAAGGAACTTCTTTACCCAGAGAGCGGTGAGAATGTGGAACACGCTGCCACAGGGAGTGGTTGGGGTGAATAGTATCGATGTATTTAAGGGGAGGCTGGACAAGTATATGAGGGAGAAGGGAATAGAGGGTTATGCTGATAGATTTAGATGAGGAAAGACGGGAGGAGGCTCGAGTGGAGCATAAACTTTAGAATAAGGGGTCGCACATTTAAAACTGAGATGAGGAGGAATTTCTCTCTCAGAGGGTCGTAAATCTGTGGAATTCGCTGCCCCAGAGAGCTGTGGAGGCTGGGTCATTGAATATATTTTTGAATGATAAGGGAGGAGAGGGTTATGGGGAGTGGACAGGGAAGTGGAGCTGAGCCCAAGATCAGATCAGCCATGATCTTATTGAATGGCGGAGCAGGCTCGAGGGGCCGAATGGTTCACTCCTGCTCCTATTTCTTATGTTCTTATAAACGCCGGCATGGACAGGTTGGGCCGAATGGCCTAAGTCTGTGCTGTATATCCTGTGTAATTGTATGGAAACAACTGGTCCTTGTCAGAGAAATGTGCTGCCTTGCAGAGTACGTGCACCAGAATACAATCTTACCTGCATCAGTTGTAATATAGTTGGTCAAGTAAAGCTAAACAATTCCTTGCCTTCCCTCCCTCTCCCTCTTCCGCCCCCAAAATACAAAATCTGTATATGGTTATTGGGCAACCATGAGTCCAATTAGAGCATTGTGGGACTGACTAAGGTGGAAAGAGCCACAGGACGAGCCACAGAAAATTGACTGTACTCCAACGTTTTATGGCCATTTCCTGAATCTTAAAATTTTGCAATGCTTAGAGCTAGATAAAGGTCGAAGACTATGTTTGGTCTGGCAATATATCGAAGCTACTAAATGGCTATTAGTGTTGACCAAGGAGGTCAAGGGGGGCTATGGGCTCCATTGGTATAGGTATCTAATCAGATCTGTGGATGCAGAAAATTGTACCTATTCTCCTCCTGCTCATAAAACAAGGCCATAAGCGACCGTGGGTAAGATGGCAAGTGAATATCCTGTTCCTGAGCCTCCATCAATGCTCTGATAAAGTTGTTTCATGCAGATGGACACGAACACAATGGAAATGACTCTCCTGCTAATTTCACCTGTGTTCCTATAGCCCCCAAGTTGTGTCTTGTCCAACAATGATAGGCTGAGATCAAGGGCTGGATTTTGAGCTTTGATGTTTTTGGGGCGATAATGGCGGTGCGGCGGGGAAGTTCGCGCCCGGGAATAGTTTGTGCCTCGGTAGGTAAGTTTGGGCAGCTGGGCCCTGTGTCAGGGGGCGCAGCGCTAAGGGAGACGTTGTCCACCTCTCTTGGGCGCTAGGATGGGAAAATCCTGAGTTAAAGAGCTTAGGCCGGGAGCGCTCGCAAAGATATCTGCGGGGGGGAGACATAAACAGTCCCAAAACATTGCCCACGCCACCACAACACAAATCATTCAAAAAGTTAAAAGAAGAAACAATCGCACTTACCTCAGGCGACCATTACTCACCCCTTCGCCGACGGGATGGTGGGACCGCCTGATTTCCCAGGCGGTCAGTGCAGGGCCCGCTGCGGGGTGAACGGGTCGGGCAGGAGCTCAAACCCGCGCTGGTGTCACAACCGGGGGCGTTGCACACACTGGGCGCAGCTTTTCCCGCTGGGCGCCGCCGTAAAACCGGACCCAAGGATCGCCGCGGGGCACTGGAGGCTGACCGCCCGCCCAGAACACCTCACCGCCACCATTGACGCCGCTCCAGGGCGAAAAACGGAGTGGAGCAGACCGGAAAATCCATCCCCAAGAGTTCAGTAGGAAGTGAAATTGAACGCATGTCCAACTCCAAATGCTGACTGATGTCTCAATCTGACCAACCCCATTTCCCAGTAGTATTTAAACGGTGTTTCTAAATCAAAATCGAATCTCAATTTAGTTACGTTGTGAGCAGTTGGTCATGGCTAAATTGAAACAAGCACAAAATGTTACATATTCACCGTAAAATCCTTGGAGCCCAGTCTGACCAGTGGATGGATCAGGATGATTCCACATCGGCAACTTTATCGAACTTGGTTTTGGAAGCCGTGAGTCAGAACCAGAAGCAAGTCGGCCATCAGAGAAACTGCGCAATTCATCACACCAAGAATGAGAGGACCCATAAATGGAGCTTCCGTCAATCCAGGCAGAAACTTCATTGACCTGTTGAAAATTGATGGGGATAGATTAAAATGATTCATTGAGAAGATTCCCATTGAGAAAGAAAATTTTATAAGGTTTTATTGACCTTAATAATTGACAATAATGCAATAAAATGTTATTGCATTCCAAGGCATTCACTCATCTGCCTTTCCCTGACAGAAAGAAAGAAAGAGAGAGAGAGCAAAAGAGAGAGAAAGAAAGAAAGAGAAAGGAAGAGAGAAAAAGGAGCGAAAGAAAGAGAAAGGAGAAAAAGAAAGCGAGAAAGTGAAAGAAAGAAAAAAGAAAAGAACGAACGAGAAAGAGAGAAACAGAGGAGAGAAAGGAGAAAAAGAAATGAGAGAAGGAAAGGAGGGAAAAAGAAAGAAAGAAATGAAGACAGAAAGAAAGGAAAGAGAAACAGGAGAGAAAGGAGAGAAAGAAAGGAGAGTAAAAGAAAAAGAGAAAGCGAAAGAAAGCAAGACAGAAAAAGTCTTGCATTTCCATAGCATCTTTTCACATCTCCCAATAATATCGCAAAGCACTTTAAACAGAATAATTTTCTATCATGTGCAGTGACTTTTATTATGTAGGCAAATGTGCAGCAAGAAAGAAGAAATAATTGAGTGCATTAGTGCCCAGTAAACATATATTTTCAATGCCCTTGCTGTTTGCAAAGTGTACAATCATGTATAATGTGCACTCATACTTGGCTCTGACCATGTTCCCTCCCCTCCCTCTCACACACCTCCCATTACCTGTAGTCTTGGGTTGTTGGGGCTGTGCCCCGAGTGCATGTCCCACTCACTCCGTTGAAAGAGTAGCCTGACATTATTTGTTCCATTGGGGTCAAACACCGAGTCGCCACGTGGAATTGGAATATCGAGGAATTCAGGGGGACAGGCAGGGTGTCTTGCGTCCAGAATCTCAAACATGACATGATACCCTGAGGAAGTTTGGAAGAGTAGAAATTAAAATGGCTACTTATCATAATAATCTCTCATTTGACACCAACTGCAAACTGGTCATTGTTTAAGGGACTTCTCTAAAAAATGACAGCCAAGTCTCAACATTTAATTATGTGCACTACAGCAGTGAAGATACTGAAACGTTCAACTTGGTATTAACCCCCATTGTACAACCTGAAACATTTCACTCACTCTCTGGCCATTTTCCAGCTCTGTTAAGCTGAAAACCAAACAGCTTGCCAGTTTGCAAGTGATACTGATGCCCCAGTCCTCCTCCTGCTCCAATCCTTTCTTTCTTCTGCCTAGTGCTATATCTGTGCTTGTGCTGCATCTCCCTCACTGACATAAATCTTTGTCAAGATCCAAGGTGCATGATGTTGTATATGCAGACTATAGATAAACTCTCTGTGTAGTCATTGTATAGTTGCATAAGATGGAGACTTGTTTACCTGATGTACTGTTAATAAGGTTTATACTGTGTATGTACATGCTGGCACCACTAGAGGGTGCAACTGGTGGAGACCGGGGTTTTCTGCCCTGGTGGCAGGGGCTGTATAAAAGGGCAGCCGGAATAAAGGACCACGGTCACTACAGTTTGAGTACAACACATTGCCTCGTGGAGTCATTCATAAGTACATTTTAGGATTAATTTTGTCTGGTTAAAATTCAAGCAACATTTGATATAAAATAGTTAATTTATGTTAATTCCAGTTAGCTGAACAGATGAACTACAGAAAATCTGAAGAATAGATTGACAGATATAGAGATAGGCAGACAGAAAAAACAGATGTCGAGATAAACTCGGCAGATTTCTAATACTGCTATCATCGAGGGATGAATCTCTCAGTTCACTGTGCATGGCAACTTCCTAACTAAGTTCTTTTTTTTTGTTCGTTCACAGGGTATGGGCGTCACTGGCAAGGCCGGCATTTATTGCCCATCCCTAATCGCCCTTGAGAAGGTGGTGGTGAGCCGCCTTCTTGAACCGCTGCAGTCCGTGTGGTGAAGGTGCCCCCACAGTGCTGTTAGGGAGGAGTTCCAGGATTTTGACCCAGCGCCGATGAAGGAACAGCCGATATATTTCCAAGTCAGGATGGTGTGTGACTCGGAGGGGAACGTGGAGGTGGTGGTGTTCCCATGCGCCTGCTGCCCTTGTCCTTCTAGGTGGTAGAGGTCGCGGGTTTGGGAGGTGCTGCCGAAGAAGCCTTGGCGAGTTGCTGCAGTGCATCTTGTAGATGGTGCACACTGCAGCCACGGTGCGCCGGTGGTGGAGGGAATGAATGTTGATGAGGTGCCAATCAAATGGGCTCCTTTGTCCTGGATGATGTTGAGCTTGTTGAGTGTTGTTGGAGCTGCAACTCATCTGGGCAATGTTTTGAATACACTTACAGTGTTGCTGTATATAGAAACCAGTGCATTCCTTCCAAAACATAAACTTTCTATTCATCCAACAACTACCCCGCTTACACTGTTCATTTCTTTCATGGCACCACTTGGATAGAAGATGGTTCAATAAGACAGATAGACAGACCAGGGAAACAGACAAGAAGGAATTAATTCAGGAAATGGGGAAAGATTTCCTCTGATCACTATGTGTCAGATAATAAATGTGCTTGTGAAGATATTGTAGCAACGTCGCAATCACAAAGACACTTATGATGTAGCTGCGTACAGAAAGCAGAGGTAAGCTCCTGCCCTTGATCCTCAAATGATGGAACATAAGAACGTAAGAAATAGGAGCGGGGGTAGGCCATTTGGCCCCTCGAGCCTGCTCCGCCATTCAATAAGATCATGGCTGATTTGATCATGGACTCAGCTCCACTTCCCTGCCTGCTCCCCATAACCCTTATCACTCAAAAATCTGTCTATCTCTGCCTTAAATATATTCAATGACCCAGCCTCCACAGCTCTCTGGGCAGAGAATTCCACAGATTTACAACCCTCTGAGAGAAGAAATTTCTCCTCATCTCAGTTTTAAATGGGCGGCTCCTTATTCTAAGACTATGTCCCCTAGTTTTAGTTTCCCCTATGAGTGGAAATATCCTCTCTGCATCCACCTTGTCGAACCCCCTCATTATCTTATAAGTTTCCATAAGATCACCTCTAATTCTCCTGAACTCCAATGTGTATAGGCCCATCCTACTCAACCTATCCTCATAAGTCAATCCCCTTCATCTCCAGAAGCAACCTAATTGTGCGTATTCACACAGCCCAGAATCCTTACCAAAGAAAACACTCAACACTGTGTTATTCTTGACAGACTGTAGCCCGGATGATCCATTTGATACGATATTACTGATGATTCGTGCGTTTGGTACGTCTGGCTCCTTCAAAGCCTGATAAACCCCATCAGCATATCTAGCAGGCAACAGGCGCATAAAAGGAGATCCTGCAAATAAAACACACATCTTCAGATCGTTATCACAGTAAAGACAGTTTAAAAAAAATGTTTTTAACAGTGTTAAAAATAAACTTACCTTAATGGACAGAGTTTTTAATGCACAAATCAGTCATAAAATGTATTTTTTCTATTTTTTTAAAACTCTTACGCTGGTGAAAGCAGGCCTTTCGCCAGGCGTAAGAGTTTTAAGGGCATTCGCTGGGCGGGAGTTGGACAAATAACCCAACACTCCGCCCGCGGAGAGCCTTTACTTTCGCATTCGTACAACCTGTCAAGATTTTGACAGATCGCAAGTGCCGGGTTTGGGCGCATGCGCAGTGCACGCCTAACCCGGAACTCGTGCGGTCTCCTCGGGCGCGCGCGCTCATCGTACGCACCCAGAGAGGCCGCTACGTACGGCCCAGTGTGTTATGTTGATTGACTAGCCATGCACAATAATAATTACACCTGTGCACGACCCGTTCCCTACAAATAGCCAGATACAGCAGGGAATGTTTCAGTGCACAGACCGTTTACCAACTAATTTAGTCAGTTATCCAGGCTATTCAGTTAAATGCGCTCCACGGAATCATACAGAAGTGTGGAAATGTTGGAAAACGAAAGAAAAAGACTTGCATTTCTATAGCACCTTTCACGACCACCGGACATCCCAAAGCACCTTACAGCCAATGAAGTACTTTTGGAGTGTAGTCACTGTTGTAATGTGGGAAACGCGGCAGCCAATTTGTGCACAGCAAGCTCCCTCACACAGCAATGACCCGGATAATCTGTTTTTGTTATGTTGATTGAGGGATAAATATTGGCCCAGGACACCGGGATAACTCCCCCTGCTCTTCTTCGAAATAGTGGCCATGGGATCTTAAGCATCCACCTGAGAGAGCAGACAGGGCCTCGGTTTAA
This sequence comes from Pristiophorus japonicus, assembly GCF_044704955.1. Classification (NCBI taxonomy): domain Eukaryota; kingdom Metazoa; phylum Chordata; class Chondrichthyes; family Pristiophoridae; genus Pristiophorus; species Pristiophorus japonicus. The sequence continues at coordinate 70,489,351 of NC_091997.1, forward strand.
CGTCTCATCTGAAAGACGGCACCTCTGATAGTGCGGCACTCCCTCAGCACTGTACTGGAATGTCAGCCAAGATGTCTTTGTGCTCAAGTCCCTGGAGTGGGACTTGAACCCACAAATCAGAGGCGAGGGTGCTGCTCACTGAGCCACAGCTGACATACTAGTGGAATTATTGGAACGTGAGTAATTCCGCACTCCCCACATAGATTTATGTGCACAAGTCCCTATTACTCAAAGTAACAGTCAAGGGAATGGGAAACAGATACTGCTGAGTAACGTCATGAAGTGAACTATTAGAATGCAACTTATAATAAGACAAACAATCATTTAATCTATCCTGCCTTCCACCCTATCACAGGCCTTCCCTTTTGTTCATTTCTCCTCTCCCCCATTCCCTACCCCTACACTTGCTTAAAACCTGTTATAGCTCTAACTTTTTCCAGTTATGACGAAGGGTCACAGACCTGAAACATTGACTCTGTTTCTCTCTCCACAGATGCTGCCTGACCCGCTGAGTATTTCCAGCATTTTCTGTTCTCATAATAACTTAACAATAACTTTTATTTATATAGCGCCTTTAATGCAGTAAAATGTCCCAAGGCGCTTTACAACAGTGTTACAAACAAACAGATAAATTTGACTCCGAGTCGCAGAAGAAATTAAGGCAGATGATCAAAAGCTTGTTTAAAGACATAGGTTTTAAGGAGCGTCTTAAAGGAGGAAAGAGAGGTAGAGAGGCGGAGAGGTTTAGGCAGGGAGTTCCAGAGCTTGGGGCCCAGGCAGCTGAAGGTACGGCCACCGATGGTTGATCAGTTATAATGAGGGATGTTCAAAAAGCCAGAATTTGAGGAGCAGACATCTTGTGGGGTTGTGAGGCTGAAAACGATTACAGAGATAGGGAGGGGGTGAGGCCATGGAGTGATTTGCAAACAAGGATGAGAATTTTAAAATCGAGGAATCATAGAATCATTGAACGATTACAGCACAGAAGGAGGCCATTCGGCCCGTCGAGCCCGTGCCGGCTCTCTGAAAGAGCAGTTCAGCCAGTCCCACTCCCCCGCCCTTTCCCCGTAGCCCTGCAACATTGTTTCTTTCAGGTGCTTATCCAATTCAGTTTTGAAAGCCACGATTGAGTCTGCCTCCACCACACAGTGAGTTCCGGAACCTAACCACTCGCTGTGTAAAAAGCTTTTCCCTCATGTCGCCTTTGGTCCTTCTGCCAATCGCCTTAAATCTGTGTCCTCTGGTTCCTGACCCTTCCACCAATGGGAACAGTTTCTCTCTATCTACTCTGTCCAGACCCCTCATGATTTTGAACACCTCAAACAAATCTCTCAACCTTCTCCTTGACCACCCCAGCTTCTCCAGTCTCTCCATGTAACTGAAGTCCCTCATCCCTGGAACCATTCTCGTAAATCTTTTCTGCACCCTTTCTATTTCAGATTTCCAGCATCCGCAGTATTTTGCTTTTGTATTTGTTACAATAAGACAATGTACAGCCGGGCATTACTTGGGAGTGTTTAGTAATGAGACGTGAAAACATCCCGTTCAAGATAAAAAATCAACCTCTGTTGATTACGTACTGATTGTCACGGATATTAACGTCTAACCTGAATGTTGAAATACCTTAAGCTGAAGATGTCTGGCAGAGTTATATTTTTTGCTGGTGAATTAAAAATATTAAAGGGTTCACTTCTTACCGGCAGCCCCTCGGTTATGATAGGCAAGATTGTTGTACCATCCATCGTATCTCTGCACCTCCCAGTTGATATTATTTTGAGCAACTGGGGGAGAAAAAGGCATTCAATTAATCAAACGAAATATCCTTAAAGGAATCCTTTGAACAAAGTAAATACCACTTGAAAGGAATAAATGTCGACAAACAAAATCTACTCATGAAGCAAGATCTGATTGATAAGGAAATCAAAATATAAAGTAAAACTTGCATTTATATAGCGCCTTTCAGAACCACCAGACCTCTCAAAGCGCTTTACAGCCAGTGAAGTACTTTTTTAAAGTGCAGTCACTGTTGTAATGCGGGAAACGTGGCAGCCAATTTGCGCACAGCAAGCTCCCACAAACAGCAATTGATAATGACCGGATAATCTGTTTTTGTTATGTTGATTGCGGGATAAATATTGGCCCAGGACACCGAAGATAAGTTCCCTACTCTTCTTCGAAACCTGAGAGAGCAGATGGGGCCTCGATTTAACATCTCATCCGAAAGACGGCACCTCAGACAGTGCAGCGCTCCCTCAGTACTACCCTCAGTACTGTACTGGGAGTGTCAGCCTAGAATTTTGTGATCAAGTCCCTGGAGTGGGACTTGAACCCCTAATCTTCTGACTCACGGGTGAGGGTATTACCCACTGAGCCACACGTGAGAAGAGGAACAAGGTATTTGTTTTATGATTCCTTTAAAGAATAACTGCCAATTTGATAGAACACATGATCTAACACTTTAAAAAGTTGAATATATCAGCAATATAATGAATACTTGAATGCGAGAAAAATTACAGGGCTCTGGGGAAAGAGCAGGGAAGTGGGACTAACTGGATAGCTCTTTGAATGAGCATGCACAGGCATGATGGGCCGACTGGCCTTCCTCTGTGGGGTACCATACCATGATTCTAGGACTAAGTCTTCGAGAAGGGGAAGTGTTACTTACAGATGAATGTTAGGTAGGAGAGGTGAATCCAGCCTGTGAGCAGCAGTTTCCAGAAGTTAGTTTGTGCCATTTTCTTTTTGGCAAACTGCTTCACTTTTGACGGGGCTCTGGGATCCAGATGTTGTCCAGCGTGGATGATACGATCAGTTCAAACACTCGTAATCTGAGGAGGAAACACCTTATAGCCAGTTTAAAACGGCAGCGGCAGACACTTGAGAATTCTCTTGCACTTCCTGGCTATTGAGAAAAGTGCATTTCTAGCCAGTACTTGACACTGAATGACCTCAATGGAAATTACTTGCTAAAGTCAGTTTCGAACTGGAAATGGATGAGATTCAGCTTTCGTGAGCTGCAGTAACATTCTCCCCACAAAAGTCTAACAAGTATATAGGAACATGGACGGATCCCACAGTGCTTGAAGGTAATAAATGCAAGCAAAAATCACAGTTAAACTTTGGGATGAATGTGTATCAAATAAAGTTAAAACGCAGTTTAAAAAATATATATTTTGTTGCAAATTTCGGCATTTTGGAAGTTGACAGCTTGGGAACAATGATAGAAAGAAAGACTTGCATTTATATAGCGCCTTTCACGACCACTGGACGTCCCAAAATGCTTTACAGTCAATGAAGTACTTTTGGAGTGTAGTCACTGTTGTAATGTGGGAAACACGGCAAGCTCCCACAAACAGCATTGTGATAATGACCAGATAATCTGTTTTAGTGATGTTGATTGCGGGATGCATCATCATCATCATAGGCAGTCCCTCGGAATCGAGGAAGACTTGCTTCCACTCTAAAAGTGAGTTTTCAGGTGACTGAACAGTCCAATACGGAAATTACAGTCTCTGTCACGGGTGGGACAGACAGTGTTTGAAGGAAAGGGAGGGTGGGACTGGTTTACCGCACGCTCTTTCCGCTGCCTGCACTTGGTTTCTGCATGCTCTCGGCGACGAGACTCGAGGTGCTCAGCACCCTCCCGGATGCTCTTTGCTCTTCCTCCACCTAGGGTGATCTTTGGCCAGGGACTCCCAGGTTTCAGTGGGGATGTTGCACTTTATCAGGGAGGGATAAATATTGGTCCCAGGACACCAGGGAGAACTCCCGTGGTCTGCTTTGAAATAGTGCCATGGGATCTTTAATGTCCACCTGAGAGAGCAGACAAGCCTTGGTTTATCCGAAAGATGTTTATTGCTGTGTTACTGGAAACAGAAGCTAAAATTTACTATTGGTTATAGGGAGCAACATTTAACACATTGCTCACTTCCCTATATTACGAAAGGGCTAATTAGCCCGATTTACGATGCAAACATAGGCCTGTTGCTGTCCTTTTACAGGGACTGTGGTTAAAGTGTAAATGCAGTGTGAAACAGGAGGCAGCTGATCTGACACTGGGACTGAGTCACTGTGGAGTAAGCAGCTTCACTCCGCTTTCAACACAACTCCTTTTGGATCCACTCTGCACTAGTGTTGTAAATGCACAGCTTGATATTTTAACACTTACAGTTAACTATCACAGCCATGCTATAGGTACTGGTCCCCTATTACGGGAAGGCGCTGAACTCCTCGAGTCTCTACGCTGAGAGCAAGCTGAAGCCAGGCGTAAACAACCCAAGCACCCCATCCCACCCGTCCCTCCAACCACCGTCTGCCCCACCTGTGACAGAGATTGTAGGTCCCGCATCGGACTCATCAGTCACCTGAGAACTCATTCGTGTGGGAACAAGTCATCCTCGACTCCGGGGGACTGCCTAGGAAGAAGACCACTGACAGGGTTGCCAATGCAATACCAGCAATACATATCAGCTGTGGCTCAGTGGGCAGCACAATCGCCTCTGAGTCAAAAGGTTGTGGGTTTAAGTCCGACTCCAGAGATTTAAGCACAGAAGTCTACGCTGTCACTCCCAGGGGAGCGCCGCACTGTCGGAGGTGCCGTTTTTCAGATGAGACGTTAAACCGAGGCCCATTCTGTTCTCTCAGGTGGACGTAAAAGATCCCATGGTGCTACTTTTCGAAGAAGAGCAGGGGAATTTATCCCTGGTGTCCTGGCTGATATTTATCCCTCAACTAACATCACTAAAAGGAGATGATCTGGTCATTATCTCATTGCTGTTTGTGGGAGCTTGATGTGCGCAAATTAGCTGCCGCGTTTCCCACATTACAACAGTGACTACACTTCAAAATGTACTTCATTGCCTGTAAAGCGCTTTGAGACGCCCGGTGGTCGTGAAAGGCGCTATATAAATGCAAGTCTGTTTAGCAGGGTTGGATTAGATCTCCTTTAGAGGGCAGAGAGACTCGAACCCTCTGGCCTTTTTTTAAAAGGGTTATTATTTTTGAACGAATGATTCGGACCACTGGTTTAATGTGACTGATTATTCTGTCACATTTCACATTTATTACATTCAACTCTCGGATTTCAGTGTTGGGGGCTCACATCCTGTTATTCTATGAAAACCAAATTCCAGTGGTTCTACTTATATATATATTTCTTTACTAATTCACCTATTTGTTTAAACAGTTATTATCGGGCTGATTCCACATGGAGCGGTACCCTCTCCGCCCGGTTGCCATTGCAAATTCTGGTCGAATTTCTAACATAAAAGGTTTCTTTTGCTCAAATACTGATTTTTTTTTTTAACTCTTGGCACAATACATGATTCGGTGGGGCCCCATTAGCAGAATTCAGAGTCTAGAGTATCGCGTAACCTGTTAAGCGCAAAATATTTAATTCCAATCAAAATAGGGTCAGACACAAACCCGAAGAGCAGGTTTTAGGTGGGGGGCACACGGGGGGAGAGAGGAGGGGCAGTGCTTTGTTGGGACGGTACCGGCTGTGTTGAGAGGCGCTACTCTCACCTGAGCCAATCCAGGGCGCCGGGCAGAAGTTGAGTAACTTTTGGAAACTTTTAGTTCAGAAACAAGTTGAGGAGGAATTCATGTTTGCGTCTCTTTTAGAGGACTAATTATTGGCTCTCGGTAGTCAGCTAAAGTCAGAAAACACAGAGAGGGAAGGAGGGAGAGTTCACTTTCTTATTCAGGAGCGCAACTATGAATCGGGCTCAATTCGAGTTATGCACAGTAACTTGACTTCACCGGATCTCCGCGTCTTGAATTTATAGACGGGTTGAACCGGCGGGGTGTCAAACCTTCCGATCACTCACTACTTCTCAAATCTTTTCCCTTTGGCTCATTTACCCCGCTTTCTCAAAAAATTACAGTCTTTGGAAATGACTCCCCAGTGAAAGGGTGCGACATTTAGCGCATTGCTCCGTCGTATGATCACCAAAGCATCAATTGGTCAGGTTTACGATGCGTTCTGTAAAGGTAGGGTCCCTGCCTTCTTTCCAATTATGTCCCTGCATATGTCTCAAATGAAAAATGATGGGCTGATAAGTAAGTCTGTTCTTGGCCCCAAGCAATATTCACCAGTCTGCCCACTCAGCCCTTGGTTTCCAATTACTTGGTGATTAGGTATCATGCCCAGGGTTACAGTCCACAATGAACTTATTGTACTGCACTTAACTGGTCCCCTCTTCTTCCTTGATCCACTCTGTCTGATTGATAACGGGCGCGGTAGATGGATTGTCAACTGCGCCTAGCGCTTTGCCCTGGAAATTTCCGGCGTTACGCTCGCCCAGCGCTGTAGAGCAGCCCCCGTCACTGGAGGTTACCGGTTTGCCAACTAGTCCGGGCTCAGCATCCGAAACTTGCATCCATAAAACGAGCGTCAGAGAAGCGTAATGAGTACAGCGCTCCTATACCCAGCCGACAATTCAGTGCTGTTTCACAATTGGCTCCAGTCACTGCCTGGAGGGATGCCCATTGCCCTGATGTGCTATCATGACATCCCACTTAATGCCAGCAACCAGCAATACAGCTGTACATCCACCCATGACCCTATTTTAATGGTCGCAACAGTCTTTTTCTTTGCCCTGAGGTTGTGGGTTCGAGTCCCACTTCAGGGACTTGAGCACAAAAATCTAGGCTGAGGGAGCGCTGCACTGTCGGAGGTGCCATCTTTCGGATGAGACGTTAAACCGAGGCCCCGTCTGCTCCTCTCGGGTGGATGTAAAAGATCCCATGGCCACTATTTCGAAGAAGAGCAGGGGAGTTATCCCCCGTGTCCTGGGGCCAATATTTATCCCTCAATCAACATCACTTAAAAAACAGATTATCTGGTCATTATCACGTCGCTGTTTGTGGGAGCTTGCTGTGCGCAAATTGACGCTCCCAAAAAGTACTTCATTGGCTGTAAAGCGCTTTGAGACGTCCGATGGTCGTGAAAGGCGCTATATAAATGTAATTGTGCCTTTCTTACTCACTGGAAGCCCTACGTCTCCAATATTGTCGGCTGGAATCGTTTGTTATATATATATATATACACCGAATTAATAGGCTATTCATCCTATAAGCCAGCCAGAAGGGAGTGGAATCTGTTTAAACACAATTGGGTGCGCGGTATCCTGGAGCCGAGATGTCACCCCTCCTTCAGTGACTTAACTGGACTTTGCAACTGATATGTGTGTGTGCGCGCATCTTCCACTCAAAACAGCTGCGTAACTTTCACGCGTAATGTGCGCAGAAAAGATGCGTTTTTGACCCAGGATCTCGGTATCTCGCCTCTCCCCTCCCCAAATTTCCTGTGCTAGAGGAGAAAACTGCCCAAGCCACTTCAGAAAGTCTTGCAAAAAGTTTCGTTGGCAGAGCAACGTACTCACCCGCAAGTGCCCAGTATCGGCGGCAGCAGCAGCGATGCCGGGCTCCGCTCAGATGGGGGAAAAGTCCAGGCAGGACTGTTGAGCGCAAGGTGGGGAGCGGTGGGTGTTACGTCGAGAAAGGGTGTGGGCAAATTTGCATCGCCACCAGGAAGGTAATGGGCTGAAAAAACACCCCCATCTTTTGTTGTTTCCCGTTTAACCTGACGCCAACAGGTGGATTCCTGCCTGAATGAGATGGAAAAAAAAATGAAACTCGAGTATAAATAGGGATGGGGCTGGGGACAGAAACAGGTGCAACTTGCAATATTCGGTTTGAAGGAGCGGTTAGCTTCAACATTTGCCTTCACGGCAAGAAATAGCAACCAGAACTCCAACCTCTCTAAACAAAATTAAGGTGAGTAAATTATTAAAGCGTTTAATGTATAGCTATATAGAGGTGTGTGTTTCTTAGTAGAAAGGAATCTCTTAGATTGAAATTAAAAAGTTGCACAGAGTTTGGTGGAGTTCTATAAATGGCGGGGGTGGGGGGGGGGAAATAGACCGGAAAATATGAGTCGTTTTAATCGGAAATTTGTCAAATAATTCTTTTTTGTTGTTTAAAGCGGGGTGAGAGCTAGATGGAAAACAAGTAGTCTTTTAACTTGAAGGGCATTTGAAGGGCTATCAGGAACGAGTAGGAGACTGGGACCAATCGGATAGTTCTTGCAAAGAACCAGTAGAGCCGTGATGGGCCGAACGACCTCCTTCTGTGCACATTGTAAGATTCTATCAATGTGCTGAAACTTCGAAATAAAATATCAGAACGTGGATTGTGTGATGGAATGGTTTTAAGAGATACAATAGTGCTTTTGTTCTGAGTTTTGCCTGGGTATGTTACACTCAAGCACCTGCCTCCAAACATTTGCACCTGTACAAGTCTTGCCACTAGCGAATAGCCCAATAACCTTTCCTCTCCGCCTGTCTCTCTGTGCAGTTGTCAGAGAACCGCTCATAATCACCAATCATGACTCTCTTCGACGGAATCCGCCCATTCTACGCCCAGGGCAGAACCACGTTCATTTTCGCCATCGCCCTGCTGGTGGTTATCCTGGTGTTTCTGGTCTTCGCGTCGACTTTCCTCATCATTCTGCCAGGGATCAGGGGCAAAGGGGTGAGTAAGCGGCGCTATACTCGCGTTATCGCTCGTAACACAAGCCAGCGCCTTGCCAGCACGGCTGCAGCCTCAGAGAAAGTTCGCCTCATTCTCAGCTTCCACCAGCCCAAGACTTGCTCTCATTTCACGTTTCAGACACTCTTGCGCCGATGTTACGCCTGTCAACCCCGCAGAATTTGGCGGTGGGGTGAGATGAAGCAAGGGGTGGGGGGGAACACCAATATAAACCAGACCGGCCGAATGACCTGTTTGTTAAAATCCGATGTCATCGTTACGCCGACTTTCCGCTCAAATTTTACGAGTCATTTGTTTTTAAACAATCAAGTCCACGATGTTGATTATCCCGATTTTAAAATCAAGTCGTTTTATCTGGTTAAAAAAGTTGACAAATCCAGGAAATTCCGCTGAGTATAATGAAATCCGGAATATTAATTCGACCAGTGGAACTTTATTTTAAATAAAACGCGATTTAAAGTCAAATGTTGCTGGTTCTGTTTTTGCAGAGACTCTATTCGTTCTGTCGAGTTATTACAAGTCTCTTCATCGGAGTGATCATTGTAGGTATGTATAACTTGTTTAAAAGTCAATGATATTGCGTCGGGTGTGCGGCACAGATCCGACGCGTTGCAAAGTTCAGAACAGGACTAGCGAGGCGATAGAATTTGTAACGCATTGCTTCCTGTTCAAGGGTTCTCCAAAGATCGAAGCTTCATCCCCTCCCCTGAAGGAGACCGTTCTCTGGAATGGTGTTTCCCCGCAACCCAGGAGTGAGACTGGGGCAGGAGCAGATTAGGTATCCCAGATTCACCACCCCACCCCATCGCCCATCAGTCCCGGATTTGGACTCCGGGTTTTGGCTCTAGCAATGGACGGTACAGAGCTGGGAGAGTCCTCCAAGTGTTTTCTACCAACGCTTAACTGGACACTATAGTTAAAGAAAAACCTAACTCTAGTTTGTTGGCTATTTCCAAGATATACCTGAGAGATTGAAGCTTGAAATCTGCAGGAAATGACAACAACAACAACTTGTATTTATATAGTGCCTTTAACATAGTGAAACATCCCACAGGAGTGTTATGCGCAAAATAAAATTGACACCGAGCTGCATAAGTAGAAATTAGCGCAGGTGACCAAAAGCTTGGTCAAAGAGGTAGGTTTTAAGGAGCGTCTTGTCTTGAAAGAGGAAAGAGAGGTAAAGAGACAGAGAGGTTTAGGGCGGGAATTCCAGAGCTTAAGGCCCAGGCAACAGAAGGTACGGCCACCAATGGTTGAGCGATTACAATAAGGGATATTCAGGAAGGCAGAATTAGAGGAGTGCAGACATCTTGGGGTGGGGGGAGGGGCAGGGGTTGTGGGGCTGGAGGAGATTACAGAGATATGGAGGTCAGCGAAGATGGCAGTATCTTGAAGGGGTGGGGGGGGGAGTGGGGGGGGAATTTCCTCAGATCACTTTTGTTGTGGAAAGAAACCACCTGGAGTCAGGTGTACTATGATATGAGAAATCTTCAATACAAGCCTGCAGGGGAGGGCCTTTTTCCGCAGCGAAGACTCTCAAAATTCCAATAGTCGTGCCGGCTCAGTTATACATGATCAGGAGGAAGTATAGTTGACAAAGACACGCCCATATAAGGGTGACAGTTGCTTGACCATTAACTATAAACAGATGTCTCCTGACTGTCTTGGTCTCAAGGCCTTTATGGTCGCCTTTCCTTCCCCTTATCTGTACCAATCTTTAAGTGTCCCTTGTTTCATAGAAACATAGAAACATAGAAAATAGGTGCAGGAGTAGGCCATTTGACCCTTCGAGCTTGCACTGCCATTCAATGAGTTCATGGCTGAACATGCAACTTCAGTACCCCATTCCTGCTTTCTCGCCATACCCCTTGATCCCCCTAGTAGTAAGGACTACATCTAACTCCTTTTTGAATATATTTAGTGAATTGGCCTCAACAACTTTCTGTGGTAGAGAATTCCACAGGTTCACCACTCTCTGGGTGAAGAAGTTTCTCCTCATCTCGGTCCTAAATGGCTTACCCCTTATCCTTAGACTGTGACCCCTGGTTCTGGAATTCCCCAACATTGGGAACATTCTTCCTGCATCTAACCTGTCTAAACCCGTCAGAATTTTAAATGTTTCTATGAGATCCCCTCTCATTCTTCTGAACTCCAGTGAATACAAGCCCAATTGATCCAGTCTTTCTTGATATGTCAGTCCCGCCATCCCGGGAATCAGTCTGGTGAACCTTTGCTGCACTCCCTCAATAGCAAGAATGTCCTTCCTCAAGTTAGGAGACCAAAACTGTACACAATACTCCAGGTGTGGCCTCATTAAGGCCCTGTACAACTGTAATAACACCTCCCTGCCCCTGTACTCAAATCCCCTTGCTATGAAAGCCAACATGCCATTTGCTTTCTTAACTGCCTGCTGAACCTGCATGCCAACCTTAAATGACTGATGTACCATGACACCCAGGTTTCGTTGCACCTCCCCTTTTCCTAATCTGTCACCATTCAGATGATAGTCTGTCTCTCTGTTTTTACCACCAAAGTGGATAACCTCACATTTATCCACATTATACTTCATCTGCCATGCATTTGCCCACTCACCTAACCTATCCAAGTCACTCTGCAGCCTCATAGCATCTTCCTCGCAGCTCACACTGCCACCCAACTTAGTGTCATCCGCAAATTTGGAGATACTACATTTAATCCCCTCGTCTAAATCATTAATGTACAATGTAAACAGCTGGGGCCCCAGCACAGAACCTTGCAGTACCCCACTAGTCACTGCCTGCCATTCTGAAAAGTACCCATTTACTCCTACTCTTTGCTTCCTGTCTGCCAACCAGTTCTCAATCCACGTCAGCACACTACCCCCATTCCCATGTGTTTTAACTTTGCACATTAATCTCTTGTGTGGGACCTTGTCGAAAGCCTTCTGAAAGTCTAAATATACCACATCAACTGGTTCTCCTTTCAGGGTTTTAGAAACCTGTTTATGTCTAACCTTCTGGAAGACTGTGCTTTTTCAACATTTTTTAGCTGACATCTGGCCCAGCTTCCCATCACACCTTGCGGTTACAATGGCTTATTACTAACATGGATACTCAACATCTTTAAAAGATCATACTGACTGCAATAATACATAATACTCATCACATCAGTACATCACATCAGCATGGTATACTGGACCAAGACCTAGCTCTGTCGAGCCCGTATGGTGGCTGGTGTGCAACGGCCACCCCACGTTAAAAAAATCCACCCACAGGCATCTTCCACCCTTCACGATGTAGTTCGGGATCCGGAATATTAGGTCCTTCTTTGAAACACCTGTGAACTCATCCTTTTTTGGTGTGGAAGCAAGTCATCCTCGTTTCGAGGGACCGCCTATGATGATGATGATATTAAACAATACTAGGTGATCACATCAACTTTGTAACTCGATTTTAAATTCTCTTCCTCCTGTTCTAACCCCTCCTCAGCCTCTCCCTTCCCTATCTCTGTAACCTCATCCAGCCCCACAACCCTCCGAGATCTCCGCGTTCCCACATTTTTGGCCTCTTGCGCATCCTCAACTTCCTCCGCCCGCTCCATTGGCGGCTGTGGCTTCAGCCGTGGGGCCCTAAGCTCTGGAATTCCCTCCCTAAACCTCTCTGTCTCGCTCCTTTAAAATGCTCCTTAAAACCTACCTCTTTGACCAAACAATTTAGCTATGAAGAAAGATTGGACAATCTGGGGTTGTTTTCTTTCAAACAGAGGAGGCTGAGGGGAGACCTCATTGAGGTGTATAAAATTATGAGGGGCCTGGATAGAGTGGATAACAAGGGCCTATTTCCATTAGCAGAAGGGTCAATAACCAGTGGGCATAGATTTAAAGCCATTGGTAGGAGGCTTAGAGGGCATTTGGGGAGACATTTTTTCACGCAGAAGGTGGTGGGGGGTCTGGAACTCACTGCCTGAAAGGATGGTAGTGGCAGAACCCTCACCACATATAAGAAGTACTTGCATATGCATTTGAAGTGCCATAACCTACAAGGCTACGGACCGAGAGCTGGAAAGTGGGATTAGGCTGGATAGCTCTTTGTCGGCCGGAGCAGACGCGATGGGCCGAAATGGCTTCTTTCCATGCTGTAAATATCTATGATTCTATGAAGCCTGTCCTAATGTCATCGACTTTGGCTTGGTGACAATTTATGTCTGCCATTTTACCATGTTATAGGTGCTATATAAATGCAGTTATTGTTGTTGTACCAGCAGCATACTATATGCAGGGCTGAAGGTTTTTGCTGTTGGACGCTTTGCCAACATCCCAAACATAACACAAAGGTTTCCTTCACTTGCTGGATTGTGCTCATCAGTAAGCCCCAGGTGTATGAAATCTCTGTGGCTGAACGCCATGGAGATGATCTGCCCTGCCCCTGAACAGCTCTTTGAGAAATACTCAGGTAACACTCTAATTTCTGAGCTGTTGTAAATGTAAAGGGTGGGTTTAACAGGTGCATTAGTTGCGTCAACTGATCCAGTGGGTTTAAGGGCTACCACAAGGTCCAATGCACATCTACATAGGATTACACAAGATATATGGCACAGAAACAGGCCATTCGGCCCAACCAGTCCATGCTGGCATTTATACTCCACTCGAGCCTCCTCCCACCTTTCCTCATCTAACTCTATCGGCATAACCCTCTATTCCCTTCTCCCCCCATATGCTTGTCCAGCCTCCCCTTAAATGCATCGATACTATTCGCCTCAACCACTCCCTGTGGCAGCGAGTTCCACATTCTCACCACTCTCTGGGTAAAGAAGTTCCTCCTGAATTCTCTATTGGATTTCTTGGTGACTATCTTATATTGATGGCCTCTAGTTATGCTCTTCCCCACAAGTGGAAACATTCTCTCTGTATCCACTCTATCAAAACCTTTCATAATTTTAAAGACCTCTATTAGGTCACCCCTTAACCCGTCTTTTTTCAAGAGAAAAGAGACCCAGCCTGTTCATCCTTTCCTGATATGTATATCTTCGCATTTTTGTTATCATCCTTGTAAATCCTCTCCAGTGCTCCACATCCTTTTTATAATATGGAGACCAGGACTGTACACAGTACTCTAAGTGTGGTCTAACCAAGGTTTGATACAGGTTTAGTACAACTTCCCTAATTTTCAATTCTATCCCTCTAGAAATAGACCCTAGTGCTTGGTTTGCTTTTTTTAAATGGGCTTGCTAACCATTTGATGCAAATAATGTGGTTTATGGAGAATGAGCTGGGGTTTAAATTCACTCAACTTGACTAGGTACGGTCTCTGCACTGTTTGTTTGTTTACAGCGCCGATTATACAGGATTGTAAATACACCACTGTATACACTCAGCACCACAGTGCGGCCTGGGATAGATAATGTGGAGAATGGGAATAGTTCCACAGAGACACAGAGTCAACATCCTGCAAAATACAGCGTCAGCTGTGGCTCAGTGGGCAACACCCTCGCCTCTGAGTCAGGAGGTCATGGGTTCAAGTCCCACTCCAGGTACTTGAGCACAAAGAAATCCAGGCTGAAGGAGTGCTGCACTGTCAGAGGTGCTGCCTTTTGAATGAGATGTTAAACCAAGGCCCTGTCTGCCCTCTCAGGTGCAGGTAAATGATCCCATGGCCACTATTTTGAAGAAGAGCTCAGGGAGTTATCCCCGGTGTCCTAGGGCCAATATTTATCCCTCAATCAACATCACTAAAAACAGATTGTCAGGTCACTATCACATTGCTGTTTGAGGGAGCTTGCTGTGCGCAAATTGGCTGCCACGTTTCCTATATTACAACACTACAAAATGTACTTCATTGGCTGTAAAGCGCTTTGGGACGTCCGGTGGTCGTGAAAGGCACTATATAAATGCAAGCCTTTTAAAAAGAAGCACCTATGGCTCCTGGACTATTGCTGGCCTTGGATGTTGATGGTGGCACTGAATGAAAACCATAAAATATCAATTTGCCAATCGGGGCATCATGTCCACCGGCCAGTAACATTTTCTCAGGGTGAATTGGAATCACGAGCTATCTGCAGGGATCCAATTTTCACTTCAATGACCCACAGTCCCATGAATTTCTCAAACATTAGAGCGATACTATTTTTTGGTTCTAAACTCAATAGTGTGGATTCAAATTCTGAAGATCCAGAAATCATTTGCCAAAGAATGAGTTTAATCCCAGGGGGGATTTGTTGTGGCTTCTAAAACAGGAGAGGACTTTGCATATTTATTTACGGGACTCAGACTCTTGTCAATGGCAGCACTGAAGATAACTATTATTCATTCTGCAGTGGTGAACTTTACCAGTGACTGGGAAACAGGATATGTCACAGCGAACACAACCTACAAGGCTTTCAGCAATGAGACGATCACTGCAAGAGTGGGACTCCAAATCGGACTGGCAGGAATCAACGTAACTCTGCAAGGTAGGGCATCTCCACGCTGCATTAACGGCCTTTTAATGATCGCAATTTGGCAACAACTCTTGGCTACATAATTGGACTAGAATGGCATGTATTGTTAAGAGTTTTAAAGTTATTATCTGTTAAAGGTACTGCAATATCGGAAAGGCATAGGAACAGATTCATTAAAACACAGTTGATGCATTGTTTAAGGCACCACCAATTTGCTATTGGACAGAGAGGTTATGGATTAACAACTTCCCTTGTATTTATATAGCACCTTTAACGTAGTGAAATGCCCCAAGGCGCTTCACAGGAGTGTTATGAGATTAAAAAAATTAACACCCAGCTGCAAAAGGAGAAATTAGGACAGGCGATCAAAATGCTTGGTCAAAGAGGTAGGTTTTAAGGAGCGCCTTGACGGAGGAAAGAGAGGTAGAGAGGTGGAGAGGTTTAGGGAGGGAGTCCCAGAGCTTGGGGCCTAGGCAACAGAAGGCACGGCCACCGATGGTTGAGCGATTATAATCAGGGATGCTCAGGAGGGCAGAATTAGAGGAGCGCAGATATCTCGGGGCTTGTTGGGCTGGAGGAGATTACAGAGATAGGGAGGGGGCGAGGCCAGGGAGGGATTTGAAAACAAGGATGAGAATTTTGAAATCGAGGCGTTGCTTAACCAGGAGCCAATGTAGGTCAGCGAGCACAGGGGGTGATGGGTGAGTGGCACTTGGTGCAAGTTAGGACACGGACAGCCGAGTTTTGGATCACCTCTAGTTTACCTAGAGTAGAATGTGGGAGGCCAGCCAGGAGTGCATTGGAGTAGTCAAGTCTGGAGATAACGAAGGCATGGATGAGGGTTTCAGCAGCGGTTGAGCTGATTACACAGTCTATAATTTGAATTAAGTAATTCTGAATTGTAAATTGTCACCGTAACCCAGTGGATAAAATCAGTCGATGATTGCCTTGACGTTATACCGACAAGCACCAAAAGAAAGTCAATCAGATAAATAATCCATATTGATTTCGGGGCACATTATTCACCTCTTGTTGACAACAGTGTAGGGGAACTCTGGTCACTATGTGCAGCATGTGTGTGAAAGTTTCCAGCAGATACCCATCTGGGTGACCAATCCCATCCAACAGAGGTAGCAGTGCCCCAGTGAATGCTTTCTGAACGTACGTGCTGATGATTTCACTGCCAAACAGAAGAGATCTTCACAAATACATTTACAATGCCATTGACACACGGCGTTCCCCACTGAAGCTTGGCACAGTAAAGAATGGATGGTTCAACATAGATGTCGCTAATGCACTGGTATTTTTCACGTAAAGGGTTTGGATTTTCATCTATTACAGTGCGTTATTCACTAGCCTGCGGGATTTCTTGATACATATTGTTGCTTTTGCCGACTGCAATCTACAACCTGGACTAACATGAGGATACTTTATGCTATGTGCTTGCAGGGCTTCCCGTGAACCAGCTGAATGAGACCATAGACTACAATGAGAACTTCCTGTGGCAATTTGAGTTAAATTACGATGAGGAATATCACAAAAGTCTCGAGCGAGGGCTCCCGAATCCAATTTTGTACATCGCAGAAAAGTTTAATACACATGGTCCCTGTCTTGTCCACATGCAGTACAGGTTCTGCGGGCACTATGCAACAGCCATGCTGTGGTAAGTTTATTTATATTCGTTCCTGGGATGTGTGGGTGTCGCTGGCCAGGCCAACATTTATTGCCCGTCTTTAATTGCCCCTCGAGAAGATGGTGGTGAGCCGCCTTCTTGAACCGCTGCAGTCCGTGTGGTGAAGGTGCTCCCACAGTGCTGTTAGGGAGGGAGTTCCAGGATTGTGACCCAACGACGATGAAGGAACGGCCGATATATTTCCAAGTCGGGCTGGTGTGTGACTTGGAGGGGAACGTGGAGGTGGTGGTGTTCTGATGCGCCTGTTGCCCTTGTCCTTCTAGGCGCTAGAGGTCGTGGGTTTGGGAGGTGCTGCCGAAGAAGCCTTGGCGAGTTGCTGCAGTGCATCTTGTAGATGGTGCACACTGCAGCCACGGTGCGCTGGTGGTGGAAGGAGTGCCAATCTAGCGGGCTGCTTTGTCCTGTATGGTGTCGAGCTTCTTGAGTGTTGTTGGTACATAAAGAAAGACTTGGATTTATATAGCGCCTTTCACAACCACCGGACGTCTCAAAGCGTTTTAATGCCAATGAAGTACTTTTGGAGTGTAGTCACTGTTGTAATGTGGGAAACATGACAGCCAATTTGCACACAGCAAGCTCCCACAAACAGCAATGTGATAATGACCAGATAATTTGTTTTTGTTATGTTGATTGAGGGATAAATATTGGCCCAGGACACCGGGGAGAACTTCCCTGCTCTTCTTCGAAATAGTGCCATGGGATCTTTTAGATCCACTTGGGAGAGCAGATGGGGGTCTTGGTTTAACGTCTCATCTGAATGACGGCACCTCCGACAGTGCAGCACTCCCTCAGCACTGCACTGGGAGTGTCAGCCTAGATTTATGTGCTCAAGTTCCTGGAGTGGGACTTAAACCCACAAACCTGACTCAGAGGCGAGAGAGTGCTGCCCACTGAGCCACGCTGACATCTAAGGTGAAGTAAGGTGCATTATTGCATTTTAAATGGGATTGTGTCTTTCCTCATCTAAATCTATCAGCATAAACCTCTATTCCCTTCTCCCCCATACGCTTGTCTAGCCTCCCCTTAAATTCATCGATACTATTCGCCTCAACCACTCCCTGTGGCAGCGAGTTCCACATTCTCACCATTCTCTGGGTAAAGAAATTCCTTCTGAATTCCCTATTGGATTTCTTGGTGACTATCTTATACTGATGGCTTCAAGTTATGCTCTTCCCCACAAGTGGAAACACTCTCTCTGTATCCACTCTATCAAAACCTTTCATAATTTTAAAGACCTCGATTAGGTCACCCCTCAGCCTTCTTTCTTCAAGAGAAAAGAGACCCAGCCTGTTTATCCTTTCCTGTGCAAACCTTCACATTTCTGGTATCATCCTTGGAAATCTTCTCTGCCCCCTCTGCAGTGCCTCGATATCCTTTTTATAATATGGCGGCCAGAACTGTATGCAGTGCTCCAAGTGTGGTCTAACCGAGGTTCAATACAGGTTTAGCATAACTTCCCTACTTTCTAGAAATAAGCCCTAATGCTTAGTTTGCTTTTTTTATGGTCTTGCTAACCTGTATCGCAACTTTTATTTGTGTATTTGTACTCTGTGCTGCTGTTGCAATTGCATGACTGGACTAGCAGAGGCCACAATTCATAATCCAGAGCTCAAATCCCACCGTGGCAGTTTGAGAAAGTTAAAAATAATCTGGAAGCATAAAGCTACGTTACCATGAGACAATCGGACTGGTTCACTGATGTCCTCTAGGGGAGGAGATCTGCCACCCTTACCCATTTTTGACTCTAGCCCCACAGCAATAGGGATGATTCTTAACCGGCCTATAGTAAGTGGTCAATAGAAAACCACTCAGTGGTGGCAAAGTGCTTTGAGTTAAGACTCACCAACACCTTTTCAGGGCAACTAGGGATGGGCAATAAATGCCGGCCTTGCCAGCGTTGCCCACATCTCGGGAATTCTTTTTTTTAATTATAAACTGCAGAATCCTATATTTTCCAAATATCCGATATAGTTGTTGTAGTTTCCAGACAGACAGTATGCCGGAGAATTGTGGTCTCCGTCCTGTGACATGATACAGAACTGTGTAAAGAATCCATTGAGCTATGCCGAGAGGCTAAGAATAAAAATATATTGTCATTAAACCAAAGTATGCGAGAGGTGAGTGATATCGGCTTTATAAACAAGAAAGAACACGATTGCGAAAGACGTTTTAAGGTATTTGGTGCTAGCCCAACCTAAAAGAAAATGAGAGCAGGAATGGAAATTAAAAATGCAACTAAAATCCCAAGGGCTCTACTCATTGGAGCACGGAAGGCTCAAGAAAGAACCTTAAAAAATGTGTGAGATGCTAAATAGTGAAAGATTATTTCCACTGGCCAATGGAGGGCATAAACTTAAGGTTAGTACTATAAGGGAGAAGTGCGAAGAAGGCTTGTTCCCACACAAAGGGTTACTAAGCTATGGAATGCATTAACATATGCGAGCAATGAAGCTGAGTCAATCACAGCATTTAAGAGGGAGTGTTCAAACATTCGAAGATAACAAATATTAATGGGTGCAAGGAAAAAGAAGCACAATACGATTGTATAGTTAGAACCAACGCCGGTAACATCAATAGCTTTATTCTGTGTTGACATTTCTACCATCCTCTGATCCTAATTGAGAGCCAAACTTAAGAAATAGCTTTCTGCTTTAACTACTTGAGTTGTGGAATAGGTGACCACTGGGTCAAGTGACTCAAAACCACTCAGAAAAATATATGTTCAGTTTATGTCAAAATGTGGACATTACGCAACACAGAGTTAATGTTAAAATTCATGTCACGAGAGGTTTGATGATGAAAATTCACTTGCCTCCCCTGAAGCGCTTATACCAAGGCCCCGTCTACTCCCTCAGGTGGACATAAAAGATCCCACGGCACTATTTAGAAGAAGAGCAGGGGAGTTCTCCCCCCCCCCCCCCCCCCCCCCCCGTGACCTGGGCCAATATTTATCCCTCAACCAACAGTACCAAAAACAGATTTTCTGGTCATTATCACATTGCTGTGTGTGGGAGCTTGCTGTGCGCATATTGGCTGCCGCGTTTCCCACATTGCAACAGTGACCACACTTCAAAAAGTACTTCATTGGCTGTAAAGCGTTTTGGGGCGTCCTGAGCTGGCGAAAGGTGCTATATAAATGCAAATCTTTCTTTTTATCTGGGTTCACACATGAAGAATGGGTACTTGAGGTAGGTCAGTGGTGCCTCCATACCTCAGCCTTTCTCCTTTCCAACTACCCCAGACAGAGTGTACAACTGGGTCAGCCAAAGCATCTTAAAGAAAGTCGGATAGCTATCTAAACAATGGAAAGACTGGTTTCAGGATGGGAGAAGGGCAGGTTCGGGAAGGGGATCTCGGTTCTGGAAGAGCTGAATGCTCGTTTGCGACACTTCTGTTGTATTTAAACTAAATTGGTGTTTTGTTCTTTCTGGTTTAGGGTGGCATTCTGTGCCTGGGTCATCATGAATATTCTCTTCTCCATGTCAACGATTGTGTACGGTGGGTACATGGCTCTGGTCACATCCGCATTCATGATCTTTGGAATCATCGCATTTGGCACAACGCAGAACCACCCTCAGTGCATTATACAGTTTGGTTCAGAAACACTAAAGACCAGTTTGAGTGTTTCTTTCTGGCTGACTTTAGCAACTGGTAAGTACTGGGACTCCGAGTTCGAGAATACAGAATGCACATAATGAGCTGATCTAAAGAACGAAAGGCTTGCATTTATAGCAGGACAAATTTTCCGCTTTAGAGCTTGTGGTGTGGAGGCTTCTCTGCTGCGTGTGTGGGGGGGGGATGCGTGGGGGGGAGTGTGGGGTATCAGGATATCACGCAAGCAAAGCCACTGATTTTTTTTGTCCGCTAAATGGAAAATCAGGGGCTCCTCACTTGCAATTTCCTGATTTGTTGCTGCATCCTCAGTATAACTCCAGTCTGCTGACTGCATCATTGGTTGCTGCAGTATAACCACAGCCTAAATGGGACACTGTCATTGAGCAGAGCAGAGCTCTCACAATGCTTTGGTGGTTAATTGAATAAATGCAGGAAAAAGCTAAAGACGAGGAAAGGGCGGGTTCAGCCCTTGAAACGCATCCCTTGTGCACTCACACCAGCCAGTGGCTCAGTGGGGAGCACTCTCACCTCTGAGTCAGAAGGTTGTGGGTTCAAATCCCACTCTGGAGACTTGAACACCAAAATCCAGGCTGATACTCGCAGTGCAGTGCTGAGGGAGTGCCGCACTGTCGGAGGTGTCGTCTTTCAGATGAGACATTAAACCGAGGTCCCGCCTGCTCTCTCAGATGGATGTAAAAAGGTCCCATGGCACTATTTTGAAGAAGAGCAGTGGAGTTATCCCTGGTGCACTGGCCATCACTGAAACAGATTATCTGGGTCATTAACACATTGCTGTTTGTGGGAGCTTGCTGTGCGCAAATTGGCTACCATGCTTCCGACATTACAACAGTGACTACACTTCTAAAGTACTTCTTTGGCTGTAAAGCGCTTTGGGACGTCCGGTGGCCGTGAAAGGTGCTATAGAAATGCAAGTCTTTCTTACACCCTAACTCTCACATCCAACTGTGTTGTGAACCACCCTTAAGTTGGCATCTCTGCTCCCCTGCCTGGTAGATTTGTCTGGCCCACAAATCACCAGGTTTATCAAATTCATAAATCTGGCAAATTCATAATTTCATAACACGAGCAAAAAAAAATTGACCGTGAAAGGAGCCAGTTGTTTTGTGTAAAAACCCACTGGGTTGGTTCAGAGAACGTAACCAGTCACTCCGACCTAGTCTCACCCTCTCATTCCACACAATGTGGTTCACTCATAATTCCCTCTGCTGGGGCCCAGAAGGTCGTTGGGTTCTTTCGTATTAACAGCACAAGCACGGCATTCATTGTCGCTGGAACAGATCGGGGGGTGTGGCTGGGGTCTTAAATGAACTACTAGCTTTGCTTTGGAAAATCCAAACAGCAACAGCAGAATCAGCTGAGGGAAAGTTAGGAACCGAGTCACCCCAAGACAATTATAGTCATTATATTTTCTTTTACTGCAGTTTAGGATATTTTAGGTCCTTTTGTCCTATCCAGAATCATAGAATGATACAGCACACCATTCAGCCCATCGTGTCCGTGCCTGCTCTTTGAAAGAGCAATCCAATAAGTCCCACTCCCCCCCCCCCCCCCAGCTCTTTCTCCACGACCCTGAAAATCTTTCCCTTTCAAGTCCTTGTGCATGAAACACAAAAAGTTTGCAGGTACAGCAAGTGATCAGGAAGGCAAATGGAATGTTGGCCTTTATTGCAAGGGGGATGGAGTATAAAAGCAGAGAAGTCCTGCTACAACTGTACAGGGTATTGGTGAGGCCACACCTGGAGTACTGCGTACAGTTTTGGTCTCTGTATTTAAGGAAGGATACACTTGCATTGGAGGCTGTTCAGAGAAGGCTCACTCGGTTGATTCCGGAGATGAAGGGGGTTAACTTATGAGGATAGGTTGAGTAGGTTGGGCCTATACACATTGGAGTTCGGAAGAATGAGAGGTGATCTTATCGAAACATATAAGATAACGAGGGGGCTCGACAAGGTGGATGCAGAGAGGATGTTCCCACTCATAGGGGAAACTAAAACTAGGGGACATAGTCTTAGAATAAGCGGGCGCCCATTTAAAACTGAGACGAGGAATAATTTCTTCTCTGAGGGTTGTGGATCTATGGGATTCTCTGCCCAGAGAGCTGTGGAGGCTGGGTCACTGAATATATTTAAGGCGGAGATAGACAGATTTTTGAGCGATAAGGGAGTAAAGGATTATGGGGAGCGGGCAGAGAAGTGGAGCTGAGTCCATGATCAGATCAGCCATGATCTTATTAAATGGTGGAGCAGGCTCGAGGGGCCACATGGCCAACTCCTGCTCCTAGTTCTTATGCCTTAATCCAGTTCCCTTCTGAAAGTTACTATTGAATCTGCTTCCACAGCCCTTTCAGGCAGCGCGTACCAGATCGTGACGACATGCTGTGTGGAAAAAATGTTTACGCAAGTCACCTCACGGCCTGAAAGGGTGGTAGAGGCAGAAACCCTCACCACGTTTAAAAAGTACTTGGATGTGCACTTGAAGTGCCGTAACTTACAGGGCTACGGACCAAGAGCTGGAAAGTGGGATTAGGCTGGATAGCTCTTTGTCGGCCGGCGCAGACACGATGGGCCGAATGGCCTCTTTCCGTGCTGTAAATGGCTGTGATGCTATGAACACAGCAAGATCGGGTAACGTGGCGGCCCGGCCTCGTTTAGATAGAAACCTGCAGACTCCCCGACCCTCACCCCCCCCGCCACTCGGCCAGATTGACTGCCCGGCGGGCGGGAGTTTGAGTGTCGAGGCAGTAGGCCGCAGCCAGGGACCCGTGGGTAGGCGTGCTCCCCGGGAGTCAGACAAATGGCCGGGGAAGGCGGTGGGTTGGAGCGGAGAGGCAGAAATCTTTACACTTTAGGCCTTCACCGTGCACCATTCCCGCTGGGCAGAGGGGGAGTTAAAACCGGGGCCATTACCTTCCCCAATCCCCTCCCACTACAGATCTGGAATGTGTACCAACTAACAGGTTCCTTTTCTCTTTAACATAGCTCTGCTGTGCTTCATTCTCGGAGTAATTATAATACTTATGGATCACTACAACCCCGAAAAGCTGAGAACATTCTTCATTCTGAATGGAGGTGACGATGATGAGGATGAAATGGGCGACGGGTTAATTAACCAGAGCTTTACTAATGATTTTGGAGAAGCTCTATATTTAAATGTGAGTAAAAATAGCGCTCACGGTGAATACTCTACTTATTTTAATTTACGCACTTTCTCTATTTGTCTCTTAAATGCCACCTTTTTCGAACACCATCTTAATTACCCGTCAAGCCTGGCTGTGAAGTGTTTTCTGCTCAGTGGCTGCGTGCATAAGCTGAAAGACACAGAAGGCGAGGACTTCTTCCACAACAACTTGTATTTATATAGCGCCTTTAACATAGTGAAACGTCCCAAGGCGCTTCACAGGAGTATTGATTTGACAACGAGCTACATAAGTAGAAATTAGCGCAGGTGACCAAAAGCTTGGTCAAAGAGGTAGGTTTTAAGGAGCGTCTTGAAGGAGGAAAGAGAGGTAGAGAGGCGGAGAGGTTTAGGGAGGGAGTTCCAGAGCTTGGGGCCCAGGCAACAGAAGGCACGGCCACCGATGGTTCAGCAATTATACTTTGGAAATAAGAAAGGATAAAATATTGTACAGGTGATAATGTGTTCTATAAAGATAATAAGATATCTTAAAGACATCTCTGGTTAGTATGATAAAAACATTGGCGGACCAGATTTTCCATCTGTCGTGAAATAATACTTTCTCTAGAAATGAATTTGCAGTTTCCTTACACAGAGTATGTATAGAAATCCCCACAGTAGTGAGGAGTAATGGAATTTATGGAGTTTTCTACCCCAGAGGGCTGTGGAGGCTCAGTCGTTGAGTACATTTAAGACTGAGATCGATAGATTTTTGGACACTTAAGGGAATCGAGGGATATGGGGATCAGGCGGGAAAGTGGAGTTCAGTTCAGCCATGATTTATTTGAATGGCGGATGGCAATAAATGTTGGTCTTGCCAGTAACGCCTACTTCCCAGAAACAAATTAAATAAAAATAGAAACTCAACATTTGAACTGTGCTGTTCCCTATGATGTGATACAATCACAAGCAGCTATCCTGAAAATGTCATTAATTCAGGTCACATGATGTCAAAATAACACAGAAAGGAATTTGATCTGAACACAATGTACAGTGAGATTTTTTTATTCATTCACGGGATGTGGGCGTCGCTGGCAAGACCGGCATTTATTGCCCATCCCTAATTGCCCCTTGAGAAGGTGGTGGTGAGCCGCCTTCTTGAACTGCTGCAGTCCGTGTGGTGAAGGTGCTCCCACAGTGCTGTTAGGGAGGGAGTTCCAGGATTGTGACCCAGCGACGATGAAGGAAGAGAGAGAGGTAGAGAGGCGGAGAGGTTTAGGGAGGGAGTTCCAGAGCTTGGGGCCCAGGCAGCTGAAGGCACAGCCACCAGTGGTTGAGCGATTATAATCAGGGATGCTCAGGAGGGCAGAATTAGAGGAACGCAGACATCTCGGGGGGGTTGTAGGGCTGGAAGAGATTACAGAGATAGGGAGGGGGCGAGTAGTTGCTATTATTTCTGACCTCCATCATTTTTGGTTTGTGGTCCACTGCTGAGTAATATCACTCCAAAGGATGGTAATAGATTAATTTTTATTAAACATGCCCCAACTTGTGCAGCTACAGGGTTGCACCGACGAGGAATCAATCATCATCTACCCTGCTCATCTACACTTCTAATGTGCGTTCAGTGTGTTTTTTATGTATTAATTATTTCCAATTTTTTGTTATTCCAGAAAATGAAAAATAGTTTTAAAAACAAGGACTTTGTTGTTTATACCTAAAGCTGAAGCCACCACTGAACTAAAAGGTAAATCGTATGTCTGCTTAAAATATAATCGTCTGAAGACAGTTTTTATTTAACATGATGCTAAGAGTGAAAGAATGTAGATTTGTATCTGTGATTTTACATAGACAATCAAAGCTTAATCTCAGACAGGTTTGAGGGGAAAAAAAAGAACATCATAATTTATATAGCGTCTTACACAACCACAGGACGTCTCAAAGCACTTTACAGCCAACTTTTGGAGTGCAGTCACTGTTGTAATGTGGGAAATGCCAATTTGCGCACAGCAAGCTCCCACAAACAGCAACGTGATAATGACCAGATCATCTGTTTTTGTTATGTTGATTGAGAGATAAATATTGGCCTCAGGACAGCGGGGATAACTCCCCTGCTCTTCTTCGAAAAAGTGCCATGGGAGAGCAGACGGGGCCTCGGTTTAACGTCTCATCTGACAGTGTGGCGCTCCCTCGGTATTATGTCTTGTGCACTCTGGGGTCCCTGGGGTGGGGCTCAGACCCACCAGCTTCCAACCCAGAGGCGAGAGTGCTGCCCACTGAGCCCCGGCTGCCCAGGGGAGGGGTGCAGGTGGGATAGGGGAGAGGGAGATGAATGGGTACATGGCACAGATTCTAAACACATATTGGAAGGCCGACTGTGGCGATATTCTAGTGAGATAAAACAACCCTCTGTTGCCATGTGTGGAAACCTCTTAAATGTTCGTGGCGATTTCCCACTTCAGTCTTTCTACATAAATATTCTTTTGGAGGAAGAGGAACTTTTCACAAACACATTCACAACTACAATACCTAGCAATCAGAGGAATTCCTACCTCAGTATCTTCTGTGTTTATGCAGGATCAGAGAAAAATAAAGCACTTGAATATTGTAAAGTGTTAAATGATAAGTAAATGGGTGTGTGCATTTAGCAGAAATACTCCATTGCTTGGTTCATGTTTGAACCTGAAATGAGCTTCTGACCACATATTCGCGCCATAACTAAGACCGCCTATTTCCACCTCTGTAACATCGCCCGTCTCCGCCCATGCCTCAGCTCATCCACTGCTGAAGCCCTCATCCACGCCTCTCGATATGACTATTCCAACGCACTCCTGGCTGACCTCCCACATTCTACCCTACGTAAACTTGCAGTCACCCAAAACTCGGCTGCCCCGTGTCCTAACTCGCACCAAGTCCCGCTCACCCATCACCCCCTGTGCTCGCTGACCGACATTGGCTCCCGGTTAAGCAATGCCTCGATTTCAAAATTCTCATCCTCGTTTTCAAATCCCTCCAATGGCTCTCGCCCCCTCCCTATCTGTGTAATCGCCTCCAGCCTCACAACCCCTGAGATGTCTGCGCTCCTCCAATTCTGCCTCTGTGAGTGTCCCTGACTATAGTCGGGCAACTTCAGCTCCCTGGGCCCTAAGCTCTGGAACTCACGAAACCTCCTCTCTACCTCTCTTTCCTCCTTTAAGATGCTCCCTAAGACACTCTCTTTGACCAAGCTTTTGGTCACCTGCCCTTCTTATGTGGTTCGATGGTAAAATGTTTGTCTTGTAACGGCTCCTTTAAGCGCCTTGGGCTGTTTCACTATGCTAAAGGCCCTATCTAAATGCAAGTTATTGAGGCTTGTGAATGAATGCTTTCCTCTTTTTATTTTTAGGATTAACATGCAACACGCAGCTCACTCAATAGTGAAAAAAACTCATTGTGCAACTCCTGGACAATGTCAAGATAAAACTGTTGTGCATGAATTATTAGTATTTTTAAAAAAATGATTGTATCTAGATTATTTTGTGAATTGGCAACCAAGTGCCATTGCCCAACCCTACACCACTGAGAATGAGCATGGGCTTGCGTTGTGTGTGGGAGGTTTGACGATGCATCAATTTTTTGCTGTGCCCTATGCCAGTGTGTCTGAAGATGGAAGTCTTGGGGATCAACTGGAGAACCCTGACTGTGCCAAAAGGAACGCTTTATTCATATCGGACTCAATTCATTGTCCTGGTGCTACGTGCGAAAGAAAAAGAAAAAAAAGGAAAGACTTGCATTTCTGTAGCGCCTTTCACGACCACCGGAACGTCCCAAAAGCGCTTCACAGCCAACAAAGTACTTATGGAGTGTAGTCACGGTTGCAATTAATGTGGGAAACGCGGCAGCCAATTTGCGCACAGCAAGCTCCCACAACCAGAAATGAGAAATCCAGCAATGATCATGCTGAGATGTAGGATACAAGACAGACGCACTTTAATAGATTAGTGTTAGTATTCCGAATGAACACGTTTTCTGCGGTGGGAGTTTTCAAATCAGGAACAAATTAGGCGTTTTTTTTTCTTTCGATTTTAGGATTAAGCGGAAGTTATGTATATACGTGCGTTTTTACGTGGTTTTATGTATTTAAATTATTGACACTGCCAACTTTAGCAACCTGGAAATTGCAGTGGATGA
Source organism: Pristiophorus japonicus (assembly GCF_044704955.1). Classification (NCBI taxonomy): domain Eukaryota; kingdom Metazoa; phylum Chordata; class Chondrichthyes; family Pristiophoridae; genus Pristiophorus; species Pristiophorus japonicus. The sequence goes on from NC_091997.1 coordinate 70,516,931, forward strand.
TGTTTTAACACACTCGCACAGCATTCCTCTCTCCACCGGCTCACCGGCTAAACCATCGCCAGTACAAACACTGAGGCCCATATCTGTGATATGGAATATTAGGGAACGTGTCTTAATTGGGGCCTCCCAGGAGGAGAATTGCCCTCACAGTTGGTCCAATCAAAGGCCCACATTTCTTGATTTTCACTCCCATTTGATGGGCAGAAACTCAGGGACTACAGTCCCATTTTCCAATCTCATTGGGAGTACCCAATTGTTAACTCAGCCCTAATATCTGTTGGTGGATGACAACATATAGCCTGATTCCTGTATGTTTCTGCAAAAACCAGATATCCAACACTGGGCTAGATATTTTGAAGGAGTAATTATGATGGGGGAGGAACAAAAATCCTTTGCTCACCAAGCGTGGCGGCTTTGTATACATGTTCATGGAAATTCTCTCGGCCAATACTTACCCTGTCTCTACACATGGGGAGCAAAGATATGTCCTATTCATTATAAATATAGTACCAAGTGATACACGATTGTAAATCGAGATTTTTTTTTTTGTCATTGTTTGAACATTTCTCTTAATTTCATATTTGTTAAATAAAAATGAGTAAGAGATGTCATGGACTGGTTTGCTTGTTTCTTTATGCATTATCTTCCGATGTTTGTGCAGGAGAAAAGAGGAAAAATAATTTAGGGAACACTGAGTTATGGACAGCAACGTGCATTTATATAGTGCCTTTAATGTCGCAACGCACTTCACAGGAGCGTTATTTGATAAGAATTGACACTGAGCCAAAAAAAGAGAGATTAAGATAGGTGATCAAAGAGGCAGGTTTTAAACTAATCAGATTGGCAGGATTGACTTGTAAAAGGCCGGTCATAAGAACATAAGAAATAGGAGCAGGAGTAGGCCATTCGGCCCCTCAAGTCTGCTCCGCCATTCAATAAGATCATGGCTGATCTGATCATGGACTCACCTCCACTTCCCTGCCTGCTCCCCATAACCTCTTATCCCCTTCATGTTTGACCTATAAGATTTGTTTCCAATATTCACAGCCTGAATAGTGTACAGATGGAGGGAATGCAGTCAATGTTGTATACACGAGTTTTGAGAAAATATTTAAGAAATTGCCATATAAGAGATTTGTGATGAAAATCAGTGCACAGGATATAAAAGGGAATGTGGCCATAGGAATTAAGAGATGGCTAGAGACCATAAAGCAAAGTGTAGGGGTAACTGTGGAGGAACAAAGGGACTTTGAAGTATATGCCCTCAGATCCTGAAAGGTAGCAGGACAGGTCGATAAGGAATGCTCTCCTTTATTAGCCGAGGCATAGAATGTAAGTGCAGGGAAGTTATGCTAGAACTGTATACAACACTGTATACAGCACAGCTGGAGTACTGCGTGCAGTTCTGGTCACCACATTACAGGAAGGATGCAATTGCATTCGAAAGGCTGCAGAGGAGATTTACGAAGATGTTGTCAGAACTGGGAAATTTTAGTTATGACGAAGGATTGGACAGGCTGGGATTGTTTTAGAAACATAGAAACATAGAAAATAGGTGCAGGAGTAGGCCATTCGGCCCTTCGGCCATTCAATAAGATCATGGCTGATCATTCCCTCAGTACCCTTTTCCTGCTTTCTCTCCATACCCCTTGATCCCCTTAGCCGTAAGGGCCATATCTAACTCCCTCTTGAATATATCAATGAACTGGCATCAACAACTCTCTGCGGCAGGGAACACCACAGGTTAACAACTCTCTGAGTGAAGAAGTTTCTCCTCATCTCAGTCCTAAATGGCCTACCCCTTATCCTAAGACTATGTCCCCTGGTTCTGGACTTCCCCAACATCGGGAACATTCTACCCGCTTCTAACTTGTCCCGTCCCGTCAGAATCTTAGACATTTCTATGAGATCCCCTCTCATCCTTTAAACACCAGTGAATAAAGGCCCAGTTGATCCAGTCTCTCCTCATATGACAGTCCGGCCATCCCTGGAATCAGTCTGGTGAACCATCGCTGCACTCCCTCAATAGCAAGAACGTCCTTCCTCAGATTAGGAGACCAAAACTGAACACAAGATTCCAGGTGAGGCCTCACTAAGGCCCTGTACAACTGCAGTAACACCTCCCTGCTCCTATACTCAAATCCCCTAGCTACAAAGGCCAACATACCATTTGCCTTCTTCACCGCCTGCTGTACCTGCATGCCAACCTTCAATGACTGATGTACCATGACACCCAGGTGTCGTTGCACCTCCCCTTTTCCTAATCTGTCGCCATTCAGATAATATTCTGCCTTCGTGTTTTTGCTCCCAAAATGGATAACCTCACATTTATCCACATTATACTGCATCTGCCATGCATTTGCCCACTTACCAACCTGTCCAAGTCACCCTGCAGCTTCTTAGCGTCCTCCTCACAGCTCACACCGCCACCCAGTTTAGTATCATCTGCAAACTTGGAGATATTACACTCAATTCCTTCATCTAAATCATTGATGTATATTGTAAATAGCTGAGGTCCCAGCACTGAGCCCTGCTGCACTCCACTAGTCACTGCCTGCCATTCTGAAAAGGACCCGTTTATCCCGACTCTCTGCTTCCTGTCTGCCAACCAGTTCTCTATCCACGTCAGTACATTACCCCCAATACCATGGGCTTTGATTTTGTACACCAATCTCTTGTGCGGGACCTTGTCAAAAGCCTTTTGAAAGTCCAAATACACCACATCCACTGGTTCTCCCTTGTCCACTATGCTAGTTACATCCTCAAAAAATTCCAGAAGATTCGTCAAGCATGATTTCCCTTTCATAAATCCATGCTGACTTGGACCGATCCTGTCACTACTTTCCAAATGCGCTGCTATTTCATCCTTAATGATTGATTCCAACATTTTCCCCACTACTGATGTTAGGCTAACCGGTCTATAATTACCCGTTTTCTCTCTCCCTCCTTTTTTTAAAAAGTGGTGTTACATTAGCTACCCTCCAGTCCATAGGAACTGATCCAGAGTCGATAGACTGTTGGAAAACGGTCACAATGCAGCCACTATTTCTAGGGCCACTTCCTTAAGTACTCTGGGATGCAGACTATCAGGCCCCGGGGATTTATCAGCCTTCAATCCCATCAATTTCCCTAACACAATTTCCCACCTAATAAGGATATCCTTCAGTTCCTCCTTCTCACAAGACCCACTGTCCCCTAGTACATTCGGAAGGTTATTTGTGTCTTCCTTCGTGAAGACAGAACCAAAGTATTTGTTCAATTGGTCTGCCATTTCTTTGTTCGCCATTATAAATTCACCTGAATCCGACTGCAAGGGACCTACATTTGTCTTCACTAATCTTTTTCTCTTCACATATTTATAGAAGCTTTAGCAGTCAGTTTTTATGTACCCAGCAAGCTTCCTCTCGCATTCTATTTTCCCCCTCTTAATTAAACCCTTAGTCCTCTCTGTCGAATTCTAAATTTCTCCCAGTCCTCAGGTTTGTTACTTTTTCTAGACAATTTATATGCCTCTTCCTTGGTTTTAACACTATCCTTAATTTCTCTTGTTAGCCACAGTTGAGCCACCTTCCCCGTTTTATTTTTATTCCAGACAGGGATGTATGATTGCTGAAGTTCATCCATGTGATCTTTAAATGTTTGCCATTGCTTATCCACCGTCAACCCTTTAAGTATCCTTTGCCAGTCTATTCTAGTCAATTCACGCCTTATACCGTCGAAGTTACCTTTCCTGAAGTTCAGGACCCTAGTTTCCGAATTAACTGTGTCACTCTCCATCTTAATAAAGAATTCTACCATATTATGGTCACTCTTCCCCAAGGGGCCTCACACAACAAGATTGCTAATTAGTCCCTTCTCATTACACATCACCCAGTCTAGGATGGCCAGCTCTCTAGTTGGTTCCTTGACATATTGGTCTAGAAAACCATCCCTAATACACTCCAGGAAATCCTCCTCCTCCGCATTGCTACCAGTTTGGTTAGCCCAATCAATATGTAGATTAAAGTCGCCCATGATAACTGCTGTACCTTTATTGCACACATCCCTTATTTCTTGTTTGATGCTGTCCCCAACCTCACTACTACTGTTTGGTGGTCTGTACACAACTCCCACTAGCGTTTTCTGCCCTTCGGTATTCCGCAGCTCCACCCATACCGATTCCACATCATCCAGGCTAATGTCCCTCCTTACTATTGCATTAATTTCCTCTTTAACCAGCAACACCACCCCGCCTCCATTTCCTCTCTGCCTATCCTTCCTAAATGTTGAACACCCCTGGATGTTGAGTTCCCAGCCTTGGTCACCCTGGAGCCATGTCTCCGTGATGCCAATTACATCATATCCGTTAACTGCTGTCCGTGCAGTTAATTCGTCCACCTTATTCTGAATACTCCTCGCATTGGGGCACAGAGTCTTCAGGTTTGTCTTTTTAACACACTTTGCCACTTTAGAATTTTGCTGTAATGTAGCCCTTTTTGTTTTTTGCCTTGGGTTTCTCTGCCCTCCACTTTTACTATTTTCCTTTCTATCTTTTGCTTCTGCCTCCATTTTATTTCCCTCTGTCTCCCTGCATAGGTTCCCATTCCCCTGCCATGTTAGTTTAACTCCTCCCCAACAGCACTAGCAAACACTCCCCCTAGGACATTGGTTCCGGTCCTGCCCAGGTGCAGACCGTCCGGTTTATACTGGTCCTACCTCCCCCAGAACCGGTTTCAATGTCCCAGGAATTTGAATCCCTCCCTCTTGCACCACTCCTCAAGCCACGTATTCATCTGAGGTGTCTTGCGATTCCTACTCTGACTATCACGTAGCACTGGTAGCAATCCTGAGATTACTACTTTTGAGGTCCTACTTTTTAATTTAGCTCCTAGCTCCTTAAATTCGTCTCGCAGGACCTCATCCCGTTTTTTTACCTATATCGTTGGTACCTATGTGCACCACGACAACTGGCTGTTCACCCTCCCTTTTCAGAATGTCCTGCACCCGCTCTGAGACATCCTTGACCCTTGCACCAGGGAGGCAACATACCATCCTGGAGTCTCGGTTGCGGCCGCAGAAACGCCTATCTATTCCCCTTACAATTGAATCGCCTATCATTATAGCTCTCCCACTCTTTTTCCTGCCCTCCTGTGCAGCAGAGCCAGCCACGGTGCCATGAACTTTGCTGCTGCTGCTCCCCCCTGATGAGTCAGTCCCAAAGCGGTGTATCTGCTTTGCAGGGGGATGACCGCAGGGGACCCCTGCACTACCTTCCTTGCACTGCTGTTCCTGCTGGTCACCCATTTACTATCTGGCTGTGTACCCTTCACCTGCGGTGAGACCAACTTGCTAAGCGTGCTATTCACGTCATTCTCAGCATCGTGGATGCTCCAGAGTGAATCCACCCGCAGCTCCAGTGCAGCAGTGCGGTCCGACAGCTACGGTCCGGTCCGAGCTGGAGGCGGATGCACTTCCCGCACACATAGTCGTCAGGGACACCGGAAGCGTCCCTGCCCTCCCACATAGTACAGGAGGAGCATAACAGAGGAGTCTGAGGGTGAGATTTAATTGAGGTGTATAAAATTATGAGGGCCCGAGATAGAGTGGATTTGAAGGACCTATTTCCTTTAGCAGAGGGGTCAATAATCAGGGGGCATAGATTTAGAGTAATCGGTGGAAGAATTAGAGGGGAGATGAGGAAACATTACTTCACGCAGAGGGCGGTGGGGGTCTGGAACTCACGGCCTGAAAGGGTGGTAGAGGTAGAAACCCTCACCACATTTAAAAAGTACTTGGATGTGCACTTGAAATGCCGTAACCTAGAGGACTAAGAGCTGGAAGGTGGGATTAGGCTGGAGAGCTCTTTTCTGACTGGTACGGACACGATGGGCCGAATGGCCTCTTCTGTGTCATAATGTTTCTATGATTCTATGAAGTGGATGCTTTTCAGATTTGCGGGGCAGTGGGTAGTGATGTTTTCCAAGTCCCATCAACATCATCATCATCATAGACAGTCCCTCGGAATCGAGGAAACTTGCTTCGACTCTAAAAATGAGTCCTTAGGTGGCTGAACAGTCCAATACGAGAGCCACAGTCCCCGTCAGAGGTTGGAGACAGACAGTCGTTGAGGGAAACGGTGGGTGGGACAGGTTTGCCGCACGCTCTTTCCGCTGCCTGCGCTTGGTTTCTGCATGCTCTCGGCGATGAGACTCGAGGTGCTCAGCGCCCTCCCGGATGCACTTCCTCCACTTAGGATGGTCTTTGGCCAGGGACTCCCAGGTGTCGGTGGGGATGTCGCACTTTATCAGGGAGGCTTTGAGTGTGTCCTTGTAACGTTTCCTCTGCCCACTTTTAGCTCGTTTGCCATGAAGGAGTTCCGAGTAGAGCGCTTGCTTTGGGAGTCTCGTGTCGGGACATGCGAACAATGTGGCCCGCCCAGCGGAGCTGATCGAGTGTGGTCAGTGCTTCGATGCTGGGGATGTTGGCCTGGTCGAGGACGGTAACGTTGGTATGTCTGTCCTCCCAGGGGACTTGCAGGATCTTGCGGAGACATTGTTGGTGGTATTTCTCCAGCGACTTGAGGTGTCTACTGTACATGGTCCATGTCTCTGAGCCATACAGGATGGCGGGTATCTACAGCCCTGTAGACCATGAGCTTGGTGGCAGATTTGAGGGCCTGATCCCATCACCCATGTGCTCACCGGCCTAAATTGGCTCCCATGTTTTCAAATCCCTCCTTGTCCTTGCTCCCCTTATCTCTGTAACCTGCTCCAGCCCCACAACCCCCCTTCTCCCGAGATCTCGGCGCTCCTCCAATTCTGGCCTCTTGCGCACTCCAATTTCCATCGCTCCACCATTGGAGGCCGTGCCTTCAGCTGCCTGGGTCCTAAGCTCTGGAACTCCCTCCCTTAACCTCTCCACCTCCGCTCCTTTAAGACGCTCCTTAAAACCCACCAAACGTTTAGTCACCTGCCCTAATATGGCTCAGTGTCAAACTTTGTTTGATAATCGCACCTGTGAAGCGCCTTCGCTCATTTTTACTATATTAAAAGTGCTATATAAATACAAGTTATTGTTCCAAGGATTGGACATAGCCAGGTTAGTAGAGTATCTTCAATGGCAAAGGAAACTAGCAGACAACCTTGAAGCAATACATTCTGTCAGAAATAGTGAAAGAAAGTGTACCATAAAACTTTAACTTCTTAATTGAATGGTGGAACAAAGGAATCTAACAGTGCAGTTAAAAAAAGGTTATAAAAAGGCAAATGGGACTGTCGGCTTTTATATATATATTGGGGCATTGAATATAAAAGCCAGGAATTGATGTTAAATATTAACAATATATTGGTGAGGCCACAGTTGGATTATTGGCCCAGAAATCCCGACCTCCCCGGGTCGGTACGGAGTGTGTACGGACCCGCGAAGGCTTCGCAAAAGCCGGCTTTTAGCGTACAATGCTGAAAACCGACTTTTCCGATCCGTCACGCTCCAGCTCGACAGATCCTCCGCATCGCGGCAGCCAGGATATTCGCACGGGCAGGATTGCGGGATTTACCCATCTCTTGCCCAGCAAATGTCCTGAAAACTCTTGCGCTTGATAAAAGCAGGCGCATAGCCTACTTTTACAGGCGTAAGAGTTTTAAAACACACAAAAACATAATATAAAATAAAATTTAAAAAACACATTTTATTGTTAAAAACCCTGCCCACCATGGTAAGTTTATCTTAAACCATAATTTTAAAAACTTTTTTAAAAAATCGGAAATTCTTTTTTTCTAAGTCATTTGCTAACTTTAATGTCAATTAATTTTAATTATGTGAGGTGTGTTTTTTAATGTTTTATTATGGTGTTTAGTGCGTTTGTTTTTTTTTCTCATTAATAGCAATAAGGACTCGTAGATACAGAGTTCCCGTTGCTATTAACGAGAAAGCCGTGGAATACTGGACCTGATTGGCTGAGCAGTCACACGTGACTGCACCGTCTCCGTGGGAACCTGGAGGACGGGAGCGCGCTCTGCAGCGCGGGAAGAGAAGGCCCTCCCCACCGGAATCCCACGCTCCTCCCGGACCACCAGGTAAATCCGTAAAAATTCTCCGGTCGGAGGCGTTCGTCCGAAAGAAGCCTCCGACTGTAATTTCAGGGCCAATTGTTTGCTGAAAGGATTGAGAGCCATGGAAAGGGTAAATCTAGAAGTAAATCTGTAACGTAGGGTTATTGCTATGAAGTAAGTCTCAAAGATTGGGGATTTTTTTTCACTGTAATAGAAAGTACGAAGGAAAATTTAACGGAGGTTTTCAAAACCAAGAACGGGTTTGAGGGGGTAAAGAGAGAAAGATCGTTTCCACTTATTGGAAAATTTATGATGAGAAAGCAGATCGGGCTGGATTTTCAGCGTTGATGATTTCGGGGCGTTAATGGCGGCGGGGCGGGTGAGTTAGCGCCCGGGAACAGTTTGCACCTCAGTAGGTAACATTGGGCAGCTGTGCCCTGAGTGTGGGGGGCAGCTCGAAGGGAGGAGTTGTACACCTCTCTTGGGCAGTAGGATGGGAAACTCCCAAGCTAAAGAGCCGGGCCGGGAGCTCTCCGAGAGATGGGGGCGCGGGCAAACTAAAAAAAAAACACCCTAAAACTTTTCCAAAACATTGCCCACGCCGCAACACAAATCACAAAAAAAATGCAAGATAAAACAATCACACTTACCTTCGGAGTCCATTTCTTAGCTCTCTGCTGTTGGTATCGTTGGACCGCCCGATTTCCCAAGCATTCGCGGCGGTGCGCGAGAGGCGCGTTGGACCGCCCGATTTCCCAAGCATTCGCAGCGGTGCGCGACCAGGCGCGTTGTACACCGGGCGCAGCTCTTCCAGGCGGTGCTGCTCCGCGCCACCGCAAATCCGGACCCGAGGATCGCCGCGGGGCACCAGAGGCTGACCGCCCGCCCGGAACACCTCACCCCCCGCCATTGCTGGCGCTCCGGGGCGAAAAACGGAGCGGAGAAGATCCGAAAATCCCGCCCCAGAGACCCGGAATTATTACAAGAAAATGAAAGGGGAAGTCGGAACAAAATCCTTTGACACAGAGAGGGTTGTTAGAACATGGAATACTGCACTACTGAGGCTATCAGAATAGAGACATCAGAAAAGAAAAAGAAAGTCTTGCATTTATATAGCACCTTTCACAACCTCCAGACATCTCAAAGCGCTTTACAGCCAATGAAGTACTTTTGAAGTGTAGTCATTGTTGTGATATGGGAAATGCGGCAGCCAGTTTGCGCACAGCAAGCTCCCACAAACAGCAATGTGATAACGACCAGATAATTTTTTTTTTGTTATGTTGATTGAGGGATAAATATTGGGCCCAGGACACCAGGGATAACTCCCCTGCTTGTCTACAAAATAGTGCCCTGGGATCCTTAATGTCCACCTGAGAGAGCAGACAGGGCCTCCGTTTAACGTCTCATCCAAAAGATGGCACCTCCAACAGTGCAGCGCTCCCTCAGCACTGCACTGTCAGTCTAGGTTTATGTGCTCAAATCCCTGAAGTGGGACTTGAACCCACAACCTTCTGACTCAGAGATAAGTGTGCTGCCCACTGAGCCACAGCTGACACTGTTAAGGAATGGATAATGCTGCACTCTGCAACCACTGAAAGTCTGAAGTGCCCCTATAGTGAGGTCAAGGACAAAGCTCCTTGTACGCTGTCTCAACAATGGAACGCAACTTAGCTTCAAACCTTACCCCCATTCCACTGCGAGCCAGAGCCATGGGTCCTCTGAGTGCTAAACGCCAATCGCGTTTGTCAGGATTGAAAATGTTGCCCCTTTCAAGCACGAAGGCTGAAGTGAGATGAATTGGAAAATGATGTCGTGAAAAGGTTGAAAAAGTACGCTGCAAAATCTCAGAAAAAAAACATTCAAATCATTTAGATTTACAGCTGAAAAATCTACAAATAGAATATTCCAAGCCAGTCATGGAACTGAACAAATATTTACTGTTGGGATGTGGATTGTAACTGACTCATGATTCTTAACACTCTTGACAGGTCAAGCTTGGTGCTTCTCTGCTTAGAGAAGGCCAGGGAACATACGGGATACTTGAAGAGGTTCAGTGCCTGTGCAAAGCTGTCAAGACACTTTGAGACCTCCTCGGGACATAAAAGGCACTATATAAATGCAAGCCCCTTGCTTTTAGTCCTTTAATATCTCGGAACTTCACTATCTGGGACTTGACTAATCCAACACACTCCTGGCTGGCCTCCCACATCCTATTCTACATAAACCTGAGGTGATCCAAAACTCGGCTGCCCCGTGTCCTAACTTGCACCAAGTCCCGTTCACCCATCACCCCCTGTGCTCGCTGACCTACATTGGCTCCCGGTTGAGCAACGCCTCGATCTAAAAATTCTCATCCTGGTTTTCAAATCCCAAGGCTGAGATACAGATTTTTGAACGATAGGGGAGTCGAGGGTTATGAGGAGCAGGCAGGAAAGTGGAGTTGAGGCCAGGATCAGATCGGCCTTGATCGTATTGGATGGTGGACCAGGCTCGAGGGGCCAAATGGCCGACTCCTGTTCCTATGGGGTTACAATGTCTGTCGTATAGAGGTGAGGATGGGATTTGTTATGTATTTAACCCCTTGCAACCTGTATTACACTACCACCAGAGGGCCTACCTGTTGGCTTCCCAAGGGATCCCAGCATCCCTTGGGAGCACGGTTTATAAGCAGGCCATCCACGAGGTACCTGCACTCTGAAATCTTATTAAAGGAGCTAAGGTCACACTTGCTCATTGTACACAGTACTCAGTTTCATCCTTTATTGTGAACGCATCAATTGGCGGCGAGATAATGAACAACCGCGTGAAAATGCAAAGAACAGTTGGTATCCTGGAGAAGTTCTCAGAAGGGGATGATTGGGAGGCCTTCGTGGAGAGACTTTGTGGCCAATGAGCTGGAAGGGGACGAAAACTCTGCCAAATGAAGGGCGATCCTCCTTACTGTCTGTGGGGCAACAACCTATGGCCTCATGAAGAATCTTCTAGCTCCAGCAAAACCAACAGAGAAATCCTATGAAGAATTGTGTACGTCGGTCCGGGAGCACCTAATTCCTAAGGAAAGCGTTTTGATGGCGCGATATCGGTTCTACACGTGTCAACGGTCGGAGGGCCAGGAAGTGGCGAGCTATGTCGCGAACTAAGGCGCCTCGCAGGACATTGCGAATTTGAGGGTTTCCTAGAACAAATGCTTAGAGACTTTTTTGTATTGGGCATTGGCCATGAGACAATCCTTTGCAAACTTTTGACTGTTGAAACTCCCGAATCTAAGTAAAGCCATAACGATAGCCCAGGCATTTGGTCCACCAGCGACGACACCAAACAGATTTCACAAAGTAAAGAAGTTTCGGCCAGTACTGTGCACAAAGTAACGTTGTTTTCAAGCAGGAATATACATGGCAGAACGTACACACTGACCACTGCGGCCCGGCCTCAGTTGACCCAGAGTCTGCCATCAATCGTTAATGTGAGGCAGTTAACACCTTGTTGGCGCTATGGAGGTGATCATCGGCCCCATCAATGCCGCTTTAAGCACTATGCGTGCAACGGTTGCAGAACATTGGGACACCTCCAGCGAATGTGCAGGCGAGCTGCAAACCCTGCAAACCACCACGTTGCAGAGGAAAATCGATCCACTGTGGATCAGGCTGAATTGGAGTCTCGTACCGAGGAGGCAGAAGTGTATGGGGTATACACGTTCACCACAAAATGTCCACCAATAATGTTGAAAGTTTAACTGAATGGAATTCCAGTATCTATGGAATTGGACACGGGTGCGAGTCAGTCCATAACGAGTAAAAAGGCCTTCGGAGGCTGTGGGGCAACAAGGCACACAGATCCAAGCTCAGCCCCATTCACACCAAACTAATTGACAGTGCAGAAGTCAAAGTCCCCTATAACAGAGCAGTACACAAACTCCCGCTGTGGATTGTGTCAGGGGATGGCCTCACATTGTTAGGTAGAAGCTGGCTGGGAAAAATCTGCTGGAACTGGGACGACATCCGAACGCTTTCGTCCGTCGACAAGTTCTCGTGTGCCCAGGTGCTGAGCAGGTTTCCATCGTTGTTCGAGCCAGGCATTGGAAGCTTCTCAGGGGTGAAAGTGCAGATTCATTTGGTTCCTGGTACGTGACCCATCCACCACAAGGCACGGGAGGTACCGTATATGATGCGTGAGAAAGTGGAAATCGAGCTGGACAGGCTGCAGCGAGAAGGCATCATCGCGCCGGTGGAATTCAACGGGTGGGCCAATCCGATTGTCCCGGTACTTAAAGAGGACAGCACGGTCAGAATTTGTGGGGACTATAAAGTAACGATTAACCGTTTTTCGCTACAGGACCAATACCCGCTACCCAAGGCAGTCGACCTATTTGCGACCCTGGCTGGAGGAAAGATGTTCACCAAGCTGGACCTGACCTCAGCTTACATGACGCAGGAGCTGGAGGAGTCTTCGAAAGGCCTCATCTGCATCAACACACACAAAGGTCTGTTCATCTATAACAGATGCCCATTCGGGATTCAGTCGGCCGGGGCAATCATCCAACGGAACATGGAGAGCCTGCTAAAGTCGGTTCCTCGCACCGTAGTTTTCCAGGAGGACATACTGGTTACAGGTCAGGACACAATTGAGCACTTGAAGAATCTGGAAGAGGATCTTAGTCAGTTGGATCGCGTGGGACCCAGGTTGAAACGCTCGAAGTGTGTTTTCCTGGCGCAGGAGGTCGAGTTGGGAAGAAGAATCACGGCAGACGGCATCAGACCCACCGACGCCAAGGCGGAGGCCATCAAGAACGCGCCGAGACCACAGAACGTGATGGAGCTGCGGTAGTTCCTGGGACTCCTTAACTATTTGGGTAATTTCCTACCTGGGTTAAGCACCCTGCTAGAACCCCTACATGTGCTACTGCGCAAGGGAGACGACTGGGTATAGGGGAATTCACAAGAGGCGGCCTTTAAGAAAGCCAGGAATCTGCTGTGTTCAAACAAACTGCTTGTCTTGTATAACCCCTGTAAACAATTAGTGCTAGCTTGCGATGCGTCGTCATACGGGGTCGGGGATGTGTTACAACAGGCTAATGAATTGGGGATTTTGCAACCGGTCGCTTATGCGTCCAGGAGTTTGTCCACGGCCGAAAGGGCTACAGCATGATTGAAAAATAGGCTCTGGCGTGCATTTATGGGGTAAAGAAAATGCACCAGTACTTATTTGGCCTCAAGTTTGAGCCTGAAACTGACCACAAGCTGCTCAGATCGCTGTTCACTGAGAGCAAAGGGATTAACACCAATGCCTCTGCCCACATCCAAAGATGGGCGCTCACGCTGTCGCATACAACTATGTAATCTGCCACAGTCCAGGCACAGAGAACTGCGCTGATGCTCTCAGTCGGCTGCCATTGCCCACCACCGGGGTGGAAATGGCTAGGCCTGCAGACTTGCTCATGATGATGGAGTCATTCGAAAACGAAAAGGCCCCCGTTACGACCCGCCAGATCAGGACCTGGACCAGACAGGATCCTTTACTGTCCTTGGTAAAAAACGGTGTCCTCCATGGCAGCTGGTCCAACGTCCCAGCGGAGATGCAGGAGGCAATTAAACCGTTCCACAGATGCAAAGACAAAATGTCCCTGCAGGCGGACTGTCTGTTGTGGGGCAATCGCATGGTCTTGCCCAAGAAAGGCAGAGATACGTTCATTTGTGAACTGCACAGCACCTATCCAGGCATTGTAATGATGAAAGCCAGAGCCAGATCCCATGTGTGGTGGCCCGGCATCGACTCAGATTCAGAGTCATGCGTGCGCCAGTGCAACACTTGCTCTCAGCTAAGCAATGCACCCAGAGAGGTACCACTAAGCTTGTGGTCGTGGTCCTCCAAACCGTGGTCGAGAATCCACGTGGACTATGCAGACCCATTTCTAGGCAAAATGTTCTTGGTTGTCATGGACGCTTACTCAAAATGGATTGAATGTGCAATAATGTCTGTAAGCACATCCAAGGCCACTATTGAAAGCCTACGAGCCATGTTTGCCATGCACGGCCTGCCTGATGTCCTAGTCAGCGACGATGGGCCGTGTTTCACCAGTGCTGAATTCAAGGAATTCATGACCCGCAATGGGATCACATCTGCCCCGTTCAAACCGCATCCAAAGGCCAGGCAGAGCGGGCAGTTCAGACCATCAAGCAAATTTTGAAACGCGTGTTGGAAGGCTCCCTGCAGACCCGACTATCCCGACTGCTGCTCAGTTACCGCACCAGACCCCATTCACTCACCGGGGTTCCCCCAGCCGAGCTGCTCATGAAAAGGGCGCTCAAAACAAGGCTCTCTCTTGTCCACCCTGATCTCCATGATCACGTGGAGGCCAGGCGGCATCAATAAAGTGTGTACCATGACCGCGCAAATTTGTCACGTGATATTAAGGTCAAGGACACTGTGTTTGTGTTCAATTATGGACATGGTCCCAAATGGCTCGCTGGCACAGTCATAGCCAAAGAGGGGAGTAGGGTGTTTCAGGTCAAATTGGCCAACGGACTAACGTGCAGAAAACATTTGGACCAAATCAAATTGCGGTTCACCAACAGCTACGAACAACCCGAAGAAGACACCACCAACTTGATCCCTCCAACACACACACAAAGTGGCAACTGACATCATGGTTGATCACGAAGCCGAACTCACCATCCCCAGCAGCCCGGCAAGGCCGGCTGCCCAACAGCCCAGTGAAGAACTAATCAACTCACGCACACCTGCATTTGTACCGAGACGATTGACAAGGGAGCGAAAAGCCCCAGATCGCCTCACCTTGTAAATAAGTGTGCTATTGACTTTACGGGGGAGTGATGTTATGTATTTAACCCCTTGCAACCTGTTTTACACCACCAGCAGAGGGCCTACCTGTTGGAATCCCAAGGGATCCCAGCATCCCTTGGGCGCATGGTATATAAGCAGGCCACCCACGAGGTACCTGCACTCTGGAATCCTATTAAAGGATCTAAGGTCACACTTGCTCATTGTACACAGTACTCCATTTCATCCTTTATTGTGAACACATCAGGATTCACTACAGAAAGCCCTGGATTCACAACATCCTCGAAGATAGATTCCAATGCTTCTAACCTCAGAACACCACACTAGCAGGTCATGTAAGGTTCCACACTAGCTGTCTTTAGATCAGACGTTAAACCGAGGCCCCGTCTGCCCTCTCAGGTGGAAATAAAAGATCCCGTGGCACTATTTTGAAGAGGTGCAGTTGAACTCTCCCCAGTGTCCTGGCCAATATTTATCCCTCAATCTACACCATTGAAACAGATTACCTGGTCACCATCACATTGCTGAGTGTGGGAGCTTGCTGTGCGCAAATTAGCTGCCGTGTTTCCTTTACATTACAGCAGTGACTACACTCCAAAAAAGTACTTCATTGGCTGTAAACTGCTTTGGGACTTCCTGCGGTCATGAAAGGTATTAAATGCAAGTCTTTCTTTCTATGCTGAAAGCTGGTAAGTGCACTCTCCAGTTGCTGTAGCAATACTTCAAGCACAGAAAGCATCCTTCTTTACAAGCTGGTCCCTCAAATTGCGAGTGAAAAGCGTTAATAGAAGTGAATGGCTCGAAGCGGACCTTGTGAATGCCTGATTCCTGGTCCTCCTGTGCCAACGTCACTTGGTCCTGCTAATCCCTGCTCCGTGAATCACCCGCTGTACTGTGTGTGCGCCTGTGTTTCTGAGCTGGTGATTTGCAGGATAGAGTGAGTAACAAACAGTACCTGTTCACCAACCTCCTCGTCACCAGCCACAACTAGGGGCTGGATATTCGTTGGGCTTGCGCCCAACGGAGGGATGGCAACGGGTCTGTAAATGATTTCCGGGCGGGCGCCCCGCCGGGATATTTGGTGCCGGTTTTGCAGTACCCCCTGGGGTCTTCGGTTGGCTCCTCAATAGGTCTAACATGGCTCCGGTTGGGGTGGAGTGTAGAATGTTTCAGTGCAAGGGGTGTCGCAGTTGTGTGGGGCGGACTGGTTGGGCCAGGTGCTCTTTGCCTTTCCGCCATTGTTCATTGTTGATAGGTTTATATGTAACCTTCAGGGCTGCTGACCGAGGGCCGTGTGGCTCTTTGTCGGCCGGCGCGGACACAATGGGCCGAAATGGCCTCCTTCTGCGCTGTAAATTTCTATGTGTCTAATGGTCCAGTGGCTAGGGGAGCAGGGCGGGAGGGTTCCTTAGCATGCATGGCTTCTTTCCCTCTTGTTCTGTGCAGTCTCCCCTGCATAAAAGAGCAGAAGGGGTTGAATAACCGACGTTGGCTAAGGTATGCACTGGCATACTTTCCCTTGCCTGCTGCCCAGAGTGGCCGTGATTACAAGAGTAAGCATGTTCATGCCTTTATTAGCCGAGGCATGGAATACAAGAGCAGGGAGGTTATGCTTGAACCGTATGAAACACTAGTTAGGCCACGGCTGGAGCACTGCGTGCAGTTCTGGTCACTTCATTACAGGGAAGATGTGATTGCACGAGAGAGGGGACAGAGGAGATTTACAAGGGTGTTGCCTGGACTGGAGAATATTAGCTGTGAGGAAAGATTGGATAGGCTGGGGTTGTTTTCTTTGGAACAGAGGAGACTGAAGGGAGACCTTATTGAGGTGTATAAAATTATGAGGGGCCTGGATAGAGTGGATAGGAAGGACCTGTTTCCCTTAGCAGAGGGATTAACAACCAGATGGCATAGAGTCAAAGTTACTGGTAGGCGGTTTAGAGGGGTTTTAGGGGAATTGTTTTAACCCAGAGGGTGGTGGGGGTCTGGAACTCACGGCCTGAAAGGGTGGTAGAGGCAGAAACCCTCACCACATTTAAAAATATTTGGGTGCACACTTGAAGTGCCGTAACCTACAGGGCTACGGACCTAGAGCTGGAAAGTGGGATTAGGCTGGGTAGCTCTTTGTTGGACATGATGGGCCAAAATAGCCTCCTTCCGTGCTGTAATTTTCTATGATTCTATGATTCTGTTGTTATGTTAGATGCGGGAACCGTTTTGGAAAACAGCACTGAAGAACCATTGATCTCGGTGGAGAGTAAAATCTGGCAAGGCGTAAGATTAGCGTTTTGCCCGATATCGGCAGTATCCCGACAGGTGGGTTGGGTTAAAATTGTACCCCATCTTGTCAGGAAAGGATCTGCTCACGCAAACCACAGGCGAGGCGAAATCTTCCTGCTGCCAACCCGAAAACGTTCATAAGAACATTAGAAATAGGATCAGGAGCAGGCCATACGGCCCCTCGAGCCTGCTCCACCATTTAATATGATCATGGCTGATCATGGACTCAGGTCCACTTCCCTGCCCGTTCCCCATAACCCCTTATTCCCTTATCGATTAAGGCAGTGTTGGACTGTAGCCAGCACCATCGCCTCTGAGTCAGAAGGTTGTGGGTTCAAGTCCCACTCCAGGGACTGGAGCACATAAAGCAAAGCTGACATTCCCAGTGCAGTGCTGAGGGAGCAGTGGGTGAAAGGTTGTGCACGTCACAGCTGAACATCACTGCAAGACTTGGGTGAGGTTTCCTACATTGCCACGCCCGACTGAGATCACAGAACTTTTCTCAGCAATGCTGCCAGGTTCTGGAAATAATGCTGTGAACAGTGATGTGGTTTGTCACCTCTTGCCAGGTACCTGGATCGACACCCACCATGCCCCCTTCCCCACCCTCCCCTCCCCGTAGCAGTCACCGACCACTCCCAGGGGAGAGGAACTCACTCCTCTGATGCACTGCGCTCCAATAGGATTCCCACAGCGCTATCGGAAAAGCCCAAGGCCTTCTTGTGCGCATTCAAAGCCTTGGCTATGCAATCACCGTTCTGCCTCGAGCTTTTTCCCAGTTTACGCAAGGATGCCCCTTGATCCAGGGCAGCACACGTCTACCTATCCCCCACACGGGAAAGCTGCCAAACTCAAGGGGTGACTCATGAACGTGCAGAGATGACGGGAAGAAAAACAGCAGCTTGTCCCACCAAGCCTGTGCCAGATGGGTGGAGCTTCATGACTAGACATTTCTAACCCCCCCCCAACCCACCTCTCCTTCCACAGCCATGTTATTTCCTGCGGGAGGCAATAATCCCAGGCCCAAGGAGGAAAATATACTTTGAAAAATTGCTCCCCAAATAAGACATCAATGAGTGTGCCAGCTGTGGCTCAGTGGGCAACACCCTCACCTCTGGGTCAGAAGGTTGTGGGTTCAAGCCCCACTCCAGGGACTCGAGCACAAAAATCTAGGCTGACACTCCCAGTGCAGTGCTGAGGGAGCAGTGCTGTCGGTGGTGCTGTCTTTCGGATGAGACGTTAAACCGAGACCCTGTCTGCCCTCTCAAGTGGATGTAAAAGATTCCATGGCCCCTATTTCGAAGACGAGCAGGGGAGTTCTTCCCCGGTGTCCTGGGCCAATATTGATCCCTCAATCAACATCACAAAAAAACAGCTTATCTTGTCATTATCACATGGCTGTTTGTGGGAGCTTACTGTGCGCAAATTGGCTGCCGCATTTCCACAATACAACAGTGACTACACTCCAAAAGGACTCCCTTGTTTGTAAAGCGCTTTGAGATGTCCGGTGGTCGTGAAAGGCGCTATATAAATGCAAATCTTTCTTAATCTGGAAACGGATCGAGTTCAGCAGTTGTGGACTCAGGCAGTGGTCATTCCCACCATGACCAGCTCCTGCCAGTTCTAACACCTTGAATAAAAACTCTGTCCCCACCACTGCTGTCTGCCTGCTTTCCAAATGGACGATGTTACAGCTCTCGCCGTCTACTAATGAGAAGCTGAGCAGCGCCATCTTGTGGGACAATAACGTCATTCCCATTATGAAGCATTTTGCAACATGCTGTCAGAAATCTATTAACTTTTTCCTGCTGTATTTGTGAAATTATTAGGTTAATTCCATTGAGCATAAGTTCCACGAAAATGTACAAAAAATTTGTACGTACATTTTCTTCTTTTTACTTTTCTCTTTTGTTTTCCATCTTCCCCCTTCCCCCGAATCTATCTCCCTCGTTATTTGAATCGTAAACTTTAAAATTTAATTTAATTTTGACTTTACCCATCTTCCTGAACTTCCGCAAGATGGGATCACATCATACAGGAGGCCAGTAACATCAATCTCGATTAAGTAAGCAGTCATTTTTTACTTCATTCTCAGGATATGGGCATCGCCGTCAAGGCCGGCATTTATTGCCCATCCCTAATCCCCCCCGAGAAGATGATGGACCTTCTTCTTGAAGTGCTGTAGCCCGTTTGGTGAAGGTACACTTACAATGGTGTTAGGGTTGGGAGCACCAGGATTTTGACTGTAAGAATATATCTTTCCCCTTTACTGTACCGTTTACTGTAAGAATCTGTAAAGAAAGGACCAAATTTGCAAAACTTGACCAATGAGTCAACCAGCATGCTTTGAGAGGCCAAGAGGACCTTTTGTTGAACTTTAAAAGAATCTGCTGCCTTTCTCACACATAAAAGGAGTAACCGACCTGGGACAAGAACGGATGCATGGGATATCCCGAGGAATTGGTAAGATCATCTGCGGACAATTATGTTTTTGAGGGCACTGAAATAAAACAATTAATTAACGGACTTTTAATGGGAAAACAACCACCAGTCTAAAGTGGGCAAGTTACCAAGATTTTAAGTGTAAACCGAGCTATGAAAAGACACACGTTACTGCAGTCAAGAGAGTAGCCAGTTGCCAGTTAAAGTCATACATCTAGTCATCAACGAACCAACCACTCGCTGATGGTACTTTATGTGTGGTGTTTGCTGATTATCACCTGATCTTAGAGCATCGGGGATATTACAGTATGTGGGGGTATAATCGAGGGTATTATATGCTTCGGCTTTGTGTGAACTTACTTGTAGTTTCCTGCTGTCATTAAGCAAAAGAAGTTTTGTTTCATAAATCCATTGGCTTTTGTGTTGTTTGAGGTGTGAGGTGTGACTTCCGCAGTCCTACAGATAGATAGGGTGGAGGGTGATTTCCCCACATCGTACATGACCCACTGATGATGAAGAAATGGTGTACATGTCCACGTTGGGTTACTGGGGGCGGTGGGGGGCAACTTGGAGCTGAAGGTTCCCATGCATCTTCTGCCCTTGACGTGGGGTTAGAAACCAACTCTACTGGCAGAAGTGGAGTCCCATCCAAACCTGCTGCAACATTTAACAACATAGTAAGAACATAAGAAATAGGAGCAGGAGGAGGCCATACGGCCCCTCGAGCCATTTAATGTGATCATGGCTGATCTGATCATGGACTCAGGTCCACTTCCCTGCCTGCTCCCCATAACTCCTTAATCCCCTATCACTCAAAAATCTGTCTATCTCTGTCTTAAGTTTATTCAATGACCCAGCTTCCACAGCTCTCTGAGGCAGCAAATTCCACAGATTTGCAACCCTCTGAGAGAAAAAAAAATTCCTCCTCATTCCTGGAAACACTTCATTGCCGTTTTAAAATTAAAATATTAAAGATGTCAAACGCTCACCTCCAGCCTGCCCTCGTGGTGGAACGGGAAAGACTCAGAAATCTCCACTAACTGCTGGAGCAGATCATCAACCTTGGAGCCAATCCAGATGAGCCTGAGTCCAGAAAGCAAGTTGGCTATATAAATGCATGTCCAGCCAGCAGCTTGGTATTCTGGGGGGGGGGCGGGGTTGGGTGACTTTGGAATAACACTCACCCCCTGCACCCCGCCTCCCCTCATAACAAGCAATAGAGCAACTCTGAAATGCATCAGGTAGCTCCCCAATCAGCGACAGGGTAGCCTTGCAACAAGGAGATCTGACACGACACATCTGGGTGTTAGACATCTGGGTTCAGATTCTCCGGTAGAATTATTGGTTCATTCATTCACATAAACTCTTTTTTAACACTCCTCACCCAAAATCCACAGCGCTCTCCTGGTGGCAAAACTCTGTGCGAGAGGCATGAAAAACAAACATTTAAGTTGTTCGTTTAGGAACAAGTATCATGTTGAGCATGCACTGGACTCTTGCCTGATGAAAAAACATTAGTTACAAAGATCGAACTGTGGTTGATAAGAGGACAACATTATTTCTATTCTTGCATGACCAGTGCAGTATTTACGTTACCTAATTTTTTAATCTTTATGCTTGAGCACTGCCATTTCATGAGCTGTTATGCAGTGTCAGCTGTGGCTCAGGGGGCAGCACACTCGCCTCTGAGTCAGAAGGCTGAGGGTTCATAGTCCCACTCCAGGGACTTGAGCAAAAAATCTAGGCCGACACTCCCAGTGCAGTGCTGAGGGAGTGCCGCACTGTCGGAGGGGCTGTCTTTTGGATGAGACGTTAAACCGAGGCCCCGTCTGCTCTCTCAGGTGGATGTGAAAGTTCCTGCGCCCACTATTTCGAAGAAGAGCAGGGGTGTTATCCCCGGTGTTCTGGGGCCAATAATTATCCCTCAAATAACATATAACAAAAACAGATTATCACATTGCTGTTTGTGGGAGCTTGCTGCGTGCAAATTGGCTGCCGCATTTCCCACATTACAACAGTGCCTACACTTCAAAAAGTACTTCATTGGCTGTAAAGCGGTTTGAGACGTCTGGTGGTCATGAAAGGCGCTATACAAATGTAAGTCTTTCTTTCTTTTCTTTAAATTATCACTGAAAAATCTTTTTTGCACTGTTACCCGGCCATCTGTTCTCATGGATCAAAGACTATAATTATTTTTATCTTTACAAAATCTGTTTCGTGCAGTCATTTGGGAAGCTCAGGCGACTGTAGTTTAGTTTGAAAAGACACTGGAGGCAAGAGTAAGAGACTTGTGGTTATTGTTGTATATGCTGACTATGGATGTACTCCATGTGTAGTCACTGTGAGATTGTATAAGATGGAGACTTGTTTACTTGATGTACTATCAATAAGGTTCACACCGTGTACATACATGCTGGCACCACTAGAGGGTGCAACTGGTGGAGACCGGGGGTTTTCTGCCCCTGTGGCAGGGCCCTGTATAAAAAGCTGCACACCATGCTGGTACAGCACTCTGGAGTTTGGAATAAAGGACCAAGATCACCATAGTTCAAGTACAACACATTGACTTGTGGAGTCATTCATAAGTACATTAAAGACATAACAGGAAGGAGATTGACGAGAGATAGAGAAGAGGAGAAATGTGCAGGCGGAATTTGAACAGTAGATAGACACGCAGAGAGAGAGTGAGTGAAACACAACCAAATAGCCAGACATAGAAGGGCAAGAGAAAGACATGGGGGAGCCTTACTGAAACAGAGAAAGAGGAAGTGTGTGTGGAACTCAAACAGAAGGATCAAAAGGGACACAAGAAATAAGAGTAGGTAATATGTAAAGAGAGAGAGTCCCAGAAAAAGATGTTTGGGGAAAGAACCACAGGCGACATGAGGAAAACCTTTTTTACACAGCGAGTTGTTACATTCTGGAATGCACTGCCCGAAAGGGTGGTGGATGCAAATTTAATAGTAACTTCTGAAGGGAACTGGATAAGTGCCTGAAGGAGAGACATTTGCAGGGCTTTGCCTGACAAGCACTCTACTCTGTAAGTGAGCCCCAGGTGGGCAGAGGAAACGTTTCAAGGACACCCTCAAAGCCTCCTTGATAAAGTGCAACATCCCCACTGACACCTGGGAATCCCTGGCGCAAGACCGCCCTAAGTGGAGGAAGTGCATCCGAGAGGGCGCTGAGCACCTCGAGTCTCAACACCGAGAGCATGCAGAAATCAAGCGCAGGCAGAGGAAGGAGCGTGCGGCAAACCAGTCCCACCCACCCTTTCCCTCAACAACTATCTGTCCTACCTGTGACAGAGACTGTAATTCCCGTGTTGGACTGTACAGGCACCTGAGAACTCACTTTTAGAGTGGAAGCTCGAGGGACTACCTATGATGATGATGATTTGGGGAAACATAGAAACATAGAAAATAGGTGCAGGAGTAGGCCATTCGGCCCTTCGGCCCTTCGAGCCTGCACCGCCATTCAATGAGTTCATGGCTGAACATGCAACTTCAGTACCCCATTCCTGCTTTCTCGCCATACCCCTTGATCCCCCCTAGTAGTAAGGATTGCATCTAACTCCTTTTTGAATATATTTAGTGAATTGGCCTCAACAACTTTCTGTGGTAGAGAATTCCACAGGTTCACTACTCTCTGGGTGAAGAAGTTTCTCGTCATCTCGGTCCTAAATGGCTCACCCCTTATCCTTAGACTGTGACCCCTAGTTCTGGACTTCCCCAACATTGGGAACATTCTTCCTGCATCTAATCTGTCTAAACCTATCAAAATTTTAAACGTTTCTATGAGATCCCCTCTCATTCTTCTGAACTCCAGTGAATACAAGCCCAGTTGATCCAGTCTTTCTTGATATGTCAGTCCCGCCATCCCGGGAATCAGTCTGATGAACCTTCGCTGCACTCCCTCAATAGCAAGAATGTCCTTCCTCAAGTTGGGAGAGCAAAACTGTACACAATACTCCAGGTGTGGCCTCACCAAGGCCCTGTACAACTGTAGGAACACCTCCCTGCCCCTGTACTCAAATCCTCTCGCTATGAAGGCCAACATGCCATTTGCTTTCTTAACCGCCTGCTGTACCTGCATGCCAACCTTCAATGACTGATGACACCCAGGTCTCGTTGCACCTCCCCTTTTCCTAATCTGTCACCATTCAGATAATAGTCTGTCTCTCTGTTTTTACCACCAAAGTGGATAACCTCACATTTATCCACATTATATGTCATCTGCCATGCATTTGCCCACTCACCTAACCTATCCAAGTCACTCTGCAGCCTCATAGCATCCTCCTCGCAGCTCACACTGCCACCCAACTTAGTGTCATCCGCAAATTTGGAGATACTACATTTAATCCCCTCGTCTAAATCATTAATGTACAGTGTAAACAGCTGGGGCCCCAGCACAGAACCCCGCCGTACCCCACTAGTCACTGCCTGCCATTCTGAAAAGTACCCGTTTACTCCTACTCTTTGCTTCCTGTCTGCCAACCAGTTCTCAATCCACATCAGCACACTACCCCCATTCCCATGTGCTTTAACTTTGCACATTAATCTCTTGTGTGGGACCTTGTCGAAAGCCTTCTGAAAGTCCAAATACACCACATAAACTGGTTCTCCCTTGTCCACGCTACTGGAAACATCCTCAAAAAATTCCAGAAGATTTGTCAAGCATGATTTCCCTTTCACAAATCCATGCTGACTTGGACCTATCATGTCACCTCTTTCCAAATGTGGTGCTATGACATCCTTAATAATTGATTCCATCATTTTACCCACTACCGATGTCAGGCTGACCGGTCTATAATTCCCTGTTTTCTCTCTCCCTCCTTTTTTAAAAAGTGGGGTTACATTGGCTATCCTCCATTCCATAGGAACTGATCCAGAGTCTATGGAATATTGGAAAATGACTGTCAATGCATCCACTATTTCCAAGGCCACCTCCTTAAGTACTCTGGGATGCAGTCCATCAGGCCCTGGGGATTTATCGGCCTTCAATCCCATCAATTTCCCCAACACAATTTCCCGACTAATAAGGATTGCCCTCAGTTCCTCCTTCTTACTAGACCCTCTGACCCCTTTTATATCCGGAAGGTTGTTTGTGTCCTCCTGAGTGAATACCGAAGCAAAGTACTTGTTCAATTGGTCTGCCATTTCTTTGTTCCCCGTTATGACATCCCCTGATTCTGACTGCAGAGGACCTATGTTTGTCTTTACTAACCTTTTTCTCTTTCCATATCTATAGAAACTTTTGCAGTCCGTCTTAATTTTCACTGCAAGCTTCCTCTCGTACTCTATTTTCCCTGCCCTAATCAAACCCTTTGTCCTCCTCTGCTGAGTTCTGAATGTCTCCCGGTCCCCGGGTTCACTGCTATTTCTGGCCAATTTGTATGCCACTTCCTTGGCTTTAATACTATCCCTGATTTCCCTTGATAGCCATGGTTGAGCCACCTTCCCTTTTTTATTTTTACGCCAGACAGAGATGTACAATTGTTGTAGTTCATCCATGCGGTCTCTAAATGTCTGCCATTGCCCATCCACAGTCAACCCCTAAAGTATCATTCGCCAATCTATCCTAGCCAATTTACGCCTCATACCTTCAAAGTTACCCTTCTTTAAGTTCTGGACCAGGGGAAGTGAGACTAATTGGATTGCTCTTTCAGAGAGCCGGCGCGGGCACGATGGGCCGAATGGCCTCCTTCTGTGCTGTGTCATTCTATGATTCTACGAGCGGAAATTGTCTGTGAGCAGTGCCACAAGAGATGAATGAGTGAATTCTGAAAAGATAAAATACCGCAAGTTGATGAATGGGAGAGACGTAGATATATAACATCAGTAACCAGTTTGAGTTAGATTTTTGTGGTTTTTCATATCATTTGTATCTTCGATTACGTTACTGCTTATTACTCAGTTACAATTTAGTGTAATAATATACTTAGCTCCTTCTTCTTCTTAGGCAGTCCCTCGAGGCGAGGATGACTTGCTTCCACACCAAAAAGGGATGAGTTCACAGGTGTTTCAATGAAGGACCGAATATTCCGGATCCCGAACTACAGCCTGAAGGGTGGAAGATGCCTGTGCGTGGAGGTTTTTTTTAACGTGTGGTGGCTGGTGTGCAACGGCCACCACACGGGGCTTGACAGAGCCAGGTCTTGTTCAAGTGGCAAGGGTTAACCAAGACGACTGGAGACCTGCTCTGCTGCACAGACCAAACATAGACTTAGTGAAGGGGCGATTATTCTATGTGGGAAAAAAAAACACACAGATATGGGAATCTATTGACTGTGTATCTGGGGAAATGCCGGAACGCAGTAAAAAGAGAGCACACGGCAAGGGGAGAGTACCATTTAAACAAACGAAAATCTCGCAGTGCAGTTATTCACAGTGTTTATTGCAGAAGGACAGTTGTCAGGGAGAGGAGGTACAGCACAGAGTTCGGGGTCTGATTTGAAAGGCTACTTATACAGTTGTTCAAGACTGTATAAATGTGCAAAAAAACCCAGCTAGAAGAAGTTGTGCTGGGGGCACTGTCTTGTCTGGCATTGTGATTGTTGCTGGCCACATTGCTGTTGGGGACACAATGATGGGCACTGTTGTTGTGACTGCTCGCAATTCAGAAGCACTTTGATCCCTGCACCTTTCTTTACGATGTCAAATGCTTCCTGGGCCTGTTCCAGTGGGAACCGATGTGTGATCAGAGGCTTCACGTCCACCTTCTTTGAAGCTATCAGAGCGATTGCAGTGGGCCACCTAAAAAAAAAACGACAAGAATAAGGAAGAGGTAACAATTGGGATCATTTTCATAGTGCTGCATGCACACCCTATACGTCCATTAAGTGCTGGCTGTGGCACAGTGGGCAGCACACGCCTGCCTCTGAGCCACTCCAGAGACTTGAGCACAAAAAATCGAGGCTACTTTTCCACTGCCAGTACTGAAGGAGCGCCGCACTGTCGGAGAGGCCGTCTTTCTTATGAGACGTTAAACCGAGGCCCCGTCTGCTCTCTCAAGTGGACGTAAAAGATCCCTCGGCACTATTTCGAAGACATTCAGGGAAGGTTTCCCCGGTGCTCTCAATCCACATCACTAAAACCAGATTATCTAGTTATTATCACATTGCTGCTCGTGGGAGCGTGCTGTGTGTGCAAATTGGCTGCTGCGTTTCCCACATTAAAACAGTGTTTCCTTCACTACCATAGCTACTTCATTGACTGTAAACTCTTTGAGGCATCCTGAGATTGTGGAAAGTTCTATCTAAATGCAAACCTTTCTTTCTCAAGCCAACTATGATAATTAAGCACGTAAGAACATAAGAAATAGGAGCAGGAGTAAGCCATTCGGCCCCTCGAGCCTGCTCCGCCATTCAATAAGATCATTGCTGATCTTCTAGCTCAACTCCAACAACTGAGCCTCCACAGCCCTCTGGGGTAAAGAATTCCAAAGTTTCACCACTTTCTGAGTGAAGAAATTTCTCCTCATCTAAATGGCCGACCCCTTATCCTGAGATTGACCCCTGTTTCTCGACTCCCCAGCCAGGGGAAACATCCTCCCTGTACCTACCCTGTCAAGTCCTATAAGCCTTCGTTGCACTCCCTCTAAGGCAAGTATATCCTTCCTTAGGTAAGGAGACCAAAACTGTGCACAATACTCCAGGTGTGGTTGCACTAGGGCCCGATATAATTGCAGTAAGAAATCTTTACTCACATTCAAATCCTCTCGTACTAAAGGCCAACATACCATTTGCTTTCTTAATTAGTTGCTGTACCTGCATGTTAACTTTCAGTGATTCATGTACAAGGACACCCAAGGTCCCTCTGAACACCAACATTTCCCAATGTTTAAAAAATACTATTTTTCTATTTTTCCTACCAAAATGGATAACTTCACATTTCTCTACATTTTCCATTTGCCATGTCTATTTATTATACTTTTTTTTTTAAGTTTTCACTTTTAATGGTTTCATTGCAGTTCCATTGAGTAACCCTCATGTCCCAACCTCTGAAAGATGTTTAGTTATATAAATAGAAGTCCCGACTTTATGTAGTCTGCTCTTCAAGTGGATGCATGATCCTCTGGATAATCATCACTGATTGGCTGTAATCTGCAGACCGCAATAAATGTCAATTCCTATTTTACACCATTCTGACCCCCATTGGATATCAACACGCCCAATTTTCCAGCGACAATAACTAATGTGTTTGTTTAAAAGTTAAAGAACACAACGCGCCAATGGCATTAGGCAATACCAGGTTGTCTAAAAACCTATCATAAATCTCCTCAGAAATGTTCACAAGGAGTTAATCACGTCTTTTGAATCATTCGGTAAAGTGAAGATGAAGACCATTTTGGCTCCACATACTTTCTTGATCCACCCCCACAAATGAAGTTTTCCCTCCCTGCCCCACACCCCCAATTGCTGATCCAGCATAATCTTTCTCCAAGTTAAATCTTCTCCACCATAAACCAGCAGCACCATTAAATAAACCTTCTGGAAACCTTGGAGAAGGCAAGAGTATATAAACGAAGGCTTGCGATGAAACGTAAAGGCAAATAGCAAGGGCTTTCCCCCTCCACACATGGGTAAAAGGAAACTTGGAAGCACATGCGAGTTCATCCTGTACTTGGGCATAAATATTTAATTGTAAAAGGACCAATTGGAAGGGTGTTCTGGAATCTAAATCCAGGCAGGCCATCCCTTGTACCTAATGAGGATCTCAATTTGGTCTGGGGCAAACCACCTATTTCCATCTCTGTAACATCGCCCGCCTCTACCCCTGCCTCAGCTCATCTGCTGCTGAAACTCTCACCCGTGCCTTTGTTACCTCTAGACTTGACTACTCCAATGCACTCCTGGCCGGCCTCCCACATTCTACCCTACGTAAACTTGAGGTCATCTAAAACTCGGCTGCCCGTGACCTAACTCGCACCGAGTCCCGATCTACCATCACCCCCTGTGCTCGCCGACCTACATTGGCTCCCGGGTTAAGCAACGCCTCAATTTCAAAATTCTCATCCTTGTTTACCAATCCCTCCATGGTCCTCGCCCCTCCCTATCTCTGTAATCTCCTCCAGCCTCGCAACCTCCCGAGATGTCTGCGCTCCTCTAATTCTGCCCTCTTGAGCAGCCCTGATTATAATCACTCAACCATCGGTGGTCGTGCCTTCTGTTGCCTGGGCCCTAAGCTCTGGAACTCCCTCCCTAAACCTCTCTACCTCTCTTTCCTCCTTTAAGACGCTCCTTAAATCCTACTTCTTTGACCAAACTTTGGTCAACTGCTGTAATTTCTTCTTATCTGGCTCGGTGTCACATTTATTTGTTTTGTCTTCTAACACTCCTGTGAAGCGCCTCGGGACGTTTTACTACATTAAAAGGCGCTATATAAATAAAAGTTGTTGCTGTTGTTGGGTAAGTCTATGTATCTTCCTTTTAAACCTCAGTTCGAGATTGGAAATGTGCCATGGGATGTTGCACTTTGGTGGCTCTGCTTTAGCACAGAGCCTGAAGATTTAGCTAATCTCTCCTGCTGACTGTGAAGTTGTGCAACTGCATCTCCGATTTCCTGTTGTAGGTTGGATAACATTTTGGAGAGCTAGTCATCTCTCTTCCTTCTATCTGCCGCCTCATATAGTAAACTAGGAGCAGTGGTTCTAACTATGCAGATGCCTGCGGGACTCTGATAATGGGCCAAATCTATCTATCAATTATGCCAGTTATTTGTTTTGTATTGCTCAACGATACCTGCCAAGTGGCTTGTACAATGTAGCTCTCTTTAAGTAGTAGTAAACCCAGGGGATTAGTGACAGATCATGCTACCCATCCCTCAGCTATTTCGAGGTTGTTTCACAAACAGATGTCCATGAAAAGCACCTGCGCTCCACCCCGATACCTTTACTGAAATTACTGTTTGGATTTACCAGCTACAAGTGGTGACCTACTTCCTTCCGTTAGGTGCTGTACTCCCGGGCAGTCCAATATAAATTCTTGTGAATGATTGTCACTGTCATGTATGTAACCGCAATGTAACACCACTGTATTACTGTATACTCTCAACCTAGATGCACACCTTGACCACAAGGGGTGAACTTGCGGGAGACACTCCTTACCTGATCACACAGGTATAAAAAGGGAGGTCCCACGCAGGGTCATCGACTTTGGAGTCCTGTGAACAAAGAGTTAAGGTCACAGAGTGACCTTGTCCCCAGAGAGTGCCTCGTGTGGTTTCATGCTGTAGAGTAAGGAATTTACATTGGCGACGAGAAACGGGAATTCACGGCCCACGAGAATGGCCACCGGTAGCACAGAGGAACGGTACTGTGTTGGGGAAGACTGGGACGATTTTGTCGAGAGGCTTCATTATGAAAGACTGGCTGGGGGATGCAGCGGCCGACAAGCGACGGGCTCATCTCCTGACCAGCTGCGGACCAAAGACTTACGCGCTCATGAAGGACTTACTAACACCCGAAAAGCCGGCAGACAAAACCTTTGAAGAACTTAGCAAATTGATCAGGGAGCACCTCAAACCGGCGAGTAGCATACATATGGCTCGACACAGATTCTACACCCACCGACGTCGTGAAGGATAGAGCATACCGGACTTCGTAGCGGACCTCCGGCGTTTGGCCAGCCTCTGTAAGTTCACAGACGCCTGCAGGGGGGAGATGCTAAGGGACTTCTTTATCGAGGGCATCGGTCATGCAGGAATTTTCGGCAAGTTAATTGAGACCAAGGATTTGACCTTGGAAGCGGCGGCGTTGATGGCTCAAACTTTCATGGCGGGGGAGGAAGAGACGAAAATAATATACGCGCGCCATTCTGCCTCTAACGCGGCGATGGATCAGGGAGTCAACATCATCAATACGACTCAGAGCCCCGCAGGCAGGCAGGGGCAGTTCGACATTCCCCAGGCAGTAATAGACCCCAGAGTAGGACTTCAACAGCGATAATGGTGGGCTGAACGGACATTCATGCCATCATAGTGCGCAATGCGGCCTGAGATGGGGCCATTGACACCCACTAATAGGGTACTTAAGAGCAGTCAAAGGGACAGTCAGCGCAGAATGCCTGGCCATAGTCCCTTTGTTCCCAACAATGGAAACTTTAACTCATGCTGGAGGTGTGGGGGAAAACACTCAGCTAGATCTTGCAGATTTCAACAGTTTGTCTGCAGGAACTACAATCTCAGTGGCCATTTAGCTCGAATGTGCAGGAAGTCTGCAACCAGACTAATATATGAGGCGGATGGACCAGAAGAGGGTTCTTTGAGGCAGGATGACTTTTGGGGCAAATCGATGGACGCCGAGGTTCAGCAGGTCCATGTGGCGAATATTCACAGTTCATACACCAAAACGCCACCAATGATGATGAGGGTTTTATTAAACAATATCCCTGTACGCATGGAGCTGGACACTGGGGCCAGCCAGTCACTCATGGGTGTTCAGCAAGTTGAGAAGCTATGGCCACTTAAAGCCAGTAGACCCAAATTAAAACATATTGAGACACAATTACGGACTTACACTAAAGAAATCATTCCGGTGCTAAGCAGTGCAATGTTGGCTGTCACACACAATGGGTTAGTGAATCGGCTGCTGCTCTGGATTGTCCCGGGCAATGGTCCCGCACTGTTGGGGAGGAGCTGGTTAGCCGAAATGAACTGGAAATGGGGGGATGTTCACGCAATGTCATCTGTGGAGCGAAGTTCGTGCTCACAAGTCCTACGACAATTCGATTCACTATTCCAACCTGGCGTCGGGACTTTCAAAAGCACTAAAGTAGTGATACACATCACCCCGGACGCCAGGCCAGTGCACCACAAAGCCAGAGCGGTACCGTATGTGATGCGGGAAAAGATTGAGAGCGAATTGGACCGGCTGTTGAGAGAGGGCATCATCTCGTCTGTTGAATTCAGCGACTGGGCGAGCCCCATCGTTCCCGTCCTAAAAGCGGATGGCTCTGTCAGGATCTGTGGCGACTACAAGGCCACCATCAATCGGGTGTCCCTACAAGATCAATACCCGCTCCTGAGAGCGGAGGACCTTTTCGCCACGCTGGCAGGCAGCAAGCTGTTCACCAAGTTGGACCTCACTTCAGCCTATATGACCCAGGAACTGGCCGACGAATCTAAACTACTGACCACCATCACCACACACAAGGGACTGTTCGTTTATAACAGGTGTCCGTTTGGCATTCGATCAGCGGCCGTGATTTTTCAACGAAACATGGAAAGCCTGCTTAAATCCATTCCTGGAATGATCGTATTCCAGGACGACATCCTCATCACGGGTCAAGACACCGAGGAACACCTCCACAACTTGGAGGAGGTGCTACGCCGACTGGACCGGGTAGGCCTGCGACTCTAGAAGTCTAAATGTGTGTTCTTAGCTCCTGAGGTTGAGTTTCTGGGCAGGAGGGTTGCTGCAGATGGGATTCGGCCCACCGAATCCAAAACAGAGGCGATTCGATGAGCGCCCAGGCCCTGCAACACATCGGAGCTGCGCTCATTCCTGGGACTGTTGAACTATTTCGGGAACTTTCTGCTGAACTTGAGCATGTTGTTGGAGCTGCTATATGTGCTCCTGCGTAAGGGTTGCGATTGGTTTTGGGGGGACTGTCAGGAAAGGGCTTTTGATCGGGCGCGAAACCTACTTTGTTCAAACAAGTTGTTGACTCTGTACAACCCCTGTAAAAAATTGGTTCTGACATGTGATGCATCGCCCTATGGGGTTGGGTGCGTGTTGCAGCAGGGCAATGCTGAGGGTCAACTACAACCTGTGGCTTATGCCTCCAGGTCGCTCTCTCAAGCAGAACAGGGATATGGGATGGTTGAGAAGGAAGCGCTTGCTTGTGTCTATGGTGTAAAAAAAATGCATCAGTATCTCTTTGGTCGGAAATTTGAATTAGAGATGGACCACAAGCCATTAACATCCCTGTTGTCGGACAGCAAGGCTATCAATGCCAAAGCATCAGCTCGCATATAGCGATGGGCTCTCACGCTGGCTGCTTATGACTACTCCATCCGGCACCGGCCTGGCATTGAAAATTGCGCTGACGCGCTTTGACAGCGCAGGCTCCCCCATCACAGCCCGCCAGATCAAAATCTGGACAAACAGAGATTCCCTCCTATCCCTGATTAAGAAATGTGTCCTGACTGGGGATTGGGCGCCCACACATGGAGCATGCCTGAGGAGGTCATACCGTTCCACAGACGGATGGATGAACTCTCCATCCAAGTCAACTGCCTACTATGGGGCAGCCAGGTAGTTATGCCCCAGAAGGGCAGGGAGGCATTCATCAGGGAACTCCACAGCGAGCACCCAGGCATTGTGCTGATGAACGCCATTGCCCGGTCACACGTTTGGTGGCCTGGAATTGATTCAGACCTGGAACACTGTGTTCGCAGGTGCACGATGTGTGCCCAGCTGGGTAATGCCCCCAGGGAGGCCCTGCTCAGCCCGTGGCCCTGGCCCACCAGGCCATGGTAACGCATTCATGTTGACTACGTGGGCCCGTTCATGGGTAAGATGTTCCTTATTGTGGTAGATGCGTACTCGAAATGCATCATTCTGAATTCATGCACGTCATCCACCACCGTGGAAAGCCTACGTGCGATCTTTGCAACCCATGGCTTGCCAGACATCCTGCTTAGTGATAATGGCCCATGTTTCACAAGCTACGAATTCCGAGAGTTTATGGTCGGGCAATGGCATCAACCACGACAGGATTGCGCCATTCAAGCCGGCCTCCAATGGCCAGGCGGAACGTGTGGTCCCAATCATTAAGCAAGGGATGCTCAGGATTCAAGGACCCTCCCTACAATGCTGCCTATCGCGCCTCCTGCTGGCCTATAGATCCCGACCACATTCGCTCACGGGGGTCCCGCCCGCAGAGCTACTAATGAAACGGACACTCAAAACTCGGATGTCCCTCATTCACCCAGTCCTGACCGACATAGTTGAGGGCAAGCGCAAGTCACAAAATGAGTACCATGACCGTAATTCGAGGGGGAGATGTATAGAAATAAATGATCTTGTATTCATCCTCAATCACACCATGGGGCCCAAATGGCTCGAGGGTACAGTAATTGACAAAGAGGGGAAAAGGGTCATCGTGGTAAAACTCAACAATGGTCAGATATGCCATAAGCATCTGGACCAAGTAAAAAAAAGGTTCAGCATGGACACGGAGGAACCTGAAGAAGACCACGAGATGGAGCTCACAACACCGCCAGTGAATGAGCAACAAGAGCAGTCAGAGGAATGCACAGTCCCTGCGGTCAGCCCGGACAGGCCAGAATCACCACAGGTGACAGACACTCACGTCAGTGTCCAACAACCAGAGCCCCAACTGCGGAGCTCCATGAGGGAGCGTAGACCACCTGAAAGACTAAACCTCTGATCCCAATCAGACTTTGGGGGGGGGAGGAGGGGGGAAGTGATGTCATGTATGTAACCGCAATGTAACACCACTGTATTACTGTATACTCTCAACCTAGATGCACACCTTGACCAAAAGGGGTGAACTTGTGGGAGATACTCCTTATCTGATATAAAAAGGGAGGTCCCACGCAGGGTCATCATCTTTGGAGTCCTGTGAATAAAGAGTTAAGGTCACAAAGTGACCTTGTCCCCAGAATGTGCCTCGTGTGGTTTCATACTGTAGAGTAAGGGCTTTACAGTCATGCCATTAAATACATCATCACAGGTAGTCCCTCGAATCGAGGATGACTTGCTTCCACGTCAAAAAGTTCAGATGTTTCAATGATGGACCTAAAATTCCAGGTCTGAACTAAATCTTGAAGGGTGGAAGATGTCTGTGCGTGGATTTTTTTTTAACATTTGGTGACCGTTGCACATCAGCCACCACATGGGCTTGACAGAACTAGGTCTTGGTCCAGTAGCAAAGATGTAACATATAAAATTCTGACGGGATTGGACAGATTAGAGGCAAGAAGAATGTTCCCGTTGTTGGGGAGTTCCAGAACCAGGGGTGACAGTCTAAGGATAAGGGGCAAGCCATTTAGGACTGAGATGAGGAGAAACTTCTTCACTCAGAGAATTGTGAACCTGTGGAATTCTCTACCGCAGAAAGTTGTTGAGGCCAGTTCATTAGATATATTCAAAAGGGAGTTAGATATGGCCCTTACGGCCAAAGGGATCAAGGATTACAGAGAGAAAGCAGGAAAGGGGTACTGAGGTTGAATGATCAGCCATGATCTTATTGAATAGCGGTGCAGGCTCGAGGGGCCGAATGGCCTGCTCCTCCACCTAATTTCTATGTTTCTATGATTAACCAAGACGACTGGAGACCAGCTCTGCTGCACGGACTGAGTGCGCACACATATCGCCTCTTCTGGGCCCCGAACTCGCGCCTCTCCTGGGCCCCGATCATGTCCCTCTATGAATTCTTGCCGCTCCTTCGCCCCGACCTCGCCGCTCTTGCTGTTCCTGCCCACGCTCCAATCACCGACCTGGACCTTGATGTCACTCTTCACTGCCATTGCTCTCCTGCTGCAGCTCGCGCTGCTCCCTGGAGTAGTAGGCCGCCATGCTGCTCCTTCCGCTCCCCGACCTGCTCCGATAGTGCTCGCAGGCCGGGGGCAACGCAGACTACCATTAAATAAACCCAATTGCAATAGCTCTTCCTCTCAAATGTAACACAACACAGACAATCAATGGCGATGGGCTAAAAAAGTACAAGTAGCTTGTCTAGCGACCCGGCACAAACAAACATTAATTGTTAACGTATTTGCATCGCAGGCAACTCAAAGCACTGGAGAAGTACCACCAGCGCTGCCTCCGTGAGATGCTGCAAATCCATTGGCAGCATAGGAGCACCAACGTCAGTGCTCTCGCTCAGGCTAACATCCCTGGCATCGAAGCATTGACCACGCTCGATCAGCTCAGATGGACGGGCTACATCGTCCGCATGGCCTTTATGGCGAAGGGGATGGAGTATAAAAGCAGGGAAGTCTTGCTACAGTTGTACAGGGTATTGGTGAGGCCACACCTGGAGTACTGCGTGCAGTTTTGGTTTCCATATTTACGAAAGGATATACTTGCTTGGGAGGCAGTTCAGAGAAGGCTCACTCGGTTGATTCCGGGGATGAGGGGGGTTGACTTATGAGGAAAGGTTGAGTAGGTTGGGCCTCTACTCATTGGAATTCAGAAGAATGAGGGGTAAATTCTATCTGAACTGTCGAAGCATAAATATGGTTAAAAAAATGTAAGCGTTCAAAATGAGTGTGTTGCTGTTGCAGTGTGAAATTCTAAAGCAATTCTGCATCTTTGTTTTAATAGCCCCATAGCAGGTCAGATCCCAGAAGTTTGTTTAATTGAGCAATAAGTAAAATATGTGGAGCTCCAGTACTTACGTGTTAGTGTATTTAAAGCTACCCCGGATATCCACTTCACGAAGTGCTGCGTGTAATACGGGAACATTTGATGTAATCGCACTCAGCCCAACCAAGACAACAATCCCACCAGGTTTGACAGCCTGTGAAGAAGGAAACAGAATGAGATACCAGGCTAAGGTACTCCGGCACCTAAAAGATAAAAGATAAAAGGCACGACTAAGATTCATGTCTTAACTCAATGTTGCCCTTTTGTAAGGACATAAAAAGATCAGAACACAAGAACTAGGAGCAGGAGCAGGCCAGAGGGCTCTTCGAGCCTCCTCTGTCAGTTAATAAGTTCATGGCTCAGCAATCAGAAATGAGGAGGAATTTCTTCACTCAGAAGGTCGTGAATCTTTGCAATTCTCTATACCCCAGAGAGCTGTGGAGGCTGGGTCATTGAATATATTTAAGGTGGAGATAGACTGATTTTTGAATGATAAGGGAGTCATGGGTTATGGGGAGCGGGCGGGGAAGTGGAGTTTATTGTGTTCATACTCTGTTTGTTGTACAAACTCTCACAGGACGGGCATTAGGACCCTGCGGGAGCTATTCACAGTTGCTGTACTCATGCTGGTGCATGCCGGTTTGGAGACACCATTTTGGGTTGTATAAAAGCACAGTTAGGTTAAGTTATATTACGCCAGGCTCAGTGTCAGTTATTTACGCGTACTCAAAAGAGTTGAAGTCCATGATCGGATCAGCCATGATCTTATTGAATGGCGGAGCAGCATCGAGGGGCTAAATGGCTGACTCCTGCTCCTATTTCTTATGTTCTTATGGCTAATCTTCGACCTCAACTCCACTTTCCCGCCCAATTCCCATATCCCTTGATTCCCCGAGAGTCCAAAGATCTATCGATCTCAGCCTTGAAGACACTCAACGATTCAGCATCCACAGCTCTTCGGGATAGAGAATTCCAAAGGTTCCAAAGAGAGAGGTAGGAGGGGAAAATAAGAACATAGAGCTTTCTATATAAATATATAATGAACAGAAATTATTAAGCAATTTTAGCGAAAGTGTGGCATGACATTGCGCATTAAAATTTTCATTTTATTTAGGTTCAAGTAACTCAAACCTTTTAAACATTTGCTTGAAATGACAGTAATTTTTATTCTTTAGATATATTTGCCGAGCCAAACTGTCTAAAAGTGTGCAGCTTCCCTAACATACGGACTCTCCTTAAAGAAGGTATGAATGGTATTGATCTCAATCTGGTCTTGATTGATAATCACAAGGCAGGCTGCTATATGGAACAATCCTTGTGCATTTACTGAACGTTAGTGTTTAAGTTTAACTGCAGCAACAGTGATTTATTAGTCACTATTTAGGCCTCAGTTGGAGTATTGTGTCCCAATTCTTAAGGGGATGGTCGCATAGTGATTATGTTATGGGACAAGTAATCCAGAGGCCTGGACGAATGATGCAAGGACGTGAGTTCAAATCCCACCACGGCAGCTGGGGAATTTAAATTCAGTTAATTAAATAAACCTGGAATAAAAAGAGCTCGTGTGACCATGAAGCTACCGGATTGTCGTAAAAACCCATCTGGTTCACTAATGTCCTTTAGGGAAGGAAATCTGCCGCCCTTACCCGGTCTGGGCCGATATGTGACTCCAGACCCACTGCCCTCTGAAATGCCTAGCGAACCACTCAGTTAAGGGCAATTAGGGACGGGCAATAAATGCTGGCCTTGCCAGCGATGCCCACATTGAATGATTAAAAAATAAACAAATTGTTGACACCGCAGTGTTAAGGCCCTTGCAGGCCTTCAGTTATGCAAAGAGACTGAAAAAACTGGGAACAGAGAAGGGAAGATTTAATAGAGGTGTTCAAAACGATGAGGGGTTTTGATAGAGTGATGGATGGGTCAGTAACCAGAGGACACAGATTCAAGATAATGGGCAACAAATCCAGGGAGGGGGATGAGAATTTATTTTATGCAGTGATCTGGAATCCACTGCCTGAAAGGGCAATGGAAGTAGATTTAATCAAAGTGCAATTAATTGGATATATACTTACAAAAGAGGAATTTGGGGGCTATGAGGAGTGGGGGCTAATTGGATTGCTCTTTCAAAGAGCTGGCACAGACAATATGGGCCAAATGGCCTCCTGTCCTGTGCTGTATTCCTTATGTTCCTAAGATCACACTGCAGCCAGTGGGCTCTGCTGTAATTCTCATGTGCATGCATGTTATATAAAACCAATCGATGCTTTATGAGGGTATTTTGTGTCTATGAACATGATGCCTACAATACTAAGGACAATTTTCACAGTGGCAAAAATAGTTCACAAACAGTCCATTTTTGTAAACTTGCATTTGGATGATCTTTTTCCCAATTTAAAGGCGTATTCCACGGCCACACTCCCGGCAAGGAATTGCCCCCCCCAGAGGCACCTATTGGGGAACCGGGGATACCCAGTCGCCTGTGATTTCCTGTTCCCCATTGAAACGGGAAGTCTCCCCGTGCAAGCCCTGGATTTATGCCGCGTCTTTGCCTAACATTGCACAGCTTAACAGAGTGCAAAGATCCAAAGCCTCCTGTTGCAAGGCCCGATTACTTACATAGACACCAGCCTGGATACATGTATCAGCCCCAGTGCATTCAATGCATACATCTGGCATGGTGCAGAGAGAGCTCTTCACTTTCTGGGCCAGCTCCATAGGGCACGTGC
This sequence comes from Pristiophorus japonicus, assembly GCF_044704955.1. Taxonomy (NCBI): domain Eukaryota; kingdom Metazoa; phylum Chordata; class Chondrichthyes; family Pristiophoridae; genus Pristiophorus; species Pristiophorus japonicus. The sequence continues at coordinate 70,555,545 of NC_091997.1, forward strand.
ACTTATCGACTTTCAAGACAACAGTGGCCCCCAAGCATTTTGCCTTCTCCAACCGGTCCTGACACAAATCTGAAATCAGATTTAAAAATTAAATCTCTTTGCTTCCCTCCAGCATAGCACGTTTCCGAGAATTCTGCGTTCCTCCAATTCTGGCCTCTTGTGCATCCTCAATTTCCTTCCCCCCCGCCCACCACCATTGGTGGCCGTGCCCTCAGCTGCCTAGGCCCTAAGCTCTAGAATTCTCTCCCTAACCCTCGCTCTCCTTCACAATGCTACTTAAAACCTACCTCTTTGACCAAGCTTTAGGTCATCTGTCCTAATACCTCCTTATGTGGCTCGGTGTCAAAGCTTAATCTGATAACCCTCCTATGAAGCACCTTGGGATGTTTTACTATGATAATGGCGCTATATAAATGTAAGGTACTGTTGTTGATTTGACAAATAATTAAAATATTAAAGGGATAAAGAGCCAACTTCCATCGTTATCAATGTGGAATTCTGACATAGGATATAAAGTTTCAGCACAACAGTGCTTCTCTTCTCCATCATGGTGACATCTTAGGTAAGACTCCAGAGTAATTATTTTCTCAGTGTCAGCCGTGGCTCAGTGGGCAGCACCCTTACCTCTGAGTCAGAAGGTTGGTGGGTTCAAATCCCACTCCAGAGACTAGAGCATGTAAATCTAGGCTGACAACCCCCAGTGCAGTGCTGAGGGTGTGCTGCACTGTTGGAGGTGCTGTCTTTTGGATGAGATGTTAAACCAAGGCCCCGTCTGCTCTCGCAGGTGGATGTAAAAAATCCCATGGCACTATTTTGAAGAAGAGCAGGGGAGTTATCCTAGGCTAGGGATATCCTAGCCAGTATTTATCCCTCAATCAACATCACTAAAAAAAGCAGGTTACCTGGTCATTATCGCATTGTTGTCTCTGGGAGCTTGCTGTGCACAAGTTGGGCTGCCGCATTTCCTACATTACAACAGTGACTACACTTCAAAAAAAGTACTTCATTAGTTGTAAAGTGCTGTGGAACACCCTGAGGTCATGAAAGCCATTCTTTAATGGCCTCCATGTGACACGTTACAGCCGAGGGCTCTTTCTGCTAATCCTCCATAGTTGTGGGAGGTTATTACTCAGAGGTTTGAATCCCTTATGGCCTGTATTATTATTAACCACCTTCGAAGCTTGTCTGGCTGACAGGGGTCTAGCTACACACAGCCGCTTCCACCCCAACCTGCCTAGCTCACCCCACATCTACCGAGGCCACTGCACAGAACATTCTATTCTGGTAAGCAACTGGTAACTGAGTCCTAACCAAACAGAAGAGACACCGACGAGGTAAATGAGACCAGGCAATAAAGCTGTTATAGAATCATAGAAATTTACATCACGGAAGGAGGGCATTCGGTCCATCGTGTCCGCACCGGCCGACAAAGAGCTATCCAGTCTGATCCCACGATCCAGCTCTCGGTCCTTAGCCCTGTAGGTTACCGCACTTCAAGTGCACATCCAAGTACTTTTTAAATGTGGTGAGGGTTTCTGCCTCTACCACCCTTTCAGGCCGTGAGTTCCAGACCCCCACCACCCTCTGGGTGAGGAAATTTCCCCTCAAATCCCCTCTAAACCTTCTAACAATTATTTTAAATCTATGTCCCCTGGTTGTTGACCCCTCTGCTAAGGGAAATAGGTCCGTTCTATCCACTCTATCTAGGCCCCTCATAATTTTATACACCTCAATAAGGTCTCCCCGCTCAGCCTCCTCTGTTCCAAAGAAAACAAACCCAGCCTATCCAATCTTTCCTCGTGGCTTAAATTCCCCAGTCCTGACAACATCCTCGTAATTCTCCTCTGACACCCGCTTTAGTGCAATCACATCTTTCCTGTGATGTGGTGACCAGAACTGCACGTGGCCAAACTAGTGTTTTATACAGCTCAAGTATAACCTCCCTGCTCTTGTATTCTATCCTCGGCTAATTGTGGCTTTCAATTCCAATGCAGCTCGGAATATAGGTGTGTTAATAGCAGCAGGTTCTTCAATCAGGGATGAAATGATGAATTGCTCAAGTATGGATCCCGAGCCCTGCCCACATTCTTATGATATCACTAAGACAAGCACACACTCTACAAGATGGCTACTGAACAGAAACTGTCGTCATATGACCTTGCCACATGACCCGTTTATTATTTACATCAGTAGTTGCAATATATCGGTAGTCCACTAGGTGGCGCAGTATCCCACTAGGGGGAGCTCCATTACACCACTGAGCCGCACTCCAGTCTTTCTGGGAGGATAGTGGAGTGTGGTGAATGTAATCTGCACGGGAAAAAAGAGGTTTTCTACCTGGTACGGTCTTGTTCAATTAGCACATTGGCATCACACCTCATCGTCCCCTTGGGTGTTTGTAGGGAGCCCAAATAATCAACACTGGAAAATTGGATTTGTTTCTGGCTGTGGCGGAGATCACCGCTTGCAGAAGGTAGGTACTTGCAGGGAAGTTAATGGCCAGCGTGATCTCCTGGACTAGTTTCGATTGCCTGGATGGATGGTAGAGGAATCTCCCAAATTGGCCAGGATGTTTTATCTGGATTTTTTTTGCCTCTCCCAGGAGATCACATGGTTTCAGGTGGGGTGGAGTGTATATGTTGTGATACATATACAACAATTGTGTGGGACAGGATAGATGGACCAGACAGTCTTTACCTGTCCGTCATTGTCATTGTTGGTAACACTGTCCTTTGTCAGCAACTGCCTCAGGGGTTTGGCGGGCAAAATAAAATGTTGCCCCAGGATGGGGGCCTACTCTTATAAACTGCACAAGAGTGAGAAAGATCATGAGATCATGGTGTCACAGAGCAACTCAAGGGTCGGTGGGCCAGTCACAAGGTCCAATGGAGGAGTGCACAAAGTTATGAAACAGAACAACGTTAAACTGCACAAATATCGTCAGGAAAACAGTAAAAAAATGACTGACAGCCAGGCTAGGAATAGTTTACCACGGTGCACATGGAGACTTACCGCAAACTACAGTTAGAGTCACTCCTATGGCCTTGCAAACAAGCAGAGTCAACAGTCCAATTGGCCCTTAACAGATTAAAAAGACAGTGGTTAGGGAAACGTGTAGAGAATATCTACTGGATATATTTGCCAGAGCAATTCAACAGATTGGGCACAATATACATACAGAGTCACCTGTTATCCATAGCCTTGTAAAAATTGTAATGGTGACTAAATGTTGACTTTAGGGTCCAGTAGATTAGTGGACATGTCACTAGACCAGTAATCCAGAAGCCTGGACTAGTGATCTGGAGACACAAGTTCAAATCCCACCATGGCAGCTGAGGAATTTTAATTCAGTTAATGAAATAAAACTTTAATTAAAAGGCTAGTGGATGGTCACCCATGAAACTACCTGATTGTCGTAAAAACCCAACTGGTTCGCTAGTGTCCTTTAGGGAAGGAAATCTGCCGCCCTTACCCGGTCTGGCCTATATGTGACTCCAGACCCACAGTGGTTGACGCTTAACTGCCCTCGGAAATGGTCGAGCGAGCCACTCTTAGTTCTACCAAATCGCTACCACACGGACTGCAGCAGTTCAAGAAGGCGGCTCACCACCACCTTCACAAGGGGCAATTAGGGATGGGCAATAAATGCCGGCCTTGCCAGCGATGCCCACATCCCGTGAATGAATTTTTAAAAAACATTCTCTGATTGTGACTCCACACAAGGGCAAATAGCTATCTCATACTGTTTCTTTTGTTTAAATATGTTTGGTAGATCCTCTTTCCTTTTTCCTCTCTCGTTCTATAGTGTGGCTCTTCTCTGGTCAAAAGGGGCTTCACCCAATCATACAAGTGAATCACGAGGTACACTGAAAGCGCTAATGAATGTTCGGTGCGTTAATAGCTGCGCGCCCGGTCGGTAACCTAATATGCTCCCATTAATTCCCCCGCTGCCCGCTAACTGAGGCGTCAGGCAACCAAAAATCCAGCTAAAGATCTCCCGTACTATGAAGCGCCACACTGCATTGCTGCTGACTTTTACTGCTGCTCCCCTGGCATTGACTGTAGTGAGTCAGTGATTGCATGTTTTATAATATGGAATAAAAACCATTCAGCAGCTCGCAGGTGAGTCAAAGACATGCCATCTCTCTCGCAGCAGGGTTTTCAACCCTGCCCCGCCCTTCGCAAAACCCCATTCCCCTGAAACAGCATCAGTGTATTTGTAAGTTGCCGCTCTCTGTTACCTAGACCAGAGCATGAGAGAAACACAGACACACACATACAGAGGGAGACAGTGAGACAGACACACACACACACAGACGGAAGGAGACACAGAAAGACAGTGAGACAGAGACACACAGACAGAGGGAGAGACAGAGACACACATACACGCACACACACACAGTGAGACAGAGACACACACACATACAGACACAGACAGAGGGAGAGACAGAAAGACAGTGAAACATAGAAACATAGAAAATAGGTGCAGGAGTAGGCCATTCAGTCCTTCTAGCCTGCACCGCCATTCAATGAGTTCATGGCTGAACATACAACTTCAGTACCCCATTCCTGCTTTCTCGCCATACCCCTTGATCCCCCTAATAGTAAGGACTTCATCTAACTCCCTTTTGAATATATTTATTGAATTGGTCTCAACAACTTTCTGTGGTAGAGAATTCCACAGGTTCACCACTCTCTGGGTGAAGAATTTTCTCCTCATCTCGGTCCTAAATGGCTTACCCCTTATCCTTAGACTGTGACCCCTGGTTCTGGACTTCCCCAACATTGGGAACATTCTTCCTGCATCTAACCTGTCTAAACCCGTCAGAATTTTAAACGTTTCTATGAGGTCTCCTCTCATTCTTCTGAACTCCAGTGAATACAAGCCCAGTTGATCCAGTCTTTCTTGATAGGTCAGTCCCACCACCCCGGGAATCAGTCTGGTGAACCTTCGCTGCACTCCCTCAATAGCAAGAATGTCCTTCCTCAAGTTATGAGACCAAAACTGTACACAATACTCCAGGTGAGACAGAGAGAGTCACACAAACAGAGGGAGAGACAGAGAGACAGACAGATGAACACACAAAGACAGAGAGAGACAGTGAGACAGACAGAGGCACACAAATACAGAGAGAGAGAGACGCAAAGATAGAGAGACACTCAGTGAGAGAGAGAGACTGAGTGAGAGAGAGAGAGAGAGAGAGAGAGTGAGAAAGAGAGATGGAGTTTGTTCATTAAAGCCCAGCACCATCACTGGTTACATTAACGAGAATTTGGCCCGGATTTTACAGTCAGCAGCAAACAAACGGCGCTCGCCAATTATTACACTTGCACTTGCCCACAGAAAGCACCAGAACTTGCGATTCTTGAGAGCAAACACAGCGCACCACCCTCTACAGGGGATCTGGGAGCTGTGTGAACAGGGCAAGAAACGGTGTGAATCAGATTGAAGAATCCTTCCTGAGACACGCAGAGTCTGGACCAGGAAGTGTCAGTTAGAATACTTAATTCAATGTCAAATCAGCTTCAGAAAGCAAAGTAAAGGGAAGGAAAAAGAAAGATGAGAGACAGGTGAAAAAGTTTTAAAAAATTAATATTTTAAAATCTCCGACAATAATTAAAATCTGCAGGAGTAAGACTCCACACTTGTAAAGGTTAACTTTTAGTGTCAGAGAGGTTGTTTGGCAGTAATTAAGACATCACACTGTTAAAAATGCACTTACACTTGGAATGGGCACTTACGGGCCCAAAGGGGCCACGATTCAGGGCCACTGGAAACACTGAATCTGAAGCGTAAACGTGGAGTAGACGCAATATCCACTCCCACGTTTTTGGGTGAGAACAGGTTTGGTTTCTTTGCAAGCAGAGAATGACAATTCCATGGACTGTGAGCGACGCTTGCCAATCAAACTTGCGAGTGCGGTGGAGGGGGTTTGGGAGAATTGAATTTTACCTGCAAGTCCGATTTGTTGTTATAGGCTAGGTCGAATGTCTGCTGTTTGATATACACTAGTAGAGGACTCGGCATCTTTTTGGGGGAAGGGAAGGAATTACTGCTGTTGCAACATCACGAGCAAGTACCTACCGGCTCCACAGATAAAAACCTTTTGGCCCACTTTTACCCGTCCTCTCTGACAGGCATGAAGCGAGACACAGAGAGGTTCAACTAAAGCACCTTCTTCTAAGGTCACACATTCAGGAAGCCTGCAATGAAGACAGTACAACATTAACCGCAGTAATGTACTTACATATATTAAGCCAGCCGCCACAACACATCACATGTAAAGGCTTTCATAGGGTTACATAGGATATATTCGGCACAACCAGTCCATGCCGGTGTTTATCCTCCACTCGAGCCTCCTCCCGTCTTTCCTCATCTAACTCAATCAGCATAACCCTCTATTCCCTTCTCCCCCATATGCTTGTCTAGCCTCCCCTTAAATGCCTCGATACTAATTGCCTCAACCACTCCCTGTGGCAGCGAGTTCCACATTCTCACCACTCTCTGGGTAAAGAAGTTTCTCCTGAATTCCCGATTGGATTTCTTAGTGACGACACGATCTTATATTGATGGCCTCTAGTTTTGCTCTGTCCCACAAGTGGAAACACTCTCTTTGTGTCTACTCGAGCAATACCTTTCATGATTTTAAAGACCTCTATTAGGTCACCCCTCAGCCTTCCCTTTTCAAGGCCCGGCCTGTTCATCCTTTCCTGATAGATATAACATTGTATCTCTGGTATTGTCATGTATGTAGACCATGTATACTAACTGTATAGTCACATAAGGTATGCCACCAGAGGGCACTGCGGTGGGAGACCCGAGGGTCACCTGCATAGGTGTGCAGGGCCCAGTATGCTTGTGTCTCACTCTGGAGTTACAATAAATGGGACTAAGATCACAACAGCTCAATACCAGACCTCGTGGAGTCATTCATAAGAGTATTAAAGACGTAACAACAGGCCATGAGATTACAAACTTTCACGCAAAATGACTAATGTTGGTGCATTAGAAAAGTTCTCAGAGGGTGAAGATTGGGAAGCCTTTACGGAGCAGCTCGACCAATATTTTGTAGCAAATGACCTGGTAGGTGATGATCCGGCCACGTTGGCAGATAAGCGCAGAGCTATCCTGTTGACCAGTTGTGGGCCCGCGGTATACGGCCTCGTCAGGGACTTGCTTGCACCAGAGAAAACAACGACCAAGTCATACACGGATCTGAAAGTGCTAATTCGGGACCAATTCAAACCGAAGGAGAGCATCCTCATGGCCAGGCATCGATTTTATACACACCGCCGCCCCCAGGGCCAGGAAATCGCGAAGTACGCTGCCGACCTCAGGAGGCTGGCAGGACCGTGTGAATTCGACATATCCCTCGCTGATGCATTCTGGGACGTCTTCGTAATTGGCATCGGTCATGAGGCCCTTCTTCACAGGCTACTATCTGCCGAACCACTGTCAATCGAAGGGTGACGTCACAGCCAAGGGGGTAAGTGATTGGCTGGTGATTGGTGAGTAGTTTTTCTTCTTTTTCTTTCCTTTATCAGTAGGTAATCTTTGATATTGTTGCCAAATTAAGTTAAATTAAGGGTTAAGTCATGGCAGGAGAGCCCAGACCCGTGTCAAGCTCCTGCTGTGCTATGTGGGAACTCAGGGATGCTTCCAGTGTCCCTGATGACTACATGTGCAGGAAGTGTATCATCCTGCAGCACCTGACAGACCGCATTGTGGCACTGAAGCTGTGCATGGATTCACTCTGGAGTATCCGCGAAGCTGAGGATATCGTGAATAGCACGTTTAGTGAGTTGGTCACACTGCAGCTAAAGGTTACTCAGGTAGATAGGGAATGGGTGACCATCAGGAAAAGCAGTGGAAGGAAGATAGTGCAGGGGTCCCCTGTGGTCATCCCTCTCCAAAACAGATACACCACCTTGGGTGCTGTTGTGGGGGGGATGACTCACCAGGGGAAGGCAGCAGCAGCCAAGTTCATGGCACCGTAGGTGGCTCTGATGCACAGGAGGGCAGGAAAAAGAATGGGAGAGCTATAGTGGGATGGGATTCTATTGTAAGGGGAATAGATAGGCATTTCTGTGGCCGCAATCGAGATTCCAGGATGGTATGTTACCTCCCTGGTGCAAGGGTCAAGGATGTCTCGGAGCGGCTGCAGGACATTTTGGAGGGGGAGGGTGAACAGCCAGTTGTCGTGGTGCACATAGGTACCAACAATATAGGAAAAAAATGGGATAAGGTCCTACAAGCTGAATTTGGGGAGCTAGGGGTTAAATTAAAAAGTAAGACCTCAAAGGTAGTAATCTCAGGATTGCTACCTGTGCCATGTGCTAGTCAGAGCAGGAATCACAGGATAGCTCAGATGAATACATGGCTTGAGGAATGGTGCAAGGGGGAGGGATTCAAATTCCTGGGACATTGGAGTCAGTTCTGGGGGAGGTGGGACCAGTATAAACCGGACAGTCTGCACCTGGGCAGGACCGGAACCAATGTCCTAGGGAGAGTGTTTGCTAGTGCTGTCGGGGAGGGGTTCAACTAATATGGCAGGGGGAATGGGAACCTATGCAGGGAGACTGAGGGATGTAGAATGGGGGCAGAAGCAAAAGATAGAAAGAAGAAAAGTAAAAGTGGAGGGCAGAGAAACCCAAGGCAAAAATCAAAAAGGGCCACATTACAGCAAAATTCTAAAGGGGCAAAGTGTGTTAAAAAGACAAGCCTGAAGGCTTTGTGCCTCAATGCGAGGTGTATTCATAATAAGATAGACAAATTAACTGTGCAGGCAGCTATTAACAAATATGATATAATTGGTATTACGGAGACATGGCTCCAGGGTGACCAAGGCTGGGAGCTCAACATCCAGAGGTATTCAACATTCAGGAAGGATAGACAGAAATGAAAATGAGGCGGGGTGGCGTTGCTGGTTAAAGAGGAAATTAATGCAATAGTAAGGAAGGACATTAGCCTGGATGATGTGGAATCGGTATGGGTGGAGCTGCGGAATACCAAAGGGCAGAAAACGCTAGTGGGAGTTGTCTACAGATCACAAACAGTAGTAGTGAGGTTGGGGACAGCATCAAACAAGAAATTAGGGATGTGTGCAATAAAGGTACAGCAGTTATCATGGGTGACTTTAATCTACATATAGATTGGGCTAACCAAACTGGTAGCAATACGGTGGAGGAGGATTTCCTGGAGTGTATTAGGGATGGTTTTCTAGACCAAGGTGTCGAGGAACCAACTTGAGAGCTGGCCATCCTAGACTGGGTGATGTGTAATGAGAAAGGATTAATTAGCAATCTTGTTTTGCGAAGCCCCTTGGGGAACAGTGGCCATAATATGGTAGAATTCTTTATTAAGATGGAGAGTGACACAGTTAATTCAGAGACTAGGGTTCTGAACTTAGGGAAAGGTAACTTCAATGGTATGAGACGTGAACTGGCTAGAATAGACTGGCGAATGATACTTAAATGGTTGACAATGTATAGGCAATGGTAAACATTTAAAGATCACATGGATGAACTTCAACAATTGTACATCCCAATCTGGAGTAAAAATAAAATGGGGAAGGTGGCTCAACCGTGGCTAACAAGGGAAATTAAGGATAATTTAGAATTCAGCAGAGGAGGACAAAGAGTTTAATTAGGAGGGTGAAAATAGAGTATGAGAGGAAGCTTGCTAGGAACATAAAAAATGACTGCAAAAGCTTCTATAGATATGTGAAGAGAAAAAGATTAGTGAAGACAAACATAGGTACCTTGCAGTCAGAATCAGGTGAATTTATAATGGGGAACAAAGAAATGGCAGACCAATTGAACAAATACTTTGGTTCTGTCTTCACGAAGGAAGACACAAATAACCTAACGGAAATACTAAGGGACAGAGGGTCTAATGAGAAGGAGGAACTGAAGAAAATCCTTATTAGTCAGGAAATGGTGTTTGGGAAATTGATGGGATTGAAGGTCGATAAATCCCTAGGGTCTGATAGTCTGCATCCCAGAGTACTTAAGGAAGTGGCCCTAGAAATAGTGGATGCATTGGTGGTCATTTTCCAACAGTCTATCGACTCTGGATCAGTTTCTATGGACTGGAGGGTAGCTAATGTAACACCACTTTTTAAGAAAGGAGGGAGAGAGAAAACGGGAAATTATAGACTGGTTAGCCTGACATCAGTTGTGGGGAAAATGTTGGAATCAATTATTAAAGATGAAATAGCAGCGCATTTGGAAAACAGTGACAGGATCTGTCCAAGTCAGCATGGATTTATGAAAGGGAAATCATGCTTGACAAATCTTCTAGAATTTTTTGAGGATGTAACAAGTAGAGTGGACAAGGGAGAACCAGTGGATATGGTGCATTTGGACTTTCAAAAGGCTTTTGACAAGGTCCGACACAAGAGATTGTTGTGCAAAATTAAAGCACATGGTATTGGGGGTAATGTATTGACATGGATAGAGAACTGGTTGGCAGACAGGAAGCAGAGAGTCTGGATAAACAGGTCATTTTCAGAATGGCAGGCAGTGACTAGTGGGGTGCCGCAGGGTTCAGTGCTGGGACCCCAGCTATTTACAATATACAACAATGATTTAGATGAAGGAATTGAGTGTAATATCTCCAAGTTTGCAGATGACACTAAGCTGGGTGGTGGTGTGAGCTACAAGGAGGATGCTAAGAGGCTGCAGCGTGACTTAGACAGGTTAGGTGAGTGAGCAAACACGTGGAGGATGCAGTATAATGTGGATAAATGTGAGGTTATCCACTTTGGTGGCAAAAGCACGAGGGCAGGATATTATCTGAATAGCGGCAGATTAGGAAAAGGGGATGTGCAACGAGACCTGGATGTCATGGTACATCAGTCATTGAAAGTTGGTATACAGCTATAGCAGGCAGTGAAGAAGGCAAATGGCATGTTGGCCTTCATAGCTTGAGGATTTGAGTATAGGAGCAGGGAGGTCTTACTGCAGTTGTACAGAGCCTTGGTGAGGCCTCACCTGGAATATTGTGTTCAGTTTTGGTCTCCTAATCTGAGGAAGGACGTTCTGGCTATGGAGGGAGTGCAGCGAAGGTTCACCAGACTGATTCCAGGGATGGCAGGACTGACATATGAGGAGAGACTGGATCGACTGGGCTTGTATTCACTGGAGTTTCGAAGAATGAGAGGGGATCTCATAGAAACATATAAAATACTGACGGGACTGGACAGGTTAGATGCAGGAAGAATGTTCCCGATGTTGGGAAAGTCCAGAACCAGGGGACACAGTCGAAGGATAAGGGGTAAGCCATTTAGGACCGAGATGAGGAGAAACTTCTTCACTCAGAGAGTTGTTAACTTGTGGAATTCTCTACTGCAGAGAGTTGTTGAGGCCAGTTCATTGGACATATTCAAAAGGGAGTTAGATATGGCCCTTATGGCTAAAGGGATCAAGGGGTATGGAGAGAAAGCAGGAAAGGGTACTGAGGTGATGATCAGCCATGATCTTATTGAATGATGGTGCAGGCCGAAGGGCCGAATGGTCTACTCCTGCACCTAGTTTCTATGTTTCTATGTCTATGTTTCACTCTGCAGAAGGCCATCAGCATCAGCCAGGCATTCATGACCTCAAGCTGCAGCTCCAAGCAGATGATGACTCACTCTCAGGAATCAAACCCGGCAAGTACTGTAAATAGAAAGGCACCTTTCACAGGCAGAACTGTTGAACATGAATCTGCCCAGGGCAGAGCATACAGGCCTCCGAGTCCTTAAACTCAGAGTCCGCCGAGGGGTGCAAACGTAAGTCGAGTAGCACCATGCTGGCGTTGTGGAGGTAATCACAGGGCTCATCAGTATCGGTTCAGAGACTATGTGTGCAAAGGCTGCAGCACAAAGGGCCACCTCCAGCGAACGTGCAAAAGAGCTGTGACTCACCACGTGGAAGAGGAGTCAGCAGCTGGCTGTGAATCCAGCGCGGATTATGAGGAGATGGTTAGAGAGGCAGCTCAGTCCCAGGACGAAGTGTATTGAGTATATACCTGCACCACAGATTGTAATGGAAGTCGAGATAAATGGCGTTCCAGTCTTCATGGAAGTGGACACGGGGCGAGTCAGTCAGCAATGAGCCTGGAAGCCTTTGAGAGGCTATGGAACGATCAAGCTGAATGACCCAAGCTGGTCCCGGTTCAGGCAAATCTGTGCATCTACACCAAGGAACTGATATCAGTTGTTGATAGTGCGGATGTAAGTGTATCCCATGATGGCGTGGTGCACAATTTACCATTGTGGATTGTTTCAGGTGATGGACCAACGCTACTTGGAAGAAGATGGATGGGGAAGATTCATTGGAACTGGGAAGACTTCATCCCTCCAGTGATCGATGTCCCCTGTGCACAGAGGCAGAGCAAGCCCCCACCTTCAGCTGGACCAGGCACCGGAGAGCAGATCCGCGCAGCCCCTGAGGCACAGACCGCTCATCATGACTGCGTGGCGATGATCCGGCCGAGACGACCCGAACGCACCTTCCCGGTTTCAGTGGCAGGACTCCTGGGGAGGAAGATTGGATCCGAGGGCGCCTTCTCCGCTTCAGTGGCAGAATCCCTGGGAAAGAAGATCGCAGCAGTCGACATCATGGACAGGGAAAAGATGGCATCCAAACCATCGCAGCGCTAATGGAGTAAAGACACGTAGTTCCACACGAGGAAGACAATTGGGGTAAAAGTAGTAAGGCCATTTTAAAGGAGGCCAGCAACCCGCTATTTTTGAATGAACTGCTTGAAATTGGTAACCAATGTAAAAGTCCAGCTGTAACGAGCAAAATGTTGTTGAGCGATGTCGGGTACAAATTGCAATCAGCCAATGTAGCGGGCGAACACCTAACACTCGTTTACAGGTCCAGCGGACTACCCAATGCTGTAGCCTGCATCCCCGGGACTAGAACGATGCATCATAAAGTGTCCCCACAGCTGACAGAAGTAGACAAGCCGCAGAGTAAACTATCCCCGGAGAGCAGAGGCACCGGTAGCGATACCCTGCCTCAGATTGGTTTAACATTGCAGGCACCCGATGGCATGAACCGCCACGGACCAGAAACAGTAAACTGCGCCTATGCTCGCAGTCGGCTACCGTCGCCCACCACCTGGGTGGAAAAGGCGCAGCCCACAAACCCACTCGCCACCACGGCAATGCCCAAGAGCGAAGGGTCACCCGCAACGGCTCCTCCGAACCGGACCTGGACCAGCCAGGATCCCAAACTAGAGAGTGCTCACAACGGTGCCCTCAAGGAAAGCGAGTCAGCAGTCCCCTGCGAACTGCTAGACAAGACGAGACAGCCCCACTGTCGCTTAGACGAAACGCTCACTCGCTCAGACCGCTTCCCAGGGAGCAGAGCGACATTGTGCAAATGAAAAGGACAGGGAGGTCACAGACACATCAGCTATGTTTGGGCCTGCCCGACACTAGGAATAACGGCAAGAGTCCTGAGCTCTGGCAACTCGAGCAAAATGATCTCACCTCGCCCACAGACCCACTAGCATGGGGCACTGCGCCACCACCAGACGACCCAGATCTCATCCGGCCGTGCTGGAACTAGACTGTCCTTGTGTACCTGTACTGATATACCTGTACTGATCATGTAAATATACCACACTAAAAAGAAACGCAACTGTAATCCACCCAACAAATGTACCAAGATGTAAATGTAAAACCCATGTGATGAACTTGAATGCAACTTGCGTGTAACGGGCCATTAGCATTATCTCTGTGTGGGGGGGAGAATGGAGTAGTCATGGACTCACAACCAGAAACCATTGGGACCTCCACTGGCAACAAATCTCACTACCTAGCAACCCACCCAAGCTAGAAGTAACCCTCCAGCCAGGGTCAACCAGGAAGAGCAAAGCCCAGGTCAATGTACGAGTCAATTTGCATTAAAGATTTGGGGGGGAAGTAATGTCATGTATGTAGACCATGTATACTAACTGTATAGTCACATAAGGCGTACCACCAGAGGGCACTGCAGTGGGAGACCTGAGGGTCACCTGCATAGGTGTGCAGGGCCCAGTATAAAAGGCTGCCCACCATGCTTGTGCCTCACTCTAGAGTTACAATAAATGGGACTAAGGTCACAACAGCTCGAGTACAATATTAGACCTCATGGAGTCATTCATAAGAGTATTAAAGACATAACAGGTATCATCCTTGTAAATCTTTTTTGCACTCTCACCAGTGCCTCTATATCCTTTTTATAATATGATGACCAGAACTGCATGCAGTACTCCGAGTGTGGGGAAGGTTGTTTCTGCCATCCACTGACCATGTAGCCTGTCAAAGGAGGTCCTTGCAGGAGGTTTAAAAGAAATATGATCTGGACTCACACCCAGATATCCCAGGCGACCCACATTCAAGGTGTGGTTTACTACTGACGAGTGTGTCGATATGAAGAATGTGCAGAATGGGAAGAGTTATCTATGAGGCAGAATGAGGCACTGAGGTGTAGGTGGTAGCTTGGCTGAAATTGGTCATTATGCATATTCGGGGTGAGTTGGCCCACGCCCAACACTGGTTTCACTGCAGGTCTCCGTTAGTCCAACCAATGGAAGCAGGCTAATCCTTTACTCTGCATCTGAGCTGGTGGGCTGAGGAGCAGGAGGCTAAATCCACATCTCAACTGATGCTAGTGACAGATGCTCCCTGTTTGGATGACGGGTCCATTGACAGCACTGAATGAGCTTAGAACAAGTGAAGTGCAGACAAGACTGTAATGCATTTGCTTCATGGGTTCTTTGCTTAAGAATTCATAGCAACACATTGTCATGAAGAACTAGTTGGTTTATTAGCAAAAGGTTTAACAGTCACACTACACATTACCAGTTCATCCACCAGGCTCACAACCACCTGCCTCATCGTGGATCCCCCGAACCCAACTGGCTGGGGCTTTACTGAGTCTTGTAAACATCACGTGACTGGCTAAGCCACTCCCAACTCAACAGCTCTACAACTATTTTGTAGAAAACAAATAATCAAGTGCCCCCTGAGTAAAGGGGGGGGGGGGGGCACACTCAAAAAATTTTCAAGGGCCCCTTTTTTTTGTTTTTTTTTAGGGAACTAAAACACAAATTATACAAGTGCCCCCTGGCTAAAAGTGGGGGAGGCGGGGTACTAAAACCGGCACAATAAACAAATTAAACTTTAGACAAAACATCAAATTAAAATTTGGTTGCCAGGGGTGATGACGCAATCCAATCCCTCCGGTGCCCACCTCTCGCGGAAGGCTGCGAGCGTACCGGTGGACACCGCGTGCTCTATCTCCAGGGACACCCTGGCTCGGATGTAACCGTGGAAGAGAGACAGGCAGACAACAAGCTCTACAAACCTGTGAGCACTCTCCAGGTGCATACATTACAAAGTCCTTCGGACAAATGAGCAGAACCAAAATTATGAGAGGTATCTTTAGCACTGACGTACATTCATATTCTGGCACGGGACAAGTCAGTGCCTACATGGACAAGACATCAGTCACCCAATATTAATCAATAAAATGGAGCTGCTCCCACTGTCCCCCTCGGTCAAGATGTAACACTATTTGCTCATTTGTGCCTCAAACAGCTTGGTACACTCAGCTCATCTCATTGGGGTAAGTGTCAAACCACCCACATCAAGGTAGCTCAGAACAGTAGACTTAGCGGGGGAGGGGGGGGAAGGGGGGGGCAGTGGAGAGAAGGAGGGGAAAGGGTGTAAGGGGGGGAGGGTTACCCTCTTCACATCTCCAGACCACCACCAGTTTCTGCTGAAGCACTGAGGGCAGGCACAACTGTGGGGAAGTTAGATGGTCTTTCTGTTCCATGGAAACAAATATTTCCGTTGGGATTTCCATTTGGATTTCCTCACAACACCAAGTGTTGCAGAAGATCAAAATTAAAAGAAGCTTCAATGATTCTGGTAATTCCCCCGACAGGGCCTTGCAAACCGTGGCTGTTTAACATTTTTGCACTGAGCAATGTTTCTCCAATCTCACTGCCCCACCCGGCAGAAACCTACTCTCTCAACAATCAAGTTCGATTTGCACATTGGGACCCAACTAGTATCCCATCGCAGCTTGACCGCTGAGAAATGCTGGTCACCGCAATAAAAACTTTTGCTTCTCTTAGCCAGGGTACAAAATGGAAGGTGTGTGAGAGAGAGAGAGAGAGAGTCAAACTGGAAGAAAAGAACAGAGGGTTTTTGGTTCAAAAATCAGTCAAGATGTAAATATGTTTGATCGATGGAGGTATAGTTTCTGGTCTGGTCCATTTGAGCAGATCAGCACTGTGTAAATAAACAATGGAAGCCAGCAATTAATTACAAGCCTTGGTTTAGAAACATAGAAACATAGAAAATAGGTGCAAGAGTAGGCCATTCGGCCCTTCGAGCCCGCACCGCCATTCAATAAGATCATGGCTGATCATTCTCTCAGTACCCCTTTCTTGCTTTCTCTCCATACCCCTTGATCCCCAAAGCATGTATGTGGTTGATATTTTGCTTTGCTTGATTATTTTAAAGGGGACGTGGTTACGTCAAAGAAAGTCAGTGGGGTATTTATCCCAGGGCTGACTGCTATGCTTTAGTTCTGGTGAAGACACACAAGCTCTGTGTCTTGTCCTTGTAACCCATGCACCACATCACAAATGGAATTTTTCTCGCGTAAGTATTGTGCTGATTCGTGATTATTTTTGTGTCATTTGCTACTGTGCATCGTGTTAAACTGTAAACAAATCCAGAACAGATTCACCTGTATAAAATGGTCTAGCGATCTGATATTTTTCACTGTCTAAAGTGTAAGGCAATTTATCATAGAATCATAGAACTTTACAGCACGGAAGGAGGCCATTTCGGCCCATCGTGTCCGCCCCGGCCGACAAAGAGCTATCCAGCCTAATCCCACTTTCCAGCTCTGGGTCCGTAGCCCTGTGGGTTACGGCACTTCAAGTGCACATCCAAGTACTTTTTAAACGTGGTGTGGGTTTCTGCCTCTACCACCCTTTCAGACAGTGAGTTCCACCCAGATCTCCACCACCCTCTGGGTGAAGACATTTCCATTAAATCCCCTCTAATCCTCCCCCCAATTACTTTAAATCTATTCTGCCTGGTTAATGACCACTCTGCTAAGTGAAACAGGTCCTTCGTATCCACTCGATCCAGATCTCTCATAATTTGATACACCTCGCGAGCATCTATATCCGTAAAGCAATATACTATGAACAGGTTAATTCCGAGATTGGACCAGACTAATTAAATACAGCAGAGAATTACGTTGTGGTTATGATTCAAGAACTGTCATCAAGTTACTTACACAAGAAAAGGGCGTTAAGGAAAACCCTGAATTGAAACACAAGTCACAACAGCAACCGCAATCGACATGTTTCTACATAACAAGATAAGAATTAGGAGCAGGCGGAGGCCATTTGGGTCCTCGAGCCTGCTCTGCCATTCAATGAGATCGCTGCTGACTCAGTTCCACTTCCCTGCCCGCTCCCTATAACCCTTATCGTTCAAAAATCTGTCTATCCCCACCTTAAATATATTCAATTGGCTGCTGCGTTTCCCACATTATAACAGTGACTACACCCCAAAAGTGCTTTATTGGCTGTAAAGTGCTTTTAGGTGTCCAGTGGTCATGAAAGGCGCCAGATAAATCAAATTCTTTCTTTCTTTCTTTTTCAATAACCCAGCATCCACAGCTCTCTGGGGAAGAGAATTCCAAAGATTTACAACCATTTGAGAGAAGAAATTCCTTGTCATCTCTGTTTTAAATGGGCGACCCCTTATTCTGAAACTATGCCCCCTAGTTCTAGATTCCCCCACGAGGGGAAACATTCTCTCTGAATCTACCTTGTAGAGCCCCGTCAGTATCTTATATGTTTCAATAAGGTCACCTCTCATTCTTCTAAACCCCAATGAGTATATGCTCAACCTGCTCAACCTTTCTTCATGTCAACCCATTCATAGAAACAGAAAAAATAGGTGCAGGAGTAGGCCATTCGGCCCTTCGAGCCTGCACCATCATTCAATATGATCATGGCTGATCATGCAACTTCAGTACCCCATTCCTGCTTTCTCTCCATACCCCTTGATCCCTTTAGCCGTAAGGGTCATATCTAACTCCCTTTTGAATATCTCTAATGATCTGGCCTCTTCTGTGGTAGAGAATTCCACAGGTTCACAACTCTCTGAGTGAAGAGGTTTCTCCTCATCTCAGTCCTAAATGGCTTACCCCTTATCCTTAGACTGTGACCACTGGTTCTGGACTTCCCCAACATCAGGAACATTCTTCCTGCATCTAACCTATCCAATCCCGTCAGAATTTTATATGTTTCTATGAGATCCCCTCTCATTCTTCTAAATTCTAGTGAATATAAGCCCAGTCGATCCAGTCTTTCTTATATCTCAGTCCTGCCATCCCGGGAATCAGTCTGGTGAACCTTCGCTGCACTCCCTCAATAGCAAGAATGTCTTTCCTCAAGTTAGGAGACCACAACTGTACACAATATTCAAGGTTTGGCCTCACCAAGGCCCTGTACAACTGCAGTAAGACCTCCCTGCTCCTATACTCAATTCCTCTCGCTATGAAGGCCAACATTCCATTTGTCTTCTTCACTGCCTGCTGTACCTGCATGCCAACTTTCAATCTCAGGAATCAACCTAGTGAACCTTCTCTGAACTGCCTCCAATGCAAGTGTATCCCTCCTTAAATGAGGAGACCAAAATTCCAGGTGTGGTCTTACCAACGCCCTTGTACAGTTGTTTCTGGTTTTGTGGAAGTCAAAGCAATTGGATGTCTAACCTAAAATAGAAGAGCGTTGTGCAATAGCGACCCTGTAGAAGTATTAGAAGTATTAGTCTGCTCTCTTGTGGCGTAACACTCTAATCCTGAACTTCTCTCTGAAGTACTGTTGAAACTAACATACAAGATTCTGAAGGGGATTGACTGGGTAGAAGCTGAGAGGTGGTTTCCCCCTGGCTGAAGTGTGTAGAACCAGGGGTCACACAGTCTCAGGATAAGGGGTCGGCCATTTGAGACAGAGAGGAGGAGGAATTTCTTCACTCAGATGGTTGTGAACCTTTGCAATTCTCTGCCCCAGATGGCTGTGGATGTTGAGTCTCTGGAGTATAAAGGCTGAGATAGATAGATTTTTGGACTGTAGGGGAATGAAGATATATGGAGATCGTGTGGGAAAGAGGAGTTGAGGTCGATGATCGGTCATGATATTGAATGGCGGAGCAGGCTCGAGGGGACGTATGGCCTACTCCTGCTCCTAATTCTTGTTCTTATGTTCTACCAATGACAGGAGGCCCTCCTATGGTGGAGCAATCATCCAATTAGGACAACATTATACAGACCTCAATAAGGTCCAATGCTAGTTCATCCAGCAAAGCATCTTGCAGACCTCAATATTGGTCTGGTGCCAAAGGACACCAGCAACCATGGTTTTGGCCAAGCTCTAACTATTCTTCCACCGTTGTATCACACAGCCCCCCTCGAACAGTCAGAAACCATTAGCTGGTTTGTTTAGTGTATATTTTACTCCAGCTGCCCTCGTTTGTATTCCTTGCTGAAAACCGACAGGCCCGCATGCTTCGCCCTGCTGTATTTGGTTGAGAGAATTATGCTCCGTGGGTTCAATGTTTCCTAAGCAGCGGTGAGACAATTCACTTCCACCGGATGCTTTCGGCAGCCGGACAACCAAAGGGCTGCCTTAAACGCGGTAGCTGAATTCAGGAACGCGCAGACCCTCAGCTACTCCCAGCTACATTAAAGCGGGCTTCGGTTTTATAATCAAATAACTTTCTAAACAGGCAATAATATTATCCTTAAAACGGGTGGCGAGGAACTAACTTGAAGCAGTAGTTGGCTTTGTGGACATAATATCGGCACATGGCTCCGTCATCGGGAGGAATACCGCTGGTGAAGCTTGTTGGGGACAGGTTGTAACGTCCGATTCTAACATAATCATCGTTCTCCCTGGGAACACTGGGTTCAATGCTAACCTTGTCACCTGCAGCAAAGGAGAAACTTGGGACACTTAGTGCACAATGCGTTTCAGCAGTGAACATCACTGTAGGGTTCAGTACAGCTGGTGGGAACTACTTAACTCTTGGAAGAATCACAGACATCATCATCATTTTCTGTTTCAACTGCTGTAGAAGGTGGAGGATAATTTTAGCCTAACACACTGGGTCAGACACCACACGGGATTGGGTGGGATGCTGGTTCATTACCCACCCAATATTACGCACCATTGACTTCAAAATCTAGCAGGGTGTAACACCAATGGTCCACCTGATTCCGTCAGTTTCCAGGCAGGCAGGGTTAGTTTAAAATGACCCCTGATAAATTTTTGATAATTAGTTCAATGACCAGTAGCATATACTTTGATTGAACCAGTTAATTTTTATTTAAATGGGAGTCTATAATAGGATATGTCAGTGCGAGGGTTTAAAAAAAACACTTTTCTATGTTGGGTTGCCAGGATCAACCAGTCCCTTGACCCTTAGAAACCAGTCCCTTGGCCCTTAGAAACCAGTCCTTTAGCACTTAGCAACCAGTCCCTTAGCACTTAGCAACCCGTCCCTTGGTCCTTAGCAACCAGTCCCTTGGCCCTTAGAAACCAGTCCCTTGGCCATTAAAAAACAGTTCCTTGGCCTTTAGCAGCACTCTTCTATATGTTGAGTTGCCAGGATCAACATCAAACACTCCCCAGTGTGGACAGATGCAAAGTTAAGTTCCCTTTTTACTACCTAAATATCAATGCCATATCATCAGAAGAGCTCCCTTTACTATAACAGAGTATGTTTCCACTTCCCAGTGAACTGTTTCCAGTTATGGGTTTGGACTCACGAGGACCCATTCTAACATGCCATTCCTTGGCATGGGCCAGGAGCACATATTATTAAAATAGTGCACGTCTAGCCAACGGGTTTCCATCCATTGGGCTGGATTTTCGGTTGGCGGCTTTTTCAGGCAATAATGGTGGTGGGGTCGGCAAAGTTTGCGCCGGGAAATGGTTTGCGTCTGTGGCCACAAAATTCAGCAGCTGGGCCCTGAGTGTGAAGCTGAGCGCTAAGGGAGGCTTTCCACCTCTCTCTTAGGGCATTAGGCTGGCTGAGCAACTGAAAACCCGTTGCTATCCGTTTTTTTGCCTCTCCCAGGAGATGGCATGGCTCCGGTTCGGGGTGAAGTGTAGAATGTTTCGGTGCAAGGGGTGTCGCAGTTGTGTGGGGCGGACTGGTTGGGTTGGGTGCTCTTTACCTTTCCGCCATTGTTCATTGTTCATAGGTTTATATGTAACCTTCAGGCCTGTTGACCGAGGGCCGTGTGGCTCTTTGTCGGCCGGCGTGGATACGATGGGCCGAAATGGCCTCCTTCTGCGCTATAAATGTCTATGTTCTAAAGAGCCCCAAGAGAGGCTTCCCTGGCAAAAAAGAAATTGCCAAGAAAAAACATTCCCAATACCTTGCTCACCCCACGTAAAGATAAATCGCAAAAATAAAACTAAACAATCACACTTACCTCGTGTTGTCCTTCCTTCCCTCACCGCCGCCGGAACAACTTGGACTGCCCGCGTTCCCAGGCGGTCCCACTAGGGGCCGCTATGGGTCCCGCTCGAAACAAATTTCACCTCGCTGTCGCAAACGGGGGCGTTGTGCACTGCCTCAGCGCTCCCGGGCCGTGCTGCTCCAGGCCCCCCCAAAAAACGGCATCTAATTTCGCAGCGGGGCGCTGGAAGTCAGCCGCCCGGCCGGAACTCATTTGCAGACCCATTACCGTCCCCCCTCCCGGGCGTCAACGGAGGCGCAAGCCCAGCGAAAATCCAGCCCATTAACTTTAACGATTGCTGGTCGGGTGTGCACAGTTATATCCCGCCAAAGGATAGCACATTGATGTTTCTACCCTGATGTTGACACTGTCCAAACCCGTGTCAAGATGAAGTGTCAAGATACAGCCAGCAGAGTAAGGACACTTCCATCTCAATTAAGGCTAGTTTTATACCCAGGACCTCAGAGGTGAAAGCATCGTGTGCCAATCTAGTCCCCCCCCAAAAGTTATTTTAAGTAAAGCAGAAGTCCTGCTCCCCAAACTTGTTATCACTCTTGTCACTGCAGATTATTTACATGGAGGTGGGCTTTATTTTCCCTCCCCCCTAACCTGTGGGGAAATTGTGCTAGTTTTGTGGACCCAAGTCATACTTAGACTTGTAGCCTTGGTCCTTAGCTACCAGTCACTTGGCCCTTAGCAACCAGTCCCTTGGCCCTTAGAAACCAGTTCCTTGGCCCTTAGAAACCAGTCCCTTAGCCCTCAGCAACCAGTGCCTAGGCGCTTAATTTCTTTTGTTATTTCTATTACCCATGGGAAGTGGGAAGCAGTAGGGTGAAATGCGTGTCGCTTCGATACATAAATGTATGTAGACTGACCTGCTTTGAGATGGGTCACTCCACAGGACACTTTAACCACTGTCCCTGAGGCTTCATGCCCAAGAACCAAGGGCTTCTTGACGACATAGTCTCCAACTTTTCCTTCTAACCAGAAATGGAGGTCTGTACCACAGATCCCAACAGAATTGATCTTCAAGAGAACATCTAAAACAACAACACAGCAAGAAAGCTGAGTAATTGAATATACTGCATTCTCAACCAGATAGACAAGCGTTTCTTTCTTTGTTGTGGAATGCCAGAGGAATTTTAAGACCTTGTAAAGGTGATACAATGCACTTGCATTTATGTTCACTTGATGAAAAAAGAACAATAGTACGACCTGATATTGTAATTAATTAATACTGCTGATCAAGAATTATTGTGTACTAATATCAACCTATCTGAAGGATTTGTGTTTAAGAACTTAAGACATAGGAGCAGGATCAGGCCATTTGGCCCCTCGAATCTGCTCTGCCATTCAATAAGTTCATGGCTCATTTTTTACCTCAACTCCACTTTTCTGCCCGATCCCCATATCCTTTGATTTCCTTAATATCCAAAAATCTATCGATCTCTGTCTTGAATATACTCAATGACTGAGCTTCCACAGCCCTCTGGGGTAGAGAATTTCAAAGATTCACCATCCTCTGAGTGAAGACATTTCAGTTCTAAATGGCTGACCCCTTATTCTGAGACTGTGGCCCTGGTTCTAGACTCCCTCAGCCCGGGGGAAACATCCTCCCTGCATCTGCCCTGTCAAGCCCTGTAAGAATGTTGTATGTTTCAATGAGATCACCTCTCATTCTTCTAAACTCGAGGGAATATAGGTCTAGTCTACTCAATTTCTCCTCATAGGACAATCCCCCCATCCCAGGAATCAGTCTGGTGAACCTTTGTTGCACTCGCTCTAAGGCAAGTATATCCTTCCTTAGGTAAGGAGACCAAAACTGTGCACAATACTCCAGGTGCGGTCTCACTAGAGTCCTATATGATTGCAGTAAGACATCTTTACTCTTTTACTCAAATCCTCCTGTAATAAAGACCAACATACCATTTACTTTCTTAATTGCTTGCTGTACCTGCGTGTTAATTTTCAGTGATTGGTGTACAAGGACACCCAGGTCCTTCTGACTCCAACATTTCCCAATCTCTCACTGTTTAAAAAATAATCTGCTTTTCTATTTTTCCTCCCAAAATGGCTAACTTCATATTTCTCCACATTATATTCCACTTGCCATGTTCTTGCCCATTCACTTGGCCTGTCAATATCCCCTTGAAGCCTCTTTGCATCCTCCTCACAACTTACATTCCCACCTAGCTTGGAATCATCAGCAAACTTGGATATATTACATTTGGTCCCCTCATCCAAATCATTGAGAAAGATTGTGAATAACTGGGGCCCAAGCACCGATCCTTGCGGTACCCCACTAGTACTTTATTACTAACCCGAAAATGACCTGGTTACGACTCTCTGTTTTCTGTCCATTAACCAATCCTCAATCCATGCTAGTATATTACCCCCAATCCCATGAGCCCTCATTTTGTTAAATAACCTCTTGTGTGGCACCTTATGAATGCCTTCTGAAAATCCAAATAAACCACATTTACTAGTTCCCCCTTATTTATTCTGCTAGTTACAACCTCAGCAAACTCTAACAGATTTGTCAAACATGATTTCCCTTTCATAAATCCATGTTGACTCTGCCCAATCCTATTATTATGTTCTAAGTGCCCTGTTACCATGTCCTTAATTATAGATTCGAGCATTTTCCCTACTACTGCTGTCAGTCTAACTAGTCTGTAGTTACCGGTTTTCTCTCTCCCTCCTTTCTTAAATAGCGGGGTTGCATTTGCTACCTTCCAATCCGTGGGAAGCATTCCACAATCTATGGAATTTTGCTAGATGACAACCAATGCAGCCATTATCTCTTTAGCCACCTCTTTCAAAACTTTAGGATGTAGGCCTTCAGGTCCAGGGGATTTATCGGTTTTCAGTCCCATTAATTTCTCCAGAACTATTTTTTTTACTAATACTAATTTCTTTCAGTACCTCATTCTCGCTAGACACTTGGTTCTCCACTATTTCCGGGAAGTTTTTTTGCATCTTCTTCCATTAAGATAATTTCTCTGTCATTTCCTTAATCCCCAGTATAATTTCTCCTATCTCATCCTGTAGGGAACCCACATTTACTTTCGCTAATCTTTTCCTATTTACATACCTATAGAAGCTTTTACTGTTTGTTTTTATGCCCCTCGCTAGTTTACTCTCATATTCTATTTTTCCTTTCTTTATCAAATTCTTTGTCCTCCTTTGCTGAATTCTAAAATCCTCTCAATCCTCAGGCTCATGTAGACAACATTATAAGCCTTTTCCTTTGATCTAATACCATCTTTAACTTCTCTTGTTAGCCACGGTTGGACCACTTTGCCTGTGTAATTTTTGTGCCTTAAAGGAATTGATGTTTGTTGTAAATTATGTATTAATTCTTTAAATGCTTGTCGACCATCATACCTTTTAATGTAGTTTCCCAATCTACCTTAGCCAACTTGCTCTCATACCCTGCGTAGTTTGCTAGTTTCAGACTGAACGGAATCACTTTCAAACTTAATATAAAATTCTATCATGTTATGGTCACTCTTCCCTAAATGCCACTTTACTACAAGATTATCAATTAACTCTTTCTCATTGCACAATAGAAACATAGAAAATAGGTGCAGAAGTAGGCCATTCAGCCCTTCGAGCCTGCACCACCATTCAATATGATCATGGCTGATCATGCAACTTCAGTACCCCATTCCTGCTTTCTCTCCATACACCTTGATCCCTTTAGCCATAAGGGCCACATCTAACTCCCTTTTGAATATATCTAACAAACTGGCCTCAACAACTTTCTGCGGTAGAAAATTGCACAGGTTCACAATTCTCTGAATGAAGTAGTTTCTCCTCATCTCGGTCCTAAATGGCTTACCCCTTATCCTTAGACTGTGACCCCTGGTTCTGGACTTCCCCAACATCGGGAACATTCTTCCTGCATCTAACCTGTCCAATCCCGTCAGAATTTTATATCTTTCTATGAGATCCCCTCTCATTCTTCTAAATTCCAGTGAATATAAGCCTAGTCGAACAAATCTTTCTTCATATGTCAGTCTTGTCATCCCAGGAATCAGACTGGTGAACCTTCGCTGCACTCCCTCAATAACAAGAATGTCCTTCCTCAGATTAGGAGACCAAAACTGTACACAATATTCAAGGTGTGGCCTCACCAAGGCCCTGTACAACTGCAGCAAGACCTCCCTGCTCCTATACTCAAATCCTCTCTCTATGAAGGCCAACATACCATTTGCCTTCTTCACTGCCTGCTGTACCTGCATGCCAACTTTCAATGACTGATGTATCATGACACCCAGGTTTCGATGCATCTCCCCTTTTCCTAATCTGTCACCACTCAGATAATATTCTGCCTTCCTGTTTTTGCCACCAAAGTGGATAACCTCACATTTATCTACATTATACTGCATCTGCTATGCATTTGCCCACTCACCTAACCTGTCCAAGTCACCCTGCAGCCTCTTAACATCCTCCTCACAACTCACACCGCCACCCAGCTTAGTGTCATCTGCAAACTTGGAGATATTACATTCAATTCCTTCATCTAAATCATTAATGTATATTGCAAATAGCTCGTGTCCCAGCACTGAACCTTGCGGTACCCCACTAGTCACTGCCTACCATTCTGAAAAGGTCCCGCTTATTCCTACTCTTTGCTTCCTGTCTGCCAACCAGTTCTCTATCCACGTCAATACATTACCCCCAATTTAATATTGCACACTACTCTCTTGTTTGGGACCTTGTCAAAAGCCTTTTGAAAGTCCAAATACACCACATCCACTGGTTCTCCCTGTCCACTCTATTAGTTACATCCTCAAAAAATTCTAGAAGATTTGTCAAGCATGATTTCCCTTTCATAACTGACATGCTGACTTGGACCGATCCCTGTCACTGTGTTCCAAATGCGCTATTTCATCTTTAATAATTGATTCCAACATTTTCCCCACTACTGATGTCAGGCTAACCAGTCTATAATTCCCTATTTTCTCTCTCCCTCCTTTTTTAAAAAGTGGGGTTACATTAGCTACCCTCCAATCCATAGGAACAATGCTTGATCTAAAATTGCCTATTCCCCTTTCTTTATCAATTTCTTGGTCTTCCTTTGCTGAATTCTAACATCCTCAAGTTTGTTGGAACACAAATGAAAGAGAGACAGATTTTTGAAAACATAATGGCCCTGAAGTTCCGGCCTTGCCGGGTCTGCATGGAATACGCACAATGTGCATGGGCCAAAAACCTTTTCCCATCTGTTAAAATATCTCTTGACAGATCCTCCGCATCCCTGGGAGAAGGACATCATCGCGGGCGTGATTGAGCTATTTGCGTCCATCTCTTGCTCAGCAAATGTCCTTCAAACTTTTACGCCTGATAAAAACAGGCACCTAGCCTACTTTTACCAGCATAAGAGTTTTAAAACATATAAAAATAAAATTTAGATACACATTTTTATAGTAAAAACCCTGTCCACTAAGGCAAGCTTATTTTAAAGCCTATTAAAACACATTTTTAAAAAATCCAAAAAAAAATTTTTTTTTCTAAAACATTTAATTAACTAATTTAAATTAATTTTAACTATGTGTGGTGTTTTTTTAAATTTATTATGGTTGTGTTTGGATGCTTTTGGGGATTATTCTCATCGATAGTAATGGAAACTCGTAAAATCGGAGCTCCCATTACTATCAATGAGAATATTGCACAGTGGTTGGTGGTCCAGGCCCACATGACTCCAGCTTCTCCGTCCGTATCTCGAAGAGTGGACGCGGTGGGAAGCGCGTGCAAAGAAGTCCTCCGACCGGGATCCAAGGCGTCTCCGGGACCACCAGGTACATGCGTAGAGAAACTTCGGGTCAGAGGCGTTCATCCGCAGGAGGCCTCCAGCTGGAATTTCAGGGCCAATAGCTCGGATTTTGTGGTGGTAATGATGGCGAAATTGTCAGCGTCCGCCGTTAATACCCAATTGAAACTGACCGCAACTTCAGGATTTAGCGCGTGCGCATCGAAACGTGTAAATCCTGAAGTTGCCATCAATCATACCCTGCTCCGCCACAGGTTGAGCTGTGGAACTCCCCAGAGCCGGCAATCAATTCAAATCACTTGAACTAGCAAAAACTTCCCCTTTTACAATGGAATATTGTAATAACCCTCTAAAACGTTGACCCTTGTAACTGGGGTGTAACTGGGTTTTTCATCATCATAGGCAGTCCCTCGGAATCGAGGAAGACTTGCTTCCACTCTTAGCATGAGTTCTTAAGTAGCTGAACAGTCCAATACGAGAACCACAGTCTCTGTCACAGGTGGGACAGATAGTCGTTGAGGGACAGGGTGGGCAGGGAGCCTGGTTTGCCGCACGCTCCTTCCGCTGCCTGCCCTTGATTTCTGCATGTTCTCAGCAACGATACTCGAGGAGCTCAGCGCCCTCCCGGATGCACTTCCTCCACTTAGGGCGGTCTATGGCCAAGGATTCCCAGGTGTCAGTGGGGATGTCACACTTTATCAGGGAAGCTTTGAGGGTGTCCTTGTAACGTTTCCTCTGCCCACCTTTGGCTCGTTTGCCGTGGACGAGTTCTGAGTAGAGCACTTGCTTTCAGAGTCTCGTGTCTGGCATGCGAACTATGTGACCTGCCCAGCGGAGCTGATCAAGTGTGGTCGGTGCTTCAATGCTGGGGATGTTGGCTTGGACGAGGACCCTAATGTTTGTGCGTCTGTCCTCCCTGGGGATTTGCAGGATCTTGCGGAGACATCGCTGAGGTGTCTACTATACATGGTCCACGTCTCTGAGCCATACAGAAGGGCGGGTATTATTACGGCCCTGTAGACCATGAGCTCAGTGACAGTTTTGAGGGACTGGTCTTCAAACACTTTTAGCAGAGCACTGACTGCTGAACAACCATTCTGACCGTCAAAAACTAATTTTATATTTCTGGAATGTCAAATTTGTAATAGCAAAGTTGTACTGTGTCGACAAGGAGAAAGAAACAAAGTTGTCCATTTGAGTCACTTCTGCCACAACTTGTGATTATTTCAGAATGCCTTGCGATGATGCCAAAAAGTTATATTTTATAAATTAGGAGTCAGGACCTGATACGACTGCAGATCAAAACTTTGCACGATCAGAAGACAATGAAAGGTTTGAGCCCAGGGGCTCATGGAATAATCCTTTAAAGGTTGAAATATTTATCCCCTAAAGATATCCCCTACATATACTTAGCGGATATGATACAGTGCCTGAAAATAATAAAAGCAAAGCACACAACAACATTTAAGGACTTTAGCCAGGGAAAAAAGACTTACCACCGGGGCACATTTCTGGAACTGGTCGTTTTTCCTGTGAAGCAAAGAAATGTACCTTTTAAAAAGAGGTTGGGTTCTTCATAGAAAATTTACATGTAATAGAAATAACAGGTATAATGATTTCTGCTGCTAATTATATGTAAGCTGGTGTAGTGTATTTGCTTCATGGGTTCTTTGCTTAAGAATTCATAGCAACACATTGCTATTAAGAACGAGTTGATTTGTTAACAAAGGTTTAACAATCACACTACACATTACCAGTTCATCCACTAGGCTCACAACTGCATACCTCATCGTGGATGACCTCAACACAACTGACTGAAGTTTTGTGAACATCATGTGACTGACTAAGCTACTCACAATGCAACAGCTCTACAACTATTTTGAGTTGTACCAGTAATCAAGTGCCCCCCTGATTAAAGGGGGGGGGGCACACTCCAAAAACTTTTCAAGTGCCCCCTTGTTTTTTTTTGAGGGCACTAGAAACACAAATTATACAAGTGCCCCCTGGCTAAAGGTGGGGGGGGGGCACTAAAACCGACAACTTAAACAAATTAAACTTTAGACATTAAAATCAAATTAAAATTTGGTTGCCAGGGGTGATGATGCACTCCAGTCCCTCCGGTGCCCACCTCTCACGGAAGGCCATGAGCGTACCGGTGGACACCGCGTGCTCCATCTCCAGGGACACCCTGGCTCGGATGTAACCGTGGAACAGCTCCATAAGCCTGTGAGCATACTCACAGGTGCATACATTACAACTGGAATTACACAAAAAAACTGCCTCTTTCACTAGGCCAATTGGTCAACCCTCCCATTTCAGGCCCATTAACCTATTCAAAGGAGAATGACTCCTTGTATCTGTCCAGTAATCACAAGATAAAATTGAGGGAGGCCATTCGACTATCTTATCTGATCAAACAAGGAAAAATCTTATAATTACCCCCATTTCCTCGATGTAAACGTATCTCAAGTACTTGCCTTCACTATCTGATCCTGAAGGCCTTTCCAAGGTTTGATAACTCTTTACATGTCGAAGTTCTTCCTGACATAACTTCTAAATTGACCTTTAGTTTTAGCTTATGCCCCCTTGTTCTATGTCTAAGCTCACATTGAATTATTGCTGTAGAATTACTTAATATAAATTATTTCATAGCTGATATACCCTTTCTAGAAGGTTTCCTGCTTTGTTATTTCCTTTCAAGGCTATAAGGTCTCCGGTCTTGTTCTGACGAAGGGTCATCGACCCAATACATTAACTCTGCTTCCTCTCCACAGATGCTGCCTGACCCGCTGCAATTTCCAGCATTTTCTGTTTTTATTCCAGATTCCAGCATCCGCAGTAGGTTGCTTTTGTATTTGGGTCTCTAGTCTTTTCTTATTACTCTTTCCTCTCGAGCTAGGAGATTGGCTTCGTGACTCTTCTTTGCATTGCTTCAGTAGCAGGAGCATTTCGTATCCAGGCTTGTTCAGCATCATGGCCCATCAAACTGGGTAGTCACAGGAAGGGGGCCAAGCTAGATCCGAGCCATTGCTTCACTATAGTGCTGCTTCAAGCGCGCCCGTCTCTTCTGTTTTGCCCAGTGATCCCAAATACAGCCTTCTAATTCCACAATACTGCTCAACAACTGGCAGGACTCTGAGAGTACTTGAACCAAAATGAAACTGCATGGATTTTGTTGCAACAGAAATCAATGCTCAGTTTGAATCCACTAGGAAGGGCTGAAGCACTATTGCATTTCGCAGAGTAATCTCTATCCAGAACCTAATGATGCCCAGAATACTCCACGACCAGACCATAAAGCTGCCGGAAAACTTGTTAAAATTAGGCATTTTACAATTAGGCATTTTACAAAGTGACCAACATTGGACCCAGATTAACAAATTCCCCCAGCACTTTTCCACAAGGTACATTTTTAATCAAGAGCCAAATATTGTATAAATAACTGAAATGCCTCATCTACTCACGTTTTTATCTGGATGGAGGGGGTGGGGGGGATATATATTTATAAAACAGCTTTTATTAAAACTTATTAATGTCCCGACTCGCTGAAACTTCGAGTGCCAGCCAGATCACACCTTAACTTAAGCTAGCCACGCAGGCGAAGCAGCATTTTAATGAGAAGCAAGATACACCAATTGGCTCTCAATGCATGGGGTGTGTGTTTGGGGGAGTCTTGTTGAAGCAGCCGCATCCTCTGTGCAACACACTAAAGATACGAGCAGTGCAGCGCCGCCGTGACATACATCACCCTGTCACGCGTTGAGAACAATAGGGAAAGAGTTGGTCTCAAAAAAAACTCCTTTGCAACTCTCGATGGTTGACCACCACACGGTGGCGAGAGAGGCCGGCCAACACAAGTGACCTTCCAAAGGCATTTATAATAATGCTGGCTGCACACGCGATGGGCAACCTCACTGATGCATCAATTGCACCATCATTGACCCTCCCAAAAGGCTCTTCAAGAAGTCTTTGCCCGAATCTCTGCCTGCTTCTCCCCCCCCCCCCCCAGCCCTCCCCCAAATAAAGGTCTTCAAAAGAAGTCATTTTTTTAATGGTTATCTTGTGCATTCATATCTAAATCCTCTCTATCAGAAACTCAACTGGCGATTTCGACTGTCTGATTTTTATCTAAAGATAACTACACAATAGAAAAAGAGGCAATTTGATTACCAGTTTCAACTCTCCACAGTTTAGCACCAAAGCCAAGTTCTCTTGTTGCGACATGTTAATCTGCAATTGGGTTCCTTCTTACTTCCTAGATGGAGTTTATTGGCTGAGATCTTGGGTTGGAAGTTCAGTTGCAGTATTTATGTCTCTGATTTGAGCAAACCTTTCCCCCTTTTCTGGTTTCCTCCCCTTTTCCCCTGAGCTGATTGAGATGCCCACGCTTACTGCACCGGTGCAACTGTATAACTTAGCTTCCTAACCCTTGCAAGGGGTTGAGTAAGCTGCTGTCATAGACAACATCCATGGCAACCTTTGAGGCGTAGGACAGCGTTATCAGTTCCCATGGTTACGTCTGTGAGGGGTACGTCAGTCGTTACACGACTGGACCAATGATGTCTACCATTGAGCAGATTTTTAGCCAATCAGAAGCGACTTCCCCCCCCCCCCCCCGCCCAATTTAGGCTCCGCCCAACACCACCATAGGAACTGGGAGGCAAAATTATTTTTGATGTGCTGAGGGGGTTGGCAGATTACTTTCTGCACGCCACACTGATCCCACCTGTCTCTGAAGACAATCTTTAGAAAATAAGCCCAATTTTCCACCGCATGTTTAATGCTGTAAGCACTTTTAGGAACAGGAACATCTGAAGACCAACGTGTTGTCATCCTCCTGAACTGCCAAAGCACTCATTGACCAAGACTTTTCTCTGCATTTGCACCCTGAGACACAGGTAACAGGGACACAAATCAATAACCCGATCTGAAGATGGGGAACATTTGGGCGTTACATAAGTGAGTGATGTGCTCATGACATAAGACATAGGAGCCATTCGGCCCCTCGAGCTTACTCCACCATTCAATAAGATCATGGCTGATCTTCTACCTTCCCGTCCAATCCCTTCATTCCCTTAGTGCCCAAAAATCTACCGATCTCTGCCTTGAATCTACTCATCTTGATTACACTCAAATTTCCTTGATCCTTTATGTCCATCTATCTATCCCGCATTTCCGCCCCTAGTAACGCCCCCACCCAAGTTCCAGAGCTTCATGTACGAACAAGTGAGGGAATGGCTCATCTTCGGGTCTAACTTCCAGGTTGTGCCCACGGTCGAAATTCCAGGCCATGACTTTAACTGGAACTGGTTGACTCCAGCCAGCCTGCGATTGGTCGAAACACCTGATCCTGGAAGGTGAGTGTGCAGCTGGACGGAGGTAAGATTAATTTTTCTAGAATTGGTGATTCCAATTGACCCGCAGTTTAGCTCGAAGGCGCTAGCATTCATTCCGGGAACCACTCCACAGGCTACCCCTGAAATATCAGTCTCCGTCAATGCATTTACAACACAGTACTCGAGTTATTGTGTGCCTGCAGCCTCAATGCACTGGGAGGGCTCAATCCGACACAGAAAGATATGCATTTATATAGCGCTTCTCACGATTCCAGGATGTCCCAAAGCGCTTTACTGCCGATGAATTACTTTTGAAGTGTTGTCACTGTGGTAATGTAGGAAGCACAGCAGCTAATTTGCGCACAGCAAGCTGGAATAGGATAATGACCAGAAAGTCTGTTTCAATTATGTCGGTTGAGGAATAAATATTTGTCAGGACACCGGAGAGAGTTTCTGGAGTGGGACTTGAACCTATCATCTTCGGACTCAGCGGCGAGAGTAGGAATCTTCACACAGCACTGTACAAAGACCAGTGCCATTTTCGCCAACGCTGAACTTGTAGTGTAAATGCACTGTAGGATAACTTAAAACAGAGTTTGACATTGCTTATTTGTCATGTTCTACCAATTTTTTCTGGATCTTTTTTCCTTTTCTTTTCAACTTCCCTTATAATTTATATTATGCTTGCAATTCTTGCATCAAACACAAAATGAATTTGCCCTGCAATGTTGAGGTGTCTGATTATTTAAAAGATCTATTAAATGCTGACTTGGACACAGTGAGATTTAAGGAGGCAGAAGATTTAACACAAGTAAATGTATTTAAAAGAAAAGTGATAATAAAACCAGTGTCCATGTTTCTAAAATAATGTAGTAAATGCAAAATGTCTGAGTGGACAAAGGAGAGAATTGAGGAAGGGATGCAAGGCAGGCAGAAGTGCTTTTTGAATATTTATTTCTGTAGTGTAGAGTTAACCCTTGCTGTTGGCTCGCTGACTGGGACCACCTTCAAGATGCACTAATCATGCACTGATTCTCTGGCATGAGAAAATAATGTCAAAGACCAATCTGCTCACTTCATAACGTGACCAGGTCAATCTTTGCACTTTGAGATGTCAGCAGTTTGGAGGTAGTTGTCAGAATCAGAGGCCAATTTTCTGCCATGCTGCTCCCACCTCTAGTGGAGATATGGGTCTGCCAAATCCCGGGGTGGGGGAGGGTGCATTGATGTTCTCCCTGTAGACCCATTAGCAGAACACTATTCTGGTTGGGTGGCTGGGATCAAGAATATCTGCATCCCTGATGTTGGTTCTTTAATCTGTCCCGCCTGAGACAAACTTTTAAATCTTCTAATGGACAGAAAACAGAGAGTCGGGATAAATGGTTCATTCTCTGGTTGGCAATCAGTAACCAGTGGGGTGCCGCAGGGATCAGTGCTGGGACCCCAGCTATTTACAATCTATATTAACGATTTCCTGCTTTTCTTTTGAGCTCAGTCATTCAATCCCTTAACTTCCTGGGATTAGACTATCTGTTATTCTTTTACACATTATTCTGATTCTACTAAAATGACTGTTCAATGTTCACTTAAATGTTGCCCCGTTTTCTCTCTTTCCAAATGCTGTCTAACCTACTGTGCATATCCAGCATGTTCTGCGTCAGATGACCAGTAGTTGCAGTTAAATGCTTATATTTATTCCGCCTCCATAATTATTTGCTTTGTGATATCACTTTGGCCTTGTGACATCATCTGATTTTAAATCGCATGATGTCACAATGTGCCACATTGTGCCATATAAAAGGTTACTGCAGAAGATAAAAGTTCACGGGGTTGGGGGTAATATATTAGCATGGATAGAGGATTGGCTAACGAACAGAAAACAGAGAGTAGGAATAAATGGTTCATTCTCGGGTTGGCAATCAGTAACCAGTAGGGTGCCGCAGGGATCAGTGCTGGGACCCCAACTATTTACAATCTATATTAACGACTTGGAAGAAGGGACCGAGTGTAACGTAGCCAAGTTTGCCAACGATACAAAGATGGGAGGAAAAGCAATGTGTGAGGAGGACACACACAATCTGCAAAAGGACATAGACAGGCTAAGTGAGTGGGCAGAAATTTGGCAGATGGAGTATAATGTTGGAAAGTGTGAGGTCATGCACTTTGGCAGAAAAAAATCAAAGAGCAAGTTATTATTTAAATGGAAAAAGATTGCAAAGTGCTGCAGTACAGCGGAACCTGGGGGTACTTGTGCATGAAACACAAAAGGATAGTATGCAGGTACAGCAAGTGATCAGGAAGGCCAATGGAATCTTGGCCTTTATTGCAAAGGGGATGGAGTATAAAAGTAGGGAAGTCTTGCTACAGTTATACAGGGTATTGGTGAGGCCACACCTGGAGTACTGCATGCAGTTTTGGTTTCCATATTTACGAAAAGATAAGCTTGCTTTGGAGGCAGGTCAGAGAAGGTTCACAAGGTTGATTCCAGAGATGAGGGGGTTGACTTATGAGGAAAGGTTGAGTAGGTTGGGCCTCTACTCATTGGAATTCAGAAGAATGAGAGGTGATCTTATCGAAACGTATAAGATTATGAGGGGGCTTGACAAGGTGGATGCAGAGAGGATGTTTCCACTGATGGGGAAGACTAGAACTAGAGGGCATGATCTTAGAATAAGGGGCCACCCATTTAAAAACAGAGATGAGGAGAAATTTCTTCTCTCAGAGGGTTGTGGATCTGTGGAATTCGCTGCCTCAGAGAGCTGTGGAAGCTGGGACATTGAATAAATTTAAGACTGATAAAGACAGTTTCTTGAACGATAAGGGGATAAGGGATTATGGGGAGCGGGCAGGGAAGTGGACCTGAGTCCATGATCGGATCAGCCATGATCGTATTAAATGGCGGAGCAAGCTCGAGGGGCCATATGGCCTTCTCCTGCTCCTATTTCTTATGTTCTTATGTAAAATACCTTGTGTTTATTTTCATGGGCATTTCCTTCACAAGACTATGGGGAATGTTCCCAATGAAAGACAGAGCTGACCACCCATTTTGAAGCCATAATGAAATTTAACAGGCAAAAGAACCAGGAAGTGGGGAGGGGCTGATATGTTTTTTACGTGGCGAGTTATGATCTGGAATGCCATCACTGAATGCAAATTCAATAACCTTTAAAGGGGAATTAGATACACATACTCGAAAAGGAAAAAGATTGCAGGGCTGTGGGGAAAGAGCAGGGGGGAGCGGGACTAATTGGACAGCTCGTTCAAAGAGCCAACACAGGTACAATGAGCTGAATGGACTCATTCTGTGCTGTAAGATTCTATAGAACTCTGGTTAATTATTGCCACTTTCAGCTCTGAGGCTCACAGGGTGATGTGGTTTTCCTAAATTCCACACCTGGAGGAAGAAAGAATTTGCACTTAGATAACACCTTTCACGTCAAGGCATCACAAAGCACTTCACAGCTAATGGATTACCTGGTTCTCTGCCAATTTAGTGCCCGATTTAATTTTCAACATGAAGACGCACCCAACACCATCAGCATAGGCAGTCCCTTGAAATCGCGGAAGACTTGCTTCCACTCTAAAAGTGAGTTCTCAGGTGACTGTACAGCCCAATACGGGCATTACAGTCCGTCACAGGTGGGACAGACAGTCGCTGAAGGAAAGGGTGGGTGAGGAGTCTGGTTTGCCGCACGCTCTTTCTGCTGCCTGCGCTTGGTTTCTGCATGCTCTCGGCGAGGAGACTCGAGGTGCTCAGCGCCCTCCTGGATGCTCTTCCTCCACTTAGGGCGGTCTATGGCCAGGGACTCCCAGGTGTCGGTAGGGATTTTGTACTTTATCAGGGAGGCTCTGAGGGTGTCCTTGAAACGTTTCCTCTGCCCAGCGGAGCTGATCGAGTGTGATCAGTGCTTCGATGCTGGGGATGTTGGCCTGAGCGAGAACACTGACGTTGGTGCGTCTGTCCTCCCAAGGAATTTGCAGGATCTTGTGGAATGGCATCCACCTATGTCCCAGTGTTGACATTTAGATAACCACAGAATTTTCAAGAATACTAATAAATCCCAATTAAAAGGCACCCAGGATTGTGAGAGGCTGTGTAATCATAGAAATCTACGGCATAGAAGGCGGCCATTCGGCCTGTTATATCTGTGCCAGGAATATGAAGAAGTAAATTTAACAAGGACTGAGAGAAAGACTTGCATTTATATAGCGCCTTTCATGACCTCAGGACATCCCAAAGTGCTATATAGCCAATGAAGTCCTTTTTTTTAAGTGTAGTCACTATTGTAATGTTGGAAACGCAGCAGCCAATTTGCGCACAGCAAGATCCCATGAACAACAATGTGATAATGACCAGATAATTTGTTTTAGTGAGGTTGGTTGCTCTTATTCAAAATAGTGGCCATGGGATCTTTTACATCACCTGAGAGAGCAGAACTCAGTTTAACGTCTCATCCAAAAGGCAGCACCTCCGACAGTGCAGCACTCCCTAAAGTACTGCACTGAAGTGTCGACCTGGATTATGTTGTTCGTCAAGGGACGGAGTGGGACAACACTCGAGTCTCATGGTTGATGGCTGGTGATGCCGGAGGTGCTGTATGAGGTGAGACCAGTCCTGCTTCCCTCTCCTGAGCAATCTTCCCATTGGACAGTATGTCTGGCCCAGCTGACCATTACTGGCACTGATATGGGCCAGTCCTATGGCGCCCTTGCAGTAGATGTTTCCCTGGTAATTCAAAATGTTTGCAAGCAGAGCTTCTCTGACATATCCCGCAGATGTGTGTCTCCACCTTAAATATTGTGCGAGGGCACATGAATAGATGCAGTCTCTCTCTTTCTCCTGAAGTGTGACTAGAGTAATACGTAACACTTGGCATGAAGCCTATTGAGCAGGTAAGTATTGATGGGGAAGAAAAATGGAGAGTTTTCTTTTGGGAAAAACAGCCTCAAAATGCAGTAATAAATTATGTTTTTATTCGTTCTGGAATGTGGGTGTCGCTGGCCAGGCCGGCATTTATTGCCCATCCCTAATTGCCCCTTGAGAAGGTGGTGGTGAGCCACCTTCTTGAACCGCTGCAGTCCGTGTGGTGTAGGTGCTCCCACAGTGCTGTTAGGGAGGGAGTTCCAGGATTTTGACCCAGCGACGATGAAGGAACGGCCGATATATTTCCAAGTCAGGATAGTGTGTGTGACTTGGAGGGGAACTTGCAGGTGATGGTGTTCCCATGCGCCTGCTGCCCTTGTCCTTCTCGGTGGTAGAGGTCGCAGGTTTGGGAGGTACTGCCGAAGTAGCCTTGGCGAGTTGTTGCAGTGCATCTTGTAGATGGTACATCCTGCAGCCAGGGGGCGCCGGTGGTGGAGGGAGTGAATGTTGAAGGTGGTGGATAGGGTGGTGTCAAGATTCTTGAGTATTGTTGAAGCTACACTCATCCAGGCAAGTGGAGAATATTCTATCACACTCCTGACTTGTGCCTTGTAGATGGAGAGTCAAGAGGTGAGACAATTGTCGCAGAATACCCAGCCTCTGACCCACCCTTGTTGACACAGATGAGTTTCTAGTCAATGGTGACCCCCAGGATGTTGATGGTGAAGGATTCAGCGATGGTAATGCTGTTAAATAGCAAGGGGAGGTGGTTAGATTCTCGCTTGTTGGAGATCGTCATTGCCTGGCACTTGTGTGGCGCGAATGTTACTTGCCACCTATCAGTCCGAGCCTGAATGTCATCCAGGTCTTGCTGCATGGAGAGTTTTCCCCTTGCTACCCATTAACTTCAGTTTTACTAGGGCTCCTTGATGCCACACTCAGTCAAATGTTGCCTTGATGTCAAGGGCAGTCATTTTCCATTGTAGGGACTGAAGCTGATCGTACAAATTCAGCCGAATGGAATCAGTGACACCATATCCCAGCAGGAGTCTATGCCTTCAGGGGAGGAGAGAAGAGGAGATGATTGGCTTTTTGGAGGAGGATAAAGAAGAGGATCAAGGGAGGGGTGCCAGGCATTTGAAGCTTCACCTGAGGTGTTCTGTGACCACCTGCCACTAAACGCATACCTGCTTCTGCAGACAGGTATGCGCAGACCTCACTTTTCAAGGATTCGTACATACAGATGTTCCTATTACCAAAAGAAACAAGGGCAACAGACATGCATGAATGTCTGATTAACGGGATGACTCCTCATCTGTAATCCCTAAGATTATCTCAGAGTGGTGAGAATGTGGAACTCGCTACCACATGGAGTGGTTGAGGCACATAGCATAGATACATTTAAGGGGAAGCTAGATAAGTCCGTGAGGGAGAAAGGATTAGAAGGATTATGTTGATGGGGTTTGATTAAGTAGGGTGGGAGGAGGCTCGTGTGAAACATAAACATACCTGTTGGGCCTATTCTGTGCTGTAAAATTCTATGTAATTCTTTGAGATACCAGCCACTAAACGTGTCGGCATTATGTCAACAACCATGAGGCACGATCTTCACACAGCCCAGGTATTCAGAGAGGCAGGTGCAGAGCAGCGCCGTGTGGTCTTAAGGTAGCTGCAGCTATTATGCAGCATAAGGGTAGCGCAGCCAGTGACAATACTGGTCAATTGCAACCTCAAGCCTACATCCAACTCCTTGTGGGCATGCTGCAGTGCTGACTTATGGAACCCCCTCAAGCTTTCTTTGAAACCACCACAAGCCGCATCACTCGTACTTCAGTGGCCCCGATACAGGGAGTCTGGTGCCAGGCCGCTCCACCACTTTTGCACAGATTGGAGTTCTTTCATCCTCATTGTTGCGGGTCATCTCTTGGACCTCTCTCCCTTTAGCCTTAGCAAAGGCTGCCAATAGGTTGTGAAGCCTTTAAACAAAAATGGTTCCTTCTTTTTTTATCACCTCTTTAGCTGCCCACGTTCCTTTAAATTCCACCCTCATGCAATGTTCCATCCCCACTGTAATGTATGTACATAAGGTCTGCCCACCACCAGGGGGCACTACCTTCAGCGGTCCTCAGGTCATAGGCACACTCGTGCTGGGCCCGGTATATAACCTGAATTTCATCTTTGTATCTTCACATCTGGAAGCCATTAAAGACTGACCAGGTCACTGGCTCACAGTATGGAGTTCATTGTATCATTTCCTACACCATAACTGGCGACGAGGCAAATACAAACCCATGCAAAAGTATGGTGAGCACAGCACAATCGAGTACTGTTGGAATTCTCGAAAGATTCAATTAGGGAGAGGATTGGGGAGATTTCATGGATTGTCTTGACCAATATTTCGTGGCAGACGACCTAAACAAAGACAAGGATGCAGAAAAGCGCAGAGCAGTTCTTCTCACCCTCTATGGCCCCACGATCTATGCACTCATCAAGAATCTGCTCTCACCCACTCTTCCTACAGAAAAGGATTACAAAGAACTGTGTGTTCTAATTTGGGAACATCTTAAACCCACGGAAGGAATCCTCATATCCAGATATCTCTTCTATACGCACGTTCGTCCAGAAGGCCAGGACATAGCGACATTTGCTGCCGACCTGAGACGTCTTGCAGGGCCTTGCAAATTTGGGCCTGCGTTGGAAGACATGCTGCGTGACTTTTTCGTGATCGGGGTCAACCACGAGGCGATCTTAAGTAAGCTGCTGGCTGCGGAGACGCCGGACCATCACCCAGGCTCGCTTGTCCACGCAGAAAAGTACGAAGCAGATATCGCGACAAAACAGGAACTCCATGGCAAGTACTGTGTACAAAATTGCATCGACGGCCGGCAGAGCTGCACATGGCAGGGCCTACTCGACTGCATCTGCAAGGCCGGGAGCCGCTCAAAGTTCGCCATCGAAGGCCTACTCAACTGCGAATGCGAGAACGGGAGCCGCTCAAATCCCGCCATTGGGCGCAAATCCGAGCTCAACGTGTTGGCGTTGCAGGGGCAATCACCGACCCCATCAGTGCCACTTCAGGCAGTATGTATGCAGAGGGTATGCTAAGACAGGGCATCTTCAGCGGACGTGTGCACAGCGGAGCAAGCGAGCATGGATCTGGCGATGCAGCCCGAGGCATTTGAGAGCTCTGAGGAGGAAGTGTATAGCGTAAGTGCGTTCCTAACAAAGAGCCAACCGATAATGATGGAGGTAAAATTAGACAGCGTACCGGTATCCATGGAATTAGACACGGTGCGAGTCAATCGATAATGAGCCAGAGGACTTTCGAAAAGTTGTGGGAGACCAAGGCAGGGAGACCCAAGCTGAGTCCGATAAATGCGAAGTTGCGTACCTACACCAAAGAGCTCATACCATTGATCAGTAGTGCAACAGTAAGAGGAGTGTCGTATGAGGGAGCGATTCATGACCTACCGTTATGCATTATCCCGGGCAATAGCCCATCGTTATTCGGCAGGAGTTGGCTCGAGAAAATAAAATGGAAATGGTACGATATCAAAGCTTTGTCATCAGCAGATGGTGATTTGTGTGCTCAAGTGCTGAGCAAATTTCCCACGCTGTTTGAACCAGGAATTGGCAGCTTCAAGGGAGCCATGGTGCAGATTCACCTAGGCCCAGACACAAGGCCCATCCATCACAAAGCTAGGGTGGTCCCACACATGATGAGAGAAAAGGTCGATCTCGAATTGGACAGTCTACAATGCGAGGGGGTCATCTTACCGGTTAAATTTAATGAATGGGCCAGTCCCATTGTTCCGGTGTTAAAGAGCGATGGCACAGTCAGGATTTGTGGAGACTACAAGGTCACGATCAACCAAGTTTCGAAACAAGATCAGTACCTGTTACCGAAAGCTGATGACCTGTTTGCAACGCTAGCCGTGAGAAAATCGTTCACCAAATTGGATCTAACATCAGCCTACATGACATAGGAACTGGTTGAATTACCAAAGAAACTTATGTGCATCAACACGCACAAAGGATTGTTTATTTACAACAGGTGCCCTTTTGGCATTCGTTCGGCGGCAGCCATATTTCAGAGAAACAGAGAGCCTATTGAAATCCGTCCTCAGGACCATGGTATCCCAAGACAACATCCTAGTCACAGGTCGTGACATCGCCGAGACCTGCACAATCTGAAAGAGGTTCTGTGTCGTCTGGACAAAGTGGGACTCAGGCGGAAACATTCGAAGTGCGTTTTCATGGCACCAGAGGTCGAATTCCTTGGATGAAAGATTGCTGCAGATGGAATCAGGCATAAAGACGCAAAAACAGAGGCCATCAAAAATGCGCCCAGGCCCCAGAATGTAACGAGCTGCGTTCGTTCCTGGGTCTTCTCAACTACTTCGGTAACTTCTTACCCAAATTGAGCACAGTATTAGAGCCTTTGCACAAGCTGCTCAGAAAGGGGTGAACTTCAAGACAGAGCCTTTGAGAAGGCTAGAAATCTGTTGTGTTCTCACAAGCTACTGGTACTGTATGACCCATGCAAGTGTCTAGTTTTGACCTGTGATGCGTCGTCCTATAGGGTCGGCTGCATACTCCAGCAAGCCAATGAGTCAGGCAAACTACAACCAGATGCATACGTGTCTCGAAACCTGTCCAAGGCAAAAAGAGCCTACGGCATGGTAGAGAAAGCGGCTTAAGCATATGTTTATGGGGTAAAAAAAATGCACCAGTACCTGTTTTGGCTTCGTCTCGAGCTAGAAACCGATCACAAGCCGCTTATATCATTGTTCTCGGAATACAAAGGTATCAATACCAACTCATCGTCCCACATCCAGAAGTGGGCGCTGACATTATCTGTCTATGGTTATGTCATTCGCCATAGACCAGGCACCGACAACTGTGCTGATGCATTGAGCCGGTTACCGTTGCCCGCACCGGAGAAGGAAACGCCAATGCCCGCAGAGCTACTCATGGTCATGGATGCCTTTGAGAGTGAAGGGTTGCCTGTCACTGCTTAACAAGACCAGACCTGGACCAACCAGGATCTAACCCTATCGGTTGTAAAATGTTGTGTTCTTAATGGGGACCGGTCGACCATCCCCAAGGAAATGGGTGATGAAACCAAACCATACAGCCATCTCAAAGATGAGCTTTCCATCCAGTCCGACTGTTTACTGTGAGGTAATCGTGTTGTTATTCCTAAGAAAGGCAGGGTGAGATTTGTACGGGAGTTACATAGTACGCATCCCGGTATTTGTCATGATGAAGGCCATAGCCAGGTCCCATGTTTGGTGGCCTGGCATTGACTCGGACTTAGAGTCATGTGTGCATCAGTGCAGCACTTGCATGCAGTTAAGCAATGCCCCAAAGGAAGCTCCGCTCAGTCTGTGGTCATGGCCATCTAAACCATGGTCTAGAATCCACATTTACTTTGCGGGCCCCTTCCTCGGTAAAATGTTTTTTGTGGTGGTGGATGCATACCCCAAATGGATAGAATGTGTGATCATGTCATCCAGCAATTCCACTGCTACCATTGAGAACCTGAGAGCCATGTTTGCCACACATGGTCTATCAGACATCGTTGTCAGCGACAACGAACCGTGTTTCACGAGCTTGGAGTTTCAAGAATTCATGAAACGCAACGGCATAAAATACGTGAGGTCAGCCCCGCTCAAACCCGCATCCAATGGTCAAATGGATCGGGCAGTTCAAACCATCAAGCGGAGCCTGAAACGCGTAACTCATGGTTCCTTGCAGACACAGTTATCACGCATACTGCTCAGTTACAGGACAAGGCCACACACGCTCACTGAGGTCCCGCCTGCAGAACTATTGATGAAGAGAGGCCTCAAAACCGGGCTCTCTCTCGTCCATCCTGACCTTAACGATCATGTCAAAACCTGACGTCAAAGCCAGCAGTGGTATCCCGAACACGCCGCAGTGTCACGCGACATATCTGTAAATGACCCAGTGTATGTACTTAACCATGGTCAAGGGCCCAAGTGGCTCCTGGGCAATGTTACGGATAAGGAGGGTAACCGGGTGTATATGGTTAAGCTCAAAAATGGGCAGATATGCAGAAAACACATTGATCAAATCAAACTGACACACTGATGAACCAGAACAGTTGGAAGAAGACACCACGAGCTTAGACGATCAACCAACTCACGTCCAGCCATCAGAAGAACCCACTGGTCAACGCCCAGCCCCAAATCGTGAGAGATTTGGAAAGCACTGGGATTGTACTGAGACGGTCAACCAGGGAGCGAAGCTCCAGACTGTCTGAACTTGTAATATGGACTTGTGTCAAGAACTGAGGGGGGAATGATGTAACGTATGTACATAAGGTCTGCCCACCACCAGAGGGCACTACTGTCGGAGGTCCTAGGGTGATAGGTACACTCGTGCTGAGCCCGGTATATAACCTGAACTTCACCTTTGTATCTTTGCTTCTGGAAGCCATTAAAGACTGACCAGGTTACACCTAGTCACTGGCTCACAGTACGGAGTTCATTGTATCATTTCATACGCCATACTTATCATTGGTGTGCGCCCTACACCCGACTATATCAGAAGACGGAGCTGGGAATAATTATGCAATTGTAGTAGACCCACCAAAGTTGAGTACTATTGCAATTCTGGTGAAACTTGCAACCAGTTCTTAAACATCTAG
The DNA here is from genome assembly GCF_044704955.1 of Pristiophorus japonicus. Lineage (NCBI taxonomy): Eukaryota > Metazoa > Chordata > Chondrichthyes > Pristiophoridae > Pristiophorus > Pristiophorus japonicus. The sequence continues at coordinate 70,599,749 of NC_091997.1, forward strand.
CGCTGCCTTACAGCAGTGCATGAAAATTGGCCCCATGGTTTCACTTAAAGTTGAAAGTTAAGCATCTACTTAAGGCTGTGATAGTTTGATTAATATTGACAGGAGTGTTATCGTAAGATTGTAGTGCTATTAAGACCATAGTATTTACTGTAATAAATATGGAGGTGTAAATTTCCTTATAATTTGGCTATAAATCCCTTATTATACTCTCCATGACATTGTAATTTATAAGAAAAAGTCATAATGTTTAACCATTTGAAATCTACCCCACTGACACACAACTGAATATTTAACAATTCAGTGGAGCTACTGTGGACTCAGATTACATTTTGCAATACTGCCAAATACTATTAACAATAAATAACAATTAGCGTTTATAAATGTTAAAAAATGTGAGATATTAAATGACTGCAATTTAATCTTGTGACCCATGTGACGTTAATAATCAGTTAGAGCTTTATGATCACAGTTTCTGATGTCACCTGAACCCTCCCATTAAATGATTGGGTCGTCACTCAATCTGTTGTAATTCTGTTGGATATTCCATCACCGATAAAACTGCTAAGGAATGGTCCATGTGTGAAAGAGTTTTCCCACAGACACGCTGAGCTGGAGATAAAGTAATTAAGTCACTGCTCAAACCATAAGAACGTGCACAATACAAAAAGCACCAACACAAAGCTCAACAACAACAATAACGCGCATTAATATAGTGCCTTTAATGCCTCTAACGCAGTAAAAAGTCCCAAGGCACTTCACAGGTGCATTATCAAACAAAATTTGAAACCGAGCCACATAAGGAGATATTGGGGCAGGTGACTAAAAGTATGGTCAAAGAGGTAGGTTTAAAGAGCGTCTTAAAGGAGGAAAGAGAGGCTTAGGGAGGGAATTCAAGAGCTTAAGGCCTTGGCAGCTGAAGGCATGGCCGTCAAAGGTGCAGTGATTAAAATCGGGGATGCTCAAGAGGCCAAAATTAGAGGAGCGACAATATCTTAGTGGGTTGTGTGGTAACGGTTGTGATTGTGAGATGGTACAACCCTGAGGGATTCAAACTAAATTGACTATTTGGCCACACCATGTATAATTAAAATCTATTATATTCCTACTTGCAGAGTCCCATTGAATGCCAGAACCCAAACAGCAGAATTTGTTCTATTCATATTGCCGATCAGTCTATATAAACTTGCATTATACGCACATACATCAATCTTTATAATAATGTATATTGTCCCTGTTGTCACCATCGTCAGTTTTCTCCTCTATCGCCTGTCAGTCAGTGGGTAGCACCCGCTACCCAGCACCGAGCTTGTGGCCAACATCTCGCCCTAGGCAATAATATGTCCTTACTATGCAGTATAAATACACACGAGGCCCATACTTGAGAGAAGGTCACTCTGTGACCAGTAACCTTTATTTGCCAGCACTGAAGTGATGAAGGTGGGTGGAGCTTCTCCTTTTATACCTGAAAGTCCAGGTTAGGAGTGTCTCCCACAAGTTCACCACCTAGTGGTCAATGTTCTCACGGTATAGAACTTAGGTCAGTTTATACATGAGTTACAATGACAGTTAAATATATGACATCACCTCCCCCCAAAGTCTTATTGGGATCCCTTGGAGAGCGCCTGAGTTGGGGCTCCGGTTGTTGGGCACTGGCCTGAGTGTCTGCTCTTTGCGGTGCCTCAGGCCTGTCCGGACTGCCCACAGTGACTGGGCTCTCCTCCGCTTGGTTCCGGTGTTCAGTCACCTGTGGAGCAGTGAACTCTACATCGTGTTCTTCCTCGGCTTCTTCTATGGGGTTGCTGAACCTCCTTTTTGTTTGATCCACGTGTTTACGGCAGATTTGTCCATTGGTAAGTTTAACTACCAGAATCCTATTCCCCTCTTTGGCAATCACAGTGCCTGCAAGCCATTTAGGCCCTGCAGCGTAGTTGAGGACAAAGACAGGGTCATTGACATCAATACATCACGCCCTCGCATTCCCGTCATGGTAGTCACATTGTGACCGGCGCCTGCTCTCAACAATTTCTTCCATGGTGGGGTGTATAAGGGATAACCTGGTTTTGAGCATCCTTTTCAATAGCAGCTCTGCGGGTGAGACCCCTGTGAGCGAGTGTGGCCGGGATCTATTGGCCAACAGGAGGCGTGATAAGCGGCTTTGTAGGGAACCCCCTTGGATTCTGAGCATCCCCTGTTTGATTATCTGCACTGCTCGTTCCGCCTGGCCGTTTGAGGCCGGCTTGAATGGTGCCGTTCTGACATGGTTGATACCATTTCCTGCCATGAAGTCCTGGAATTCAATGCTTGTAAAGCACGGGCCATTGTTGCTGACCAAGACGTCCGGTAGAGTATGGGCGGCGAACATTGCCCGTAGACTTTCTACCGTGGCAGAGGATGTGCTTGAATTGAGAATGTCACACTCGATCCATTTGGAGTAGGCATCTACTACAACCAAAAACATTTTTCCCATGAAAGGACCTGCGTACCCACATGGATCCGTGACCATGGCTTGGCGGGCCAGGATCAGGGGCTAAGGGGGGCTTCCCTGGGCGCATTGCCCAGCTGGGCACATGTGTTGCACCTGCAAACACAAAGTTCCAGATCTGCATTTATCCCTGGCCACCAAACGTGTGACCTGGCAATTGCCTTCATCATGACAATGCCCGGATGCTCATTGTGGAGTTCTCTGATGAACATCTCTCTGCCCCTCTGGGGCATGACTACTTGGTTTCCCCACAGTAGGCAATCGGCCTGAATCGAGAGTTCATCCTTGCGCCTGTGAAATGGTTTAAATTCCTCAGGGCATGCCCTGTACATGGCTGCCCAGTCCCCATTCAGGACACATTTCTTGACTAAAGACAGTAGCGGGTCTCTATTTGTCCAGACTTTAATCTGACGGGCTGTCACTGGTGAGCCTTCGCTTTCGAAAGCTTCAACAGCCATGACCATCTCAGTAGCATGCTCGGTTGTCCCTTCAGTGGTGGCTAGTGGGAGCCTGCTGAGTGCATCGGCACAGTTTTCAGTGCTCGGTCTGTGCCGAATTGTATAGTCATAGGCGGCTAACATGAGTGCCCACCTCTGTATGCGGGCCGATGCATTTGCATTTATGGCCTTGTTGTCGGCCAAAAGGGACGTTAGGGGTTTGTGACCTGTCTCCAGCTCAAATTTCCTGCCAAACAGGTACTGGCGCATTTTTTTTACAGCACATACACATGCAAGCGCTTCCTTTTCTACCATCCCGTAGCCCCGTTCTGCCTGGGACAGACTTCTGGAGGCAAAGCTACCGGCTGTAACTGACCCTTGGCATTAACATGCTGCAACACACACCCAACCCCTTAGGACGACGCATCGCACATTAAAACGAGTTTCTTACATGGGTCATATAGCGTTAACAGATTGTTGGAGCATAACAAATTTCGTGCTCTATCAAAAGCCCTTTCCTGGCTGTCCCCCCAGACCAATTTGTGACCTTTGCATAGGAGCACGTGTAGCGGCTCTAACAGCGTGCTCAAGTTGGGAAGAAAGTTACCAAAATAGTTCAGGAGCCCCAAGAACAAACGCAGCTCCATCGTGTTACAGGGTCTGGGTGCTCTCTGGATCACTTCTGTTTTGGACGCAGTAGGTCTGATCCCGTTTTCTGCTACCCTCATCCCCAGGAATTCTACCTCTGGAGCTAGGAAGACGCACTTCGCCTTTTTCAGTTGCAGACCTACCCGGTCCAGTCTGCGTAGCGCCTCCTCCAGGTTGCGGAGGTGTTCTTCAGTATCACAACCCATGATGAGAATGTCATCTTGAAAAACCACTGTCCTTGGAATCGACTTGAGGAGGCTTTCCATATTTCGTTGAAAGATCGCAGCGGCCGAGCGAATCCCAAACGGACATCTGTTGTACTCAAACAACCCCTTGTGTGTCGTGATGGTGGTCAGCTTCTTCGACTCACTCGCCAGCTCCTGGGTCATGTAAGCTGAGGTCAGGTCCAAGTTTGAAAAAAGTTTGCCACCGGATAGCGTCGCAAAGAGGTCCTCCATTTTCGGTAGCAGGTACTGGTCTTGAAGTGACACCTGATTGATGGTGGCCTTGTAATCGCCACATATCCTGACCGACCCATCCACCTTGAGCACCGACACGATCGGGCTCGCCCAGTCACTAAATTCGACTGGCGAGATGATGCCTTCCCTCAGCAGGCAATCCAATTCACCTTCTATCTTTTCCCGCATCACGTACAGCACCGCTCTGGCCTTGTGGTGTATTGGTCTAGCGTCCGGGTTTATGTGAATCACTATCTTGGTCCCCATGAAAGTGCCAATGCCGGGTTGAAATAATGAGTCAAATTTGTCCAGGCCTTGTGAGCATGATATTCGCTCTACAGAAGAAATTGCATTGACATCGCCCCATTTCCAGTTCATGACAGCCAGCCAACTCCTCCCCAGTAGTGCGGGACTGTCCCCCAGGACAATCCAGAGTGGCAACCTGTTCTCTGAATCTTTGTGGGTCACGACTACCGTGGCGCTGCCTAGCACCGGAATGATCTCCTTTGTATATGTCCGTAGCTGTGTGTCAATCGGCAATAATTTTGGCCTCCTGGCCTTGGACGCCCACAACTTGTCGAACTGTTTGATACTCATCAGGGACTGGCTGACCCCTGTGTCTAGCTCCATTGATACTGGGATACCATTGAGGAGCACTTTCATCATTATCGGTGGCGTCCTGGTGTATGAACTGTATATGTGCTCCACATGAACTCACTGAACTTCAGCTTCCAGCGATTTCCCCCAGTATTCATTTGGCCTCTTAGGGCTTACATCGGGCCCGTTCTCCTCGTACATCAACCTGGCTGCAGGCTTCCTGCAAATACGCGCCAAGTGACCGCTGAAATTGGAGTTTCTGCAGGTATATTGCTGATAACTGCAAGCTCTGGCTGTGTGTTTGCCTCCACACCTCCAACATGAGCCGTTGTTGGAAACAAAAGGTCCATTACCAGTCGATTGTCTCTGACTGTCTCGGTAACTGTCCTTAAGCGCACCATTGACAGGTGTTGATGGCCCCATTACTGGCTGTATTGTCCCTTGCGATGGCATGAATCGCTGTTAAGCTAGCTATTGTCTCTGTTGAATTCCCCCTTTGGGTTCGACTACATGCTCGGGCATGTCCGATTGCCTCTGTCTGCCTGGAGAACTGTGAGCCGCGTTAACAATGTTGACTCCCTGCCCATTTGCTGCATTTAAACCAAGATTTTTGTCAAACATCATTCTGGTCTCTTCCTCCCCTGAGATAAATGTCTGGGCCATCAAAGCCGCAATTTCCAGGGTCAAGTCTTTGGTCTCAATCAGTTTCCTGAAAATCCCAGCGTGCCCGATGCCCTCAATAAAAAAGTCTCGCAGCATCTCCGCTCTGCATGCATCTAGGAACTTACATAGGCTCGCCAGTCGCCGGAGGTCTGCCACGAAGTCTGGAACGCTTTGCCCTTCTCGCCGCCGGTGCGTGTAAAACCGGTGTCTCGCCATGTGCATGCTGCTCGCCGGTTTAAAGTGTTCCCCGATCAACTTACTGAGCGCTTCAAAAGTCTTGTCCGCCGGCTTCTCTGGCGCTAGAAGGTCCTTCATCAGAAAGTACGTCCTGGAACCACAAACCGTCAGGAGATGATTCCTGCGTTTGTCGGCCGAATCCTGTCCCAGCCATTCCTTAGTGACGAAACTTTGCTGTAGTCTCTCAATAAAATCGTCCCAATCATCACCAACACAGTACCTCTCGTCTGTGCTGCTAGTGGCCATGCTCGCGTGGTTTAAATATCCCAGTTTCTCGTCGCCAATAATATGTTCTTACTATACAGTATAAATGCACACGAGGCCCATACGTGAGAGAAGGTCACTCTGTGGCCAGTAACCTTTATTTGCCAGCACTGAAGTGATGAAGGTGGGTGGAGCTTCCCCTTTTATACCTGTAAGTCCAGGTTAGGAATGTCTCCCACAAGTTCACCACCTAGTGGTCAATGTTCTCATGGTCAGTTTATATATGGGTTACAATGACAGTTAAATACATGACAGGCAACTAGGCCCATACAGCAGTGCCTGGTCTCCAGTCATCTTGGCCCCCCTTGCCACTGGACTAAGACCGTGCTCAGCTGAGCCCGTGTGGTAGCGGTGTGCAACAACCACCCCACGTTAAAAGAAATCATGCACAGGCATCTTCCACTCCTCTAACATGAAGTTCGAGACCTGGAACGTCAGGACCCTCATGGACAACCCCAACAGTGACAGACCGGAATGCTGCACCGCCATAGTTGCCCGAGAACTTAGACTGTACAGCCACCTAAGAACTCATGCTAAGAGTGGAAGCAAGTCTTCCTCAATTCCGAGGGGCTGCCTCTGATGATGATGGCTGGAGGAGATTAGAGGTGGGGAGGGGCGAGGCCACGGAGGGATTAGAAAACAAAGATGAGAATTTTAAAGCTCATACGAACAACCTGGTAAAGCTCCTACATTGTAATAAGGAGAATTTCATTGGGACACAACAGCAGACATTACGATTAAGTTATAACACTGGTATTTTCAGCAAATCAATTGCATAATCGCATGTCACTATAGTAACATCCAAACAGACCAATTAACTGTTGCAACCATCTGCTTGGCGAGAGCGTACAATTTCACTGTAGTAATATTACTTATTGAGTGTCATGGCTCCTATCTGCATCTTAAGTGGTTTACTTTGAATGTATGAAACCGTCATGATATAAAACACAAGAAACCCTTCAGTTAGATAATATGTAGGGTTAATTACACACGCACAACTATCTGGGAAGATCTCCTTTATTATTAACACAATATCCTAGTAATTGAGAACTCTTATTGTATGCCACTGGATCACGACTGGAGGTACGCCCACAATAAAACCTTCTCAGGAACTAAAAGCAGAAAATGGTGGAAATACTCAACAGGTGGGGCAGCATCTGTGGAGAAAGGAAAAAGTCGGGTTAACGTCTCAGCTCTATGACTGATGGATGTTATAAGGAAGAACAGAGCAAGGGGGAAGGTGGTGAAGAACGACCATATACACAGGAGAACAGGAGTCGATTAAATGACTGAAATGATAATAGCATAAGACAAGAGAAATAAATGATATATAGGAGACCCGGAGGATGTGTGAATGGTTAAAGCAGAGTGGCAGAGTGGAGAGGGAACATAGAAAAACTAGCTCCAGTGGTCCAGGCCCAGCGGTATGGGGGAAGACAGGTAGGCGCTGTGGCTCAGTGGGTAGCACCCTTGCCTCTGAGTCAGAAGGTTGGTCGGTTCAAGTTCCACTCCAGGGACTTAAGCACATAAATTTAGGTTGACACCCCCAGTGCAGTAATGAGGGAGTGCTGCACTGTTGGAAGTGCCATCTTTTGGATGAGATGTTAAACCAAAGCCCTGTTTGCCCTCTCAGGTGGATGTAAAAGATCTCAAGGCACTATTTTGAAGAAGAGCAGGGGAATTGTCCTGGGTCCAATATTTTATCCCTCAACCAACATAATTATCACATTGCTGTTTGTGGGAGCTTGCTGTGCGCAAGTTGGCTGCCGCGTTTCCCACATTACAACAGTGACTGCACTTCAAAAGTACTTCATTGGCTGTAAAACGCTTTGAGACGTCCGGTGGTCGTGAAAGGCGCTATAGAAATGCAATTCTTTTTTTTTAAAGGCACTAGTGGTGCAGACCACTCCAACGGATGTGCCCCAATAGGGGATTTCCATCCCAAACACCGACCCACAACTTCACCCATCCCCGGAACTGCGGGTGCACCTATCTGGCACCAGCTGACGAGAGAGGAAATGGGAGCGGTGGTTACGGTCCGAAGTGATTATAAGTCAATATTAAGGCCAGAGGAGTGCAGAGGGCCGAGTGGGAAGATGAGATGCTGAGCCTCAAGCTTCATCAGAACAGTGGCTACCTTGCCACCTGAAAGGAAGAGAAAGATTTTTCTTGATACGAAGAATGAAATGGAACTAGCACAGGACAGCTCTGAAATAAAGCAAGTCGGTGCTGTTGAAAGAGATCGGACCAGAGGATGCACGTGGTGACACATGGTGGATCTCACGAACCTTCAGAGCAGCGGTGAAAGTAAAGCTGAATATCATGGAGATGCCGTCTGTTGATTCGGGTTGTCCGGATCACACTTCAGCATCACTTTGATTCCGATGCCTTTCTTTGTAGTTTCAAACGCTTCGAGAGCATCTTCCAGCGGAAAGCGATGTGTGACCAAAGGCTTCACATCAATCCGCTTTGAAGCCAACATGGCAATTGCCACAGGCCACCTAAGAAGAGCAAGGTTAGTTGGCAATGAGACCATTCTTCATAGTACTGCACCCTTCACTTCTCAAAACACGGATATTTTTGTATTAATTAAAATAAAGTATAATTCACTTAATAACCTTTTGTCACTCTATAGTCTTCTATTTGAACATAAAATATATTTTATCACGTACACATTTTTGCTCTGTTATAGACCATTTAATGTAAAAGTTACGGCAAATTCAGTCATTCAGAATTCTGAAAAGTCCTCCCACGTCATCCTTGCTAAACTTCAATTTCAGGGCCCACGTCATTGTCTAAAGATCCCTCAATGTCCTCACTCTACTTTATCTGAGTGACCTTCTCCAGCCCCATGTCCCAGCCTCTGCTCCTCCAGCTCTGGATTAGTGTTCATCTACCACTCCTTGGTTCAACCATCAGAGACTGGTCTTTCAACCCCTCACCCCTGTTCTCAGTTACTCTCTTCCCAAAACCACTTTGTCATACTACCTCTCCATTCTTCAAAATCCTCCTTAAAACCCATCTCTTCGACTGTGCCTTTAACTTCACCCTTACTTAATTCCTGCCTGTCACCTGCTTAGTGTCCTTCTCTTCCCCTTGTGTACTGTGGTTTTAGCAATGTTGTCCTGTTATTGCATCAAGGTAAATAGACTAGAACCTCATACAAACCCCACTCCAGGAAGTTCTAAGCTGATACTCCAGTGCAGTGCTGAGGGAGTGCTGCACTGTCGGAGGTGCCGTCTTTCGAATGAGATGTTAAACCGAGGCCCCGTCTGCTCTCTCAGGTGGAGGTAAAAGATACCATGGCACTATTTCGAAGAAGTTAATCCCGGCGTCCTGGCCAATATATTTATCCCTCAATCAACAGAACAAAAACAGATTATCCGGTAATTATTACATTGCTGTTTGTGAGAACTTGCTGTGCGCAAGTTGGCTGCCACATGTTTATTTCATCTAATTTTTCACACTCCTCCTCCTCAATAGCAGTGTCTGCATCGCTCCTCTCTTTTGTGAAAACAGATGCAAAGTATTCCTTAAGAAGCATACCCACATCTTCCGCCTCCACACACAGATTACCCTCATGGTCTCTAATAGGCCCTACTCTTTCTTTAGTTACCCTCTTGCTCTTAATATGTTGGAATAGTCAAGTATAGTGGTAACAAAGGCGGATGTGCTGAGGCAAGGGCGGAGACGGGCGATGTTACAGAGGTGGAAATAGACGATCTTAGTTATGCTGCGGATATGCGGTCGAAAGCTCATTTCACACGGTTGCGGACAATCAGGACAGGAGTTGGGGAGAGGGATGGAGTCAGTGTCTAGGGAACAGAATTTGTGATGAATGAATCTGTATCTTCAAATGCAAAACCAGCAATGACGTTACCACATCAATGGTGCACTGAAGTCACCCCGAGTTGTGCAGCCACTTCTTTGTGGCCTGTCTACCTCTGCACCCTGACTCCTGCACTGACCGCTGAGTGCAAGAGCCAGGTGAACATGGTGACGTGTCCAGAGATAGATGCAACTCTGAGTCTCAATGTGATGAGCATTCGTAATAAGGTGGACGAATTGACTGCGCAAATAGCTGTTAACGGATATGATGTAATTGGGATTACAGAGACATGGCTCCAAGGCTGGGAACTCAACATCCAGGGGTATTCAATATTCAGGAAAGACAGACAGGAAGGAAAAGGAGGTGGGGTAGCATTAATGGTTAAAGAGGAGGTTAACGCAATAGTAAGGAAGGACATTAGCGTGGATGATGTGGAATCTGTATGGGTAGAGCTGCGAAACACCAAAGGGCAGAAACCGTTAGTGGGAGTTGTGTACAGACCACCAAACAGTAGTAGGGAGGTTGGGGATGGCATCAAACAGGAAATTAGGGACCCATGCAATAAGGGTACAGCAGTACCTACATATTGATTGGGCTAACAAAACTGGTAGCAATACTGTGGAGGAGGATTTCCTGGAGTGTATAAGGGATGGTTTTCTAGACCAATATGTCGAGGAACCTACTAGAGAGCAGGCCATCCTAGACTGAGTCTTGTGTAACGAGAGAGGATTAATTAGCAATCTGGTCGTGCGTGGCCCCTTAGGGAAGAATGACCATAATATGGTAGAATTCTTCATTGAGATGGAGAGCGACACAATTAATTCAGAGACTAGGGTCCTGAACTTAAAGAAAGGAAACTTCGATGGTATGAGATGTGATTTGGCTAGGATAGACTGGCGAATGATACTTAAAGGGTTGATGGTGGATAGGCAATGGCAGACATTTAAAGATCACATGGATGAATTACAACTATTGTACATCCCTGTCTGGTGTAACAATAAAACAAGAAAGGTGGCTCAATCATGGCTAACAAGGGAAATTAGGGATAGTGTTAAATCCAAGGAAGAGGCATATAAATTGGCCAAAAAAAGCAATAAACCTAAGAACTGGGAGAAATTTAGAATTCAGAAGAAGAGGATTAAGCGTTTAATTAGGAGGGGGAAATAGAGTATGAGAGTAAGCTTGCAGGGAACATAAAAACTGACTGCAAAAGCTTCTAGATATGTGAAGAGAAAAAGATTAGTGAAGACTAATATGTAGATCCCTTGCAATCAGAATCAGGTGAATTCATAATGGGGAACAAGGACATGGCTGACCAATTGAACAAATACTTTGGTTCTGTCTTCACTAAGGAAGACACAAATAACCTCCCGAAGATACTAGGGGATCGAGGGTCTAGCAAGAAGGAGGAACTGAAGGAAATCCTTATTAGTCAGGAAATGGTGTTAGGGAAACTGATAGAACTGAAGCCCGATAAATCCCCACGGCCTGATAATCTGTACCCCAGAGTAGTTAAGGGACTGGCCCGAGAAATAGTAGATGCATTGGTGATCATTTGCAAAATTCCATGGACTCTGGATCAGTATCTATGGATTAGAGGATAGCTAATGTAACCCCACTTTTAAAAAAAGGAGTGAGAGGGAAAACTGGGAATTAAAGACCGGTTAGCCTGACATCGGTAGTGGGGAAAATGCTGGAATCAATTATTAAAGATGTAATAGCAGCACATTTGGAAAGCAGTGACAGGATCGGTCCAAGTCAACATGGATTTATGCAAGGGAAATCATGCTTGACAAACCTTCTAGAGTTTTTTGAGGATTTAACTGGCAGAGTGGATAAGGGAGAACCAGTGGATGTGGTGTATTTGGACTTTCAAAAGGCTTTTGACAAGGTCCCATACAAGAGATTAGTGTGCAAAATTAAGGCACATGCTATTGGGGGTAATGAATTGACATGGATAGAGAACTGGTTGGCAGACAGGAAGCAAAGAGTGGGAATAAACGAGTCCTTTTCAGAATGGCAGGCAGTGACTAGTGGGGTACCGCAAGGTTCAGTGCTGGGACACCAGCTATTTTCAATATAATTAATGATTTGGATGAAGGAATGGAATGTAATATCTCCAAGTTTGCAGGTGACACTAAGCTGGGTGGCAGTGTGAGCTGTGAGGAGGATGCTAAGAGGCTGCAGGGTGACTTGGACAGGTTCGGTGAATGGGCAAATGCATGGCAGATGCAGTATAATGTGGAAAAATGCGAGGTTATCCATTTTGGTGGCAAAAACAGGAAGGCAGATTATTATCTGAATGGTGATAGATTAGTAAAAGCGGAGGTGCAATGAGACCTGGGTGTCATGGTACATCAGTCACTGAAGGTAGGCATGCAGGTACAGCAGGCAGTTAAGAAAGCAAATGGCATGCTGGCCTTCATAGCGAGACGATTTGAGTATAGGAGCAGGGAGGTCTTGCTGCAGTTGTACAGGGCCTTGGTGAGACCACACCTTGAGTACTGTGTGCAGTTTTGGTCTCCTAATCTGAGGAAGGACGTGCTCGCTATTGAGGGAGTGCAGCAAAGGTTCACCAGACTGATTCCCAGGATGGCAGGACTGACATATGAAGAAAGACTGGATCGGCTAAGCTTATACTCGCTGGAATTTTGAAGAATGAGAGGGGATCTCATAGAAACATATAAAATTATGATAGGATTGGACAGGTTAGATGCAGGAAGAATGTTCCCGATGTTGGGGAAGTCCAGAACCAGGGGTCACAGTCTAAGGAAAAGGGGTAAGTCATATAGGACCGAGATGAGGAGAAACTTTTTCACCCAGAGAGTGGTGAACCTGTGGAATTCTCTACCAGTTGAGTCCAGTTCGTTGAATTTATTCAAGAGGGAGTTACGGCTAAGGGGATCAGGGGGTATGAAGAGACGGCGGGAGTGGGGAACTGAAGTTGCATGACCAACCATGATCATATTGAATGATGGTGCAGGCTCGAAGGGCCGAATGGCCTTCTCCTACAGCTATTTTCTATGTTGCTATGTTTCTATGAAAGGTGCCCCTGTGGCAGGAACCAGGGAACTTAAGATGGGGGCAACTTAGTGTGCTGATTTTCGAATACTAACCCAAGTAGAGAGCGCTCTGTCGAAACAGTGGGAGCTTGCTGTGCGCAAATTGACTGCCGCGTATTCTACATTACAACAGTGACTACACTTCAAAAAGTACTTCATTGGCTGTAAAGCACTTTGAGACGATCGGTGGGCATGAAAGGCGCTCTATAAATCCAAGTCTTTCTTTCTTTCAAACACTGAAGAAAGAAAGACTTGCATTTATATAGCACCTTTCCTGGTCGCATCAGAAGAGCGTGAAGCATTTAAGCACGAGATGTTGTTTGTGCCTGATTTCTGATTATTTTAATTCAAAGTCCACATCCAAGAAATTCATTTATTCAATGAGCAAAGAAAATATCAATACTCACGTGTTACAATATTTAAAAACCCCGCAAATGTCCACTTCTCGAATTGTTGCATTTAATATCGGAAAATTCACCAAAGCTGGGCCAAGACCAACCAGGCACAAAACCCCTCCAGGACTAGTGGCCTGAGAAACAGTATTTTACACAAATCAGATATTCGTGGTGCACAAACTTCGCTAAACATTTGCCAGCAGATATGTTTCTCAAACTGACTGATGGCACAGTGGGTAAATGCACTTCGTGCAGTGCTGGGCTGTATAGAGCAGGAGGGTCCTTGGTTTGATGTCTGATCTGTGTTGAATTCGTCGGTGCGAGCTAAGGCGACAACCCTGCTGCCCATATCCTAACTTGTGTCGAAGACACCGATTCAAGGTAAGACTTAACACAAGCAGACCGTCAGACTGTTAGTTTATTTTTACTTGTATACAAGGGGAGAGCGCCCTAGTCAAAGGCTTAGGGTACCAACTCCGACAATCTACAGAAATTTTGGAATATTTATACACCCAACTAAACAACTCCCATCATATGTGATGGTTCCTCTTTTTTTTGTAATAGTGCAGAGTCTAGCAGTTAATTTAATTACCTCATCAGTGTTATCCAATGGCTACTTGTCTTAGCTACCCTTTCCTTATTTTGGGCTAACCTCTCCTTGCCCCCTGTGCACACTGTCTGTTTTTTTTGGTTTACACATCCTTATTGTGATTATAATTAGACAGAGAAGACAGATGACCTTAGCTGCCGTGAGGTAATGCAACCTGTGGTTTCAACTGCTGACAGCTTGTTTGCTATAGTTGCTGAAGTAAGCTTTAATTCTTAGGTTGACCAAATATAACGTCCCAGCAAGCCTTGCAATCTATGGTTGCTCTTTTTCTATCTTTCCACACTTGCCCATTCACCCATCACCCCTGTGCTCGCTGACCTACATTGGCTCCCAGCCCAGCAATGTGCCCAATTTAAAATTCTCATCCTTGTTTTCAAATGCCACCATGGCCTCGCCCCCTCCCTATCTCTGTAATCTCCTCCAGCCCCACAACCAACCGTTCCCCCCCGCTGCCCCCCAACCCTTGAGTAATCTGCACTCCTCCAATTCTGGCCCCTTTGCAATTCCGATTTGCTTCATCCCACCATCGGTGGTCGTGCCTTCAGCTGCTGAGGCCCCAAGCTCTGGAACTCCCTCCCTAAACCTCTCCGCATCACTCTATCCTCTAAGATGCTGCTTAAAACCTATCTCTTTGACCAAGAATTTGGTCGCCTGTCCCTTAATGTGGCACGGTGTCAAATTTTGTGCGATTACTGCTCCTGTGAAGCATCTTAGGACGATTTACTGGATTAAAAGCACTATATAAATGGCAGCTGTTGTTGTTACTATATTTGGCTCGAGAACAGACAAAGCAGCCCGAGTTCCTGCTTCTAATCACTATCCAGCGAACCTGCTGGAAACCACCTATAACTATATATCATATGAAGACAGAGGGGCTGGATTTGCTCTAATCCTGCTGGGCCTGCAGGAAGGGATGGAGTATAAAAGCAGGGAAGTCTTGTTACAGCTGTACAGGGTATTGGTGAGGCCACACCTGGAATACTGCGTGCAGTTTTGGTTTCCATATTTACGAAAGGATATACTTGCTGTGGAGGCAGTTCAGAGCAGGTCACTAGGTTGATCCCGGGGATGAGGGGGTTGACTTATGAGGAAAGGTTGAGTAGGTTGGGCCTCTACACATTGGAATTCAGAAGAATGAGAGCTGATCTTATCGAAACGTATAAGATTATGAGGGGGGTTGACAAGGTGAATGCAGAGAGGATGTTCCCACAGATGGGGGAGACTAGAACTAGAGGGCATAAACTTAGAATAAGGGGCCGCCCATTTAAAACAGAGATGAGGAGAAGTTTTTTTTTCAGAGGGTTGTTAATCTGTGGAATTCGCTGCCTCAGAGAGCTGTGGACACTGGGACATTAAATAAATTTAAGACAGAAATAGACAGTTTCTTAAACGATAAGGGGATAAGGGATTATGGGGAGCGGGCAGGGAAGTGGAGCTGAGTCCATGATCAGATCAGCCATGATCTTATTGAATGGCGGAGCAGGCTCGAGGGGCCTTCTGGCCTACTCCTGCTCCTCTTTCTTATGTTCTTATGTAAAGTCTCTCTGCTCGCTCTTGCTACTTTTTTCAACTTGCATTTTTGGATGGTTTCTACGTTGACTCGGCAGTTGGAACTCCTACATTGTACAGTTTCTTTGCCCAGGAATGCACAGGTGACTGGTGGCAAACACCTCATCGAGCTCCTGATTGTGCAGGTGCGGGACTTACATAGACGCCGGCCTGGACACAGAACTCTGCCCCAGTGCACTCGATGGTCATGTCCGGCAGAGAACCAAGGGCAGCCTTCACTTTCTGGGCCAGGCGCTGAGGTGTCTCCTTCATCACGTTCACTGTAAAATCAGCCCCTAGCTCCTTTGCCTTCTGCAATCGTCCGCTTGACAAATCTTCAAAAACAACAAAAAAAATCTCCTTTTGTTTCCAACAGTTTTCTGGGATTGAAGCTGGATCAACAATAAATGGGAATCTTTCCTCATCACTCCTGCTTGCTGAAGGGCAAGTGGCAACTATTGTTTAGTGATATAGAATCATAGAACTGTTACAGCACAGGAGGAGGCCATTCGGCCCGTCGAGCCCGTGCCGGCTCTCTGCAAAAGCACTTCAGCTAGTCCCACTCCCCCATAAGCAAAGGGTTCCTTTCTCTGTGGTCCTGCAATTTTTTTTCTTTCAGGTACTTATCCAACTCCCATTTGAAAGTTGTCATGTATGTAACCTTCATGTAACTGTAACCGTCATGTAACAACATTGTACACTGTATACACCTGAGTAATGCACACCTTGACCACAGGGGGTGAACTTGTGGGAGACACTCCTCACCTGGTCATCCAGGTATATAAAGGGAGGTCCCACGCAGGGTCATCACTCCTTGGTCCTGTGAATAAAGGTACAGGTCACAGAGTGACCTTGTCTCCAGTATGTGCCTCGTGTTGATTTACAGTAGAGTGTAAGGACACAACAAAAATCATGATTGAGTCTGCCTCCACCACCCTTTAAGGCAGCACATTCCACTTGCTGTGCAGAAACGTTTTTCCTCATGTTTGAACATATGCTTTAATGTTGTAGCATAGTGTTGCCTCGCTTATTAATGATAGTTAAGTAGTTATAAGAAGCAATGGAAATAAGGAAAAATAATTGTGACCACTGTTATATATGAATAAAGAGTCTGACTGGATACTGTGAGCTCAAAGTAAAGTGTGACCGTAGTCTTTTATTGCAGGTCTCCAGAGTGCCTCTCCAGCCTGTGAGGCCTCCTTAAGTACCTGTGCTCCCAAGGGATTGTGGGATCCCTTGGGACTCCAGGCGATGAGCCCTCTGGTGGTGGTACAAGGTATATACAAGTTTACATACATAATAACCACCACTAGCCCCCCAACCCAAACCCATCACTTCCACAGACAATGTGATTCTACCATTTCATTGATTCTACTGAGGGAAAGTTTGATTCCAAATAGAGTCAAGCAGAATGTTTACCCATCTTCACTTCCTAGCTCTCAAACCTTGGTTGGCTGCCCTCCACAGCAAGAACTCCCCCTATTGCTGTGGACTTTTCATTTTACTTTTCAAATAATAACTTTAAAACATACATATTTCAGAAACAATCAGGTCTAAAGTAATCAGCTGCCACAGGAACACATATCTGGAAATCACACGGGTGAAGCCACTGAATATATTTTTTTGTCCAGATAATCAAGCATGTTTTCCCAATTTGTATTTCCAGCAGCAAAGGCTTGGAAAGAAAAAAAAAGACTTGCATTTATATAGTGCCTTTCATGACCACCGGACATCCTAAAGCGCTTTTGGAAGTGTAGTCACGGTTGTAATGCAGAAAACACGGCAGCCAATTTGTGCACAGCAAGCTCCCACAAACAGCAATGTAATAATGACCAGATAATCTGTTTTTGTTATGTTGATTGAGGGATAAATATTGGCCCAGGACACCGGGGATAACTCCCCTGCTCTTCTTTGAAATAGTGCCATGGGATTTTTTTCGTGCACCTGAGAGAGCAGACGGGGCCTCGGTTTAACGTCTCATCCGAAAGACAGAAAGATGGGAATGCAAAAGTGGAAAATGATACCTTTAGTGCCAGCTTTTGTGCTGGCCGTTCAAGGTCATTAAGAAACGGGTTGAAAATGTCCAAATGCAAGATTCTGAATCTGGCAGAGATGGGATAAAAGTTCAATCCGCACTGAATTTAAACCTATTTTCTTGTGGTGAAATACATGATCCCTCGGGACCAGAATACGTTGCGGAAAAGGATGTTTATTGTGAATGATATGAACTGAGCGTTGAGTTTGATAGGAACTAGGCTTTAATAAAGGGGAGTTAACTGGTTCCAGGACTCTTTCTGATGTGTAATATTTTGTGGGAACGCGCCAGCTCCCAATCCTCCACATCCTTGTTTCAGTAAACAAGCTCCTTTTTAAAAAAGCCCCGCTCAAAGCCAAGATTTTGTTGCTCTATTCCTTTCTCCATGAAGAAAATCTACGCCAATGACCAGGGTTAAAGTAACGGGTTCCTTTTCCAGGTTTGGAACGGGTAACATTATGGAACAGAAAAACTTGCACAATATTGCCAAGAAAATGAAGAGAAGGAAGGAACTGCTCTTCTTCTTTCGTAAAGCAAATCAAACATCAATATCTAAGTTGGATATCCAGGCCAAAGCTTCCGGTGTAGCAACGTGGCTATCTTGTACAAAATCAAAATACTGCAGATGCTGGAATCTAAAATAATGGAGTTCTGATGAAGGGCCATCGACCTGAAACGTTAACTCTGTTTCTCTCCACAGATGCTGCCTGACCCGCTGAGATTTCCTGGATATCTTGTAAGCTGCCTGCCAATTCCCTCTGAGGGCAGTGCTCGATGATGTGCTCCAGGGTCTGATTAGGAGCTCCACAGTCACATGATGGGGAGGCTTTAATCTTCCACCGATGGAGAAGGTGGCAGCACCGACCGTGACCGGTTGTGAGGCAGTCGATGGTTGTCCACAGTTTGCGAGGAAGGTTTGATCCTTCAGGCTGTAGTGTGGGTTCCTCGATAAGGAATCCATTCCGTATGTCACAGTTCTTCCGAGCATTTCGCCATCGGTCATCAAAGCACGGTGTCAGTTGTGGCTCAGTGGGTAACACACTTGCCTCTGAGTCAGAAGGTTGTGGGTTCAAGTCCCATTCCAGGAACTTGAGCACATACATCCAGGCTGACACTCTCAATGCAGTGCTGAGGGAGTGCTGCACTGTCGGAGGTGCCATATTTTGGATGAAATGTTAAACCGAGGCCCCGTCTGCCCTCTCAGGTGAACATAAAAGATCCCATGGCACTATTTCGAAGAGCAGGGGAGTTATCCCTGGTGTCCTGGGGCCAATATTTATCCCTCAATCAACATAACAAAAACAGATTATCTGGTCATTATCACATTGCTTTTTGTGGGAGCTTGCTGTGCGTAAATTGGCTGCTGCGT
Organism: Pristiophorus japonicus; assembly: GCF_044704955.1. Classification (NCBI taxonomy): domain Eukaryota; kingdom Metazoa; phylum Chordata; class Chondrichthyes; family Pristiophoridae; genus Pristiophorus; species Pristiophorus japonicus. The sequence continues at coordinate 70,618,383 of NC_091997.1, forward strand.
TTCCCACATTACAACAGTCACTACACTCCAAAAGTACTTCATTGGCTGTAAAGTGCTTTGAGACATCCGGTGGTCGTGAGAGGCGCTAAATAAATGCAACTCCATAGTCTATTTAAGGCTGAGGGGAGATCGCTGAAGGGCTTTGGCGACAGTCCATAATGGCCTTCTAGATTTGAGACGGGTTGGTGGTTGGTTGTTAAAGTCGGCATGTCTTTGCTGGTTGTATTCTCTGGAGGCTGCATATTGGCAGTGTAGGTGTGGTGGTGCGATGTTTGCAAGCACAGGCAGCCAAGGTGTTGGTGTCGATAAAAGCAAGAATCACTCTGATGTGTCAGCTGGGAATTGTTTAAAACGGAAGGTTATAAACACGCCTTACCACAAATCACAACTTGAGCCGCCATCATCGTCTTGGCAACCAGCAGACTCACAAGTCCAATTGTCCCTTAATAAACAGATAAACAGCACATCAGTGAAAAGGTACTGTGGCAGGTACATGGCAGATTCTGCGCCAGCTAAGAGTTATTTATCTCATTTGGCACTAAATTAAGAATGTGCATTTATAGAGCGCCTTTCACAACCTCAGGATGTCCCAAAGCGCTTCACAGCCATTTAAGTACTTTTTGAAGTGTAGTCATTATTGCAATGTAGGAAACGCGGCAGCCAATTTGTGCACAGCAAGCTCCCACAAACAGCAGTGAAATAAATGACCAGATAATCTGCTTTAGTGATGTTGGTTGAGGGATTAATATTTGCCCCAAGACGCTGGGGATAACTCCCCTGTTCTTCTTCAAAATAGTGGCATGGGATTATTTATTGGCTGTAAAGCATTGGGACGTCTTGAGGTCATGAATGGCATGCCACAAATGCAAATCATTCTTTCTCTAACACAAAAAAAAAGAATTTCTCACTCTCATTCTCCTAATCTGCACCATTCCCCAGTCAATAGGGTAGGCAGTCACCTTGTCCCCAGGCCTCTGTCTTTACTACTTAATATCTGGCTGGCAAGCGCTGCATTGAACCATCGTCAAAGCTGCAAGTGGAGTGAAGTTGCAATATCTCCCTGTTTTATTTTGAGTCTCATAAATGCAACCAATAAGTTGGAGACACTCTGAGAATGCTCCTTAGCAAGTTTACTTTTAACAAAGTATCAAAGAATGTGTGTAATTGTACACTGGGAGGTTTCAAACAGGCGAAGATATTGGAAGAGCCAGCGTCAAATTTTGCTGAAAGCCTGCAGTGTTTGTCATTGGGGTATGTTCTTATTACAGAGAATTGCATAGAATGCATGGCATAGAATGCCGGCTCCACACAAGTCTCCCCCCACCCCTTTTTATCTAACCCCATCGGCAATTTGACTCAGACAGTGGCACAGGCCAGGATTATTGAGCACATGTCTGATTTTAAACCATACAGTCTGGCTTTTTTTCTGGCAGGAGACGGGGCTTTGACATTAAATTATTCAACTGTGGGAGCCATCACATATTGTGACGCTCTTTACACTGAACCTCTGCGGTGGTGCTAATTTTATCTCGACATTAACCTACAATGTAACTGACACTTGGGCCTGTCTTGATCAGTGATGTAAGGCTTGATCACATCACAATGCTCACCCTGTCTATAGTCGAGGAACTTGCAGGAGATGTCACACAGCAGCAGGCCATGTGAACATATGTGGCATTTTTTAATCTGGGGAAGCCTTCCACCCCCTGCCCAGCCCCGATCTCCAGCTTCCCACCCTGATCTCCAGCCTCCATCCCCCGCAACCCCCTGCCCAATATCCAGCCTCCCTCCCCCCTCCCCGATCTCCAGCCCCCGTCCCCTTCCCCCTCCCCTAGGGGGAGTGTTTGCTAGTACTGTTGGGGAGTGGTTAAACTAACATGGCAGGGGGATGGAAATCTATGCAGGGAGACAGAGGGAAATAAAATGGCGGCAGAAGCAAAAGATAGAAAGGAGAATAGTAAAAGTGGAGGGCAGAGAAACCCAAGGCAAAAAACAAAAAGGGCCACATTACAGCAAAATTCTAAAGGGGCAAAGTGTGTTAAAAAGACAAGCCTGAAGGCTCTGTGCCTCAATGCGAGGAGTATTTGGAATAAGGTGCGCAGACAGCAGTTAATGGATATGATGTAATTGGCATCACAGAGACATGGCTCCAGGGTGACCAAGGCTGGGAACTCAACATCCAGGGGTATTCAACATTTAGGAAGGATAGGCAGAGAGGAAAAGGAGGCGGGTGGCATTGCTGGTTAAAGAGGAAATTAATGCAATAGTAAGGAGGGACATTAGCCTGGATGATGTGGAATCGGTATGGATGGAGCTGCGGAATACCAAAGGGCAGAAAACGCTAGTGGGAGTTGTGTACAGACCACCAAACAGTAGTAGTGAGGTTGGGGACAGCATCAAACATGAAATAAGGGATGTGTGCAATAAAGGTACAGCAGTTATCATGGGCAACTTTAATCTACATATTGATTGGGCTAACCAAACTCGTAGCAATGTGTGGAGGAGGATTTCCTGGAGTGTATTAGGGATGGTTTTCTAGACCAATATGTCGAGGAACCAACTAGGGAGCTGGTCATCCTAGACTGGGTGATGTGTAATGAGAAGGGACTAATTAGCATTCTTGTTGTGCGAGGCCCCTTGGGGAAGAGTGACCATAATATCGTAGAATTCTTTATTAAGGTGGAGAGTGACACAGTTAATTCGGAAACTAGGGTCCTGAACTTAAGGAAAGGTAACTTCGACGGTATGAGGCGTGAATTGGCTAGAATAGACTGGCGAAGGATACCTAAAGGGTTGACGGTGGATAAGCAATGGCAAACATTTAAAGATCACATGGATGAACTTCAGCAATTATGCATCCCTGTCTGGAGTAAAAATAAAATGGGGAAGGTGGCTCAACCGTGGCTAATAAGGGAAATTAAGGATAGTGTTAAAACCAAGGAAGAGGCATATAAATTGGCTAGAAAAAGTAACAAACCTGAGCACTGGGAGAAATTTAGAATTCAACAGAGGAGGACGAAGGGTTTAATTAAGAGGGGAGAAATAGAGTACGAGAGGAAGCTTGCTGGAAACATAAAAACTGACTGCAAAAGCTTCTATAAATATGTGAAGAGAAAAAGATTAGTGAAGACAAATGTAGGTCCCTTGTAGTCGGTTTCAGGTGAATTTATAATGGCGAACAAAGAAATGGCAGACCAATTGAGCAAATACTTCGGTTCTGTCTTCACAAAGGAAGACACTAATAACCTTCCGAATGTACAAGGGGACAGGGGGTCTAGTGAGAAGGAGGAACTGAAGGATATCCTTATTAGGCGGGAAATTGTGTTAGGGAAATTGATGGGATTGAAGGCCGATAAATCCCTGGGGCCTGATAGTCTGCATCCCAGAGTACTTAAGGAAGTGGCCCTAGAAATAATGGATGCATTGGTGATCATTTTCCAACAGTCTATCGACTCTGGGTCAGTTCCTATGGACTGGAGAGTAGCTAATGTAACACCACTTTTTAAAAAAGGAGGGAGAGAGAAAACAGGTAATTATAGACCGGTTAGCCTGACATCAGTATTGAGGAAAATGTTGGAATCAATCATTAAGGATGAAATAGCAGCGCATTTGGAAAGCAGTGACAGGATCGGACCAAGTCAGCATGGATTTATGAAAGGGAAATCATGCTTGACGAATCTTCTGGAATTTTTTGAGGATGTAACTAGCAGAGTGGACAAGGGAGAACCAGTGGATGTGGTGTATTTGGACTTTCAAAAGGGTTTTGACAAGGTCCCACACAAAAGATTGGTGCGCAAAATCAAAGCACATGGTATTGGGGGTAATGTACTGACGTGGATAGAGAACTTGTTGGCAGACAGGAAGCAGAGAGTCGGGTTAAACGTGTCCTTTTCAGAATGGCAGGCAGTGACTAGTGGAGTGCCGCAGGGCTCAGTGTTGGGACCCCAGCTCTTTACAATATACATTAACAATTTGTATGAAGGAATTGAGTGTAATATCTCCAAGTTTGCAGATAACACTAAACTGGGTGGCAGTGTGAGCTGTGAGGGGGACGCTAAGAGGCTTCAGGGTGACTTGGACAGGTTAAGTGAGTGGGCAAATGCATAGAAGATGCAGTATAATGTGGATAAATGTGAGGTTATCCATTTTAGGTGCAAAAACACAAAGGCAGAATATTATCTGAATGGCGGAAGATTAGGAAAAGGAAAGGTGCAATGAGACCTGGGTGTCATGGTTCATCAGTCATTGAAGGTTGGCATACAGGTACAGCAGGCGGTGATGATGGCAAATGGTATGTTGACCTTCATAGCTTGAGGAATTGAGTGTAGGAACAGGGAGGTCTTACTGCAGTTGTACAGGGCCTTAGTGAGGCCTCACCTGGAATATTGTGTTCAGTTTTGGTCTCCTAATCTGAGGAAGGACGTTCTTGCTATTGAGGGAGTGCAGCGAAGGTTTACCAGACTAATTCCAGGGATGGCTGGACTGTCATATGAGGAGAGACTGGATCAACTGGGCCTTTATTCACTGGAGTTTAGAAGGATGAGAGGGGATCTCATAGAAACGTATAAGATTTTGACAGGACTGGACAGGTTAGATGCGGGTAGAATGTTCCTGATGTTGGGGAAGTCCAGAACCAGGGGACAGTCTTAGGATAAGGGGTAGGCTATTTAGGACTGAGATGAGGAGAAACTTCTTCACTCAGAGAGTTGTTATCCTGTGGAATTCCCTACCGCAAAGGGTTGTTGATGCCAGTGCATTGGATATATTCAAGAGGGAGTTAGATATGGCCCTTATGGCTAAGGGGATCAAGGGGTATGGAGAGAAAGCAGGAAAGGGATACTGAGGGAATGATCAGCCATGACCATATTGAATGGCGGTGCAGGCTCGAAGGGCCGAATGGCCTACTCCTGCACCTATTTTCTATGTTTCTATGATCTCCAGCCTCCCCCTCCTCTGCCCAGCCCCGATCTCCAGCCCTCCTCCTCCCCCTTCCCGATCTCCAGTCTCCCCCAATCTCCAGCCCCCCTCCTCCCCCTCCCCGATCTCCAGCCTGCCCCGCTCCCCAATCTCCAGCCTTTGTGCCCCCAACCCAAACTCCAGCCGCCCTCACCCCCCCCCGATCTCCAGCCTTCCCCCAACCGCCCCCCCGCCCCCCCCTAGCCTCGATCGCCACAAACGAGACAAGTGATTGTGGATAACTCGGTCGCTGCTCCAGGTCAGTAACTTTACCTGCTCCACAGATGAAGACCTTGCTGCCTATTGTCACCCCTGCCCTGCGACAGGCATGAATGGCAACAGAGAGCGGCTCGACCATTGCCCCTTCCTCATAGCTCACGCAGTCAGGAAGTCTGAAATGAAGGAGACACCATGATTTTACATACATAAAGTACTACCTCGAGTTCAGAATTCATACTTTTCAGAGGAGAGTAGCGAATAAATATTTGACAGAAAGACTTGCATTTATATAGCACCTTTCACACCCATCGGACGTCCCAAAGCGTTTTACAGCTATTGAAGTACGTTTGGAGTGTAGTCACTGTTGTAATGTAGGAAAGGCGGCAGCAAATGTGTGCACAGCAAGCTCCCATAAGCAGCAATGTGAGAATGATCAGATAATCTGTTTTTTAGTGACGCTGATTGAGGGTTAAATATTGGCCAAGACACCAGGGATAACTACCCTGCTCTTCTTAGATCCACCAGAGAAAGCAAACGGGCCTCAGTTTAACGTCTCATCCGAAAGATGGCACCTCCGACAGTGCAGTGCCCACTCAGCACTGCACTGGAATGTCAGTTTAGGTTTTTGTACTTGGGTCTCTGAATTGGGACTTGAACCCAAAGCCTTCTGACTCAAGAGGCGAGAGCGAGTGCTCTACCCACTGAGCCTCAGCTGACATGGCAATGAAGTAATTGCGAAGCAGAGGAGGGCACAAGGAGCTGCAAGGGTCAGTGAGATTTGTTTTGGGTTGCTGCAGCAAACAGCTGGCACAAAAACTGCGGGCTAAAAGACCTCACCTTCTGTGGTTATCTGTGGTTGAACAGACCTGTTGCTGTGGTTTGGCACCAATCCACAGTATTGCGAAGAAGAGAATGCTTTTGTGTGCATTCGTTGGGAATGTGAGAAGGTGACATTTTGGAACAGACTGTATCTCAACTCTATTAAAAGAGACACAGAGGACGCACAGAATTCAGAATCCATGCCTGATTATTCCAATGTGACCCACAGACAATGTGTGGCTCAGCCCAAAAATAAAATTTGCTGATAAGTTTTCTATTCCACGCACTCCTGGCTGGCCTCCCACATTCTACTCCACGAAAACTAGAAGTGATCCAAAACTCGGCTGAATGTATCCTAACGCGTACCAAGTCCCACTCATCCATCACCCCCTGTGCTCGCTGACCTACATTGGCTCTCGGTTAAGCAACACCTCGATTTCAAAATTCTCATCCTTGTTTTCAAATCCCTCCATGGCCCTCGCCCCCTCCCTATCTCTGTAATCTCCTCCAGCCCCACAACTCCCCGAGATGTCTGCGCTCCTCTAATTCTGCCTTCTTGAGCTTCCCTGATTATAATCGCTCCACCATCGGTGGCCGTGCCTTCTGTTGCCTGGGCCTCAAGCTCTGGAACTCCCTGCCTAAACCTCTCCACCTCTCTTTCCTCCTTGAAGACGCTCCTTAAAACCTATCTTTGACCAAGCCTTTGGTCACCTGCCCTAATTTCTCCTTATGCGGCTCGGTGTCAAATCTTTGTCTCATAACACTCCTGTGAAGCGCCTTGGGATGTTTCACCATGTTAAAGGCGCTATATAAATACAAGTTGTTGTTGTTGTGGGTGGGGAGGAATGTCTTCACCTCAGAACTGGAAGTGTAGAAGACGAGAACACTGAAATGGAGGCAAAACCTCTCTAAAGTGGGGAATGGCATAGACTCGGAGGAAGTATGACGCGTTCTATTAGAGTTGCGACTGCCTGGATTGGATCCAGTTCTGCAATGGGGGCCCCAGTTCTCCAATTAATGTAAAACTAAGGGCCGTGGGGCAGGGCAAGAAAAAGCAAGGGGGCTTTTCTCATCCCCTCTCTCCTGCTTAGGAACGTCCACCATTATCCATTACCCCTTGCGAGGGGCGGAACAGGCTTGAGGGACTGAATGACCTACTCCTGTCACGACGCAGATGGTTGTCGGGAGGCTTAGGTCATAAACCATGTGTCTTCTGCATACACGCAAGAAAAAAAATACTTGCATTTATATAGTGCCTTTCACCGGACGTGCCAGAGCGCTTTACAGCCAATGAAGTACTTTTGAAGTACTTCTGGAATGGGACTTGAACCCACAGCATTCTGACTCAAGAGGCGAGAGTGCTGCCTACCGAGCCAGGGCTGACACGCACTTGATTAAACCCACGTAATATAGATGGTGAACACAGGGGAGCCCGAGCCAATAGGGCCACACCAAGGAGTGAGAGAAGCCCATCACACAGGCAGATTAAAAATAAAACAGAAAGACGCAGAAGTTGGAAATCAAAAACAATAAGTGCTGGAAATGAATAACAGGTCAGGCAATGTCTGTGGAGAGAACAGACAAGGCATCTCCGGTATGGAGCCCTTGTCAGAGTGCTGCAGAAACATAGAAACTTAGAAAATAGGTGCAGGAGTAGGCCATTCGGCCCTTCGAGCCTGCACCACCATTCAATATGATCATGGCTGATCATTCACCGCAGTACCCCTTTCCTGCTTTCTCTCCATACCCCTTGATCCCTTCAGCCGTAAGGGCCACATCTAACTCTCGCTTGAATATATCAAATGAACTGGCCTCAACAACTCTCTGCGGCATGGACTTCCACAGGTTAACAACTCTCTGAGTGAAGAAGTTTCTCCTCATCTCAGCCCTAAATGGCTTACCCCTTATCCTTAGACTATGTCCCCGGGTTCTGGACTTCCCAACATCGAGAACATTCTTCCTGCATCTAACCTGTCCAGTCCTGTCAGAATTTTATATTTTCTATGAGAGCCCCCCTCATCCTTCTAAACTCCAGTGAATACAGGCAGTCGATCCAGTCTCTCCTCATATGTCTAGTTGGTTCCTCGACATATTGGTCTAGAAAACCATCCTTAATACACGCCAGGAAATCTTCCTCCACCGCATTGCTACCAGTTTGGTTAGCCCAACCTATATGTAGAAGGGTCTGAAAGGAAAGACTTGCATTTATATAGCACCTTTCACGACCAGCGGACGTCTCTAAGCACTTTACAGCCAGTGAAGTACTTCGGGAGTGTAGTCACTGTTATAATGTGGGAAATGCAGCAGCCAATTTGCGCACAGCAAGCTCCCACAAACAGCAATGTGATAATGACCAGATAATCTGTTTTTGTGATGTTGATATAGAGAAAAGTATTGGCCCAGGACACTGGGGATAACTCCCCTGCTCTTCTTCAAAATCTTTTACGTCCACCTGAGAGGGTAGACGGGACCTCGGTTTAACGTCTCATCCGAAACGTCTCACCCCTTCTCCCCGCAGATGCTGCCTGACCTGCCGTGTGCTTCCAGCATTCTTTATATTGTTTCACACATGTAAGTGGTGGATTGGAGCACCAGGCATCCCTGTGACTTGTGTCCGAGGCCACGAACTGCTCTGCTCAGACAACACTAATATTATGAATTCCTAGGTAAAGAAACTTTTTAAACAGGCAATAGATTACTTTATAATAATTTTAACTTGAGGAATTAACTTGTAGCAGTAACTGGCACTGTGAACGTAGTATCGGCACATAGCTCCGTCATCGGGAGGAATACCAGCGGAGAAGCTCGTCGGCGACAAGTTGTAACGTCCAGCTCTGACATACTCATCATCCTCTCTGGGGACACCAGGCTCAATGGCAACTCTGTCACCTGCAGCAAAGGAAAGACATGGACCCCTGGTTAAATTACATTTCGCGCTGTTGCTTGCTTTTGAACAAATCAGCACTACTTGCGCTGTGTGTTCTCTGAGCTCTGTGTGAGCGCTGTGTGTTCTCGGAGCTCTGTGTGAGCGCTGTGTGTTCTCTGAGCTGTGTGTGTGAGCGCTGTGTGTTCTCGGAGCTCTGTGTGAGCGCTGTGTGTTCTCGGAGCTCTGTGTGAGACCTGTGTGTTCTCTGAGATGTGTGTGTGAGCGCTGTGTGTTCTCTGAGCTAGCTGTGTGTGAGCGCTGTGTGTTCTCTGAGCTCTGTGTGAGCGCTGTGTGTTCTCTGAGATGTGTGTGTGAGCGCTGTGTGTACTCTGAGCTCTTGTGTGTGAGTGCTGTGTGTTCTCTGAGCTCTGTGTGTGAGCGCTGTGTTCTCTGAGCTCTTGTGTGTGAGCGCTGTGTTCTCTGAGCTGTGTGTGTGAGCGCTGTGTGTTCTCTGAGCTCTGTGTGAGCGCTGTGTGTTCTCTGAGCTGTGTGTGTGAGCGCTGTGTGTTCTCTGAGCTGTGTGTGTGAGCGCTGTGTGTTCTCTGAGCTGTGTGTGTGAGCGCTATGTGTTCTCTGAGCTGTGTGTGTGAGCGCTGTGTGTTCTCTGAGCTGTGTGTTCTTTGAGATGTGTGTGTGAGCGCTGTGTTCTCTGAGCTGTGTGTGGGAGCGCTGTGTGTTCTCTGAGCTGTGTGTTCTTTGAGATGTGTGTGTGAGCGCTGTGTTCTCTGAGCTGTGTGTGTGAGCGCTGTGTGTTCTCTGAGCTGTGTGTTCTCTGAGCTGTGTGTGTGAGCGCTGTGTGTTTTCTGAGCTGTGTGTGTGAGCGCTGTGTGTTCTCTGAGCTGTGTGTGAGCGCTGTGTGTTCTCTGAGCTTGCTACTGTTAGCACTGTGCGTTCAAGAACACACTCATTTGAGATTGTTTTGCGGCACTAAATTAATTTTTAAAGAAAGTTAAAGAAGAACATAAGAATTAGGAGCAGGAGTCGGCCATACGGCCCCTCGAGCCTGCTCCGCCATTCAATAAAATCATGGCTGATCATCGACCTCAACTCCACTTTCCTGCCCGATCTCCATAATCCCTTGATTTACCTCGACTCCAAAAATCTATTTATCTCAGCCTTGAATATATTCGGAGACTCAGCATCCACAGCCCTCTGGGGCAGAGAATTCCAAAGATTTACTACTCTCTGAGTGAAGAAATTCCTCCTCACCTCAGTCTTAAATGGCTTTCCCCTTATCCTGAGACTGTGACCTCTAGTTCTAGATACTTCAGCCAGGGGGAAACAACCTCTCTGCATCTACCCTGTCAATCCCCTTCAGAATCCTGCATGTTTCAATGAGATCACCTCTCATTCTTCGAAACTCCAGAGAGTATAGGCCCATTCTACACAACCTCTCATCATAAGACAGCCCTCTCATCCCAGGAATCAATCGAGTCAACCACCGTTGTTACACCGCCTCCAAGGCAAGTACATCCTTCCTTAGATAAGGAGACCAAAACTGTGCACAATACTCCAGGCATAGGCTCACCAAGGCCCTGTACAATTGTAGCAAGACTCCCTTACTCCATTCCTGATCAGTGAAGGGAGAGCTGGTGACAGCTCATTCTAGAGCCTGTGATCACACGGCAAGACCTGTGGGAAAGCTGGAATAAGCGGCACATACAACTACTGTTTCCTCCATTTAAAACTCACAGTAGTAACGTGAGTGCAAGCGTTCCATCATCACATAAGCATGGGCTTAAATTAGTTAATCCGCTCCCTGCACTCAGCAGGAGAAACTGTACAATTTGCCCATGGTCCCATTTTGACTTGTGTTTTTTTTTTGTTGAATAAATTGATGGTTAATCTTGGCAATGACATTTCCCAGATTCTTATGACACACACACTAAACAGCAGGACCAAAGCAGCTTTTTTTTTGTGGAGGAGTTGGTGCCCATTAAAGCCCACTTCACCTGGTAATCCCAGGCAGTCTCCCATCCACATATTAACCAGACCTGATGCTGCTTAGTTTCCAAGATCAAACAGATCGGGTGTTTTCAGTCTAGTGTACCCGTAGGCCAAAATGGTGAGAACCCGTATTCAGCAGGATTCGAACCTGCGCGGGGAAACCCCAATGGATTTCTAGGCCATCGCCTTAACCACTCGACCACGACTTAAAATTCGCAAACTTCCTCTGGTCATAAAGCACAGAAAGATGCCATTTGGGCTATCTTGCCTCTTTGACAGAGCTATCCATTTATCCCTTGCTCTTTCTCCATAGCCCTGCAAATATTTCCTTTTCAAGTATACAGGCAACTCTCTATTATCCGGGTCCCTCGGGGATTGGGCTATGCCAGGTAAACGATTTCTCCGTTAGAGCGAGTTGACATTGCAGTTAATGGTTACAGGTGTAGCCAATAGCTGTAGCGTATCTTCTAATCCTTGAATTCTACCTTTAGATCTAAAGACCATTAGGCTTGTTGATTACTTCCTGTAACTGTTCGTGGCATTTTAATGAATTATGAGGGGCAGTGGACCTGCGTGGGAGCAGCGGCGGGAGCTGAGGCAGGGTGGAGCGCTTAAAAGCAAGGCTCATCAGGCAACATTCGAGAGGAACATCAGAGTTTCAAAGTGATGTCGGCAGCGCACACACACAGAATTTTAAATGCCGTTACAACGGTTTCCTGTTGCACCGTGTGCGGATAATCGAGAGCTGCCTGAATATCCAATTTTCGTTTTGAAAAATACTATTGAATCTGCTTCCACCGCCCTTTCAGGCAGCGCGTTCCAGATCACAACAACTCGCTGCGTAAAAATTTCTCCTCACCGCTGGTTATTTTGTCAATTACTGTAAATCTGTGTCCTCTGGTTATTGACCCTCCTGCAAATGGAAACACTCTCTCTATTTATTCTATCGGACACATGAATAATGACGGACAGGTAAAGACCACCTGGTCCATCGAGCCAGCTATTTACAAAATATATCAATGATTTGGATGAAGGAATTGAATGTAATATCTCCAAGTTTGCAGATGACACTAAGCTGGGTGGCGGTGTGAGCTGTGAGGAGGATGCTAAGAGGCTGCAGGGTGACTTGGACAGGTTAGGTGAGTGGGCAAATGCATGGCAGATGCAGTATAATCTGGATAAATGTGAGGTTATCCACTTTGGGGGAAAAAACAGGAAGGCAGAATATTATCTGAATGGCGGCAGATTAGGAAAAGGGGAGGTGCAGCAAGACCTGGGTGTCATGATACATCAGTCATTGAAAGTTGGCATGCAGGTACAGCAGGCGGTGAAGAATGGTATGTTGGCCTTCATAGCTAGGGGATTTGAGTATAGAAGCAGGGAGGTATTACTGCGGTTGTACTGGGTCTTAGTGAGGCCTCACCTGGAATCTTGTGTTCAGTTTTGGTCTCCTAATCTGAGGAAGGACATTCTTGCTATTGAGGGTTCACCAGACTGATTCCTGGGATGGCAGGACTGACATATGAGGAGAGACTGGATCGACTGGGCCTGTATTCACTGGAGTTTAGAAGGATGAGAGGGGATCTCATAGAAACATAGAAAACTCTGACGGGACTGGACAGGTTAGATGCAGGAAGAATGTTCCCGATGTTGGGGAAGTCCAGAACCAGGGGACACAGTCTAAGGATAAGGGGTAAGCCATTTAGGACTGAGATGAGGAGAAACATCTTCACTCAGAGAGTTGTGAACCTGTGGAATTCTCTACCGCAGAGAGTTGTTGATGCCAGTTCATTGGATATATTCAAGAGGGAGTTAGATATGGCCCTTATGGCTAAAGGGATCAAGGGGTATGGAGAGAAAGCAGGAAAGGGATACTGAGGGAATGATCAGCCATGACCTTATTGAATGGTGGTGCAGGCTCGAAGGGCCGAATGGCCTACTTCTGCACCTATTTTCTATGTTTCTATGTTTCCTGATCGGTGAAAGGAGAGCTGGTGACAGCTCATTCCAGAGCCTGTGAACACACGGCACGACCTGTGTGAAAGCTGGAATAAGCGGCACATACAATCTCACTACCTCTGTGAGCGTTCCCTCCATTTAAAACTCACAGTAACGTGAGTGCAAGCGTTCCATCATCACATAAGCATGGGCTTAAATTAGTTAATCTGCCCCCTGCACTCAGGAGAAACTGTACAATTTGTCCATGGTCCCATGTTGACTTGTAGCTGAAGATTTAAAATTCTCAAACTTCCTCTGGTCATAAAGCACAGAAAGAGGCCATTCGGGCTACCTTGCATCTTTGACAGAGCTATTCAGTTATCCCTTGCTCTTTCTCCATAGCCCTGCAAATGTTTCCTTTTCAAGTATATATCCAATTTTTGTTTTGAAAGTTATTCTTGAATCTGCTTCCACCGCCCTTTCAAACTGAGCGTTCCAGACCATAACATCTCGCTGTGTAAAAAGAAATTCACCTCATCACACCTCTGGTTCTTTTGTCAATTACCGTAAATCTGTGTCCTCTGGTTACTGACCCTCCTGAAAATGGAAACACTCTCTCCTATTTATTCTATCGAACACACGAACAATGACGGACAGGTAAAGACCATTTGGTCCATCGATCCTGCCCTACACAATCGCGATACTTTGTGTATCACAGCCTATACACTCCACCCCCACCCGAAACCCTTCATCATTTTAAACACCTTTATTAAACCTCCCTCAAGTTCTGATGATAACATGGAATGGTTTGTGAGCTGACCTGTTTTCAGGTGATGAACTTCAGACCCCACTCGAACTACAGTGCCCGAGAATTCGTGACCCAGAACCAATGGCTTTGTGATGACAAAATCTCCGAATCCTCCCTCTAGCCAGAAATGAATGTCTGTACCGCAGATTCCAACAGAATTGATCTTCAGCAGGACCTCTGAAAGCACAGTGCAGAAAGTATAACCAATAGCTGAGGTATAAAGAAAGACTTGCATTTATATAGCACCTTTCACGGCCACCGGACGTCTCAAAGCATTTTACAGCCAATGAAGAACTTTTGGAGCGCAGTCACTGTTGTAATGTGGGAAATGCGGCCACCAATCTGTGCACAAGCAAGCTCCCACAAACAGCAATGTGATAATGACCAGATCATCTGTTTTTTGTGATGTTGATTGAGGGATTATTAGCCAGGACGCTGGGGAGAACTCCCCTGCTCTTCTTCGAAATAGTGCCATGGGTTCTTTTACGTCCATCCAAGGGAGCAGACGGGGCCTCGGTTTAACGTCTCATCCGAAAGACGGCACCTCCGACAGTGCAGCACTCCCTCAGCACTGCACTGGGAGGGTCAGCCTGGATTTCTCGGGTATTCTAAGAGTGCACAGACAGTGTCCCAGAATTTGCTGGAGCGGGTCATCTTTCGCTGAGTTCCGTGGGTTGTATTTTTCATCACCCTTCAGCTCCAATTATTTGTGCGTTGCAAATTGCTGGAAGCGCGAGCTGATAACGGTGCAGCGAGGGCAACGGGGCATCTGGGACCTCGGTGAACGACGGGACGAACAGTCTGTCGCCTGAACCAGCAAGATTTCAGGATAGACGGTGAAGGCTATAGTGAGTTAGAGCAAAAGCAGATACAGCAGGAGAAAGAGAGAGGGAAAAAAAGAATGGATTAAGACAGAAAAACGAACGGGGTGCTGGATGACGGGACAGGATATGAGCAGCAGAGTATTAGTGAGCTCAAATTTAGGGAGAGCGGGAACTAATTTTTATTCACAAGGAAACGTAAGAAAAAAAATTTAAAATTTAAAAGCCTCGAGGAACAATTTACTACCTGCCGGTGTGAGTCTCTAGTTTCAATTTTTCCCTTTCTGTGTCCCTAAGGTTGAGTGACATTGCAGGAGCATAAATCACCCCATTAACATGGTCCTTGCGCCGCAAAGTAGTAGCCCTAACTTTCTGCAGTGAGCTTAATTTGTATTTATGGCGCTAATCCAGCAACAGCTTGACACCACGGAGAGGTAGACAGTGGGATCCAGTTTTTGTGAGGTTAACGGAGGGGCGGTGCGAGTCGGCCAGCAGTTTGTGGATAGTCGCAACTCACGCCGCATATTGCTGACTTTTTCTCGGCTCGTATGCGAGATACACGGGGAGAGGTCCAATTTTGGCAGCTAAAATCTACTGCAGGAACTGCTTTTCTATGGGCTGGATTTTAAGTGTTTACGTTTTTGGAGCGATAATTATGACGAAGTGGGAAAAGTTAGCGGCCGGGAATATTTTGCGCCTCGGTGGGCCCTGAGTCAGGGGGCTAAGGGAAGTGTTGTACACCTCTCTTGGAGCTAAAGAGCCAGGCCGGGAGCGCACCGAGACACATTTGTGCAGGGGTGGGGGAGCAAAACATTGCCCACGCCATGCCACAAATTGCTCAAAAAATTAAAAGGAAAAACAATCGCACTTATCTTAGGAGTCCATTACTCACCTCTTTGCCAACAGGATGGTTGGCCCGCCCCGATTTCCCAGGCGGTCAGTGCGAGGCGGACGGGTTGGGCAGGAGTTCAAACTCGCGGCGGTGTCGCGACCAGGGGCAGTTGCACACCGGGCGCAGCTCTTCCACGCGGTGCTGCTCCGCGCCGCTGCCAAACCGGACCCGAGGATCGCCGCGGGGCGCTGGAGGCTCACCGCCCGCCCAGAACACCTCACCGCCGCGATTACTGCCATGCCGGGGCAAAAAAACGGAGCGCAGAAGACCCGAAAATCCAGTCCTATATTTTTTTTAAACTGTGTTTCAAATACGATGCCCTTTCTGAAAAGTAACTAGTTAATCAAAATGGAAAGAATTTTTAAAAACTTGCCGTTAGGTGCTGGTTCTGGAACTGGTCGCTTCACCTGTGCAGAGATGTAAAAGAAAAAGTCTTGCATTTATATAGCACCTTTTCATGACCATCGGACATTTCAAAGTGGTTTACAGCCAATGAAGTACTTTTGTAATGTGGGAAATGCAGCAGCTAACTTGCGCACAGCAAGCTCCCACAAACAGCGGTGTGATGATGACCAGATCATCTGTTTTTGTTATGTTGATTGAGGGTTAAATATTGATGAGAACCCCAGGACGAACTCCCTTGCTTTTCTTTGAAATAGTGCCATGGGATCTTTTACGTCCACCTGAGAGACTCGGTTTAAAGTCCCATCTGAGAAAGATGGCACCTCTGACAGTGCAGCGCTCCCTCAGCACTGCACTGGGAGTGTCAGCCTAGATTTTTGTGCTCAAGTCTCTGGAGTGGGACAACCTTCTGACTCAGAGGCGAGAGTCTACCCACTGAGCCACAAAAAATAAGCACCGCCAGAAATTCTGGCAGCAACAGGATTTGACCCTTCAGCATTCCTTTCTATTCCTTTCTCCTTTATGTGTTTATCTAACTTCCACTTAAATGCATCGATACTATTCGCCTCAACCACTCCCTGTGGCAGCGAGTTCCACAATCTCACCACTCTCTGGGTAAAGAAGTTTCTCTTGAATTCCTTATTGGATTTATTAGTGACGATGTTATATTTGACAGGGTAACTGCTGAGTGGATGTTTCCCCTGGCTGGAGAGTCTAGAACCAGGGGGGCACAGTCTCAGGATAAGGGGCCAGCCATTTGAGACAGAGATGAGGAGAAATGTCTTCGCTCAGAGGGTTGTGAATCTTTGGAATTCTCTGCCCCAGAGACCAGTGGAGGCTGAGTCTCTGAATATATTCAAGGCTGAGATAGACTGATTTTTGGAGTCTCGGGGAATCATGGGATATGGAGATCGGGCGGGAAAGTGGAGTTGAGGTCGATGATCAGCCATGATCTTATTAAATGGCGGAGCAGGCTCGAGGGGCCGTATGGCTTACTCCTGCACCTATTTTTTATGCTCTTATGTATGACCCCTTAATTTTGGACTGCCCACAAGTGGAAACATCTTCTCTATGTCGACCCTATAGTTGAGCACAGAATTTAGGCTGAGGGGTAGAAATTAATCGTGGGTAGACTGGGCGATAGCGAATCAGCAGCCCATTTTACACTTCCCCTGATTTTGTTTTTACGGATAATTCGCTGTCGCTCGTTTCGCACTATTACCCGCAGGACACATATTAACCCGCTGAAGCTCAGTACCGAGGGAGTGCTGCATTGCCATTTCAATGGGACGTTAAACTGAGGCCCATCTTTCTGTTCCAGTGGATCAGGCGCAGATTATTTGACCAAGAGCAGGGAGTTCTCTAGTGCCAACATTCTTCCCTCTTTCCTCAAGCAATGCCAGCAACAGCAAATAGACTGGTCATTGTTTGAGGGATCTTGCTGCCAGCAAAATGGTTGCTGGTTTTACCAACAGAACAGTAACAATACTTCAAAGTATTGTTTCCAAGAGATGTGATAAAGCACTCTATCTTTCTTTCTCTTTTCTTAACCATTCCTCCTAAAAGTTAAAGGAATGAATGCCCATTTATGCAAAGCATGCACAATAGCGCCCTGCAAATACAGTATTAGATGTAACACAGGAGATAATCAGTTACCAGTCTCAAATCTCCTGCTGCATGCACCACGACTGACAGGTTCTCTTGCTGCGCCATCTCCACTTTCTCCATGTAGAGTGGACAGTGATCAGCGATCTCTTTTAAAGCCGCTGCTCACTTCAGGGCAAGTTCAAAAGTGCGATGATTGAGACAGGAATATTGGACAAGCTTTGCCGTTGTTTACAGTCCCTGGTGTTCTACTCAAATCGATACTTTCATTTACAGTCCAAAAGTCTACTGATCCGAGTTTCTATTTGTCACAATAGCACCAGAGGCAACAACTTTTATTTATATAGCGCCTTTAATGTAGTAAAACGTCCCAAGGCACTTCACAGCAGTGTGAGAAGACAAAACAGGTAAATTTGACACTGAGCCACACAAGAAGAAATTTACAGCAGATGATCAAAAGCTTGGTCAAAGAGGTAGGTTTTAAGGAGCATCTTAAAGGAGGAAAGACAGATAGAGAGGCGGAGAGGTTTAGGGAGGGAGTTCCAGAGCTTAGGGCCCAAACAGCTGAAGGCACGGCCACCGATGGTAGAGAAGTTATAATCAGGGATGTTCAAGAGGGCAGAATTTGAGGAGCGTAGACATCTCATGGGATTGTGAGACTGAAAGAGATTTCAGAGATAGGAGGGGTGAGGCCATGGAGGGATCTGTAAACAAGGATGATAATTTTGAAATCGAGGCATTGCTTAACCGGGAACCAATGTAGATCAGTAGCACAGGGGAATTTGGGTGATCAGGACTTGGTGAGAGTTAGGACACGGGCTGCCGAGTTTTGAATGACCTCAAGTTTACGTAGGGTAAAATGTGGGAGGCCAGCCAGGAGTGCTTTGGAATAGTCAAGTCAAGAGGTAACAAAGGCATGGATGAGGGCTTCAGCAGCAGATGAGCTGAGGCGGGGGCGGAGGTGGAAATGGGTGGTTTTAGTTATGCCGCGGATGAGTGTCTGGAAGATCATTTCAGGGTCAAATATGAAGCCTAGGTTGCGAACAGTCTGGTTTACCCTCAGATAGATGCTCGGGAGAGGGATGGAGTTAGTGGCTAGGGAACGCAGTTTGTGGCGGGACCAAAGACAATGGTTTCAGTCTTCCCAATATTTAATTGGAGAAAATGTCTGCTCATCCAGTGCTAGATATTGGACTAGCAGTCCGGTAAGATAATAGCCTGGAACATGTGGTCGGGATGACGGTGAACTGGCAGCGTCGGCTGTCATTCCGCATTTGAAACTGGCTGTCACTTCGGGATTTGGTACATGCGGAAGTCTCTAAGTTTCTGTTTGTCACTGAACCAGACTGCACTGTGCCCGCCCCCCCATAGAGCCAGCAATCCGTGTAATCACCTAAATCAGGGAAACTGACGAAAACTTTGGCACTTCTACAGAGTGTACGCTGTTAAATTACCCGCTAAACATGAGACCCAAAGGGATTAGGTATAGCTGGTGTTTTAACAGCATTATCACTGCTAAACAAATGCAGTCGAGGAGGAGTTCGGGCAGTCGAGAGGCCTACCGGTGCAGCTGTAGCGGGGTGAGAAGGCAAAAAAGAAGTAGAAAGAAATGTGACGTCACAGCCAAAGGGGTAAGTGATTGGTAAGTAGCTTTTCTTTTTTCTTTTCTTTATCAGGAAGTAACATTTAGCATTGCTGTTGCCAAATTAAGTTTATCTAAGGGTTAAGTCATGGCAGGACAGCTCGGACACGTGTTATGCTCCTCCTGTACTATGTGGGAAGTTAGGGACGCTTCCGGCGTCCCTGATGACTACGTGTGCGGGAAGTGTATCTGCCTCCAGCTTCTGACAGACCACATTGCGGCACTGGAACTGTGGGTGGATGAACTCTGGAGCATCCACGATGCTGAGAATGACGTGAATAGCACGTTTAGCGAGTTGGTCTTACCGCAGGAAAAGGGTACACAGCCAGATAGTAAATTGGTGACCAGCAGGAACAGCAGTGCAAGGAAGGTAGTGCAGGGGTCCCCTGCAGTCATCCCCCTGCAAAACAGATGCACCGCTTTGGGTACTGTTGGGGGGGATGACTCATCAGGGGGGAGCAGCAGCAGCCAAGTTCATGGCACCATGGCTGGCTCTGCTGCACAGGAGGGCAGGAAAAAGAGTGGGAGAGCTATAATGATAGGGGATTCCATTGTAAGAGGAATAGATAGGCATTTCTGCGGCCGCAACCGAGACTCCAGGATGATATGTTGCCTCCCTGGTGCAAGGGTCAAGGATGTCTCGGAGCGGGTGCTGGACATTCTGAAAAGAGAGGGCGAACAGCCAGTTGTCGTGATGCATATAGGTACCAATGACATAGGTAAAAAATGGGATGAGGTCCTACAAGGCGAATTTAGAGAGCTAGGAGCTAAATTAAAATGTAGGACCTCAAAAGTAGTAATCTCATGATTGCTACCAGTGCCACGTGTTAGTCAGAGTAGGAATCGCAAGATAGCTCAAATGAATACGTGGCTTGAGGAATGGTGCAAGAGGGAGGGATTCAAATTCCTGGGACATTGGAACCAGTTCTGGGGGAGGTGGGATCAGTACAAACCGGACGGTCTGCACCTGGGCAGGACTGGAACCGATGTCCTAGGGGGAGTGTTTGCTAGTGCTGTTGGGGAGGATTTAAACTAATAGGGCAGGGGGATGGGAACCTATGCAGGGAGACAGAGGGAAGTAAAATGGGGGCAGAAGCAAAAGGTATTAAGGAGAAAAGTAGAAGTGGAGGGCAAAAAAATCAAAGGCAAAAATCAAAAAGGGCCACATTACAACATAATTCTAAAACGACAAAGTGTATTAAAAAATCAAGCTTGAAGGCTCTGTGCCTCAATGTGAGGAGCATTCGTAATAAGGTGGATAAATTAACTGCGCAGATAGCTGTTAATGGATATGATGTAATTGGGATTATGGAGACATGGCTCTAGGGTGACCAAGGCTGGTAACTCAACATCCAAGGGTATTCAATATTCAGGAAAGACTGAAAGAAAAAGGAGGTGGGGTAGCGTTGCTGGTTAAAGCGGAGATTAACGCAATAGTAAGAAAG
This sequence comes from Pristiophorus japonicus, assembly GCF_044704955.1. Lineage (NCBI taxonomy): Eukaryota > Metazoa > Chordata > Chondrichthyes > Pristiophoridae > Pristiophorus > Pristiophorus japonicus. The sequence continues at coordinate 70,638,803 of NC_091997.1, forward strand.
GACATTAGCGTGGATGAGGTGGAATCTGTATGGGTAGAGCTGCGGAACACCAAAGGGCAGAAAACGCTAGTGGGAGTTGTATACAGACCACCAGTCATAGTGAGGTTGGGGATGGCATCAAACAGGAAATTAGAGATGCGTGCAATAAAGGTACAGCAGTTATCATGGGTGACTTTAATCTACATATAGATTGGGCTGGTAGCAATACAGTGGAGGAGGATTTTCTGGAGTGTATAAGGGATGGTTTTCTAGACCAATATGTTGAGGAACCAACTAGAGAGCTGACCATCCTAGACTGGGTGTTGTGTAATGAGAGAGGATTAATTAGCAATCTTATTGTGCAAGGCCCCTTGGAGAAGAGTGACCATAATATGGAAGAATTCTTCATTAAGATGGAAAATGACACAGTTAATTCAGAGACTAGAGTCCTGAACTTGAACAAAGATAACTTCGATGGTATGAGACGTGAATTGGCTAGGATAGACTGAAATTGACGGTGGATAGGCAATGGCAGACATTTAAAGATCACATGGATCAACTTCAACAATTGTACATCCCAGTCTGGTATAAAAATAAAATGGGGAAGGTGGCTCAACCGTAGCTTACAAGGGAAATTAGGGATAGTGTTAAATCCAAGGAAGAGGCCAAAAAAAGCAGCAAACCTGAGGACTGGGAGAAATTTAGGATTCAGCAGAGGAGGACAAAGGGTTTAATTAGGGGGAAAATAGAATATGAGAGTAAGCTTGCAGGGAACATAAAAATTGACTGCAAAAGCTTCTACAGATACGTGAAGAGAAAAAGATTAGCGAAGACAAATGTGGGTCCCTTAGTCAGAATCAGATGAATTTTTAATGGGGAACAAAGAAATGGCAGACCAATTGAACAAATACTTTGGTTCTGTCTTCACTAAGGAAGACTCAAATAACCTTCCGGAAATACTAAGGGACCGAGGGTCTAGCGAGAAGGAAATCCTTAGTCAGCAAATTGTGTTAGGAAAATTGATGGGATTGAAGGCCGATAAATCCCCAGGGCCTGATAGTCTGCATCCCAGAATACTTAAGGAAGTGGCCCTAGAAATAGTGGATGCATTGCTGGTCATTTTCCAACATTCTGTAGACTCTGGATCAGTTCCTGTGTAACCCCACTTTTTAAAAAAGGAGGGAAAGCGAAAACACGGAATTATAGACCGGTCAGCCTGACATCGGTGGTGGGGAAAATGTTGGAATCAATCATTAAAGATGTAATAGCAGCGCATTTGGAAAGCAGTGACAGGATTGGTCCAAGTCAACATGGATTTATGAAAGGGAAATCATGCTTGACAAATCTTCTAGAATTTTTTGAGGATGTAACTAGTAGAGTGGACAAGGGAGAGCCAGTGGATGTGGTGTACTTATACTTTCAAAAGGCTTTTGTCAAGGTCCCACACAAGATATTAGTGTGCAAAATTAAAGCACATATCATTGGGGGTAATGTACTGACGTGGATAGAGAACTGGTTGGCAGACAGGAAGCAAAGAGTAGGAATAAATGGGTCCTTTTCCGAATGGCAGGCACTGACTAATGGGGTACCACAAGGTTCAGTGCTGGGACCCCATCTATTTACAATATACATTAATGATTTAGACAAAGGAATTGAATGTAATATCTCCAAGTTTGCAGATGACACTAAGCTGGGTGGCAGTGTGAGCTGTGAGGAGGATGCTAAGAGGCTGCAAGGTGACCTGGACAGGTTAGGTGAGTGGGCAAATACTTGGCAGATGCAGTATAATGTGTATAAATATGAGGTTATCCACTTTGGTGGTAAAAACAGGAGGGCAGATTATTATCTGAATGGTGACAGATTAGTAAAAGCGGAGGTGCAACGAGTCATGGTACATCAGTCAATGCAAGTTGGCATACAGGTACAGCAGGCGGTGAAGAAGGCAAATGGCATGTTGGCCTTCATAGTGAGAGGATTTGAGTATAGGAGCAGGGAGGTCTTACTACAGTTGTACAGGCCCTTGAATATTGTGTACAGTTTTGGTCTCCTAATCTGAGGAAGGACATTCTTGCTATTGAGGGAGTGCAGCGAACGTTCACCAGACTGATTCCCGGGATGACAGAATTGACATATGAAGAAAGACTGGATCAACTAGGCTTATATTCACTGGAATTTAGAAACATATAAAATTCTGACGGGATTGGACAGGTTAGAGGCAGGAAGAATGTTCCCGATTTTGGGGAAGTCCAGAACCAGGGGTCACAGTCTAAGGATAAGGGGTAAGCCATTTAGGACTGAGATGAGGAGAAACTTCTTCACTCAGAGAATTGTGAACCTGTGGAATTCCCTACCACAGAAAGTTGTTGAGGCCAGTTCGTTAGATATAGTCAAAAGGGAGTTAGATGTGGCCCTTACGGCTAAAGGGATCAAGGGGTATGGAGAGAAAGCAGGAATGGGGTACTGAAGTTGCATGATCAGCCATGATCATATTGAATGGTGGTGCAGGCCCGAAGGGCCGAATGGCTACTCCTGCACTTCTATGTTTCTTGACGCAGTGGGTCGTGGCTGCCTTAAAATACATCGACTCTCCGTTCTGATCATATTTACATTATAACTTTGAGGTGGTTTTCAGCCACAGCAACAATGCATGAGGTGCTGACATCCTTTGCCGCCGCGATGTCTGCAAATGTTCAGAGACTGGAGGAGTCCATCTCCAACATGAGCACTACCATGTCGCAGGCGATGGCGACGATGTGCTCCGTCATGGAAAAGACCTGCATAGAGCAGCAAATGCGCCACTCACATGAGCACATGCTCGCTGTGGACAACAGATGGCAGGCGATCATAGACCTCCTCTCAAGGAGGGATGTAAACGTTGACTTGGGACTTCATTGCCCCACTGCTGTGCAGCAAGGTGTCCGCCAACTCCTTGCTAGCAGGGAGGTGCGGGTGGCCCATGAGAGCAATGATGGTAAGAGGGATATGGAAGTGAGGGCACGTCTCAAAGTGGTCCCACTTCTCCCTATTACCTCCCCGTCAGGCAGAGCCCCAGATGCTTCCTCGGATCGCGAGGCCAAGACTGCCCCTGGACAATCCCAGGAGAAGCAGACTTTGGTGGGGTCCTCACAGGCTCCAAAAACCAGAGGGCGTCCGCCAATAGTGTCTGCACGGTCACAGCAGGGAAGTGAGCAGCCTTCAAGTACTTCTCCTGAAGCCACATGGGTTGCACCTCATAGAAGCACTCGCAAAAGATGAATGTCACAAAAGTAGATGCACGAGCGTAAGCACATGGGTGTATCAACAACTGTTAGTGCTAAGTTTCAGTCGTTTTGATTGAACACATCATTTTTTTTCTTTGCACTACTTTCGGGTTTTGTCCATTTATGCCTCAACACTTGGAAGTAGCTTTGTTACTTGGAGTGAATGGTGACATTATTTAACCTCAAGCATTGGGGCTCTGGGTGAGAACAATGGTTTGGTCATTATAGGGATGTTTTATGGTGTTGTTGGGGACGGTGGGGGACTTTGTGGCAGCCATGTGGCTGAACTGTAGCAACTTAAGTAAATCTGGCCATGGTGAGGCCATCCTGGGCAGCAATGTGCGCCACTGCTGGTGGCATCTACATCTCGGGTCCCTCTTCCTCGTCTTCCACCTGCTCCTCCTCCGAAGAGGCTGTGTACCATGCTCCTCCTACAGTTGCAATCCTCATTGTTGCGCTATGTTGTGCAGCGCACAGCAGATGCCGATGATTCTGGAGACCCTGGCTGGTGCGTACTGAAGGGCTCTTCCAGATATGTCAAGGCATCTGAAGCGCATCCCTATTGCTTATTCTATGACACATCTGGTGAAGATGTGGCTGTAATTATAACGCTTCTCGGCCGCAGTACTTGGTCTCCTCAGGGGTGTCATGAGCCACACCTTCAGTGGATAGCCCTTGTCTCATTTTCCAACATTTTATAGACTCTGGCTCAGTTCCTATGGACTGGAGGGTAGCTAATGTAACCCCACTTGTTAAAAAAGGAGGGAGAGAAAACAGGGAATTATAGACCGCTCAGCCTGACATCGGTGGTGGGGTAAATGTTGGAATCAATTATTAAAGATGTAATAGCAGCGGATTTGGAAAGCAGTGACAGGATCGGTCCATCAGCATGGTTTTATGAAAGGGAAATCATGCTTGTCAAATCCTCTAGAATTTTTTGAGGATGTAACTAGTAGCGTGGACAAGGGGGAGCCAGTGGATGTGGTGTATTTAGACTTTCAAAAGGCTTTTGACAAGGTCCCACACAAGAGATTAGTGTGCAAAATTAAAGGTATTGGGGGTAATGTACTGATGTAGATAGAGAACTGGTTGGCAGACCGGAAGCAGAGTAGGAATAAACGGGTCCTTTTCAGAATGGCAGGCAGTGACTAGTGGGGTATCGCAAGGATCAGTGCTGGGACCCCAGCTATTTACAATATACATTAATGATTTAGACGAAGGAATTGAATGTACTATCTCCAAGTTTGCAGATGACACTAAGCTGGGTGGCAGTGTGAACTGTGAAGAGGATGCTAAGAGGCTGCAGGGTGATTTGGACAGGTTAGGTCCTTGAATATTGTGTACAGTTTTGGTCTAATCAGAGGAAGAACATTCTTGCTATTGAGGGAGTGCAGAAAAGGTTCACCAGACTGATTCCCGGGATGACAGGACTGACATATAAAGAAAGACTGATCAACTAGGCTTGTATTCAGTGGAAGTTAGAAGAGTGAGAGGGGATCTCATAGAAACATATAAAATTCTGACGGGATTGGACAGGTTAGATGCAGGAAGAATGTACCCGATGTTGAGGAAGTCCAGAACCAGGGGTCACAGTCTAAGGAGTAAGCCATTTACGACTGAGATGAGTTGTGGGCATGTGGAAATCTCTACCACAGGAAGTTGTTGGGGCCAGTTCATTAGTTATATTCAAAAAGGTGTTAGATGTGGCCCTCATGACTAAAGGGATCAAGGGGTATGGAGAGAAAGCAGGAAAGGGGTACTGAGGTGAATGATCAGCCATGATTGAATGGCCTACTGCTGCACCTATTTTCTATGTTTCTGTGTCTCCAGCCAGCAAGTCTGTTTGGAGGTGCGAAGAGCTGATGAAGGGTGGTCTGGCGCAGCACAAAAGAGTCCTGACAGCTGTTGGGGAACCTGGTGAACACCATACATAATCATCTTTTTATAGAAACATAGAAAATAGGTGCAGGAGTAGGCCATTCGGCCCTTCGAGCCTGCACCACCATTCAATATGATCATGACTGATCATGCAACTTCAGTACCCCATTCCAGCTTTCTCTCCATACCCCTTGATCCCTTTAGCCATAAGGGCCACATCTAACTCCCTTTTGAATATATCTAACGAACTGGCCTCAACAACTTTCTGTGGTAGGGAATTCCACATGCTCACAATTCTCTGAGTGAAGAAGTTTCTCCTCATCTCAGTCCTAAATGGCTTACCACTTATCCTTAGACTGTGACCCCTGGTTCTGGACTTCCCCAACATCGGGAACATTCTTCCTGCATCTAACCTGTCCAATCCCGTCAGAATTTTATATGTTTCTATGAGATCCCCTCTTATTCTTCTAAATTCCAGTGAATATAAGCCTAGTCGATCCAGACTTTCTTCATATGCCAGTCTTGCCATCCCGGGAATCAGTCTGGTGAACCTTTGCTGCACTCCCTCAATAGCAAGAATGTCCCTCCTCAGATTAGACCACCAAAACTGCACACGGTACTCAAGTTGTGGTCTCACCAAGGCCCTGTACAACTGCAGCAAGACCTCCCTGCTCCTATACTCAAATCCTCACGCTATGAAGGCCAACATGCCATTTGCCTTCATCACCACCTGCTGTACCTGCATGCCAACTTTCAATGACTGATGGTTGCAGATGAGCTGCACATTGAGGGAGTGGAAGCCTTTGCAGTTCACAAACACGCCTGGGTGATGGGGTGCTTTCATGTCCACGTGGGAAGCCAGGCAGTGCCACAAAGCCAAGCGCCTGTTCAGTAACACTGGCTTCATCAGCAGCAAAGTTGGTACAATTGGCTGATTTGTGAAACGTGGCATCAGTGACCGGTGTGATGCATCTGTGGGCAGCCAACTCCGAGAGCCCACAAATGTCTGCTGCAGATCCCTGGAAGGAGCCAGAGGTGAAGAAATTGAGGATGGTGGTGACTTTGACAGCCACTGGCAAGGAATGTCCACCAGGTCCTCTAGGTAGCAGGTCTTGTTCCAGCAAGCTACAAATGTCTGGCACGATAGCCTGAGCCTCCTCAAACACTGTTGCTCAGTCATATCCTCTGCCTCTATATCCTGTATTGAAGGTATCGCCTACGGTGCCCTGCAGTCCTGTGGTGCCCCTCCCCCTCCCTCCTGTGGAGCATCGGGTCGTTGAGAAGGCGGCTGCTGGTAATGCTGCTGGTGTGGTCGGTGCTGTTGGTCCAGTCCCGAGGACCAAGGTGAGGCAGAATAAGCAGCACCCATGCGGATGTTGTAGATGGCAGGTCGTGGGCCTCCCTCAATGTTGTGATAGTGACTAGCAATGTGGCGAGAGTGGCTTCTGAGACATGCAAACTCCAAAAACCTAAATCTGTGCACAAAATGGAGTCAGCAACAGCCTTTCCCTTCGGCAACTAATGAGGTGCAAGGTGTGTGTATTTATCTGGTATTTCCAGCAGTCAATTAATGCCTCGCACACTGGCCTTTCACAGACGAGGCTCCCGAGCTGCGTGCTTCCCATGCTCATGCCGTCAAATTCAAAAGCTGCAGTTAAAAACTCAGTGAAGGGTCTGATAACAAGCATGTAATGAGGTTAATTAGGTCCTTGCTTTGTCTAAGAAATTTTTGTCTAGGACATGGCAAGTTGAGGGAAGATTTCCTCTGTGTGCGATACAGAATGAAACCATAGACGTTTATAAAGCACATGCTTACAATGCTGAGGAATTCTGCTCCTTCTCCACCGCTGAACTCTACCTGGTCTCATGTCTTGTGTTACTCTTCTCCCTCCATGGTCTTGGTGTTTTATGTCAATTGATGGGTCTGTTTTTTGATGGATCAGAGTTAATCTGGCATTGTTTGCCAACTTTATCACTGAATATTTTTGGCTCAGACAAATCTCTTCATATTTATGGTCTGATATAAAAGCCTCCAATTTTTCTTGGCTTAAAACATATTTACCCATCCCTGTCGATCTTTGACTTGCTGGCAGCTGAACCATTCAACCTCCCTCACACTAATCTAAAACCCATTCTCCTCATTTTAAAGGCATAGCTGTCAACATCATTCATCACGGCTTAAACCTCAGACTGTTTGATGTTTGGAGGAGGGTTGCTTGACATTGCACTCAACTCACAGGAGGAGTAATTGTTTTCCCGGGACCTAGAACGCTCGGTGTCCAAACTAGATACGGGCAACAATCTTATTCTGACGGGTCCAGCTGACTCAGTGCATCTGCCTGGATAACCTCACATCGAGCTCCTTCTTGTCGCTACGTTAATTATAGAAATTATTTGGTCATTCATCACATTGCTGTTTGTGGAACCTTGCTGTGCGCAAATTGGAACAGTGACTACATTCCAAAAGTACTTCATTGGCTGTAAAGTGCTTTGTGACGTCCGGTGATCGCAAAAGGCGCTATATAAATGCGGGTCTTTTTTACTTCATTGGCTGTTAAGCGCTTTGGGACTTCCTGAGGTCATGAAAAGTACCATATAAATGCAAATATTTCTGTTTCTTTAGGTCCATAGACACCCATGGGTCCTTGATGTCAGTCTCTTGCTTTCTCCTGCAGTTAAGACTGTGCTCAGAAAGGAAATTCTTTTATTTGCTTCATGAAAAATGAAGAAAGCTTTTGCCTTCATGCTGAAATATGATTTAAAAAAAACTGGATGCCTGGCTGCCACAAGAGGTCAGCAGAGAGCTGGAGATTTCCACACTACTCACACTGAGCTTCCAGATACCAGGTGAGATCCTTCTTCACTGTCCTAACTAAGAAAAGTAACCACACTGCACCAATGTGGCATTTCCGTTTCCCACACCAGTCGGTGTGTGGCCTTCCTGCACGTGACTGTCAACTCGTAATGTGGGTTTCCATTCAAGGAAATTGAAACTGCTGAACTCCTTTCACTTAGGACCCTTAAAGCAGCAGAGAAACTTGTCAGAAAGCTGGTGCACACTGGATTTGAATCCGGATGTCAGGCAGGGTTCTGACCCTTTGCAGTACCCATTCCCTTCACATTCGATTTTGCAATTTAACCTGAATTATATTTCACAAATACAGTGCTGGATGGAATGTATAAGAAATAAGACCATCGTTTTATCAAGCAGTTCAGAAAATTAATGAAACACAACTCCTAGCATTAATAGATATTTCTGCCCCTGAAGATTAACACTTACTGTGCCATGGACAAGCTGGACAACTGCTAGGAAATGTTTAGTTATGATGCTCCAGGCATCACGAGTGTTGGGCAGACTTGATAGCCCGTCAATTTTGTATGGTCGTGGGAGATTATGAGGGAATTATGTTGAGATTGGGGATTAAAGTCATAGAAATACGAGTCCAGATCATTTATCACAGTGTCAGTCGTGGCTCACTGGGTAGGATTCTCACCTCCGCGTCAGAACATTGCAAGTCCTACTTCAGAGATTTGAGCACAAAATCCAGGCTGACACCCCAGTGCAGTACTGAGGGAGTGTTGCACTGCCAGATGTGCCGTCTTTCGGATGAGACATTAAACCGAGGCCCCCTTCTGCCCTCTCAGGTGGATGTAAAAGGCCCCATGGAACTATTTCGAAGAAGAGCAAGAGAATTATTTCTGGTGTCCTGGCCAATATTTATTCCTCAACCAACATTACAAACAGATTATCTGGTCATTATCTTATTGCTGTTTGCGGGAGCTTGCTGTGCGCAAATTGGCTGCTGTGTTTCCTACATTACAACAGTGACTACATTTCAAAAGAACTTCATTGGGACATCCGGTGGTCATGAAAAGTGTTGCATAAATGTAAGTCCTTCTTCGTCTTCACAATAGGTCACCTTTATTCTCTTATTTTATCCCCCAATGAACTACGTGACATTGTTATTCTGTAATTGATATGACATAAGTAGTAGCTATGATATTTGTCGAATCAACTGAACCCCTCGTAACACAGTGTAGCAATTCAGTACTGCAAATACAGTCTTGCAGCAAATTTCTGGATACTGAAATACCTGAGGTTGAACATTCGGGGCAAATTAGTGAAAGGATTAGAAAAAAATATATGAATAAAACTTCCAAGTTAACCGTGGAGCCGTGTGACATTAATAAACACATCGAACTCCACTCACATTGTTTTTGATGTCACCTGGACCCTCCCATTAAATGACTGCAGCTTCACTCAATCTGAGCTGTCACTCATTATAGTAATTAGTACACTATTTAATGAGTGCCATGGCATCTAAAGTGAGATGCTTGCATTACTCTGAATGAATCTGACATGCTATTCAACAAAAGAAAAGCTTACAGCTGGATAATTAACAGGGTTAAACACACACGCACAATTATCTGGGAGATCACCTTCATTCACACGTTATCCCAGTGTCAGAGGACTGTTACTCAATACCATTTAGTGATCACGGAGGTAGGTGCCCACACAAAGAACTGACTCAGGGATTCGGGTTGTCCGGGTCACACTTCAGCATCACTTTGATTCCGATGCCTTTCTTTGTAGTTTCAAACGCTTCGAGAGCATCTTCCAGGGGAAAGCGATGTGTAACCAAAGGCTTCACGTCAATCCTCTTTGAAGCCAACATTGCAATTGCCACAGGCCACCTAAATTGACAAGAACAAAATGGGGGAAAAAATCAAAGTACAATTGCATTTATTTGGATAATGATTTTTACACCTTGATAATCCTCCATTTTCACTGATATTTTTGACTGCAGTTCGCTTTTAGAGTGAAATAACTCAGAAGTTATACAAATATACGAACAATGATGGACATGTAAAGACCATCTGCTCCACTGAACCTGTCCCACACAATTGCGATACCTTGTGTATCACAATATATACACCCCACCCCAACCGAAACCATGTGATCTCCTGGGAGAGGCAAAAAAAAGAAATTAAAAAACCCAGGCCAATTTGGGAAAAGAATATCTGGGAAATTCCTCTCCGACCCATCTAGGCGATCGAAACTAGTCCAGGAGATCACCGTGGCCATTAAATTCCCTGCAGTACCTACCTTCAGTAAGAGGTGATCTCCGCCGCAGCCAGAAACAGATCCAGCTTTCACTTGAAGGAATTCAGTGAGTCTGCATCCACCACATGAGAGGGCAGCTTGTTCCAGAGGCCTACTATTCTCTGTGAAAAGAACCACCTCCTGACAGCTAACCTAGATCTAGCCTTACACAATTTAAATTTGTGACCCCCTGGTCCTGCCCAACCTATTTAATTGAAATAAACGGTCAGCTGGAACACTGTCTACTCCCTTCATTATCTTATAAACCTCAATCAGATTCCCCCTACTTCTACGCTGCTCTAAGGTATAGAGTCCCAACTCTTTTAGCCTATCTTGATAACCAAGATGTTTTAGAAGTGGAATTAGTCCAGTGGCCCTCTGCTGCACCTCTAGAGCCTCAATATCATCCACCATGTGAGGAGACCAAAACTGGACACAGTATTCTAAATGCAGCCTGACTAAGGTCTGACAAGGACAAAACAGTGCGCCTCGTCTTATACTCACTTGTCCTATACATACACCCAAACACCCTATTTGTTCCAGCTATTGCTGCACAACATTGCGCAGTGAGCAAAATTCACCAGAACCCCCCCCCCTGTGTTTGGGCTCATTCAAAAGGAAATTTAATTTGGGACTCTAAAGTGCTTATGGAAGAAACTACGAACTTTAATAGAATTTTGGATTTTAAAAGACAAACTCAAGACTGTGGGCAGACCTACGGAACTGGCACGAGACAGTCTAATTAAGTAAAGCTACCTGGGTGTGAGAACTGAGTTAACTGGAAGAAAGAGTATTTGAAAATCTTCCTCCACAAGAGACATTACCATCACAGTATCACCCAGAGATAGCTCCCCATCAACATGGGTCTGGACAAACCTTTTCAGCATATACATCACAAAGAGGCCCAATCCAGCCTATATGCAAAAGACTAAGCACAAAAGGACATTGCAATGACCAAACTAATATTTCCATCAGGAAACAGTTTTCCGAAGATCAACCCACCCAAGACATATCAACTTTAACGAGCCCGACAAAATATTACAAAGAAGAACCAAGCCTGCCAAAATTATACAAAGGATTGTGAAGAGATTTGGTGGCAAGATTACAACACTGAAATCGTATAACTGGCCACTGCTTTCAACAGAGGAGAGAGAAGAGAGAGAGAGAGAGAGAGAGAGGGAGGAGAGAGACGAGAAGACGAAGAGAGAGAGTGGGGGAGAGAGGTGGTCGCTACTACCTCATCAAGACAAGGAGAGAAACCAACGTGACAGCTGTAAAACTAACTGCTCCAGCCTCGAAGTCTTGAAGTCCTGAAGAAAGGAAGATCACCACCATCTACCATTAACTATCAAAAGGATTGGTAAGCATAAGTCCCTGCCGCCCTGGAATCTAACCTAGCTAGAATTAGGTATTGAGAGGTGGGAGGTACAATTTTACTGCAACCCCCTTTGAATGTGTGGTGTATGGTACTTTATTAGAGTGATTCTAAGTTTGACCTTGTGCCTTTCCTTGTATTGTTTTTTTTAATTAGAGTGATTGTAAGTTTGGCCGTGTATTTTCTTACTAGAGTAATAAGCCTGTATTAACTTGACTGTAATAAAACCAAAGTTCTTTGCATCAAACCAGTGTCCGCTGCACTTTTGTCACCCCCCCAAATAAATCCAGAGTACAGAACCCAAGGGAGGGGGAGCGATTTGAAACCGCTCAAGCTGGTCAGAAGGGAACCTGACTCCCTCATAGAGACCACACAAACATAACGCTCCCCCCCCACCCCCCTTACAATTGCTCATGTACCTTTAAGGATTAGAATGTCCAAATGTCTTTCTATCTCCACCATCTTTAATGCCTTTCGCTAGATGGTGTACAAATGTTGAGCATTTGCCCTGCCCACATGCATAACGCTGCACTTATCTAAATTATATATTATTTTCCAGTCTTGAGCCCAATCTCCCAACACATTACGATCTACCTGAAGGAGACGAGCATCTTCTACAGTTCTAACACTCGCACAGATCTTGGTATCATCTACAAATTGTGTCCTCAACTCCAAAATCTAATTAATAAAAAGAGTAAAAAGCAAAGGTCCCAAAACTGATCCCTGCCGGACACCACTGGTGACTAGTCTCCAAACAGACACCATGTTGAAGCCATGTTGCAGTGTCCCTAATATGTCCCTCCCTTATTCAAGTATTCATATATTTCATGCTTTATGATTCCTATATGATGCCTTTAATGCAAAAAAAAAGTCCCAAAGCATTTCACATATTGTCTTAAAAGAAAAGACTTGTACATTTATTGCGCCTTTCACGTTCCAAAGCGCTTTGCAGCCAATGAGTGCTTTCTGAAATGTTGTAATGTAGGATGTGAGGCTTTTCAAGACTCTCAGAAAGAAATGGTAAATTAGTTAGCAGAATTGACAAGGATATAGACAAGGATATTTCTGGAAATATAATGAAATTTGTTCGTAATCCAGGCAATGTGTGCAAAGGAGGCGGAGGTGTTAGATGAGCCTTCCTGATTTGGGCGCAGTAATCAAGTCTTTAATGGACGTATTTTATACAGAATTGAGAGTGGTTGAAGTAAAAGAAAGCTTTAGGCACAAATGAGAAAGCAAACTTCTTTGAGCCAGCTTTAGTAATGGAGGAGTGTTACAAAAGTGCTGTTTGAGATTGTACATGATGGCAAATATTTTACATTTTTTAACTGAATTTATTGCAGAAAAGGCTGATGCAATTAATTCTAAGGTATTTGGATGATTTATTTTTTGATTGTTTTAATTAGCATCCTGAGCTAATCAAATCAAAGAAGCTCTTTCACTGGAGGACTGGAACAAGAAATCGGCTGGAATTTCCTCTGGGGCTGTCCCAATTGACGATTGTAGCTTTGGCACCAGATCAGCGAAAACATTGTTTATGCGTGCATACGGGATTTTCGCTGAAGTTACGTCGACCGTTCAAGTGAACACTGGGGAAATTCCACAGAAGTTTATTGCAAATAGGGTTCAAAAAGTATATTTCATTTTTTCGTACTTACGTGTTACAATATCTGAAAACGCCCCGGACATCCAGCTCTCGAATTATCACATCTAACACGGGGATGTTTGCTGAAGGATTACCCAGGCCAACCAGAACCAAAACCCCTCCAGACTTGGTAGCCTACGAAAAAATATAAAATACATGTGGTAAACAGCATACCTTCATTCAAAATGTCAGCAGTACATTGAAATTTATCTGTCAAAATTCCCCCAAAAGATTTTCTCAGCATGCGATCCTAGCCAAGGTTTTCCTATAAGAGGTCCTTTCTTAATCAGCTTTCCTTAATAAAACCAATTCCAAATTCTGCTTTCTTTTTAAAAAAATTCCATACTTTCATTCAGGGTACAGAAATATTACAAGAATATGCAACTATTATTTGTGTGAATAATGTATAAGATTTCATAAGAACATAAGAAATAGGAGCAGGAGTAGGCCACAGGGCCCCTCGAGCCTGCTCTGCCATTTAATACGATCGTGGCTGATCTGATCATGGACTCAGGTCCACCTCCCTGCCCGCTCCCCATTACCCCTCATTCCCTTATCAGTCAAGAAACTGTCTATCTCTGTCTTAAATTTATTCAGTGACCTAGATTACACAGGGACACATCAAGTAAGATGCAGAACCCAGATACGCTCAAGTATTCTCGGCTCACCAAGTCTGGGTTTGTTTTCATGTCTGTGTCCCTGGATATTCAGAACAGAAACAGGAACTGGTCTTATTTCAGAAACCTGGGTGGAGGGCAGTCCTAAAGTAGGCTCAGTAAGCCACGCAGTTATAAAACTATCGCCACTCACTTCTCAGAGCAACAAGGGAAGGGCAGTAAATGCGGCCTGGTCAGCTTCGCCCACATCTTGAGAACTAATATTAAAAGTAACTCGGGCTGTCGATGTTCTTCATATTCTAGGAGATAATGACAGTACCATGTACCATCTGCGTAATTCAAATCAGAAAAAACTGTAGGTAAGACTTAAAATACCTAATGCTCTGACCCATTCTTGAGGGCACGGACTGATCACCAATTGTTGAAAAATAATTGCAACAAACCTTAATCTGCAACATCTTGCATATGGATGGTTAATGAGATTAATAATGGGCCGACTAGTTAACTGTATAGGATCCTGAGGATGGCTCAGTGGCGGGATATGTCCCCAACACTCACTCACCAGCGCTTCAAACTGTTGAGCAGTGCTCCACTCGGAATGGAGGTTTTTGGCCGTGAGCAAACAATGGAACCAAATAATAGCACTAATATTGTAAAGCAGCTTGTTAATCAGCTGCTTAAAGTGGTGGTAAATGTTGAGCAGCATTGCTCATTGGACATTGTGCATCACGAATAGCTAGCTTCTCATATACTGATCAGTCCGTTAGAGATCATTTGGGCTACTGCTTAAATTAAATCCACTGTAATATGACCCATAAAAGCAACAAAAGATTCTGCACGCTAATAAAAATACATCTGCGATTCTTCTTTATTTTCCTTTGGCAATGTTCCTCAAAGCACAAAGTCCTTCCCAGGGTATGCCCTTTACGGATACCATGCAACCAAGTGGCTATTGTTCATTTGTGAGCCTTGGCCGTGCCTGTCAGCAGGCTATTTTATCATTGGAGATCACAGCCGAGTCTAGGCCTGTCCTCACCTGCTCTTTAGATGTGTTCACGAGCAGCAAGGGTTGCTGCATAGCAATCCAGTGTGAGAGGGCAGAATTTCCCCCTGCCTGGCCAGGGGTACTGAGGCCAGTTGTAAAGTCCACTCCTGAGCTCAGCAACTCAGCACAGACTGGGGATGGGACATAGAAACATAGAAAATAGTTGCAGGAGTAGGCCATTCAGCCCTTCGAGCCTGCACCACCATTCAATATGATCATGGCTGATTCATGCAATTTCAGTACCCCATTCCTGCTTTCTCTCCGTACCCCTTGATCCCTTTTAAATATATCCAACGAACTGGACTCAACAACTTTCTGTGGTAGAGAATTCCGCAGGTTCACAATTCTCTGGGTGAAAAAGTTTCTCTTCATCTTGGTCCTAAATGGCTTACCCCTTATCCTTAGACTGTGACCCCTGGTTCTGGATTTCCCCAACATTGGGAACATTTGTCCTGCATCTAACCTGTCCAATCCCGTCAGAATTTTATATGCTTCTATGAGATCCCCTCTCCTTCTTCTAAATTCCAGTGAATATAAGCCTAGTCGATCCAGTCTTTCTTCATATGTCAGTCCTGCAATCCCGGGAATCAGTCTGGTGAACCTTCGCTGCACTCGCTCAATAGAAAGAATGTCCTTCCTCAGATTAGGAGACCAAAACTGTACACAATATTCAAGGTGTGGTCTCACCAAGGCCCTGTACAACTGCAGCAAGACCTCCCTGCTCCTATACTCAAATCCTCTCGCTATGAAGGCCAACATGCCATTTGCCTTCTTAACTGCCTGCTGTACCTGCATGCCTACTTTCAATGACTGAAACACCATGACACCCAGGTCTCGTTGCACCTCCCCTTTTCCTAATCTGTCACCATTCAGATAATAATCTGCCTTCCTGTTTTTGCCACCAAAGTGGATAACCTCACATTTATCTACATTATACTGCATCTGCCATGCATTTGCCCATTCACCTAACCTGTTCCAAGTCACCCTGCAGCCTCTTAGCGTCCCCCTCACAGCTCACACCGTCACCCAGCTTAGTGTCATCTGCAAACTTGGAGATATTACACTCAATTCCTTCATCTAAATCATTAAGATATATTGTAAATAGCTGGGGTCCCAGCACTGAGCTCTGCGGTACCCCACCAGTCACTGCCTGCCATTCTGAAAAGGACCCGTTTATTCCTACTCTTTGCTTCCTGTCTGCCAACCAGTTCTCTATCCACGTCAATACATTACCCCCACAATACCATGTGCCTTAATTTTGCACACTAATCTCTTGTGTGGGATCTTGTCAAAAGCTTTTTGAAAGTTCAAATACACCACATCTACTGGTTCTCTCTTGTCCACTCTACTAGTTACATCCTGAAAAGATTCTAGAAGATTTGTTAAGCATGATTTTCTTTCATAAATCCATGCTGACTTGGACCTGTGACCTTCTCAGCCTGTACAGTTCAGCGACTGAGCTGGCTAAACTCACAGAGCACACACTGCCCGTTTAACTTTTCCAACTTGTGCTTTAGGGTTTTATTTTGGCAATTTAATCGCAATTGCTTTGTTTAAAATTACATCGGTGGTGGGACTCACTGCCTAAAAGGTACATTGATGTGCACTTAAAGAGCCGTAATCTACAGGGCTACGGACCTAGTGCTGGAAGGTGGGATTAGGCTGGGTAGCTCTACCCGACTTTAATAACTTTACACACAGATATCCGCTGTGCAACTTCTGTACTTACGTTGACGCCCGCCTGGATACATAACTCCGCCCCAGTGCATTCGATGGATATATCGGGCATAGCTCCACCGAGTGCATGCTTCACTTTCTGGCCCAGTTCCTTAGCGGTTGTGCTCTTCTCGACTGCAATGGTGAAATTGGCTCCCATCTGCTTTGCCTTCTCCAATCGACTCAGTGACAAATCTGAAATGGTGTAGTGGGACTGTTACACCTGTGGCAACATCTGGGGTTTTAATTATATTAGCGGTAAATAAAGATGATCGACCTTTAAAAGGACAGATACAAATTGTTTCAAGCGGTCAAAAAAATGGCTATCCATCCTTTTTGTCCCATTTTTCGATCAAAGAACTTATGTATCAGGAGCAGTAGTAGGCCATTCGGCCCCTCGAGCCTGCTCCGCGATTCAATAAGATCATGGCTGATCTTCGACCTCAACGCCACATTCCCGCACAATCCCCATACCCCTTGATTCCCCTCGTGTCTATAAATCTATCAGTTTTCCACAGATTATCCACAGTTTTGACTATACTCAGTGACTGAGTATCCACAGCCCTTTGGAGTAGAGAATTAAAATTCACAACCCTCTGAGTGAAGAAATTTCTCCTCACCTCAGTCCTAAATGGCCGACTCCTTATCCGGAGACTGTGACCCCAGGCTCTAGACTCTGCAGCTAGTGGAAACAGCCTCTCGGCAAATATCTCATCAAGCTCTCTCTAATAATTTTATATGTTTCAGTGATGTCACCTCTCATTCTGTATAATGTTCCTTATTTTGTGCTGGTGAATGGATACAATTGCACTAATTATCCTCCATTACCTTGCCCAAGTAGTCATTGTGCTATGCCCAAACCCAGTCAGTTGGTTAATCAACCATTGGGGCATCATAGCCAAGCCCCTTTCATTGTTTGCGATGTCATCATCATCATCATCATAGGCAGTCCCTCGGAATCGAGGAAGACTTGTTTCTACTCCTGAAATGAGTTCTTAGGTGGCTGAACAGTCCAATATGAGAGCCACAAACTCTGTCACAGGTGGGACAGATAGTCGTTGAGGGTAAGGGAGGGGGGGCAGATTTGCTGCATGCTCTTTCCGCAGCCTGCGCTTGATTTCTGCATGCTCCCGGCGATGAGACTCGAGGTGTTCAGCGCCCTCCCGGATGCACTTCCTCCACTTAGGGCAGTCTTTGGCCAGGGACTCCCAGGTGTCAGTGGGGATGTTGCACTTTATCAGGGAGGCTTTGAGGGTGTCCTTGTAGCGTTTCC
The DNA here is from genome assembly GCF_044704955.1 of Pristiophorus japonicus. NCBI lineage: Eukaryota > Metazoa > Chordata > Chondrichthyes > Pristiophoridae > Pristiophorus > Pristiophorus japonicus. The sequence continues at coordinate 70,656,695 of NC_091997.1, forward strand.
ACTGCCCACCTTTGGCTTGTTTGCTCCAAGTAGAGCACTTGCTTTGGGAGTCTCGTGTCTGGCATGTGAACAATGTGGCCTGCATAGCAGAGCTGATCTAGTGTGGTCAGTGCTTCAATGCTGGGGATGCTAGGTTGAATAAGGACGCTGATGTTGGTGCGCCTGTCCTCCCAGGGGATTTGTTGGATCTTGCGGAGACATCGTTGGTGATATTTCTCCAGCAACTTGAGGTGTCTACTGTACATGTTAGCGATGTAACCACTTGGGCAAGGACATTCTTGCTATTGAGGGAGTGCAGCGAAGGTTCACCAGACTGATTCCTGGGATGGCAGGACTGACATAGGAAGAAAGGCTGGATCGACTAGGCTTTAATTCACTGGAATTTAGAAAATGAGAGGGGATCTCATAGAAGCATATAAAATTCTGACGGTATTGGAAAGGTTGGATGCAAGAAGAATGTTCCCGATCTTGGGGAAGTCCAGAACCAGGGGTCACAGTCTAAGGATGAGGAGTAAGCCATTTAGGACCGAGATGAGGAGAAACTTCTTCACTCAGAGAATTGTGAAACTGTGGAATTCTCTACCACAGAAAGTTGTTGAGGCCAGTTCGTTCGATATATTCAAAAGGGAGTTAGATATGGCCCTTATGGCTAAAGGGATCAAGGGGTATGGAGTGAAAGCAGGAATGGGGTACTGAAGTTGCATGATCAGCCATGATCATACTGAATGGTAGTGCAGGCTCGAAGGGCCGAATGGCCTGCTCCTGCACCTATTTTCTATGTCACATTCTAGTGTGTATTATAAAGTAACAGCAAAGTTTGCTACTTCCTCTCAACCACACTGTCTGCAACACAATACCACCACTTATTTTAAGTACGTATTCATATTTTTAAAATCACAAACTGTGAAAAGTTAATGGTTTAAAGATACATTTTAAAAGAATGATTAAGAAGCTCGTATGGGGAAAGGACAGGGACACAAAACTAACTGGGTAGTTTGTTTCAGAGATCCGACACAGGCATGATGGGCTGAATGGCCTCCTTCTATACTGCAAAATTCTATAGCAGAGAGACGGCCAATAAAGATGCATGAAGCTGAGGCAGTAAATAAAGAATTCCAGCAAAGCAGCATGAAAAGATAATTATACATTTTATATTAATATTCTTTAATTTTTGCCTGTCTGTAGGCACACACCGGAAAAGAGCTGAATCAATTGTACAGACTTTATTTTTGATCAGTGACAATAGCTCTTAATAGAACAATAATGCAGAGATTCTGGATGGAGCAGATCTGATAGGATAAATGCCATTTTACTGTCCCAGACTTTCTTATGCAGTTAAAATGAAGACACACAAATAAACAACTTACCACAGATCACAATCTGAGATGCTCCCATGGACTTCGAAACAAGAAGATTCACAAGTCCAATTGGCCCTTAATATATAAAGAAGTTGTCAGTTAGAAAATCACATAGCAGGTACAGGACAGAAAGACAGGGTAAATTTTCCTGGTGACGGACTTCACTTAACAGGAGCAAAGTTTGGAGAACTGGGGTACAGTGCTCTTGATTCTCTGATGAATAACATTCTTCTGCACTTACATTATACACAAGAATCATTTGTAAGGAATTACTTCATGGCAGAAGTTCTGGAATTACTTGCTGAGAGCAAAATAGAACGAGAAACTAGCATTCCAACAACAACAACTTGTGTTTATATGGCGCCTTTAACAGTGAAACGTCCCAAGACGCTTCACAGGAGTATTATGATTAAAAAGATTTGAGACCAAGCCACATAAGTTGAAATTAGGGCAGGTGACAGTAAGTTTTAAAGAGCGCCTTGAGGAGAAAAGAGAGGTAAAGAGGCGGAGAGATTTAGGGAGGGAGTTTCAGAGCTTGGGTCTAGGCCACCAATGGCTGAGTGATTATAATCAGGGATGCTCAAGAGGGCAGAATTAGAGGCGCACAGACATCTCGGGGGAGAGGGGGGTTGTGGGGCTGGAGGGGATTACAGAGATAGGGAGGGGTGAAGGCATGGAGGGATTTGAAAACACCAGGATAGGTATCTATCTCATGAACTAAAACATTTTTTGATTTTTTTTTTTAAACTATTTTTCTTCACTTCTCTCACTCTTCAACAATGTCATCATCATCATAGGCAGTCCCTCGAAATCGAGGAAGATTTGCTTCCAATCCAAAAGTGAGTTCTCAGGTGACTGTACAGTCCAATGTGGGAATTAGTCTCTGTCACAGGTGGGACAGACAGTCGCTGAAGGAAAGGGTGGGTGGGGAGTCTGGTTTGCCACACACTCCTTCCACTCTCTGCTCTTGGTTTCTGCATGCTCTCGGCGACGAGACTCGAGGTGCTCAGCGGCCTGCCGGATGCTCTTCCTCCACTTTGGGCGGTCTTGGGCCAGGAATTCCCAGGTGTCGGTGGGGATGTTACACTTTATGAAAGAGGCTTTGAGGGTGTCCTTGAAGCGTTTCCTCTGCCCACCTGGGGTTCACTTGCTGTGTAGGAGTTCCGAGTAGAGCACTTGCTTAAGGAGTCTCGTGTCGGGTATGCGAACAATGTGGCCCACCCAACAGAGCTAGTCGAGTGTGGTCAGTGCTTCGATGCTGGGGATGTTGGCTTGGGCAAGGACAGTGACGTTGGTGCGTCTATCCTCCCAGTGGATTTGCAGGATCTTGTGGAGGCAGCGCTGGTGGTATTTCTCCAGCGCTTTGAGGTGTCTGCTGTATATAGTCCACGCCTTTGAGCCATATATATGCAACACCCATGGCCAAAGAGCAGTCAGGTGTGCTCTTCCCAGGCCGCAAGAGTTGCGTGAACTTACCATAAAAACGTAAGAAAAAGGAGCAGGAGTTGGCCATTCAGCCCTTCGAGCCTGCTCCGCCATTCAATAAGACCATGGCTGATCTTTAACCTCAACTCCACTTTCCTGCACTATCCCCATATCCCTTGATTCCCTTAGTATCCAAAAATCTATCGATCTCTGTCTTGAATATACTCAACGACTGAGCCTCCACAGCCCTCTGGGGTAGAGATTTCGAAACACTTTTGAATGAAGACATTTCTCCTCATCTCAGTCCTAAATGGCCAACCCCTTATTCTGAGACTCTGACCCCCAGCCATGGGAAACATCCTCCCAGCATCTACCCTGTTACACGTTTGAAAGATTTTATGTTTCATTCTTCTAAAATATGGAGAAGTGCTTTGTCTAAAACTCAAGATTTCTTCTTTTTGCATTAAATTTCTAGTCATTAGAGTCCCTGCACGTTAATGTCCGTGCAGAATATGGCATCGATAAGAAATAATTAAAAATATTACATTTATGGAGCTCATTATCACATCTCTCAGACGCACGTGTTTCACAAGTTACTTTGAACTGCAGTCACTGTTGTTATGTAGGCAAAGACTCATTTGGGTCATTGTTATCTGTGAGATCTTGCTGCATGCAATGAGATTAATGACCAGCTAACTTTGTTTTTTTAAGTGGTGTTGTATGAGGAAGGATTGTTGGCTGGGAGACGGGTAGCAACTCCATACTTCAGAAAAAGGGGTCACCCATTTAAAACGGAGACGAGGAGGAATTCCTTCACTCAGAGGGTCGTGAATCTTTGGAATTCTCTACCCCAGAGAGCTGTGGAGGCTGGGTCATTGAGTATATTTAAGGTGGAGATAGACAGATTTTTGAACGACACGGGTGTCAAGGGTTATAGGGAGCATGCAGGAAAGTGGAGTTGAGGCCAGGATCAGATCAGCCACGATCTTATTGACTAGCAGAGCAGGCTCGAGGGGCCAAATGGCCTACTCCTGCTCCCATTCCTTATGTTCTTATATATACTCCTCTTCAAATATTGCCGTCAGATTGTTAACATCTACCCGTACCACTTGACTAAGGTCCTATCTGAAGAATGACATGACCAAACAGCACTGCACTGCAGTGTCAGCCTAGACTGTGGGCTCAAGTCCCGGACTGGGGCTTAAACTCACAACTTTTTGACTCAGAGGTGAAAATGCTGCGGACTGAGGAATCCTGTCACATCTTTGATGAAAAGGAGGGGTAACTTGTGTACGCTTTAGTTTGTGAGCAGATTGAAAAATAGAGGTTTATGATCATTGTGCCACATACAATGAAGATTCTCTATACAGCAGCTTACTGATGTCAGCCAGAGGCCCAAATATTCATAGGAACATAAAAATAAGGCCCCTTGAGCTTGCTCCGCCATACAGTAAGATCATGGCTGACCTTCGACCTCAACTCCACATTTCCACCCGATCCCCATATCCCTTGATTCCTTTAAAGTTCAAAAATCTATTGATCTCAGTCTTGAAGATACTCAACAACTGAGCATCCACAGCACTTTTGGGGTAGAGAACTCCAAATATTCACAACCCTCCGAGTGAAGAAATTCCTCCTCACCTCAGACTTAAATGGCCGACCCCTTATCCGGAGACTGTGGACCCCCTAGTTCTAGTCTCTCCAAGCTAGAGGAAGCAATCTCTCAGCATTTCCCTGTCAATTCCCCTCAGAATCTCACACGTTTTAATGAGATCACCTCTCATTCTTCTAAACTCCAGACGGTATAGGCCCAATTTACTCAATCTCTCCTCATAGGACAGCCCTCTCATCCCATTCAGAGAACCAGACAGCTGGACATACCTGTGGATGGAAAGTGGCAGTTCATTTGCCCAGCTTTTCAGTGCGCATATGGGTTAAAAAGGGAAAAAATAAATGAAAAATGAGGCCAAAAAAATTCAAACGTCTGGTAGCTGCTAATAGTAATTTACACAACTGCTTACCTGCCCCTAAAATGAAGACTTTGTTGCCAATCGTCACACCACCTCTGCGACAGGCATGAATCGCAACAGAAAGAGGCTCAATCATTGCACCTTCCTCAAAGCTCACGGATTCAGGGAGCCTGAAACAAGAAAGCACAACATTAAACTTCCCCGACATAAATTAATGTCTGCGCGACAGAAACAGAATGGTCGGTTTTAAAAATCTGCGCTCACAGCCAATGTTCCCTCTAATTCCCGCTCCAGGAACTTGAGCACGCAAATCCAGGCTGACACTCCCAGTGCAGTGCTGAGGGAGTGCTGCACTGTCCGAGGTGCCGTCTTTCGGATGAGATGTTAAACCCGAGATCCCGTCTTCCCTCTCAAGTGTCAGTAAAAGATCCCATGGCACTATTTCGAAGAAGAGCAGGGGAGTTATCCCCGGTGTCCTGGCCAATATATATCCCTCAATCAACATAACATAAAAACAGATGATCTGGTCATTATCACATTGCTGTTTGTGGGAGCTTGCGGTGCGCAAATTGGCTGCTGCGTTTCCCACATTGCAACAGCGACTACACTCCAAAAGTAATTCATTGGCTGTAAAAGTGCTTTGAGACATCCGGTGGTTGTGAAAGGCGCTATACAAATGTAAGTCTTTCTTTCTTCTTTCTAATTGCTTTTCCCTGCGCTGTCCCTTTAAATTTTCTGCTGCGGCCGTGCATGTGCATTATCTCTTCTGGCAACAGTAGCTGGTGAGCGACCTGCGCGGGACCCCGCGATTGGTGTGCAGCCGCGTACCTTGGGGGGGGGGGGGGGGGGGGGGCGGCAGGGAGCATTGCGTGCAGCACAGAGCTTCCCTCATTGGGCGTTCACATCAGAAATTTGGGCACAGAGGCCCCCCCCATTGTGGATGGAAAATCGTACACTGATCTCTGCATCCAAACTCCCATTAGGCATTCCTGTCGAATGAAGCTCTGCGTGACGAGCACACAATTTCAGAAATACTACCCCGAGGTCAAAATGTCTCCATTACATTCTTTTTAAATAAAATGTGTTTTAAAACTGATGTTAGGCAGTTGTACTTAAAAAAAAAAAAAAATCATTTTGTCTTTGTTTAATCACTAAAAAAATGAAAGATTATCTGGTCATTGCCACATTGCTGTTTGTGGGAGCTTGCTGTGCGTATATAGTGACGAACAGCGCAGAAGAGCTGCAAGTTACAGACTTCCATTGGGCTAGACAAACCAGTCACTTGACTCTACACACCAAATATGTTTGAAGTTGTCTTCGGCTGGCTGAGCAGTTAGTTGCCCTGCCGACTTCATTGTTTGAGTAAACTGCCTCGCAGTCTGGCTTTTCAAAAGCGGGACTTTATTTCAACGGGCTTTATGAGTGAAACAATCAGGAACTGAGATGAGGAGAAATTTCTTCTCTCAGAGGGTTGTAAATCTGTGGAATTCTCTGCCTCAGAGAGCTGTGGAAGCTGGGACATTGAATAAATTTAAGACAGAAATAGACAGTTTCTTAAACGATAAGGGGATAAGGGGTTATGGGGAGCGGGCAGGGAAATGGATCAGATCAGCCATGATCTTATTGAATGGCGGGGAAGGCGCGAGGGGCCGGATGGCTTACTCCTGCTCCTATTTCTTATGTTCTTATGACACTTTTTTGTGTCAGTTGGTTACGGTTTTTATCTAGCCGTGACAAAAGTAGAGGACGCAAGACACAGCTCGAGAAGTAATTCCAAGAAGGCATGTAACTGGAAAGGATTCTCATTCCGGATATTGTTAGTAAGGTCTACAAAGAGAGCCAATCAAATGAACGCAGCCAGGAGACTTTTCTGCTTAATCTTTTTATGAACTGATCTCAAATATTGGTTAAATCTTGGTTCAGCAAATGACTCTATTTGAATAAACCTGTTTGGTAGTTTACTCTTATGGACCTCTCTAACGTGATTGATACTCATTATTCTGCCAAGTGACAGGTGCGTGCAGTGGATATCCGACACGCAATGCAGAAAATGATAAATGGATCTATTGTTCACTCAGGACACGCCATCTCAGATTGCTTTGTGAACAAGAGCAGACCTCAGCTTATAACAATTGCAACATTACCTACGGGAGCCCACTTTTGCGAAGGGCGCAATAAAATGTATTTAGTGAAGCGTGAGTCGCCATTTCACAAGTGTTTAATGGGGAAAATGGGACTTGCACCAGATTAGTGTTTGGACTATTGACACACGTGACAACAGTGACTAGACTCCAAAAGTACTTCATTGGCTGTAAAGCGCTTGGAGACATCCGGTGGTCGTGAAAGGCGCTATATAAATGCAAGTCTTTCTTTATATGTTAACAGTCAAACTTTCCATTATCATAAATTCCCAATGTTACCCACCCACAATGCACTGCCTCAAACAAACTGCAACATAGAAAATAGGTGCAGGAGTAGGCCATTCGGCCCTTCGAGCCTGCACCACCATTCAATATGATCATGGCTGATCATGCAACTTCAGTACCCCATTCCTGCTTTCTCTCCATACCCCTTGATCCCTTTAGCCACATCGAACTCCCTTTTGAATATATCTAATGAACTGGCCCCAACAACTTTCTGTGGTCGAGAATTCCACAAGGGTCATTAATACAAAAGCAAAATACTGTGGATGCTGGAAATCTGTTCTGACGAAGGGTCATCGACCTGAAACGTTAACGGTTTCTCTCTCCATGGATGCCGCCTGACCCGCTGAATATTTCCAGCATTTTCTGCTTTTATTTTACACCAGGGTCATTTTGCCCCGTATAAGTTTATCTAGGGGTTAAGTCATGGCAGGAGAGCTTGGACACATGTTATGCTCCTCCTGTACTATGTGGGAAGTCAGGGACGCTTCCGGTGTCCCTGACAACTGCGTGTGCGGGAAGTGTATCCGGCTGCAGCTCCTGACAGACCGAATTGTGGCACTGGAGCTGCGGGTGGATTCACTCTGGAGCACCCACGATGCTGAGAATGACGTGAATAGCACGTTTAATGAGTTGGTCTTACCGCAGGTAAAGGGTACACAGCCAGATAGGGAATGGGTGACCAACAGGAAGAGCAGTGCAAGGAAGGTAGTGCAGGGGTTCCCCTGCAAAACAGAAACACCGCTTTGGGTACTGTTGGGGGAGATGACTCACCATGGAATGGCACCAGCAGCCAAGTTCATGGCACCATGGGTGGCTCTGCTGCACAGGAGGGCAGGAAAAAGCGTGGGAGAGCTATAGTGATAGGGGATTCAATTGTAAGGGGAAGAGATAGACATTTCTGCGGCCGCAACCGAGACTCCAGGATGGTGCAAGGGTGAAGGATGTCTCGGAGCGGGTGCAGGGCATTCTTAAAAGGGAGGGTGAACAACCAGTTGTCGTGGTGCATATAGGTACCAACGATATAGGTAAAAAACGGGATGAGATCCTACAAGATGAATTTAGGGAGCTAGGAGCTAAATTAAAAAGTAGGACCTCAAAAGTAGCAATCTCAGGATTGCTACCAGTGCCACGTGCTAGTCAGAATAGGAATCGCAAGATACCTCAGATGAATACATGGCTTGAGGAGTGGTGCAGAAGGGAGGGGTTCAAATTCCTGGGACATTGGAACTGGTACAAACCAGTCGGTCTGCACCTGGACAGGACCGGAACCAATGTCGTCGGGGGAGTGTTTGCTAGTGCTGTTGGGGAGGAGTTAAACTAATATGGCAGGGGGATTGGAACCTATGCAGGGAGACAGAGGGAAGTAGAATGGGGGCAGAAGCAAAAGAGAGAAAGAAGAAAAGTAAAAGTGGAGGGTAGATAAACCCAAGGCAAAAAGCAAAAAGGGCCACATTACAGCAAAATTCTAAAGGGGCAAAGTGTGTTAAAAAGACAAACCTGAAGGCTTTGTGCCTTAATGCGAGGAGTATTCGGAATAAGGTGGACGAATTAACTGCGGAGATAGCAGTTAACGGGTATGATGTAATTTGCATCACGGAGACATGGCACCAGGGTGACCAAGGCTGGGAACTCAACATCCAGGGGTATTCAACATTTAGGAAGGATAGACAGAAAGGAAAAGAAGGTGGGGTGGCGTTGCTGGTTAAAGAGGAAATTAATGCAATAGTAAGAAAGGACATTAGCTTGGATAATGTGGAATCGGTATGGGTGGAGCTACGTGAATACCAAGGGGCAGAAAACGCTAGTGGGAGTTGTGCACAGATCACCAAACAGTAGCAGTAAGGTTGGGGACAGCATCAAACAGGAAATTAAGGATGCATGCAATAAAGGTACAGCAGTTATCATGGGTGACTTTAATCTACATATTGATTGGGCTAACCAAACTGGTAGCAATGAGGTGGAGGAGGATTTACTGGAGTGTATTAGGGATGGTTTTCTAGACCCTAGACCAATATGTCGAGGAACCAACTAGAGAGCTGGCCATCCTAGACTGGGTTATGTGTAATGAGAAAGGACTAATTAGCAATCTTGTTGTACGAGGCCCCTTGGGGAAGAGTGACCATAACATGGTAGAATTCTTTATTAAGATGGAGAGTGACACAGTTAATTCAGAAACTAAGATCCTGAACTTAAGGAAAGGTAACTTCGATGGTTTGAGGCGTGAATACACTGGCAAATGATACTTAAAGGGTTGACGGTGGATAGGCAATGGCAAACATTTAAAGATCACATGGATGAACTTCAGCAATTGTACATCCCTGTCTGGAGTAAAAATAAAACAGGGAAGGTGGTTCAACTGTGGCTAACAAGGGAAATTAAGGATAGTGTTAAATCCAAGGAAGAGGCATATAAATTGGCCAGAAAAAGCAGCAAACCTGAGGACTGGAAGAAATTTAGAATTCAGCAGAGGAGGACAAAGGGTTTAATTAAGAGGGGGAAAATAGAGTACAAGAAGAAGCTTGCCGGGAACATAAAAACTGACTGCAAAAGCTTCTAGAGATATGTGAACAGAAAAAGATTAGTGAAGACAAACGTAGGTCCCTTGAGTTGTGTATCTGTAAAGCATGCACTCCCATGATCCACCACCAGGGAGAGCATCCCCTGAAGTCCTATGGGATCCCAGCATCCCTTGGGAGCACTGTATCTCAGCCGGTCCCGAAGGCCTGTTCCTCACTCTGGAGTGTCTTATTAAAGACTGAGGTCACTGTTACTTTAACAGTCCCTGTGTGCAGTCTCATCTGTGTTAGGAACACAACAACTGGCGACGAGGACACGAATCCAACGCAAAGATGCAGCAAACTGTGGGCATCCTGGAGAAGTTTTCGGAGGGTGAGGACTGGGAAGCCTATATCGAATGGCTAGACCAGTACTTTGTAGCCAACGAGCTGGACGGAGAGCGGTCCTCCTCACGGTCTTCAGGGCACCGACCTACAGCCTCATGAAGAATCTTCTGGCTCCGGTGAAACCCACAGATAAGTCATATAAGGAGCTGTGTACATTGGTCCAGGAGCATCTTAACCTGAGGGAGAGTGTGCTGATGGCGAGGTATCGGTTCTACATGTGCCAGCGATCTGAAGGTCAGGAAGTGGCGAGCTACGTCGCTGAGCTAAGGCAGCTTGCAGGACAATGGGAGTTTGATGGCTACCTGGAGCAAATGCTCAGACTTTTTGTACTGGGCATTGGCCACGAGACCATCCTACGAAAACTTTTGACTGTCGAGACACCGACCCTCAGTAAGGCCATTGCGATAGCACAGGTGTTTATGTCCACCAGTGATAACACCAAACAAATCTCTCAGCATACAAGTGCTAGCAATGTTCATAAATTAACTGGAACTGTGTCCGCGAGCAGAAATGTACAGGGCAGAACCCACGAGTCTGCAACTGCCAGCAGGCCTCAAGTGACCCAGATGACTCAGAGTCTGTAACAAAGGATGAATACAAGGCAATTCACACCTTGTTGGCATTGTGGAGGCTTCCATTCAGCCTATTCATGCCGGTTCAAAGGGCATGTTTGCAAGAGCTGTGGAACAATGGGGCACCTCCAACGAGCTTGCAGAGAAGCTGCAAGATCTGCAAAACCTGCTAACCACCACGTGGCTGAGGAAGATCGGTCCATGGTGAATCAAAGCAATTTCGCGCCTCAGAGAGAGGAGGCAGATGCTGAAGTACACAGAGTGCACACATTTTCGACGAAATGTCCACCTATAATGCGAAATGTAAAATTGAATGGCTTACCCATAGCCATGGAACTGGACACTGGCGCTAGCCAATCATCATGAGTAAAAAGATGTTTGAGAGACTGTGGTGCAACAAGGCATTCAGACCAGCCCTGAGCCCCATCCAAACAAAACTGAGAACGTACACCAAAGCGATTGTCACTGTCCTGGGCAGCGCCATAGTCAAGGTCACCTACGAGGGCACGGTGCACAAACTGCCACTCTGGATTATCCCGGGCGATTGCCCCACACTGCTTGGAAGGAGCTGGCTGGGCAAAATCCGTTGGATAACTGGGATGACATCAGAGCGCTATCACATGTCGATGAGGCCTCATGTACCCAGGTTCTTAACAAATTTCCTTCCCTTTTTGAGCCAGGCATTGGAAACTTTTCTGGGGCAGATCCACTTGGTCCCAGAGGCACGACCCATTCACCACAAGGCGCGAGCGGTACCTCACATGATGAGGGAGAGAGTGGAAATCGAGCTGGACAGGCTGCAACGCAAGGGCATCATCTCCCCAGTGGAATTCAGCGAGTGGGCCAGCCCGATTGTTCCAGTACTCAAAAGTGATGGCACGGTCAGGATTTGCAGCGATTATAAAGTAACTATTAATCGTTTCTCGCTACAGGACCAATACCCGCTACCTAAGGCAAACGACTATTTGCGACGCGGGCAGGAGGCAAGACGTTCACCAAGCTTGACCTGACTTCGGCCTACATGATGCAGGAGCTGAAGGAGTCTTCGAAGGGCCTCACCTGCATCAACATGCACAAGGGACTGTTCATCGACAACAGATGCCCGTTTGGAATTCGGTCGGCAGCAGCGATCTTCCAGAGAGCCTACTCAAGTCGGTACCACGCACGGTGGTTTTTCAGGACGAAACATTGGTCACGGGTCGGGACACCGTCGAGCACCTACAAAACCTGGAGGAGGTCCTTCAGCAACTGGATCGCTTAGGGCTGCGGCTGAAGAGGTCTAAATACGTCTTCATAGCAACAGAAGTGGAGTTTTTGGGGAGAAGGATCGCATTCGGCCCACAGACGCCAAGGCAGAGGCTATCAGGAACATGCCCAGGCCACAGAATGTTACGGAGCTGCGGTCATTCCTGGGACTCCTCAACTATTTTGGTAACTTCCTACCGGGGTTAAGCACCTTCTTAGAGCCCCTACATGTGTTATTGCGTAAAGGTGAGAACTGGGTATGGGGAAAAAACCAAGTAACTGCTTTTGAGAAAGCTAGAAACATTTTAAGCTTGTATTGCATAACCCGTGTAAAAGACTTGTGCTAGCATGTGACGCGTCGTCGTACGGAGTCGGGTGTTTATTACAACAAGCTAACGTTGCGGGGAAGTTGCAACCTGTCGCCTATGCTTCCAGGAGCTTGTCTAAGGCCGAGAGGGCCTACAGCATGATTCAGAAAGAGGCATTAGCGTGTGAGTTTGGGGTAAAGAAAATGCATCAGTACCTGTTTGGCCTCAAATTTGAGCTGGAAACCGATCACAAGCCCCTCATATCCCTGTTCGCTGAAAACAAGGGGATAAATACTAATGCCTCAGCCCGCAACAAAGGTGGGCACTCGCACTATCAGCATATAACTAAAACATCCGCCACAGGCCAGGCACCAAGAACTGTGCGGATGCTCTCAGTCGGCTACCAATGCCCACCACGGGGGTGGAAATGGCGCAGCCTGAAAACTTGTTGATGGTGGCGCAGCCCGCAGACTTGTTGGTCATGGAAGCGATGGAAAATGATAAATCACCGGTCACGGCCCGCCAGATTAGGACTTGGACCAGCCAAGACCCTCTGCTGTCCCTAGTTAAAAACTGTGTACTGCATGGGAGCTGGGCCAGCATCCCCGTTGAAATGCAAGAGCTAATCAAGCCGTTCCAGCGGCGAAAGGACGAGCTGTCCATTCAGGCAGACTGCCTGTTGTGGGGTAACCGCGTAGTGCTACCCAAAAAGGGCAGGGAGACGTTCATCTCGGATCTCACAGCACTCACCCGGGTATAGTAATGATGAAAGCGATAGCCAGATCCCACGTGTGGTCGCCTGGTATCGACTCTGACTTAGAGTCCTGTGTACGGCAATGCAGCGTGTGTGCTCAGTTGAGCAACGCGCCCAGAGAGGCACCACTACGTTTGTGGTCCTGGCCCTCCAGACCATGGTCGAGGATCCATTTCGACTATGCGGGCCCATTTCTCGGTAAAATGTTCCTGGTGGTGGTGGATGCTTTTTCAAAATGGATTGAATGTGAAATAATGTCGGGAAGCACCACCATCGCCACCATTGAAAGCCTGAGGGCCATGTTTGCCACCCACGGCCTGCCTGACATACTGGTCAGTGACAACGGGCCATGTTTCACCAGTGCCGAATTTAAAGAATTCATGACCCGCAATAGGATCAAACATGTCACCTCGGCCCCGTTTAATCCAGCCTCCAATGGGCAGGTAGAGTGGGCAGTACAAACAATCAAACAGAGCCTCAAACAAGTCACAGAAGGCTCACTCCAAACCCGCCTGTCCCGAGTACTGCTCAGCTACTGCACGAGACCCCACTCGCTCACAGGGGTGCCCCCGGCTGAGCTACTCATGAACAGAACAGTTAAAACCAGACTCTCGCTGGTTCACCCCAACCTGCATGATCAGGTAGAGAGCAAGCGGCAGCAACAAAGTTTAAACGATGGTCGCGCCACTGTGTCACAGGAAATTGATCTGAATGACCCTGTGTATGTGCTAAACTATGGACATGGTCCCAAGTGGATCGCGGGCACGGTGATCGCTAAAGAAGGGAGTAGGGTGTTTGTAGTCAAACTAGACAATGGACAAATTTGCAGAAACCACCTGGACCAAACGTGGCTGCGGTTCACAGACTGCCCTGAACAACCCACAGCAGACACCACCTTTTTCGAGCCCACAACACACACCCAAAGGATCAACGACACCGCCCTGGACCAGGGAATCGAACGCATCACGCCCAACAGCCCAGCATGGCCAGGCATACCCAGCAGCCCTACAGGGCCAACAACACGCCCAGCCCAACGAGGGCACAGCCAACACACCAGAGCAGACATTTGTACCGAGGCAGTCCACCAGGGAAAGAAAGGCTCCCGACTGCCTCACCTTGTAAATAGTTTTCACTTTGAATTTTGGGGGGGGTGCAGGGGGGAGTGATGTTGTGTATCTGTAAAGCATGCACTCCCATGTTCCGCCACCAGAGAGCGCATCCCCTGAAGTCCCAAGGGATCCCAGCATCCCTTGGGAGCACTGTATATAAGCTGGCCCCTAAGGCCTGTTCCTCACTCTGGAGTGTCTTAATAAAGACTGAGGTCACTGTTACTTTAACCTCCCTGTGTGCAGTCTCATCTGTGTTAGGAACACAACACCTTGCTGTCGGATCCGGGTGAATTTATAATGGGGAACAAATAAATGGCAGACCAACTGAACAAATACTTTGGTTCTGTCTTCACGAAGGAAGACACAAATAACCTTCCAGAAGTACTAGGTGACCGAGGGTCTAGTGAGAAGGAGGAACTGAAGGATATCCTTATTAGGCGGGAAATTGTGTTAGGGAAATTGATGGGATTGAAGGCCGATAAATCCCCGGGGCCTGATAGTCTGCATCCCAGAGTACTTAAGTAAGTGGCCCTAGAAATAGTGGATGCATTGGTGGTCATTTTTCCAACAGTCTATCGACTCTGGATCAGTTCCTATGGGCTGGAGGGTAGCTAATCTAACACTACTTTTTAAAAAGGGAGGGAGAGAGAAAACAGGTAATTATAGACCGGTTAGCCATTTTCCCCATCAGTGATGGGGAAAATGTTGGAATCAATTATTAAAGATGAAATAGCAGCGCATTTGGAAAGCAATGACAGGATCGGTCCAAGTCAGCATGGATTTATGAAAGGGAAATCATGCTTGACAAATCTTCTGGAATTTTTTGAGGATATAACTAGTAGAGTGGACAAGGGAGAATCCAGTGGATGTGGTGTATTTGGATTTTCAAAAGGCTTTTGACAAGGTCCCACACAAGAGATTGGTGTGCAAGATCAAAGCACATGGTATTGGAGTAATATACTGACGTGGATAGAGAACTGGTTGGCAGACAGGAAGCAGAGAGCCGGGATAAACGGGTCCTTTTCAAAATGGCAGGCAGTGACTAGTGGAGTGCCGCAGGGCTCAGTGCTGGGACCCCAGCTCTTTACAATATACATCAATGATTTAGATGAAGGAATTGAGTGTAATACCTCCAAGTTTGCAGATGACACTAAACTGGGTGGTGGTGTGAGTTGTGAGGGGGACGCTAAGAGGCTGCAGGGTGACTTGAACAGGTTAGGTGAATGGGCAAATGCATGGCAGATGCAGTATAATGTGGATAAATGTGAGGTTATCCACTTTGGGGGCAAAAACGCGAAGACAGAATATTATCTGAATGGTGGCAGATTAGGAAAAGGGGAGGTGCAACGAGACCTGGGTGTCATTGTTCATCAGTCATTGAAAATTGGCATACAGGTACAGCAGGCGGTAAAGAAGGCAAATGGTATGTTGGCCTTCATAGCTAGGGGATTTGAGTATAGGAGCAGGGAGGTCTTACTGCAGTTGTACAGGGCATGGGTGAAGCCTCACCTAGAATATTGTGTTCAGTTTTGAGGAAGGACATTCTTGTGATTGAGGGAGTGCAACGAAGGTTCACCAGACTGATTCCAGGGATGGCTGGACTGACGTATGAGGAGAGACTGGATCAACTGGGCCTTTACACATTGGAGTTTAGAAGGATGAGAGGGGATCTCATAGAAACATACAAGATTCTGAAGGGACGGGACAGGTTAGATACGGGTAGATTGTTCCCGATGTTGGGGATGTCCAGAACCAGGGGACACACTCTTAGGATAAGGGGTAGGCCATTTAGGACTGAGAGGAGGAGAAACATCTTCACTCAGAGAGTTGTTAACCTGTGGAATTCCCTGCCGCAGAGAGTTGTTGATGCCAGTTCATTGGATATATTCAAGAGGGAGTTGGATATGGCCCTTACAGCTAAAGGGAGCAAGGGGTATGGAGAGAAAGCAGCAAAGGGGTACTGAGGGAATGATCAGCTATGATCTTATTGAATGGCGGTGCAGGCTCGAAGGGCCAAATGGCCGACTCCTGCACCTATTTTCTATGTTTCTATAACCGATGCTCCAAGGAACTCACTTGTAGCAGTAGTTGGCATCGTGGGTGTTGTACCGGCAAAGATTCCCGTCATTGGGAGGAGTGGCAGAGAAGAAAATCGTCGGGGAGAGGTTGTAACGCCCAGTCCTGCAATGCTCGTCATTTTCTCTGGGGATTCCGGGCTCAATGGCAACTCTGTCGCCTGCAGCGGAGGAAACACTTGGACACTCAGTGCGCAATCCTTCACTAGCAAACATCAGCGTAGGGGTAAACATGGTGGGGGTTACTCTTGGACGGGTCACCTTTATGTTGGCACAGAAGGCATGGTCTTGGTACGATCTTTGTCTGTGGCTTCAACTTATTAATTGCTGGCCATCAAAGCGATCAGCTCAGGGAAAGGGCCATTTGTCACCCTCCCACATAAGGCACGCTCCCCTTCTTTGCTGATCTGCTCAAACAAGTGCAGAAAGGACACTGTTGAGCAATAGCCTAACCCGAGTCAGAAAGTTGTGGGTTCAAGTCCCACTCCAGGGACTTGAGCACACAAATCTAGGCTGACACTCCAGTGCAGTGCTGCGGGACTGCTGCACTGTCGGAGGGGCCGTCTTTCGGATGAGATGTTAAACCGAGGGCCCCGTCTGCCCTCTCAGGTAAAAGATCCCATGGCACTATTTCGAAGAAGAGCAGGAGAGTTACCCCTGGTGTCCTGGGCAATATTTATCCCTCAATCAACATCACAAAAACAGATTATCTGCTCATTATCACATTGCTGTTTGTGGGAGCTTGCTGTGCGCAAGTTGGCTGCCACGTTTCCCACATTACAACAGTGACTACATCTCCACTGATTGTAAAGTACTTTGAGACGTCCAGTGGTCATGCAAATCTTTCTTTATGTCCTTGGAACTCTCTGCTTGATTGAGCCATCAGATGGTTTTCCCAGAGATAAATCTGAGCTATGGAGACCTGTAAGGCCCCAGATTCTGTCCCTGGTTGAGATACTGATCCCAGTTAGGGATGCAGTATTGGGACTAAAATCGGGCCGCATGCCCCGAATTTGAGAAGTAAAAGAAATCAGCTGGCTTTCCCATTTTGGAGCCCTGCTGGAGGACGCGTGAATGAACGCTGGACAGAGACAGAGAACGCTGCGATGGTCTCCTTACTTTAAGAGTCTGCCCGCACTCACTGACCAATGGCCAACTAGACCAGGCACCCAAGGGTGTCCATTACCTGTGGAACTGCGCTCCAGTGAGGGGTTCAAAGTGTGCAGTAGGGGATTGCAGGGAAGAAAATGAGAGAGAAAAATAATGCGGGTCAGTCAGGTGACAGCTCATTCCAGGACCTATGCCCACGAGAAACATCTTTGGAAAAATGGGACAAATGTCACCTATTGTCATAAACCACTCGTGTGTACTTTTCCCTTTCATAAGCTACGTGAGTACCTTTTAGTTTTGCAAGTCATGCACTTTGGCACTTGCAACTGCTGAGGTAAAATTTATGCTTTCTGTTTTGTGGACTGACCTGTTTTAAGATGTTGCACTCCAGACCCAACTTTAAACACCGTCCCTGATGCCTCGTGTCCCAGAACCATTGGTTTCTTTACAACAAAGTCTCCAATTCTTCCACTTTGCCAGTAATGGACGTCAGAGCCACAGATCCCGACAGAATGTATCTGCACCAGGACCTCTGAAAATATAGCAGAGCAAGATTATGATAACCTTGGGAATGATGCATTTTAGAATTGGTGCTGGTCACATTTTGGGATATACCACAGAAGGGATTTGACTAAATGAGTAACATTAATGTTTGGTTTTGAGAAGAGCATAGTTATATTCACAAGTTAAATAAAAAGGCTCTGACACAATAAATAGTTAACATTTTAATGAGCTAATGTTGATGTTGTCTCCCCATAGGCTGTACATCATAAACTATTCGTTCGACCAGCTCAGCCATTGAAATGAACCTCATAACCATTGTGCTGAAAAGTCTTGATATCTTTTCTGGCCATGATAAAACAGACACAGGCAGTTGTGGGACAGTTATTGAAACCTGTGAGGCAGTCAGCAAAGGCTGTAAAAAGACTGATGTTCAGAGAAGAGTTAGAAATGACCTCTAGCAAGTCAAGTAAGGCGACCCGCATGTAGGGAAGCATGATACAGTTGAGCGTCCCGAATCCGCCAACCTCGGGACCGAGGCCCAGCTGCTTTACGTGTTTTTCCGGACTTCGGAATGTGTTTCTGACGTCTGAAATCCAGAAACACCCGAGCCCAGGTTCGGTATTTCCGGATTTTGGAACGTCAGAAACGTGGGGAAAGGGGGGTTTCTCTCCGAGGAGCTGCTTGGGTCGCTAGCCCCATTCAGGAGGTGTTCGGGTGGGCTCTATCGCCGTGGAAGTGTTCAGGTGGGCCCCGTCGCCGTGGAGGTGCTCGGGTGGGCCCCGTCGCCGTGGAGGTGCTCGGGTGGGCCCCGTCGCCGTGGAGGTGCTCGGGTGGGCCCCGTCGCCGTGGAGGTGCTCGGGTGGGCCCCGTCGCCGTGGAGGTGCTCGGGTGGGCCCCGTCGCCGTGGAGGTGCTCGGGTGGGCCCCGTCGCGTGGAGGTGCTCGGGTGGGCCCCGTCGCCGTGGAGGTGCTCGGGTGGGCCCCGTCGCCGTGGAGGTGCTCGGGTGGGCCCCGTCGCCGTGGAGGTGCTCGGGTGGGCCCCGTCGCCGTGGAGGTGCTCGGGTGGGCCCCGTCGCCGTGGAGGTGCTCGGGTGGGCCCCGTCGCCGTGGAGGTGCTCGGGTGGGCCGATGGAGGCCTCGAGGTAAGTGCAGCGGCGATGAACGGGGCAAGGCGAGGTAAGGTCAGCGGTGACAAGGTGAGGCCCGAGATCGGGCAGCGGCGGGGCCCCGAGGTCAGCGGGTCCAGACTCCGGAACATTTTACAGATTCCGGACGACCCTGCCATCAATTAGTCCGGAATCCAGAACATTCCGGAACTCCGGATTTTGGATGCTCAACCTGTATATCCATTATTTTGTATTGTTACGCAGAGATTAAGTTGTGCCGCTTGAATTAAGTGAGTCTAGTCATCGCTGCTAGTCTGTATGTCCATCTTACTCTGAAATAAATCACCTTTCTGATTCGCATCTGTCTTCATCGCACCAAGCATTTGCTTGGTCTGCCTTCGCACAGAATGAACTGGTCCATGTACAGAAGACACAAAAGGCTGGATTTTTGGGTCTTCTCCGCTCCGTTTTTCGCCCCGGAGCAGCGGCATTGGCGGTGGTGAGGTGGTCTGGGCGGGCGGTCAGCCTCCAGCGCCCCACAGCAATCCTTGGGTCCGGTTTAACGGTGGCGTTGAGCAGTACCACCCGGAAGAGCTGCACCCGGTGTGCAACGCCCCTGGTCGCGACACCGGCGTGCGTTTAGATTGTTGCCCGACCCGTACGCCCCGAAGCGCGCCCTGCAGTGACCGCCTGGGAAATCAGGGCGGTCCAACATGGAAACATAGAAAGTAGGTGCAGGAGTAGGCCATTTGACTCTTCGAGCCTGCACCACCATTCAATGAGTTCATGTCTGAACATGCAACTTCAGTACCCCATTCCTGCTTTCTCTCCATACCCCTTGATCCCTTTAGCTGTAAGGGCCACATCTAACTCCCTTTTGAATATATCTAACAACTTTCCACAGGTTCACAATTCTCTCCGAGTGAAAAAGTTTCTCCTCATCTCGGTCCTAAATGGCTTACCCCTTATCCTTAGACTGTGACCCCTGGTTCTGGACTTCCCCAACATCAGGAACATTCTTCCTGCATCTAACCTGTCCAATCCCGTCAGAATTTTACATGTTTCTAGAGATCCCCTCTCATTCTTCAAAATTCCAGTGAATATAAGTCTAGTCGATCCAGTCTTTCGTCATATGTCAGTCCTGCCATCCCGGGAATCAGTCTGGTGAACCTTCGCTGCACTTCCTCAACAGCAAGAACGTCCTTCCTCAGATTAGGAGACCAAAATTGAACACAATATTCAAGGTGTGGCCTCACCAAGGCCCTGTACAACTGCAGTAAGACTGCCCTGCTGCTATACTCAAATCCTCTTGCTATGGCCAACATGCCATTTGCCTTCTTCACCGCCTGCTGTACCTGCATGCCAACTTTCAATGACTGATGTACCATGACACCATCCCGACAGCGGATAGGTAGGTAATGGACTCGTAAGGTAAGTGTGATTGTTTTTTCTTTTAATTGTTTTATGCGATTTGTCTTGTGGTGGTGTGGGCAATGTTTTGGGAATGTTTTTGTGGGGTATTATTTAGGTTTTCCCTCTCCCAGGCGTCTCTCGGAGCGCTCCCGGCCCGGCTCTTTAGCTCGGGAGTTTCCCATGCTAGCGCCCAAGAGAGGTGGACAACGCCTCCCTTAGCGCTGCGCCCCCCTGACGCAGGGCCCAGTTGCCCAAACTTACCTACTGAGGCGCAAACTATTCCCGGGCGCGAACTTTCCCGCCCTGCCGCCAGTATCGCCTCAAAAACATCAAAGCCGAAAATCCAGCCCAAACATATAGTTGACATCACAAGGGGCTGCCTGGTTACACAACTGTGCAAGTAAATGCATGGCACTGTTCGTCAAGTGCGATAAAAGTAGGCTGTTCAGATCACTTATGGAAATGACTGGTACACCGAACCAGTGAAGGTATCTATGGAAGATCCAAATTCGGAACAGTACCTTTTTGGTGTAGAGTAATTCCTTGGGGGACAAACTCAATTTTAAGATTTTGAGAAATAGGCACTGAAATAGAAAAGCGTTCAGATTTATTTTTCAGGAAGATAGAACTGGGAATATTTCGTTTTGTTCCTGCTACTCTCCAAAGACTGTGCGGGCTGATAAGAGAGCCAGCACAGCTCAGGAAAAATGAGAGGGGATTTTCAAACTTCAGTCTAATTATCATCCTCATAGGCAGTCCCTCGGGATCGAGGAAGACTTGCTTCCAATCTTAACATGAGTTCTTAGGGGGCTGTACAGTCCAATACGAGAACCACAGTCTCTGTCACAGGTGGGACAGATAGTCGTTGAGGGAAAGGGTGGATGGGACTGGTTTGCCGCACGCTCTTTCCCCAGCCTGCGCTTGGTTTCTGCATGCTCTTGGCGACGAGACTCGAGGAGCTCAGCGCCCTCCCGGATGCACTTCCTCCACTTCGGGCAGTCTTTGGCCAGGGACTCCCAGTGGCAGTGGAGACGTTGCACTTTATCAGGGAGGCTTTGACAGCGTCCTTGTAACGTTTCCGCTGCCCACCTTTGGCTCGTTTGCCGTGAAGGAGCTCCGAGTAGAGCGCTTGCTTTGGGAGTCTTGTGCCTGGCACGCGAACTATGTGGCCTGCCCAGCGGAGTTGATCAAGTGTGGTCAGTGCTTCAATGCTGGGGATGTTGGCCTGGTCAAGGAGGCTAACGTTGGTGCATCTGTCCTCCCAGGGGATTTGTAGGCTCTTGGAGACATCGTTGGTGGTATTTCTCCAGCAACTTGAGATGTCTACTGTACATGGTTCATGTTTCTGAGCCATTACTACAGCCCTGTAGACCATGAGCTTGGTGACAGTTTTGAGGGCCTGGTCTTCAAACACTCTTTTCTTCACGTGGCCGAAGGCTGCACTGGCGCACTGGAGGCAGTGTTGGATCTCGTCGTCAATACCTGCTCTTGCTGATAGGAGGCTCCCGAGATAAGGGAAGTGGTCCACATTGTTCAGGGCCGCGTTGCGGATGTTGATGACTGGGGGGCAGTGCTGTGCGGTGAGGACAGGCTGGCGGAGGACCTTTGTCTCACTGATGTTTAGCGTAAGGCCCATGCTTTTGTACGCCTCAGTAAATATGTCGACTATGTCCTGGAGTTCAGCCTGTGTGCGCGCGCAGTCCGTGTAAGTTAGCTCGACGACAGAGGTTGGGGTGGTCTTGGACCTGGCCTGGAGACGGTGAAGGTTGAACAGGTTCCCACTGATTCTGTAGTTTAGTTACACTCCAGCGGGGAGCTTGTCGACGGAGAGGTGGTGTAGAATTTACCAATATCTCGCAAAGATTCCAGGTACCTTTCCCCTACAGAGGAGAAGAATCCCTTTCTGGGCTTTTAAAATGAGTTTAAAGGGGCAGACGAAGCCTACGGGGGATAAAAGGGGACGCATTCATGGAGAACCCCCCCCCCCAGTGTTTGGACTCATAGGAAAGGGAATTCAAAATGGACCTAAATTACAGAAGCTTGAGATCCCCTAAACATCTATGGGAAGGAGCATATCAATTTTAAGATTCTACAACATTTTGGCTGCAAAAAAAGTTACCAAATACAGGAGGTGGAGCCAAATTCGTCTGGGGGAATGTCTGGGGGAACTATTCACCCTCTAAGAGATAATCGAATTACCCAATCAAGCACAATGGAAATCATGGTCAAGAAACTGGACAATTCTAAAACAATGCAAAACCAGTGATAGCACATTCTCACACCCTAATCGAGTTACTGCTGACAAAGGAGACATTTGAAAATCAGTGGACAGAACAGTTCAAACAGAGCCCAAGAGATTTGATGGGAGATAACGGAGCCTTTTTTTGGAATATATCTATCCCCCAGTTTTTTTACAAGAAAAAGACCAGCAAGGAGCAGCACGCAGACTAGCAGAACACAGAAACTAGCAGAAGACAGGAGAGAAGCAGAACACACAATGGAACACAGACACAAGCAGCTGGAGCTGGGGAGTGAAGAAATGGAGCAGTGAAGGAAACTACTAGAACTCATCAAGAACTGACTGAGCACGAGGCCCACGAAATGGAAGGTTGTCAGCAACCAAATTGACAACCCGGGCCACCACAACCAGCAAAACAACCAACCGAAACCAACTCAGCAAAAACCAAAGAATCGACATTTATTTCCACTCTACAATCTACTTCGGAACGACCAATGGGTGAGAAATTACCAAAAAGGACTAACTAAAACTATTCCTAACCAAAGAAAGTGGGTATTTAACCCATACATCCAAAACGCAACTTACCGCATCAACGGACGCACCCCAACCGAAGACTACGCAGTCCGAAGTCCTCTCCTCCGTCCGGGGTACGGCTCACCTAGAAGGCCAAGTGCAGCGAACCCCGAAACCGTGATTCACCGGCAACTGTCTAAAGGGATTGGTGAGCATAACCCCCTGAACCCCCAGAGCTATAACTCAGTTAGTCAGGGGAACTGGGAGGAGGGAGGCTGGGATAACTTGTGTAAATGTATCTGCATTCGCCTTTTTACCTCATTTAGAGTTTAAGCTGTATTCTTTTCCCCACAGACTGTATTTGGACAATTTATTCAATGTGCTGTACCCTTCAGTGTGTATTGGTCTGTGTGTGTTATTAAAGGTGTGCCCTTTTACTTCTTTTTAAACACAATAAAGCCATACCTGCTTCCTACCTTGAAACAGATTGTCTGTCCAAGTCTGTCACAGTCCCTTCATAATTCCAGTGTCTAGAACCAAGGGTGTGGGAGCGATTCCGAACCGCTCATATAAGGTCAGAAGGGAAAGCTGACCCCCTGCAAACCACCCCTTTACAGTGGAGCATGGCAGGGAGGAAGATTAAGAAGAGGGTTGGGGCGATGACGCAGCCCTGCTTGACCCCGGTCTGGACGTGAATTGGGTCTGTGATGGATCTGTTGGTAAGGATCACGGCCTGCATGTCGTCATGGAGCAGGCGGAGGATGGTGACGTACTTTTGGAGGCATCGAAACAGAGGAGGACGCTCCATAGACCCTCGCGGTTGACAGTGTCAAAGGCCTTTGTAAGGTCGAAGAAGGCCATGTATAAGGGCTGGCGCTGTTCCCTGCATTTTTCCTGCAGCTCTCGCGCTGCAAAAACCATGTCCGGTTGTGCCCCATAGGGGAAGAAACCCACACTGCGACTTCGGGAGGAGCTCCTCGGCCACAGGGAGAAGACGGTTGAGGAGGACTCTAGCGACGACTTTCCCAGTGGCTGATAGCAGGGAAATTCCTCTGTAGTTGCCGCAGTCGGACTTGTCCCCTTTTTTAAAGATGGTCACGATCACTGCATCTCTAAGATCTCCCAGCATGCTCTCCTCCCTCCAGATTATATGCATTTGCTTCCCTGCAAAGTTGTAGTCAAACTTGAACTGTATTCACATTCTACCAGGACAGCCTTGGCTCTGTACTTGCTTAAAAGCTGTTCCACCTCTTGACATCTTCCATTTCTGATGAAGGGTCATCGACCTGAAACGTTAATTCTGTCTCTCTCTCTCCACAGATGCTGCCTGACCTGCTGTGTGCTTCCAGCATTTTCTGTTGCTATTTCAGATTGAGTAGTTTGCTTTACTTTTAGAATTTGACTTATTCATCGCCGTAAACCCTTGCTTCCCACGTTTTTTGCTAATTTATTTGAAGTTACAGTGCTGTGCCTGAATGAATGAGAATTATTGAGGCAGGAAAGAATAAAAAGACTTACCATTGAAGCCTGGTTCTGGGATCAGACGCTTTTCCTGTGAAGAGAAGATGGGAAATGTACGTGAGAAAGGGCTGATTCTTTGTCGTTGTGCCAGAAATCACAACATTGAGATTCTACTACTACCCTGTACTGTGACCACAGATAACAGCATCTTTAGCGTAGTAAAATATCCCAAGATACTTCACAGCAGTGTTAATAAGATAGATATTTGACACCGAGTCACATAAGAAGAAAATATGATAGGTGATCAAAAGCTAGGTCAAAGAGGTAGGTTTTAAGGAGCGTCGGAAAGGAGGAAAGAGAGGCGGAGAGGTTTAGGGGGAGAGTTCCAGAGCTTGAGGCCTAGGCAGCTGAAGGCGCGGCCTCCGATGGTTGAGCGATTATAATTAAGGATGATCAAGAGGGCAGAATTTGAGGAGCGCAGATATGGTTGGGGTGGGAGGGTGCAATTAGTCTTCACTTCACAAACTTGTTTCACAGAACTATTTAGTGGCCAGATCCTGCAAGTATATTCTGACAGTGGATGGCAAAATTGAACAGGAAATGCTTGGCAGAGAAATGTGGCCAACAATAATGAAAACAAGAAATTAGGTTTCTAGTCAGGAGGTGCGTGTCCTAACAAGAATTTGATATTCTCTTCTTGAAGAGTTCCTTAGAATCTAGACAACAAAACATAATCTTTTTGTGCTAGTGTATGCATCGACAAAAAAACAGATCATCTGGTCATTATCACATTGCTGTTTGTGGGAGCTTGCTGTGCGCAAATTGGCTGCTGCGTTTCCTACATTACAACAGTGACCACAATCCAAAAGTACTTAATTGGCTGTAAAGCGCTTTGTGATGTCCGATGGTCATGAAAGACGCTATATAAATGCAAGTCTTTCTTTTCTCTTTTACTTTTACAATCATGATAAACGATGCCAAGTTAATATGTAACTATTCTCAAATAACAGGCTCTGATAAACATCACTACATCATTAATCAAGCTTGTTGAACATTACAAACAGTTTTTACTGCCAAAATTCCTCCAGTTAAATGTCAGAGAGTGCTTGCGTATGCAGAGTAGACTCCATTCCAGGGCCCCTTCCCCACAAACTCCACCAGCTGCCATGTCTTTCCAATATCCAACGAACATCCATTCCCGAGAAGAGACATTCTCATACCTTCCCCTCCCTCCCAGAACCACAATAGGATTCCCCTTGTCCTCACCTTCCACCCCACCAGCCTCTACATTCAACGGATCATCCACCGTCATTGCCGCCAGCTCCAGCATGAACCTGCCCCCAAACACATCTTCCCCTCCCCTTTCAGCGTTCAGAGACCGTTCGCTCTGCGTGTGACACCCTGGTCCACCCCTCAATCACCTCCTCCCCTTCCCACGGCACCTTCCTGTGCAAGTGCAGGTAATGCAACACCTGCCCTATTACCTCCTCCGTTCCCACTGTACAGGGCCCCAAACACGCCTTCCAGGTGAAACAGCGATTTATTTGCACCACTTTAGCATCATGTATTCATCTCCTCTATATTAGGGAGACCAAACGCAGATTGGGCGACAGCTTTACGAACACCTCCATTCAGTCCGCAAGTGTAAGCCTGAGCTTCCGGTTGCCTGTCATCTTAATTCACCACGCCACTCGCACTCTAACCTCGGCCTCCTACACTGTTCCAATAAAGCTCCGAATAAAGCTTGAGGAACGGCACCCTCATCTTTCTATTAGGCACTTTACAGCCTTCTAGACTCAACACTGAGTTGGACAATTTCAGATCATAACCTCTGGTCCTATTTTTTCAGGTTGCAGTTGTTGATGATTCTGCCATTCCCATTTACATCTCCTCTGGACCCATCTTTTGTTTCTTAACTTGTCCCATTACCATCTCCTTTTGCTTTGCGCCACCATCCCTTTTGTCGTTTAATCTCTCCTACCTTAAACCCCATCACTTTTGTTCTTTCCTCCCCCTCCCCGCTTTCCCTCTGCACTTGCTTAAAAACCTGTTACATCTCTAACTTTTTCCAGTTCTGACAAAAGGTCATCGACTGGAAACGTTAACTGTTTCCCTCTCCACAGATGCTGCCTTCTGCTGCCTGAGCCCCAACCTTCGGAATTCCCTCCCTAAACCTCTCCTCTTCGCTACCTCTCTTTCCTCCTTCAAGACGCTCCGCAAAAAATACCTCTTTGACCAAGCTTTTGGTCGCCTGCGCTAATTTCTACTTATGCAGCTCGGTGTCAAAGTTTTTATCTCATAAAAGTCCTGTTAAAGGCGCTACAAGAATGCACGTTGTTGTAATTGTCTTTGATTTTAAAAATGCACTGAAGTGTTGGCTCTGCATTTGTTTCGTTTTTCCCGTGAAAGACCGTTGACCCTGACCATCTCACTTCCTGCAAGTATAAGGTATAAAATGAGTCAAAAGAGATAAATTGGTTACCAGTCGCAGATCGTTTTTCTCGTGGAGCACCACAGACAGATTCTCACGCTGCGCCATCTTCAATCTCACAGAACAAAAGTGCGTGCTGTTCGCTTGTGACTACAGTTGCCGGGAGTTCAAAGGCCCTTTACTGACCCGAGTCCTTGAGGTGAAGCCTGATTTGCATGCTTGTAAAATTATTCACTGAAAAAACAGCACAAATAGATGCATCTGAACACAATCTTTAAGATAAGAATCTGCATACTTGATGAATATTTCAGCAATTACAGAAATCCATCCCTACAATTTATAAACTTTCAGACCGAGACCTTGAGCTGAAGCCAGAATTGAATTTAAAATGTTATCATTATCTAATGTTCCCTTTCAATCATCAATTTTCCTTGTCTGCCTACAAGTTCACTGTTTGGAATGTTTTTTTTAAAAATCGCTTTAAGCATTTCTTTGTCATGGACAAGATAACCCACTAATTGTAAAATAGATCAAAGATTGACAGTCATGAATACAATACAATAGTATCAATCCTTACAATTCTGGCACGACATTGGTCGAAACTCCAGCAGTCACCGCAGCTCAGGGCAGCTTTATAGCCTCGAGTGAACAATCCTGCCTAAGTCACCCAAGCAGTTGAATTATCTAAAACTACCTCTAGATAGTACCATGATTGCCTCTTATCTGTCTTTGCTCCGTTTTCATCTCTAGTCTCATCCCACTCAAGCAGCTCTACAGACATAGGGCTCAATTTTCCCCAGTGAATTGCGCCGTTTTTTTGGAGCAGGCTGTTCTTTTTGGCCCAAGTTGAAAAACCACAGTTTTCCCAATCAATTTGCACCAGTGTAAGTCAGTTAGTTACGATTTTTTTAGGTCAGTTTTTTTTTTCAGCCAAAGGGGGCGTAACCAGCCACCTACGCCAATTAGGGAAGTTTGGCCAGCTGAGAGTTACTCCAGTTCTGCTTAGAGAGAGAGAGAACGGGGGCCGAGAATGGGACCGGACCGGACCGGGGTTGGAGGCAAGTTGCTGCTACAGGTGCAGCGTCCCAAATCGGGAACCCTCCAAGGCCGTTCTGGAATTTGCATTTTGCCAGATTTTGGAACGTCTTTCTGACGTCACAAATCCGGAAACTACCCAGTTATTTACAAATTTCAGAACATCAGAAAAGAGGGGGGGGGGGGGGGTGCTCGCCAAAGAGCTGTTTGGGTTGCCAGGCGATGAGGTGTTCGGGCGGGCCCCACCACGGTGGAGTTGTTCGGGCGGACCCCGCCGCGGAGGTGGGCCGGAGAGGAGGCCCCAAGGTGTTCGGGCGGCAGCGGCGAGGAGGCCCTGAGGTCGGGCAGTGGCGACACCTCGAGGTCGGCAGGGTCCGGATTCCGGAACATTTTACGGATTCCAGACGACCCGGCCACCAATCGGTCCGGAACACTCCGGATTACGGATCTTGGATGCTGCACCTGTATGTGTTGTTCAATTCTTTTAATGTGTTGGGAGCTGGCTGTATGCTTCAGCTCGCATTGTGTCCCTGGTTACCATGGCAGCCCGAACAAGGCTCCACCCCCAAAACTAAAGGTCGGGTTAGGCCACGCCAAAATGAAGAAATCCAATGGGGAAACTTAGGATCTTTTCTGTTGGCGTACTTAGGCCCCAAAGAATCGGGCGTAACTCTTCAAGTACGCCAAAAAAATACTTTGGGGAAAATTGAGCCCAGTATCTCCAAATGTGTCACCAGGAGTATCCAGCTACTGACTTGCCGACTGAGTGGCTCCAACTGCAAAAGACAACATGACATCTGTGGCCACCTACTTCTGCAACATCAGCTATTTGTAAGCTATTTTCTTCCTTGCTTTGTACAGAGGTACTATGGGGCTCGACAATCTGAATGCAAAGCACGCTGGGATGCTTGACCAAATTCACTGCTTCGCCTTCCCATGATGCCTGTGTTAGCCATTTTCTCTAAAACCTACACACAGCGTTAAGTAATAGTGAGGATTTCATCATTTTGGAAAAGGCACTTTGTCCATCTGGTGTTTACTTTACCCCGGCTGTGTTATCTTTGGCTGTACGCACTATGTTAAGCGCGCCTTTATTAACCTCAGCCAAAATTCAGCTTTGTACAAACTGTACTCCTGGTGCGTTTATGTCAAAATCTATTTACACTGCAATAAATTTAGACTATGCTCAAACAAATCCTCCCCCCCCCTCCCCACAGAACATTTGGTGAATGCATTATACCAGGTGAAGTTCAGTAGGGTTTAAAAAATACATTTTCAGCTAGCCTGCAAAAATCATTCCACAACAGTGAAACACTATTTCACTGAGACCTTGTGCAGAATCACCTTGAGCACATAACCTTGGCTGATATGTCAGTGCAGTATTAAAGGAATGCTGTACTGTTGGAGGTACTATCTTTCAGATGAGATGTTAAACGAAGGCCCCATCGGCCATGGCTTCAAGGAAGAGCAGGGGAGTTCTCCTAGTGTCCTGGCTAACAGTTAGCCCGTAAATAGTTCACTAAAAAACAATTTCCTGCTCACTTATCTCATTGCTGTTTGTGGGATCTTGCTATGCACAAATTGACTGCATTTCCCTACATTGCAACACTGGCTACAATTCAAAAGTCCTTTATTAGCTGTGAAGCACTTTAGAATATCCTGAGGTTGTAGAAGGCACTATATAAATGCAAACTATTTCTTTACTCTGGAAAGGCTATATAGGCTGCGAACCAGGGAGAGTCTAGATAGGACATGAAACAACATGGGTGCAAGAGACAAGTCAGAAAAGAGAATATAATTAAGACTGCTCGACCATATATATTCACCTATATATTCACAAGACCACTACCATCCTTACTTTATAGCCAAGAAAAAAAAAACTAAAGAAATCTACAGCTCACGTGTAAGACAAAGGTCATTATTACAACTGTACCATTGGCCCTACCCCATGCAACCTTGTTTTCAATTAATTCACGTGATGTGGACATTACTGGCAAGGTCGACATTTATTGTCCATCCCTTATTGCCCTCAAGATGATGGTGGTGAGCCACCTTCTTGAATAAAATGGAGTGGTTTGCTAGGCTATTTTAGAGGGCAGTTGAATCAACCACAATTGAGTCTGGAGTCACATATAGGCAGATTTCCTTCTCTAAAGGGCACCATGGGTTTTTACAGCAATCCAGTCATTTCATGATCACGATTACTGATACTAGCTTTTTTGAAGTCCAGATTTATTTAACTGAATTTAAATTCCCCAGCAACCGTCCTGGAATTTGAACTCACGTCTCAGGATCCTCAGTCCAGGCCTCCGAATTACTAGTTCAGTCACATAACCACTGTGCTACCACAGTGCAGTGCTGAGGGAGTGTCGCACTGTCGGAGGGGCAGTGCTGAGGGAGCGTCGCACTGTCGGAGGGGCAGTGCTGAGGGAGCGCCGCACTGTCGGAGGGGCAGTGCTGAGGGAGCGCCGCACTGTCGGAGGGGCAGTGCTGAGGGAGCGTCGCACTGTCGGAGGGGCAGTGCTGAGGGAGCGTCGCACTGTCGGAGGGGCAGTTCTGAGGGAGTGCCGCACTGTCGGAGGGGCAGTGCTGAGGGAGCGTCGCACTGTCGGAGGGGCGGTACTGAGGGAGCGCCGCACTGTCGGAGGGGCAGTGCTGAGGGAGCGTCGCACTGTCGGAGGGGCGGTACTGAGGGAGCGCCGCACTGTCGGAGGGTCAGTACTGAGGGAGCGCCGCACTGTCGGAGGGGCAGTACTGAGGGAGCGCCGCACTGTCGGAGGGGCAGTACTGAGGGAGCGCCGCACTGTCGGAGGGGCAGTACTGAGGGAGCGCCGCACTGTCGGAGGGGCAGTATTGAGGGAGCGTCGCACTGTCGGAGGGGCAGTACTGAGGGAGCGCCACACTGTCGAAGGGGCCGTCTCAGAAACATTAAACCGAGGCCCCGTCTGCTCTCTCAGGTGGACGTAAAAGATCCCACGGCACTATTTAGAAGAGCAGGGGAGTTATCCCCGGTGTCCTGGGGCCAATATTTATCCCTCAACCAACATAACAAAAACAGATTATCTGGTCATTGTCACATTGCTATTTGTGGGAGCTTGCTGTGCACAAATTGCCTGCCGCATTTCCCACATTATAACACTGACTGCACTCCAAAAGTACTTCATTGACTGTAAAGCACTTTGGGACGTCCGGTCCTGAAAGGCGCTATATAAATGCAGGTCTTTCTTTCCTTCATTTCAAGCAGACATTATTCCAGCTAACGGCTAAAAAGGGAATGGCATCTCCCCGTCCGCCACCGCGACCCGGAGCCCCCAAAGCGCCGCGGGGTTATTGTTACCAGGAGCACTGTGTGAAGCTAGCCGCCGCCATTTGCCCCTCTGAGCTGCCGCACACAGGGACCCATCCCCCCGGCCGCTGATTGGCCCGCTTCCAGGCACCGCCTTGCATTGCCATTGGTCACGGGCGCTGTCACTCAAAGTGATGGCGCGTGGCACAGCCGAGCAACGGTCACTGCGGCGGCAAGCGCCCGGCCGTTACTGAGGCCTGAGACAGGGGGAGGGGCCTGAGATAGGGAGGGGGAGGGGCCAGATAGGAGGGGAGGGGCCTGAGATGGGGGGGGAGGGGCCTGAGATAGGGAGGGGCAGGGACCTGAGATAGGGGGAGGGGCCTGATAGGAGGGGAGGGGCCTGAGATGGGGAGGGACCTGAGACAGGGGGAGGGGCCTGAGATGGGGGAGAGGCCTGAGATAGGGAGAGGGAGGGACCTGAGTTGGGGGAGGGGCCTAAGATGGGGGGGAGAGGCCTGAGATAGGGAGGGGGAGGGGCCTGAGATAGGGAGGGGGAGGGACCTGAGATAGGGGAGGGGCCTGATAGGAGGGGAGAGGCCTGAGATAGGGAGGGGGAGGGACCTGAGATAGGGGAGGGGCCTGATAGGAGGGGAGGGGCCTGAGCTAGAGAGGGGGAGGGGCCTGAGCTAGAGAGGGGGAGGGGCCTGAGATAGCGGGGTGTGAGGGATATATATGGGGGGATGGTGAGAGATATTTGGGGGGGTGGGTGAGAGAGATATGGGGGGGTGAGAGAGATATGGGGGGGTGAGAGAGATATATGGGGGTCCTTGAGATTATGGGTTGTTTGAGATAGAGTTGTTTGAGACGGTGGGGGTGGTTAGGATGGAGTGTTTGAGATGGGGGGATTTGAGATGGTTTTGGGATGCGGGTTGTTTGAGATGGAGTTGTTTGAAATGGGGGGGGGGTTGGTTGAGATAATGAGAGTTTGAGATGGAGTTGTTTGAGATGGTGGGGTTGGGTTGGGTTGGGATGGGGTGTTTGAGATGGGGAGTTTGAGATGGGTTTGGGATGGGGGTTTGTGATTGGGGGGATTTACTAGGGGGGGTTGAGATGATGGGTTTGGGATAGGGGTTGTGATTTACAGGTAGGATTTACGGAGGGGGGGGTTGAGACGATGGGTTTGAGATGGGGGGGTTTAGAGGGGGGGCGGTTCAGATTGTGGGGAGTGAGATTCCGGGGGTTTGGGATTGGGTGTTAAGATTGTGGGGAGTTGAGATTGCAGGGGGGTTGCGATTTGTGGAAGTTGGGGATTGTGGGGGGGGGGGTTAAGATTGGGGGCAGGGGGAGATAATTAGATTTGTATTGTATAATCTGTGTTAAATCATACCAGGCTGACATAGATTAGGGGCAGAAATAGGATGCAGTCTATTTAAAGTTAGCAGTGCAATGCTCTGCGTAACTATTTTAAGCTGTAATAGAATATTCCCCCACAGTCTGCTTTGATTTGTGAGTATGAGAAAATCAATACCATTTTGTACGACTGTGGAAATATCAGAAAGGATTAAGAAGTTAGTTCAGACCTGGGATCTAAAAAACTAACAAGCTCTTTTGCACAAAAACAAGCAGGCGTTAACCTCAGAGTCAATGACATAAGGGATGAGGTAGAGTTGTAAACCCATCGGGGAAAGTCACGGGATAATAAAGCCAAATACTGAATGCCAATTAACAGAGTTCCAGCAATTGCTAATGACCAAACAAAAGGAATAACAGATTGAAGACCAACAGACAGGAGGGAGTTACCCACCACTCTTTTGGTTGGAAAACAAAACAGTTAAGTCAAGTGACCCCCGATCTGGGGGACACTCCAAACATTTTGCAAGGCCCTTTTTTTTGTTTTTTTTGTTTTTTAAAAAATATTTTTGTAGATTTTTTTTTAGTTTTTTTTGGGCTCTAAAAACATAATTTACAAGTGCCCCCTATAAAAGGGGAGGGGGACACTAAAACCCGGCAATTAAAACAAGTTAAACTTTAAAACATAAAATCAAATTAAAATTTGGTTGCCGGGGTGACGATGCACTCCAGTCCCTCCGGCGCCCACCTCTCGCGGAAGGCCGCGAGCGTACCGGTGGACACCGCATGCTCCATCTCCAAGGACACCCTGGCCCGGATGTACGCACGGAAGAGAGGCAGGCAGTCGGGCTGAACGACCCCCTCGACCGCCCGCTGCCTGGACCGACTGATGGCACCCTTGGCCGTGCCCAGGAGCAGTCCTACGAGGAGGCCCTCGGACCTACCCGCTCCCCTCCGGACAGGGTGCCCAAAGATCAGGAGTGTGGGACTGAAGTGCAACCAGAAATTGAGGAGCAGCCCCTTTAAATAATGGAACAGGGGCTGCAACCTCGTGCATTCCGTAAAAACATGGAACACGGACTCTTCCAGACCGCAGAAATTGCAGGCGGCCTGGGAGCCCGTGAACCGGCTTAAACATTTATTGCACAGCACTGCTCCGTGCACTACTCTCCAGGCCAAGTCCCCGATAAATAATGGGAGGACTCCCGCGTAGAGTGCCCTCCATCGGGGACCCCCGCCTCCTCCGGACGGCAAGATGGTACGCCATGGCGTGTCCGGACGGCAGACGAGGATGGCAAAGTTGAGAGTGTGCAGGAAACCCCTCCGCGCAGAACTGAAAGGCACGGAGGGGATTTCCCCGAGGCGGCTCAAGTTGTGAGGAGGAGTTACCCACCATCACAGGACCAGCTGTGGCCACAGCAGGGGGGTGATAAGAAAGAATTCCATGGATCAAATTAATGGTCGCACATGGGAAGGGAGACTCCAAACTTAGTAATAACTTTTGGAGGCGAGAGACAAGTTGAGATAACAGCAGAATGTCTCTGTATCTTGTAAAAACAAGCAGGCAATTAGTAGCAACACATATGGTTAAAAAAAAGAGACAAAAATGATATAAAGATTGACAAGCTCGGACAGTCCGTAGCGAGAACCTGAGACCAACACTCGACAGAAGCAGGGACCAGAGACGACCTTTGAAGGAACAGTGTCAGGACCGGATTGATCACCCGGGACGTATTGGGTAACTATGAGAGAGTGTTGAGTTAAACAGAGTATTTTGAGCGGAGAGGAACACCCTTTGGAACGCCTTATAGAGTATAAGTAGTCAGTCTTATACTTCTTTTGTATTGAATAACTATAGAGTACAAGTGGTGAGTCTTGTACCTTTTCTGTATCGAAGAATTATAGAGTATAAGTATTGAGTCTTGTACTTTTCCTGTATTAAACGAACATTAACGATACTGTCATTTCTCTAGTGTGTAATTTGGTATTTAACTTTGGAACCGTCGCAGGCAACTACTAGTCACACGACTAGCGCAATTGCGCAACAACGACCATAACTCAGTCGGACTGCTTTCAGGAGTGACCGTTACCCACTATCTGAAGAGTTAGCTCAAACTGGCTCAACAATATTGGTCAAACTTTTTCAGGTAATTCTGTGCAAGTGTCTCTGTAATGGCACCGAGAGTGACTTCTTGTTGCGCAATTCATGTCTCATGGTTAAGAAAATTTTAGCTTCTTCTTCATCATAGAAATTTATGGCACAGAAGGAGGCCATTCGGCCCATCGTATCTGTACCTGCCGAAAAAGAGCTAGCCCGTTTAATCCCACTTTCCTTTTATTTTTCTGACCAGTCTGCCATGTGGGATCTTGTCAAAAGTCTGGCACGAGAGGACGACTGCAAGTCTTTCTGGATAGCCCTAGAACTCATGTGTCTCTTTAAAACGTAAGAAATAGGAGCAGGAGTCGGCCATACGACCCCTTGAGCCTGCTCCGCCATTTAATAAGATCATGGCTGATCAGATCATGGACTCAGCTCCACTTCCCTGCCCGCTCCCCAAAACCTTTTATTCCCATATCGCTCAAAAATCTGTCTATCTCCACCTTAAGTATATTCAATGACCCAGCCTCCACAGCTCTCTGGGGCAGAGAATTACACAGATTTACAACCCTCTGAGAAAAGAAATTCCTCCTCATCTCAGTTTTAAATGGGTGGCCTCTTATTCTGAGACTATGCCCCCTAGTTTTAATTTCCCCTATCAGTGGAAATATCCTCTCTGCATCCACCTTGTCGAGCCCCCTCATTACCTTAAATGTTTTGATAAAATCACCTCTCATTCTTCTGAATTCCAATGAGTATAGGCCCAAACAACTCAACCTATCTTCATAAGTCAACCCCCTCATCTCCGGAATCACCCTAGTGAACTTCTCTGAACAGCCTCCAATGCAAGTATATCCTTCCTTAAATACGGAGATCAAAACTGTACATAGTACGCTTGGTGTGGTCTCACCAATACCCTGTACAGTTGAAGGTCTTCTCTGCTTTTATACTCTATCCACCTTGCAATAAAGGCCAACATTCCATTTGCCTTCCTGATTACTTGCTGTACCTGCATACTCACTTTTTGTGTTTCATGCACTTTGCAATTTTTCTCCATTTAAATTATAATTTGCTTTTCTATTTTTTCTGCCAAAGTGGATAACCTCACATTTTCCTACATTATACTCCATCTACCCAATGTTTGCCCACTCACTTAGCCTGTCTATATCCCTTTGCAGATTTCTTGTGTCCTCACAATTTGCTCTCCTACCCATCTGTGTATCATCAGCAAACTTGGCTACATTACACTCGGTCCCTTCATACAAGTCATTAATATAGATTGTAAATAGTTGAGGCCCCAGCACCGATCCCTATGGCACCCCACTAATTACTGTTTGCCGACCGGAAAATGACCCATTTATCCCGACTTGTTTTCTTTTAGTTAGCCAATCCTCTATCCATGCTAATATATTACCCCCAACCCTGTGAACTTTTATCTTGTGCAGTAACCTTTTATGTGGCACCTTATCGAATGCCTTGAGGAAATCCAAATATACCACATCAAGTAGTTCCCCCTCATCCACCCTGCTCGTTACATCCTCAAAGAACTCCAGCAAAATTGTCAAACGTGGGGGCCAAAATTGATCAACTTACCGCCCACTGCCGCTGACATTCCTCTGCCCGAACTGCCCAGTGCCACTTTTGACGTGTCCTGGAACGGGCGGGAGGGCAGAGCCGCCGATTACCGCCCTCCGACGTCAGCGTAAGTAGACTCTCGCTCGCCGAGATGCCAGATTGGTACGGGCGGGATTCAGCAGGACGGCGCTGGACCGCTGCATGTTGGCTGGTCTGTCCTCAATGGTAAGTGTCAAGATCCTGTAAAAAAAAAGGTAAGTGGAATGTTTTTAAATTATTTCTTTACAGACACTTACCTGGATGGGGTCCCCTGAAAGTCCTCAGATGTTTTTTTTCTGTTGATTTTTATTTTTAGTTCTTCGACCCTCCGTGGGCCCAACTCCATCCTCGGAGGCACTTGGGCGGCAAGCGCTTCTGCCGCCGACAATGAGACCCCCCCCCCCCCCCACCCGCTGCCGCCCAGATTGGCTGCCTACGTCGTTGCTTTGCCGCCAGCTGACCTTCGAGGGACCTCGATAATGAAAACCCCGCCGAAAGTGCCATCCGGTACCTCGGTGGCCATCGACGGAACTTTGGGTGGACGGAGGCATGGACTAAATTCAGACCCATGATTTCCCTGTCATAAAACTATGTTGACTCTGCTTGATTGAATTATGCTTTTCCAAATATCCTAATGCTTCCTTAATAATGGATTCCAGCATTTTCCCAAGGACAGATGTTAGGCTAATTGGTTTATAGTTTCCTGCTTTCTGTCTGCCTTTTTTAAATAGGGACGTTATATTTGTGGGTTTCCAATCCGCTGCGACCTCACCAGAATCCAGGGAATTTTGGTAGATTACCACCAATCCATTCACTATCTCTGCATCCACTTCTTTTAAGACCCTAGGATGCAAGCCATCAGGTCCAGGGGACTTGTTCACCTTTAGTCTCATTGGGCCCAAGTTTCGGGCCGCGCCTAGAATGGCGCAGCCCCAACCTGGACGCCCGTTTTTCACGCCACAAAGTGCGCCTAAAAAATACTTGCCTATTCTCCAGCTCCCTGCAGGTCCTCTGGAGCTGGGCGCAGCGCAGCACGAGCTGTGGGGAGTGGAGCCAGATCCCTGCGCTGAAAACAGTGCTTGGACCTCTGCACATGCTCGCTACAGTGGGTGCGCATGTGCAGTAGCTCCAGGCGCCCGAAACTGTAGGACGGGCCCCAAGCACGCAGCCCCTAGCCCTTGCCGAATGGGCTCACTGGGGCTGCGTGGATCACGCTCACCTGCCCTCCCCCCCGACTCCCACCCCCGGACCCCTCCCACCCCCGGACCCGACCCACCCCACCCCCGGACCCGACCCACCCCCGGACCCAACCTCCACCCCCCTCTTCTCTCCCCTCCCCATCCCCCTCCTCACCCCCCTCTCTCCCATCCCCCCCACCCCCCTCCTCTCCCCCCCCCCCTCCTCACCCCCCTCTCTCCCATCCCCCCCACCCCCCTCCTCTCCCCCCACCCCTCTCCCCCCTCTCTCCCATCCCCCCCACCCCCCTCCTCTCCCCCCACCCCTCTCCCCCCTCCTCTCCCCCCACCCCTCTCCCCCCTCCTCTCCCCTCCTCTCTCTCTCTCCCCCCCCCACTCCACCCCCCTCTCTCTCCTCCCCTCCTCCCCTCCCCTCTCTCTCTCTCCCCCCCCACTCCACCCCCCTCTCTCTCCTCCCCTCCTCCCCTCCCCTCTCCTCCACCTCCACCTCCCCCTCCCCTACCCCCTCCCCTCGCTGTCAGAAACACAGACAGAGTGAGAGACACACACACAGACAGACAGAGAGATAGAGACACTGACAGAGACACAGTGGGGGGGGGGGGGCGTGGGGGGGAGCATCTCAGCACGCTGTTGGAGGGCTCCCAGTGCTACAGTCGGTAAGTAGAAAATGATTTATTTATTGATTTTTTGAATTTTTTAAATTTTTTATTAATTTTTTTTGATTGATTTATTGATGTATTTATCATTTATTATTGATGATGGCTCTTTATTTGTAAAACTGAAGTGTTTAATGTTTGTAAACTTCCCTTTAAATTCCCCCCCACCCCCACCATTCCCTACGCCTGATTTGTAACCTATGCCTGATTTTCTAAGTGTAGACAAGGTTTTTCTGAGCGTACAAAAATCTACACTTACTCCATTCTAATTAGTTTGAAGTAAGCTTTCACTGCCTAAATTTTCAAAACGGGCGTAAGTGGCCGGACGTGCCCCCTTTTGGAAAAAAAAATCTGTTCCAAACTGAAACTGTTCTAACTGACTAGAACTGGAGCAAACTAAACGCCGAGAATTGCAATTTCTAAGATACTCCATTCTAAACCAGTTGCTCCAACAAAACAGGAGCAACTCAGGCCGAAACTTGGCCCCTATATTTTACGAAGTACTACTTCTTTAGTGATAGTGATTGTATTAAGTTCCTCGCTCCCTATAGCCCCTTGATTATCCACTATTGGGATGTTTTTAGTGTCTTCTACCGTGAAGATCGATAAAAAATATTGTTCAAAGTCTCTGCCATTTCCCTGTTCCCCATTATTAATTCCCCAGTCTCATCCTCTAAGGCACCAACATTTACTTTAGCCACTCTTTTCCTTTTTATGTACCTGTAGAAACTCTTACTGTTTTTATATTTCATGCTAGTTTGCTTTCCTAATCTATCTTCCCTCTATTACTTTTTTAGTTATTCTTTGCTGGCTTTTAAAAGTTTCCCAATCCTCTGGCTTCCCACTAGTCTTGCCCACTTTGTATGCCCTTGTTTTCAATTTGATACCGTTATATCATCATCATCGGCAGTCCCGGGAAATGAGGATGACTTGCTTCCACGCCAAAAAAAGGATGTGTTCACAGGTGTTTCAATGAAGGTCCTGAACTACATCCTGAAGGGTGGAGGATGCCTGTGCATGTAAACCTGTAAAATACCTTGTGTAACCACCAGAGGGCTCATCCCCTTGAATCCCAAGGGATCCCACAATCCCTTGGGAGCACCTGTACTTAAGGAGGCCTCACAGGCTGGAGAGGCACTCTGTAATAAAAGACTACGGTCACACTTTACTTTGAGCTCACAGTATCTGGTCAGACTCTGTATTCATATACAACAGATTCCATCCCTTATTTCCTTAGTTAGCCACGGATGGTTACCCCTTCTCTTCCAGTCTTTCCTTCTCATTGGGATATATTTTTGAAATATCCCCTTAAATGTCTGCCACTGCTCATCAACCGTCCCACACTTTTATCTATTTTCCCAGTCCACTTTAGCCAACTCTGCCTTCATACCTTAGTCTCCTTTGTTTAAGCTTAGGACACTGGTTTGAGATCCAACTTTCTCACCCTCCAATTGAATTTGAAATTCAACCATGCTATGGTCACTCATTCCTAGAGGATCCTTCATTAGGAGATCATTTATTAATCCAGTCCCATTACACAGTACCAGATCAAAGATAGCCTGCTCCCTGTTCAAGGAAACTATCCCGGATACACTCTATGAATTCTTCCTCAAGGCTACCCTGGCCAATTTGCTTTGTCCAATCAATATGAAGGTTAAAATCGCCCATGATTATTGCCATTCCTTTTTTACAAGCCTACATTATTTCTTGATTTATACTCTGTCCAATAGTGCAGCTTCTGTTAGGGGGCCTATAGACTACGCCCACCAGCGACTTTTTCCCCTTATTATTCCTTATCTCCACCCAAACTGATTCAACATCTTGATCTTCTGAGCCAATATCATTTCTCACTAACGCTCTGATGTTATCCTTTATTAACTGAACTACTTCACCTCCTTTTCCTTTCTGTCCTTCCGAATTGTCAAATAGATTTTGGGAGAGAGCATCAAAGTTTGTGCCAAAGAAAGAAATTATTTTACATGCTTTCAGGAAAATGAATACAAAATAAAAATGACACCCCCTGAACACCAACAGAGGTCTGCAGAGATCTGGAATCCCCTGGGAGGACAGATGCACCAACATTAGCGTCCTCCACCAGGCCAACATCCCCAGCATTGAAGCACTGACCACACTTGATCAACTCCGCTGGGCAGGCCACACTGTTGGCATGCCAGACACGAGGCTCCCAAAGCAAGCGCTCTACTCGAAACTCCTTCAAGGCAAACGAGCCAAAGGTGGGCAGGGAAAACGTTACAAGGATACCCTCAAAGCCTCCCTGATAAAGTGCGACATCACCTTCGGCACCTGGGAGTCCCTGGCCAAAGACCGCCCTAAGTGGAGGAAGTGCATCCAGGAGGGCGCTGAGCACCTCGAGTCTCATCGCCGAGAGCATGCAGAAATCAAGCGCAAGCAGCGGAAAGAGCGTGCAGCAAACTAGTCCCGCCCTCCCTTACCCTCAATGACTATCTGCCCCACCTGTGACAGGGACTGTGGTTCTCATATTGGACTGTTCAGCCACCTAATGACTCATTTTTAGAGTGGAAGCAAGTCTTCTTCGATTCCAAGGGATTGCCTATAATGATGATGATGGAGTTTTCTTCCAAATGCCAGTGAGATGTCTTGTAATTCTACCAAATCAAAGGCAACCACACTGCACTAATGTGACATTTCCATTTTACACAGCAAGCAAGGGTTCTCAATGAAGTTCTCAATTTGCACCCATTAGGAAGAACCGAGTCAAGCCGACCAAACATCCTTTCGCTTAGGACCCTTAGAGCAGAGGTGGAAGGATATGGTGATGGGGGGAGGGAGCAAGCAGACAAACACGTGATAGTTTTTTTAAAAATTAGGTCTATGGCTGCTTGCCATATTTATTACCTGGGGCATACATACTGAATGATCTAAGCTAGCTTGACCATCTTGAACTTTGCATCTTTGAGGGGCATCTGATTTTGAATTGTGGGTATGTCTTGACATCTGGAGAGACACCAATTCTTTCCACTGAGCTGAGATCATAACCACTGATTCCATTTTACTAGGACAGCAAGTGCTGGTCAAGCGTTGCCATCCACAGCTCTAGACCTAACTTTTGTTTCTTTACGTGTCTCATTACCAACCCCTTTTGCTTTACCCCCGTCATCTCTTTTGTCAATTAAGAACATAAGAACACAAGAAATAGGAACAACAGTATGCCATTTGGCCCCTCGAGCCTACTCCGCCATTCAGTAGGATCATGGCTGATCTTCTACCTCAACTCCACTTGCCTGCACTATCCCCATATCTCTTGATTCCCCTAATATCCAAAAATCTATCGATCTCTGTCTTGAATATGCTCAATGACAGAGAATTCTAAAGATTCACCCCCCTCAGTGAAGAAATTTCTCATCTCAGTCCTAAATGGCCGACCCCTTATTCTGAGACTGTGACCCCTGGTTCTAAACTTCCCAGCCAGGGGGAACATCCTTCCCGCATCTACCCTGTCAAGCCCTGTAAGAATTTTGTATGTTTCAATGAGATCACCTCGCTTCTAAACTCTAGAGAATATAGGCCTAGTCTACTCAATCTCTCCTCATAGGATAATTCTCCCATCCCAGTAATCAGTCTGGTGAACTTTGTTGCATTCCCTCTATGGCAAGTGTATCCTTCCTTAAGTAAGGAGACCAAAACTGTGCACAATTCTCCAGGTGCGGTCTCTCCAGGGCCTTGTATAATTGCAGTAAGACATCTTTACTCTTATACTCAAATCCTCTTGTAATAAAGGCCAACATAACACTTGCTTTCTTAATTGCTTGCTGTACCTGCTTGTTAACTTTGTGATGCATGTGCAAGGACACCCAGGTCCCTCTGAACACCAACATTTCCCAATCTCTCAATTTAAATCACTCTTGCCTTCCACCATATCACAAACCTTCCCCTTTGTTCTTTCCTCCACTTTCCCTGAACCTGCACTTGCTTAAAAACCTGTTGCATCTCTAACATTTTCCAATTCTGATGAAAGGTCACAGACTTGAAACGTTAACTCTGTTTCTTGCTCCACAGATGCTGCCTGACCTGCTGAGTGTTTCCAGCATTTTCTGTTTATATTTCAGATTTTGCAGCATCCGCAGTATTTTGCCTTTACTATGTTGATCCCCCCCCCCCCCCCCCCCCAACCCTTATTTTTTTTTACTGGAATAAATCACCTGGCCCAATGTTTCCTTATTTGGCTCGGTATCAACTTTTGTCTGGTCACGCTCTTGTGAGGTGCCTTGGGACATTTTAATACATTAAAGGTTTTAATACTAGTATTTGTAACCAGGGCTGGATTAAGGGCCTGGAGCAAACTGATCCAAATAGGCCGATAGTTATGTTTGTTCATGTGAACTTAATATATAATATATTATATTAATATAGTATAACATATATGGTGGGACTGACATATAAAGAAAGACTGGATCAACTGGGCTTGTATTCACTGGAGTTCAGACGAATGAGAGAGGATCTCATAGAAACGTTTAAAATTCTGACGAGTTTAGACAGGGTAGATGCAGGAAGAATGTTCCCAATGTTGGGGAAGTCCAGAACCAGGGATCACAGCCTAAGGATAAGGGGCAAGCCATTTAGGACCGAGATGAGGAGAAACTTCTTCACCCAGAGGGTGGTGAACCTGTGGAATTCTCTACCACAGAAAGTTGTTGAGGCCAATTCACTAAATATATTCAAGAAGGAGTTAGATGTAGTCCTTACTACTAGGGGGATCAAGGGGTATGACAAGAAAGCAGGAATGGGATATTGAAGTTGCATGTTCAGCCATGAACTCATTGAATGGCGGTGCAGGCTTGAAGGGCCAAATGGCCTACTCCTGCACCTATTTTCTATGTTTCTATTAAATATATTATATAATAACAGTTAACTAATAACACAGATAAATAGTAGACATGTCTCTGCAAAAATAGGTGTACACACGTTAGGTCAATAAACAATATTTTCCTCAGTCTTGTTTTTTCTCTCATTGTCTATTTGAGAGAACTTTTTTGTTCCCTACATTTATTTGGTGGGCCTATGTTCTTTGGTGGGCCTGGGGCTGCAGCCCCATTCGCCCCATGGTTAATGCGCCCCTGGTTGTACCGTAGTTCTTAAGAGCTATAATCGAACTACGTCAAGATTCTTGGCTCACGGTACACCTACGGAATGGGGAAAGGAGGAGGAAATCAAGGAAATTTGCTAAACAACAACCTTACAAACGCAATCATTCAGAGTGTTTATTACAGACTTGGGACAGTATTTGGTGAAAACACAGCGTCTGAGGCCCGTGCTGGAAACGCGACACCCTGTGGGCGAAATCGAAGAGCAGAAACACACTCAGGAACGGCTCTGGCTTCGCGTTCCACCACTGCACTGATCCTTATGCATCTGTTGGCACTGCTGCTGGCACTCCTTCAGCAGCTGCTGGCATTTTTCTTGGCAATCCTCCTTCGACTTTCCCTGCTGCTGCTGCTGCTCCTCGCACAGCACAATCACCTTGAGTGCTGCACCTTTCTTC
The DNA here is from genome assembly GCF_044704955.1 of Pristiophorus japonicus. Lineage (NCBI taxonomy): Eukaryota > Metazoa > Chordata > Chondrichthyes > Pristiophoridae > Pristiophorus > Pristiophorus japonicus. The sequence continues at coordinate 70,700,372 of NC_091997.1, forward strand.
ACTAGCTCGAATGCCTCCAAGACCTGCTCCAGGGGGAAGTGGTGTGTGATCAAAGGCTTCACGTCAACCTTCTTTGAAGCCATCATGTTAATTGCGGTGGGCCACCTGAAATAGCAACAAAAGCAAGCAATGGTACCATTTCTCACAGCACTCTATCCTACAATTGAGGCAACAGAGACTTTAATTCATTATTTGATTACCAGAGTAGAATGTGGAACATAGAAACATAGAAAATAGATGCAGGAGCAGGCCATTCGGTCCTTCGAGCCTGCACTGCCATTCAATATGATCATGGCTGATCATGCAACTTCAGTACCCCACTCCCGCCTTCTCTCCATACCCCCTGATCCCCTTAGCCATAAGGGCCACATCGTAGTCCCTCTTGAATATATCCAACGCCACATCGTAGTCCCTCTTGAATATATCCAACGAACTGGACTCAACAACTTTCTGTGGTACAGAATTCCACAGGTTCACCACTCTCTGGGTGAAAAAGTTTCTCCTCATCTCGGTCCTATATGACTTACCCCCTTATCCTTAGACTGTGACCCCTGGTTCTGCACTTCCCCAACATAAGAAAGATTACTTTTACAGCAGTCGCATACAGCTGTTCGGATAACACTCCTTTCTCTGCTTTTTCTTAGTGAAACTAGGGGTCCTAAATATAATTAAAAATAAAAGGTATTCAGGAGAAACTTTACTCAGAGTGGTTAGAATGTGGAACACACTACCACATGGCGTAGCTGAGGCGATGCATTTAAAGGGAAGCTCGACAAATACATGGAAGTATATCGAAGGATATGTTGATAGGGTGAGATGAAGTCAATGGAAATGGGAGGAAGCTTGTGTGGAGCACAAACAAAACATTGACACAGACCAGTTGGGCCAAACAGCCTGTTACTGGCTGCAAAACTAACTGAACAGGCTAGCAGGCAAAATTTGCGGAACCAATAATTCTTTTGTTGTAAATTGCCAAGGTACTCACGTGTTACAGTATCTGAAAACCCCTCGGATGTCCAACTCTTTGAATGTTGCAGTTAATAGGGGGGTGCTTGTATTCGCTATGCCCATACCAATTAGAACTATAACTCCTCCAGGCTTAGCGCTCTAAAATTAGGCGATAAGAAGCGGGAATAAGCAACATTTCTAAACTTATCTTCTGTAAGGAAATAGGATTTATCAGTCTGCTCCTAATAATTCAATGTTGTTAAAAAAAAATTGAAGTATCAAATAATTTGAATTAAACATCACAAATAACACAGCAAAATTGGAACTTACTACTTAATTGTACTCATAGTCATCATGCGAAAACATTGGGCCAAAAATTGCGGTCAGAGGCTTCCTGCGGGCAGACACCTCCGACCGCAAGAATTTTTGCGAAAGTACCCAGTGGTCCCGGAGGAACGTATACTTGCGGTTCGAGGCCTAAATGCACAGCCCAGCGTATGGGCTCACGCATCCCAAAAACGTAAGCGTAACCTGGGATCACGTGGGCCTGGACCACCAATCACAATGTAAAGATTCTCATTGCTAATAATGGGAACTCCGTTTGTACGAGCTGCCATCACTATCAATGAGAATACCCCCCCAAAAAACACAGAAACACAACACGATAAATTTAAAAAAACAGAATTGAAATTGCATTTAATTAAGTGTTTTAGAAAAAAATATTGTTTTGAATTTATTTTAAAATATGTTTTAATAGGGTTAAAAATAAACTTAATGGACAGAGTTTTTAATATAAAAATTAGTGATAAAATTTAATGATTCTATGTTGTAAAACTCTTATGCTAGTAAAAGTATGCTTATACGCCTGCTTTTACCAGGTGTAAGAGTTTGAAGGACATTCGCTGGGCAGAAGTTGGACAAATAGCCCAAATCTCGACCCCTGTGAATGTCCTTTCTGCAGGGATTCATGCGATGTGACTTCTCCTGAGAACTCACTTTTGGAGTGGAAGCAAATCTTCCTCGATTTCGAGCGACTGCCTATGATGATGATATGATAATGTACAGTCCAATACGGGAATTACAGTGTCTGTCACAGATGGGACAGACTGTCATTGAAGGAAAGGGTGGGTGGGGAGTCTGGTTTGCCGCACGCTCCTTCCACTGCCTGTGTTTGGTTTTTGCACCCTCCTGGATGCTCTTCCTCCACCTAGGGCAGTCTTGGGCCAGGGATTCCCAGGTGCCAGTGAGGATGTTGCACTTTATCAAGATGAGGCTTTGAGGGTGTCCTTGAAACGTTTCCTCTGCCCACCTGGGACTCGCTTGCCGTGAAGGAGTTCTGAGTAGAGCGCTTGCTTTGGGAGTCTTGTGTCGGGCATGCGGATGATGTGGCCTGCCCAACGGAGCTGGTCGAGTGTGGTCAGTGCTTCAATACTGGGAATGTTGACCTGATCGAGAACACTGACGTTGGTGCGTCTATCCTCCCAGTGGATTTGCAGGATCTTGCCATATAGGAGGGTGGATATCACTACTGCCCTGTAGACCTCGCTGCAATGCTCCATCTCACTCTCAACAAGCTCCCCGCTGGAGTGGAACTGAACTATAGAACTAATAGGAACCTGTTCAACCTTCGTCGCCTTCAGGCTAGATTCCAAGGTCGTCCCATCCTCTGTCATCGAACTACAGGACGCGGGCGACGCTTGTCTCTGCGCACATTCAGAGGCCAAACTCCAAGCCATCATCAACATCTTCACCGAGGCGTACAAAAGCATGGGCCCTACACTAAACATCCATAAGACAAGGGTCCTCCACCAACCTGACCCCGCCACACAGCACTGCCCCCCAGTCATCAAAATCCACGGCGCGGCCTTGGACAATGTGGACCACTTTCCACACCTCGTGTGCCTACTATCAGCAAGGGCAGACATCGACGACCAGGTCCAACACCGCCTCCAGTGTGCCAGCGCAGCCTTTGGCCGCCCGAGGAAGAGTGTTCAAATCAATCTGTACTGCACTGTAGTGTCAGCTTAGAATTTTGTGCTCAAGTCTCTGGAGTGTGACTTGAACCCACAACCTTCTGACCTCAGAGACGAGTGTGCTACCCACTGAGCCATGACCGACACTACAGGATAGTAGTGCCCCAATCGAGTAAGCGCAATTGAAAATGTTGGGGAAAGAGTACTCAAATGTTTATGACACGAGGCTAGAAACCCTTAGGTCGCGAGATCAATTCCAATCATAGCAAATTATGAAATTGAATTCAATAAATGTAACTTTTAAGCTGTCACCAGAAAAGATAACCACGAAAGCTGCCAGATTAGTATTAAAACCCAAATGGTTCACAAATCCCCCTCAGAAAGGTTCCTGCCAACACTGCTCCAAATGTGTGTCCAGTCCCACACTACATGGTTGTCTCTTCATTCCCTTCAGACAACTAGGGATGGGCAATAGATGCGGCTTTGACAGCGTCACCCACATGCCAAGAATAAAAACAAAGTGGGTAAGGGATCCGTGACTAGCAAACAATGCAAAAGTAGCCGACTGCCAAACTTTTGACCAAATATCAATTCTACGGTTTCGATACTTACATAGATACTAGCCTGGACACATTGCTCAGCCCCAGTGCAGTCAAAAGTCACATCTGGCATACCGCAAAGAGCAGTCTTCACCTTCTGTGCCAACTCGCGTGGGCAGGTGCACTTTTCCATTTTACAGATGAAACCTGCGCCCAAGCACTTTGCCATGTCCAGTCGCTCTTGCACAATGTCTGAAATGATTCAACGAAGCTGGGTGAGCTCTCAAATGATTAGAAAAAAACATAAGAGATAGGAGAAGAAGGTTCTACGATTTTAAATAAAGCAAGAACTATTTGCCTTTATCACGGATAAATTTATAATAACAAGTGAAATTCTACCACGCACTATGAATTTTATTTTTTTAAACTATACCGCATAAATAGCATTTTTTTTTTAAAAAGGGAGACCAGATGGTAATAACTAATTCTGAACACGAGGTTATGCACCTTAAAAAATGTAGATACCTATGTAGCTTATAAGAGTTAAAAAGTTATTAGAGGGTATTAAGCAGGCACGAAGTGGGCCGTAAGGGGGCTCTAAGAGGGCAGTAACAGGGCACTAAGAAGGCTGCTGACATGTTAATTATAAGAACATAAGAAATAGGAGCAGGATTAGGCCATTCGCCCCTTCAAGCCTGCTCCGCCACTGATCTTCTACCTCAACTCCACCTTTCTGCACTATTCACATATCCCTTGAGTCCCTTAGTATCCAAACACCTATTGATCTCTATCTTGTCTATACTCAACGACTATGAATCCACAGCCCTCTGGGGTAGACAATTCCAAAGACTCGCCACCCTCTGAGTGAAGAAATTTCTCCTCATCTCAGTCCTAAATAGCCGACCCCTTATTCTGAGACTGTGAGCCCCTGGTTCTAGTCTCCTCAGCCAGGGCAAACATCCTCCCAGCACCTACCCTGTCAAGCCCCTAAAGAATTTTGTAATGTTTCAATGAGATCACCTTTTATTCTTCTAAACTCAAGAGAATATAGGAATAGTTTACTCAATCTCTCCTCATAGTACAAGATAGGACAATCCCCACATCCCAGGAATCAGTCTAGTGAATCTTCGTTGCACTAAGTTGTACCTTGACTTCTAGAAAACATATGATAAAGTTCCCTATTAAAGGATATTAAACTAAAAGCTGTGGGCATAGAGGGTAAATCTTGGGTATGGATAAGCAATTGACTGAAGGGAAATAAGCAACAGGTATGATTGGAGAAGTTACTCAGGGTGGAGGGGGGATGGAGGAATGGAGGGGCTACTCAGTAAGGATCAGTGTTGGAATCATTACTGTTTCTAATTTACCTCAATGACTTGAATTCAGAAACACAATGTAAATGGGTCAAAGTTGCCAATGATGTTAAGCTAGGTGACTGTTAAAATTTACAGAGTAAGATGGACAAAATATTTACATGGGCAAAACAATGGCAAACAAAATTTAATATGCAAAGTACTACACACCTCAGATGGAATACTGGGTCATACAGGTACTCCATGAATGGGTAAGGATGAAATGAGTAGCTACAAGTCTCAGAAAACTCAACACACAACATGTTCGACCAATGCAGAACAGTAATCAACAAACCAAACAGAACATTGAACTACACGCCCAAAACAGTAGAATGCAAATCGGAGGAAGTCATAATCAATCTCCGCCGACACTACTGTGGCCAGACCACATCTTAGGTACTGCCTCCACTTCTGGTCACCGAGACACAAGGAAGATACTCAAGCGTTGGAGGCAGTGCAGAGAAGAGACACAAGGCTGGTTCATAAAACGCAGACATTTGAACTAGAAATAGTTTATAAAGAACATTTTAAAAAACGCACAAAATTAACCTTACCACAAACCGCAATTGGACCTGCTCCCATGGACTTGGCAACCAGCAGAACCATTAGTCCGACTGGCCCTAAAGGAAAGGCTGACAAGTTAGATCAAGTGTAAAGTACTGGGACAGAGCTGCATCAATTATGCAAATTTAATACATTAACATTAGCTTATTTTACTTAAAAAAAAAACATAATTATTTGTTTTCTTCCCTTTATTAGTCTCCCACAATGTGCATCACCCCCACAGACAAAGCCCAGTAGACATCTTCCTCCTGGACAACAGGTGCATAACCAGTATGTGAAGAGCTCTCATAAGAACATAAGAAATAGGAGCAGGAGTCGGCCATTTGGCCCCTTGAGCCTGCTCCACCATTCAATAAGATCATGGCCGATCTGATCTTGGCCTCAGTTGCACTTCCCTGCCGTTCCCCATAACCCTTCACTCCCTTATAGTTCAAACATTTGTCTTTCTCCACCTTAGCTCTCTGGGGAAGAGAATTCCACAGATTTACCACCCTCAGGGAAGAAATTCCTCCTCATCTCAGCTCGAAATGGGCGACCCCTTATTCAGGGGCTATGCCCTCCTAGTTCTGGATACCCCCACGAGGGAAAACATCCTCTCTGCATCTACCTTGTTGGACCCCCTCAGTATCTTACATGTTTCAATGTCACCTCTCCCTCACATGGCTCGACACAAAAGGCAGAGTAGAGAACAAGATTAAGTGTCTGCAAGATCACAGGCCCTACATCACCAGGGCATTGGGCTCCTCAAGCCTGGTCTTCATTTTGATCCATACAGAATCTGGAGCAGATTCCACTTCAGGAGTGCCGTAGAAATGCACTCAGCACATAACTGAAGTTGAAACTCTGCCTGTTTTACTTTGAGTCACAGCAGTGTGACCACAAGGTCAGAGACTCGTTGGGAATTCACTCAATGAAGTTCATTTTGGAATTTTGGAGACCACATACAGGTGGGATGAAATGACTCAATTCGGAAAGGTCTCCCAGAAGCACGGTTTGCAAAATCTGCCCTACTATCTACATGTATTTTAAACACCTACACTGAACTAACTAAATCTAGAGGCAATCTTCAATGAGTGATGAGGACAACATTGTAATCCATCACATACAAACGCTAACATTTCTTTGTTACATAGCAACAAATCCAGTTAAGAACATAAGGCAGAAAGAGCTATTTAGTCCATTTAATGAATCATCTGTCATTGCCTTAGACATCTTCAAAGTCTTTGCATGTCAACTCAAATTGTTGACATTTGGACTCTTTTGGTAAGGGCACAGCTATCTATTGGTCTAGCAATGTTAATTGGTAGCTCATTCCAAATTTTGTGTCAACTGATTCGGGGAGATCTTTCTTGCTCTCAATTTAAAACAGGGCCAAAGTTTCTGATAAACCGATTCAGTTGCTGCTATCAGTGACAAGTGATCTACATAAGTGACTGCTTACCTGCCCCGAAGATGAGGATCCTCTGACCCATAATCACCCCACCTCTGCGGCAGGCATGAATCCCAACAGAAAGCGGCTCAGCCATTGCCCCTTCCTCAAAGCTCACGCATTCGGGCAGCCTGAAACAAGGAGACGCTACAAACGTCAAACTTTCCTTATATAAACCACACCATTTGTAATACGTCATTCCTTATGTTTGGCTTCTATTCACATTGCCTGGTGTAATGTTTGCACCAGTGAGGATGCTCACAGATTTGTAGAGCTGTTGATTTCTGCGGTCTGGAGGAGTCCGTGTTCCACGTGTATGCACAGTGTGTGAGGTTGAAGCCCCTCTTCCATTATTTGAAGAGCAGGCTCCTCGATTTCTGGTTGCACTTCAGTCCCACGCTCCTGATCTTTGGGAACCCGGTGCGGAGGGGAGCGGGCAGGTCGGAAGGCCTCCTCGTAGGACTGCTCCTGGGCATGGCCAAGGTGGCCATTAACCGGTCTAGGCAGAAGGCGGTTGAGGGGATCGTTCAGCCCGACTGCCTGCCTCTCTTCCGTGGCTACATCCGAGCCAGGGTATCCCTGGAGATGGAGCACATGGTGTCCACTGGAGTGGGCACTGGAGGGACTGGAGTGCATCATCACCCGGCAACAGAATTTTAATTTGAACTAAGTTTACTTTAACGTTTTATTTGGAAATTTGTGGGTTCTAGTGACCTTACCAAAAGGGGACACTTGATTGAAGATTATGCTCAAAATAGTTGTAGAACTGTTGAGTTGGGAGTGACTTAGCCAGTCACGTGATGTTCACAAGACTCAATAAAACCCCAGTCAGTTGGGTTCAGAGAATCCACGATGAGGCAGGTGGTTGTGAGCCTAGTGGATGAACTGGTAATGTGCAGTGTGATTGTTAAACCTTTTACTAATAAACCAACTAGTTCTTAATAGCAATGTGTTGCTATGAATTCTTAAGCATTACACCTGGAAGAATGGTGGCCCACTTAGAAACAGACTAGCTTCAATGTTCAGAGAAGTGTTAAGGGCATCTGATCAGCTAATTTCACCCCTGGCGATCTCAGCTTACCCACATTCAAAGCATGGCCCTACTGACAAACTTTGTTTGTAGATAACTAATCAATCAATTAAGAAGAAGGAATATTATACTGCAGAATTGTAGAAGAGGAGGTAGCACTGTTTTAGAATGTTGATACAAAACCATTTCATGTAACATATTTGATGTCGGGCTTTATATATATTGCTTTGAAAGTCCATTCAAATATCAATTTGAGGGTATTCAAAATAAGAATAAAATGGACCCCCGTCAAACTTCACTCTTGTGATGTATGCAGTCATCTCAAACATTGGCTGTTTCAATGTCTTATTGCAACTCATAAAACCTGATGAAATACTACATGCTGTTGTGCAGGGGAGTGTACGCACACCACACTGCAATCCTGCCCTTGGAAAATATATATATATTTTTTTAAATAATTGATTAATAAAAAGGAAACGTTTGCAGGGCTGTGGGGAAATCATTGAAACATACAATTTTTTACAGTGCTTGACAGGGTAGATGCAGGGAGGATGTTTCCCCCCTGGGCTGGGGAGTCTAGAACCAGGAGTCACAGTCTCAGAATAAGGGGTCAGCCATTTAGGACTGAGATGAGGAGAAACTTCTTCACTCAGAGGGTGGTGAATCTTTAGAATTCTCTACCCCAGAGGGCTGTGGAGGCTCAGTCGTTGAGTATATTCAAGACTGAGATCGATAGATTTTTGGATATTCAGGGAATCAAGAGATATGGGGATAGTGCAGGAAAGTGGAGTTGAGGTAGAAGATCGGCCATGATCTCATTGAATGGCGGAGCAGGCTCGAGGGGCCGAATGGCCTACTCCTATTTCTTATGTTCTTATGAAAGTGTGGGGTAATTGGATCGCTCATTAAAAGAGCCGGCACAGGCACGATGGGTGGAATGGCCTCCTTCTGTGCCGTAAGATTCTGTGATTCTATTACCTTTATTCACTTTGTAAAGGATATTACAATTTGCTAATGATGCAGACAGTTTTTCCAAGTATTTGCCAGCGTTCCTAACATTTTGATGTCCAGTTCATTTAGTTAATGTTTTTTCACTTTTCACAGTGGTATTGTGACACGCATGCAGGAGATGGAAACCAGAAGGGAGCACTTGATACAACGTAAAAATCAATGAGGGACTAACGTTTGCATTCTATTGCTGGTCATTTGAAAGGGGTGTAGAAGTGACAGTGTTTTAGCGGTATTAGCAGTGTTCGTCTCTGATTAAACTACTGACCCGGGGTAATGCAGCAATGTACAGGAAAATTGAGGCTCAGTGGGTAACACACTTGCCTTGGAGTCAGAAGGTTATGGGTTCAAAAGACTTGAGCGCAAAAAAATCTAGGCCGACACTCCCAGTGCAGTGCTGAGGGAGTGCTACACTATCAGAGATGCCGTCTTTTGGAGGAGTCATTAAACCGATGCCCCATCTGCTCTCTCAGGTAGATGCAAAAGATTTCGTTGAGTTATTTCCAACAGCAGAGGAGTTATATTCCCCAGTGTCAATATTTATCCTTCAATCCCATACTACTATTTTGAAGAAGAGCAGGGGAGTTATCCCCGATGTTCTGGGGCCAATATTTATCCCTCAACCAACATCTCCAAAACAGATTATCTGATCATGATCACATTGCTGTTTGTGGGAGCTTGCCGTGTGCAATTTCGCTGCCGCCTTTCCTACATTACAACAGTGACTACACTTCAAAAGGTACTTCATTGGCTGTAAAGCGCTTTGGGACGTCCCGGGGTCGTGAAAGGTGCTATAGAAATGCAAGTCTTTAAATTTACAATTGAGACGGAACGGAAGTGCATGAGTGAGACATTGCAATGAATTAGCTGGTGGAATAGTTAATTTGGTCTGATTTTATTGCTAATGTTGCGACGAGGGCTAGTACTCATTACAGTTTGTGGTCTTAAAGTACTGCAATTTTTTTTCAATGGTTACACAGTATTTCCCATGTGTAGGTCTCAGTCCCCACAATTAGCTGTGCTATTTAATCTGCCCTTGTAGATAGCATGTTACCTGGAATTAATAATTTCCCCAAAGTAGTCATCTACGTACGTCATGTAGACCTGTGCTACATTTTTAATCCCACTTTTAATTCGTTATTGTATTTATTTGCAGCTTAAACTGCACAAAGTCGTATTAATAGATAATTACTAAGCATACAATAATCACAAATAGGCAAATGTGTTCTTAAGGGTCTACTTCACCCTCTTGATATCTCAAGCGAGGAAGACGGTCTTCTCACCAAATGGTCAGAGCCAACGCTGATGCTTTCCTCACCCAATATCCACACAGACGCACTTTCAACAGGCGTCCCCGGAAAGTGGTCAGGAGCAGGAGTCCTCACTGTATTTCCAAACCCCGATGACGTTGAGGTCAAGTGTAGCGATCACCACCCCCTCCCTCTCGCCCCGCCCCCGCCACCAGAGACAAGCAAGCAAACAGAAGCGCGAGGAACTCACTTGTAACAGTAGCTGGCATTGTGTACATAGTACCGGCAGAGAGTCCCATCATCAGGAGGAGTAGCACAGAAGAAGATCGTCTGCGAGAGGTTGTAGCGTCCAACTTTGCAAAACTCACAATTTTCTCTTGGGACACCCGGCTCCACAGCAACCCTGTCCCCTATAGCAGAGGAAACACTTGAGATACATACTTATTTATTTTTGCTTTGAGCAAAGAAGTTATTAATGGAGTTATTAGGGGAATAGAAGAGACCCCCACTCCCAGATGTAAGGCAATGATTTCCTTATTCTGCCCCGAAGAGACCCCCACTCCCAGATGTAAGGCAATGATTTCCTTATTCTGCCCCAACAACGCACCTTATGAGCCACTACAAACAAGACATTTTCCATTCCCCCCCCCCGCCCCCCACACCCCCCCAATTAATCATTCTTGCTGCCCTTTCAAAGTGACATCATCAATTTAGTGTCAAACCGGCAGCTGTTTTGTGCCGCGGACGCAGGTCTTCGAGATTGCCCGAACCCATTTCACGTAGGACCTTTGTGAGCAGCAGAGAGAGATGAGCCACCAACAACTTGCATTTACGTAACGCCTTTAGCCGAGTAAAATGTCCCAAGGTGCTTCACAGGAGCGTTATCAGACCAAATTTGACACTAAGCCACATAAGGAGGCAGCTGACTAAAAGCTGTCAAAAAAGTAGGATTTACAGAGCGTCTGGATAGAGGAGAGGTGAGGAGGGAATTCCAGAGATTCATCACCATCATAGGCAGTCCCTCGGAATCAAGGAAGACTTGCTTCCACTCCCAAAGTGAGTCCTTAGGTGGCTGAACAGTCCAATGCGAGAGCCACAGACCCTGTCACAGGTGGGATAGACATTCGTCGGGGGAAGGGGTGGGTGGGACTGATATACCGCACGCTCCTTCCGCTGCCTGCACCTGACCTCTTCAGCTCACGGCATTGAGATTCGAAGAGCTCAACGCCCTCCCGGATGCACTTTCTCCACCTCGGGTGGTCTTCGGTAAGGAACTCCCAGCTGTCAGTGTTAAAGTCACACCTTAGCAGGGAGGCTTCGAGTGTGTCCTTGTAACGTTTCCGCTGCCCACCTTTGACTCGTTTGCCGTGAAGGAGCTCCGAATAGAGCAGTTGCTTAGGGAGCCTCGTGTCTGGCAGGCGAACTATGTGGCCTGCCCAGCGAAGCTGATCGAGTGTGGTCAGTGCTTCAATGCTGGAGATGTTAGCCTGGGCGAGGATGCTGATGTTGGTGTGTCTGTCCTCCCAGAGGATTTGCAGGATCTTGCGGAGACAATGTTGGTGAGATTAGGGTCTAACCTGCCGAAGGCACGGCCACCATATTTAGTTTCCCCCTTCCCCCCCTGAACCTCACTATTCTGCTGTTAGTTCCAGCTCTGTTACAATGTTTTCTTTCCTTGCTTTCTTCTGCTTGATCATTGACTAAATAAATCTTTCTATGATTTTATGATTCTGTATGAGGCTTCAGCTTAATTTTTTTCCCCAAAGCAAATACGTTAGCTCAAGCGAAGACCATAATGCCATCTGTCCCATGCCACTAATTTCTCTCTTCAGCGATTCAAGGCAGTGGCTCGCCACCTCCTTCTCAATGGGAAATTGAGATGGGAAATAAATGCTGGCCTCCCACATTCTATCCTACGTAAACTAGAGGTGATCCAAAACTCGGCTGCCAGTGTCCTAACTCGCACCAAAGTGGATAACCTCACATTTATCGACATTATACTGCATCTGCCATGCATTTGCCCACTCACCGAACATGTCCAAGTCACCTTGCAGCCTCTTAGCATCCGCAAATCGCAGCTCACACTGCCACCCAGCTTAGTGTCATCTGCAAACTTGGAGATATTACATTCAATTCCTCATCTAAATCATTAATGTATATTGTAAATAGCTGGGGGCCCAGCACTGAACCCTGCGGCACCCCACTAGTCATTGCCTGCCATTCTGAAAAGGACCCGTTTATTCCTACTCTTTGCTTCCTGTCTGCCAAACAGTTCTCTATCCACATCAATACATTACCCCCAATACCATGTGCTTTGATTTTGCACACTAATCTCTTGTGTGGGACCTTGTCAAAATCCTTTTGAAATTCGAAATACACCACATCCACTGGTTCTCCCTTGTCCACTCTACTAGTTACATCCTCAAAAAATTCTAGGAGATTTGTCAAGCATGATTTCCCTTTCATAAATCCATGCTGACTTGGACCGATCCTGTCACTGCTTTCCAACTGTGCTGCTATTACATCTTTAATAATTGATTCCAACATTTTCCCCACTACTGCTATCAGGCTTACCAGTCTATAATTCCCTGTTTTCTCTCTCGCTCCTTTTTTTAAAAAGTGGGGTTACATTAGCTACCCTCCAATCCATAGGAACTGATCCAGAATCTATAGAATATTGGAAAATGACCCCCAATGCAAACACTATTTCTAGGGCCCCTTCCTTAAGTACTCTGGGATGCAGACTATCAGGCCCTGGGGATTTATCAGCCTTCAATCCCATCAATTTCCCTAACACAATTTCCTGACTAATAAAGATTTCCTTCAGTTCCTCCTTCTCCCTAGACCCTCGGTCCCCTATTATTTTCGGAGATTATTTGTGTCTTCCTTCGTGAAGACAGAGCCAAAGTATATGTTCAATTGGTCTGCCATTTCCTTGTTCCCCATTATAAATTCACCTGATTCTGACTGCAAGGGACCACCATTAGTCTTCACTAACCTTTTTATCTTCACATATCTATAGAAGCTTTTGCAGTCAGTTTTTATGTTCCCTGCAAGCTTCCTCTCATACTCTATTTTCCCCCTCCTAACTAAAGCCTTAGCCCTCCTCTGCTGGATTCTAATTTTCTCCCAGTCCTCAGGTTTATTGCTTTTTCTGGCCAATTTATATGCTCTTCCTTGGATTAACACTATCCCTAATTTCCCTTGTTAGCCACGGTTGAGCCACCTTCCCCTTTTTATTTTTACAGGGATGTACAATTGTTGGAGTTCATCCATGTGATCTTTAAATGTCTGTCATTGTCTATCCACCGTCATCCCCTTAAGTATTATTCGCCAGTTTATTCTTGCCAATTCACATCTCATACAATCGAAGTTACCGTTCTTTAAGTTCAGGACCCTAGTCTCTGTATTAACTGTGTCACTCTCTATCTTAATGAAGAATTCTACCATATTATGGTCACTCTTCCCCAAGGGGCCTCGCACGACTAGATTGCTAATTCATTCTCTCTCATTACACAAGACCCAATCTAGGATGGTCTGTTCTCTAGTTAGTTCCTCGACCTATTGGTCTAGAAAACCATCCCTTATACATCCTCCTCCACAGTATTGCTACCAGTTTGGTTAGCCCAATCTATATGTAAATTAAAATCACCCATGATAACTGCTGTACCCTTATTGTACGCATCCCTAATTTTCTGTTTGATGCCATCCCTGACATCCCTACTACTTTGTGTTTGGTGGTCTGTACACAACTCCCACTAACGTTTTCTGCCCTTTGGTGTTTCACAGCTCTATCCATATAGAGTCCACATCATCCAAGCTAATATCCTTCCTTACTATTGCGTTAATATCCTCTTTAACCAGTAACGCTACGCTATCTCCTTTTCCTTCCCGTCTGTCCTTCCTGAATATTGAATACTCATGGATGTTGAATTCCAAGCCTTGGTTACCCTGGAGCCATGTCTCCGTAATCCCAATTACATCCTATCCGTTAACAGCTATCTGCGCAGTTAATTCATCTGCCTTATTATGAATGATCCTCGCATTGAGACTCAGAGCCATCAGGCTTGTTTTTTTTTAAAACACTCTTTGTCCTTTTAGAATTATGTTATAATGTGGCCCTTTTTGATTTTTACCCTTGATATCTCTGCCCTCCACTCTTGCTTTTCTCCTTCCTACCTTTTGATTCTACCCCCTTTTTACTTCCCTCGGCCTCCCTGCATAGATTCCCATCTCCCTGCCCTATTAGTTTAAACCTTCCCCAACAGCACTAGCAAACACTCCGTCTAGGACATCAGTTCCAGTCCTAGCCAGGTGCAGACCGTCCGGTTTGTAGTGGTCCCACCTCCCCCAGAACCAGTTCCAATGCCCAGGAATTTGAATCCCTCCCCCTTGCACCACTCCTCAAGCCACGTATTCATCTGAACTATCCTGCTATTCCTACTCTGACTAGCACGTGGCACTGATAGCAATCCTGAGATTACTATCTTTGAGGTCCTACTTTTTAATTTAACTGCTAGCTCCCAAAATTCATTAACTCGGACCTCATCCCGTTTTTTACCTATATGCACCACGACAGCTGGCTGTTCACCCTCCCCTTCCAGAATGTCCTGCAGCAGCTCCGAGACGTCCTTAACTCTTGCACCAGGCAGGCAACATACTATCCTGGAGTCTCGTTTGTGGCCGCAGAAAGGCCCATCTTACAATAGAATCCCCTATCACTATAGCTTCCCTACTCTTTTTCCTGCCACCCATGGTGCCATTAACTTGGCTGCTGCTGCCTTCCCCTGATGAACCATCTCCCCCAACACTACCCAAAACGGTACATCTGTTTTGGAGGGAAATGACCGCAGGGGACCCCTGTGCACTATCTTCCTGCCCCTGCTCTTCCGGCTGGTCACCCATTCCCTATCTGCCTGTGTAACCTTTACCTGCGGTGTGACCAACTCACTAAACGTGCTATTCACGACATCCTCAGCATCGTGAATGCTCCAGAGTGAATCCACGCGCAGCTCCAGTGCCGCAATGCAGTCTGTTAGGAGCTGCAATTGGACACACTTCCTGCACACATAGTAGTCAGGGACACTGGCAGTGTCCCTGATTTCCCACATAGCACAGGAGGAGCATGACACAGGTCGGGGCTCTCCTGCCATGACTTAACCCTTAAATTAACTGCCAAAGGTTACCTACTGATAAGAAAAATAAAAATAAAAAACACTCACCAATCCACCAGCCAATCACTTACCGCTTGGCTGGGATGTCACACTTCGATTTCTTTTTACTTCTTTGTTTACTTTATGCCCCTGCCGCAGCTGGCCTCCTCCCAACTGCCGCTGCTCCAAGCTGCCGCCGCCCTTTGTGGTCCCGCGCCCGCTCCTCTCTCGCGATGCTGGCCTCCCCCCGACTGCCTATGAACAATCTATGAACAACGCCTCGATTTCAAAATTCTCATCCTTGTTTTGAAATCCCTCCACGGCCTCGCCTCTCCCTATCTCTGTAATCTTCTCCAGCCCCACAATCCCCCACCTCCCCCACCCCCCCGAGATGTGTGCACTCCTCTAATTCTGCCCTCCTGACCATCCCTGATTATAATCACTCAACCATTGATGGGCGTGCCTTCTGTTGTCTGGGCCCCAAGCTCTGGAACTCCCTAAACCTCTCCGCCTCTCAATCTCTCTTTCTTCCTTCCTTCAAGACACGCCTTAAAACCTACCTCTTTGACCAAGCCTTTGGTCACCTGCGCTAATTTCTACTTATGCGGCTAGGTATTAAATTTTCTAATCTCATAATACCCCTGTGAAGCACCTTGGGACGTTTCACTACTTTAAAGGCGCTATATAAATACAAGTTGTTGTTGTTGTTGTTGAATGAATAAATATAAAGAAAAAGTACTTAATTAGCTGTACAGCACTTTGGGACATCCGGAGGTCGTGAAAGGCGCTATATAAATGCAAGTTTCTTTCTTTCTATTTCTTGATAATGCGTTTTTTGTGGACTAACCTACTTTAAGGTTTTGTACTCCTTCCCCCAATTTAGACACTGTCCCTGATGCCTCGTGCCCTAGAACCATTGGTTTCTTTACAACAAAGTCTCCAATTTTTCCATATTGCCAGTAATGGATGTCAGAGCCACAGATCCCGACAGAATGTATCTTCAACTGGACCTCTGAAAGTAGAGCAGAGCAAGAAAATTAAAGCATTTGTTTCAAATCAGAAAACAACCCTCAGCAGAAGAAAATGTAAACCTTGGACGCAAATACTAAAAACAGAAAATACTGGTGATGGCCGGTAGTATCTGCGGAGAGAGCGAGAGAGAGAGAGAGAGAGAGAGAGAGGGGGAGAGAGACGGAGTTAACGTTCCAGGTCGATGTTCAAATGAAGAGAAGAAGGAAGGGCTTCAAGCGGGAAAATCTTTTTAAGGACATGCTTACCGCCTGGGCCTGGTTCTGGAATAGGACGTTTCTCCTGCGGAGAGAAGAAATGTACTCTTTAAAGAGATGTCCTATTTGTGATTGAAATAAACAGAGAGATTTTACTAGCAGCAATAAAGGTGCAATGTATGCACCTGTGAGCTGCTGCCTATCCACCTTGCCAACCTTGTCTGCCGTCCAGACACGCCATGGCGCACCATCTTGCCATCCGGAGGAGGCAGGGGTCCCCAATGGAGTGCTACCCTACGCGGGAGTCCTCCCTCTATTTATTAGGGACTTGGCCTGGAGGGTGCTGCACGGAGCAGGCCCGTGCAATAAGTTTTTAAGGTGGTTCACGGGCTCCCAGGCCGCCTGCAATTTCTGCGGTCTGGAAGAGTCCGTGTTCCACGTTTTTATTGAATGTGCGAGGTTGCGGCCCCTGTTCCAATATCTGAAGGGGCTGCTCCTCAAATTCTGGTTGCACTTCAGTCCCACACTTTGGGCACCCTGTGCGGAGGGGAGCGGGCAGGTCAGAAGGCCTCCTCGTAGGACTGCTCCTGGGCACGGCCAAGGGGGCCATCAGCCAGTCCAGGCTGCGGGTGGTCGAGGGGGTCATTCAGCCCGACTGCCTGCCTCTTTTCTGCGCTTACATTCGAGCCAGGGTGTCCCTGGAGATGGAGCACACGGTGTCCACCAGTACGCTCGCGGCCTTCCGCGAGAGGTGGGCGCCAGAGGGACTGGAGTGCATCGTTACCCCCGGCAACCAAATTTTAATTTGATTTAATGTCTAGAAAAATAGACATAGAAACATAGAAAGAAGGTGCAGGGGTAGGCCATTCGGCCCTTCGAGCCTGCACCACCATTCAATACGAACATGGCTGATCATGCAACTTCAGTACCCCATTCCTGCTTTCTCTCCATACCCCTTGATCCCTTTAGTCGGAAGGGCCACATCTAACTCCCTTTTGAATATATTTAGTGAATTGGCCTCAACAACTTTCTGTGGTAGAGAATTCCACAGGTTCACCACTCTCTGAGTGAAGAAGTTTCTCCTCATCTCGGTCCTAAATGGCTTACCCCTTATCCTTAGACTGTGACCCCTGGTTCTGGACTTTCCCAACATCGGGAACATTCTTCCTGCATCTAACCTGTCCAAACCCGTCAGAATTTTATATGTTTCTATGAGATCTCCTCTCATCCTTCTAAATTCCAGTGAATATAAACCTAGTCGATCCAGTCTTTCTTCATATGTCAGTCCTGCCATCCCAGGAAGCAGTCTGGTGAACCTTCGCTGCACTCCCTCAATAGCAAGAACGTCCTTCCTCAGATTAGGAGACCAAAATTGCACACAAAACTCAAGGTGTGATCTCATCAAGGCCCTGTACAACTGCAGTAAGACCTCCCTGCTCCTATATTCAAATCCCCTCGCTATGAAGGTCAACATGCCATTTGCCTTCTTCACCGCCTGCTGTACCTGTATACCAACTTTCAATGACTGATGTACCATGACACCCAGGTCTCGTTGCACCTCCCCTTTTCCTAATCTGTCACCATTCAGATAATAATCTGCCTTCCTGTTTTTGTCACCAAAGTGGTTACCTCACACTTATCCACATTATACTGCATCTGCCATACATTTGCCCATTCACCTAATGTGTTCAAGTTCCCCTGCAGCCTCCTAGCATTCTCCTCGTAGCTCACACTGCCATGGTTGTGCCACTTTCCCTTTTTTATTCTTATGCCACAGGGATGTACAATTGTTGTAGTTCATCCATGTGATATTTAAATGTCTGCCATTGCCTATCCACCGTCAACCCTTTAAGTATCATTCTCCAGTCTATCCTAGCCAATTCATGTCTCATACTGTTGAAGTTTCCTTTCTTTATGTTCAGGACCCTAGTCTCTGAATTAACTGTGTCACTTTCCATCTTAATGAAGAATTCTACCATATTATGGTCACTCTTCCCCAAGGGGCCCCGCATGACCAGATTGCTAATCAATCCTCTCTCGTTACACAAGACCCAGCCTAGGGTGGCCTGCTCTCTAATTGGTTCCTCGACATATTGCTCTCGAAAACGATCCCTTACACATTCCAGGAAATCCTCCTCCACATTATTGCTACCAATTTGGTTAGCCCAATCAGTATGCAGCTTAAAGTTGTTATATATGTAAACCTAGAAATATCTTGTTTAACCACCAGAGGGCTCAACCCCTGGAGTCCCACGGGATCCCACAATCCCTTGGGAGCATCTATACTTAAGGAGGCCTGACAGGCTGGAGATACTCTCTGGAGACCTGTAATAAAAGACTACGGTCACACTTTACTTTGAGCTCACAGTATCTGGTCAGACTCTTTGTTCATACATAACAACTGGCGACGAGATATGGATGACGAACCACACCGCAACGATGCAGAGAACTGTGGGCATCCTGGAAAAATTTTAGGAGGGAGATGATTGGGAAACCTTCGTGGAGCGACTCAACCAATACTTCGTGGCCAACGAGCTGGAAGGAGAAGCAAATGGTGCCAAATGAAGGGGGATTCTCCTCACCGTTTGTGGGGCACCAACATATGGCCTCATGAAAAATTTGCTTGCTCCAGCGAAACCTGCAGAGAAATTGTATGATGATTTGTGCACACTGGTCCCAGAGCATCTTAACCCGAAGGAAAGTGATCTGATGGCGAGGTACCGGTTCTACACGGACAAAGGTCTGAAGGCCAGGAAGTGGCGAGCTAAGACGCCTTGCAGGACATTGCGAATTTGAAGGACATTTGGAGCACATGCTCAGGGACTTCTTTGTACTTGGCATTGGCCATGAAGTGATACTTCGCAAACTTTTGACTGTAGAGACCCCAACCTTGAGTAAAGCCATAGCGATTGCCCATGCGTTCATTGCCACCAGTGAGAATACCAAGCAAATCTCTCAGCACACGAGTGCTGCCACAAGTACTGTGAACAAAGTAATGTTGTTTTCAAATCGCAACATACAGGGCAGGCCTCACATGCCTGCAGCTGCATCTCCGCGGATGTCTCAGAGTCCACCATCAAGGGTGATGAGTGCTAAGCCATTAAGACCTTGTTGCTGTTGAAGGGGTGATCATCGTTTCCATTCATGCCACTTCAAAGGATACGTTTGCAAGAGCTGTGGAACAATAGATTACCTCCAACGAGTGTGCGGGCGAGCTGCAAACCCTGCTAATCCTGCAAACCACCATGTTGCAGAGGAGGACAGATCCACAGTGGATCACGGCGAACCAGAGCCTCAGGCCGAGGAGGCAGAGGTATATGGAGTGCACACATTTACCACAAAGTGTGCCTCAATAATGCTGAATAAGGTTGAATTAAATGGACTCCCGGTGTCAATGGAGCTGGACACGGGCTTGAGCCAGTCCATTATGAGCAAAAAGATAAATTGTGGTGCAGCAAGGTCTTTAGGCCAGTCCTGACTCCCATTCGCACTAAACTGAGAACGTACACAAAGGAACTGATGCCCGTAATCAGCAGTGCTACCGTAAAGGTCTCCTATGATGTAGCGGTGTACACGCTACCACTCTGGGTGGTACCGGGCGATGGCCGCACGCTACTCGGCAGGAGCTGGCTGGGAAAGAAACACTGGAACTGGGACGACGTCTGAGCGCTCTCCTCTGTCCAGATCTTAAACAAGTTCCCCTCGCTGTTCGAACCAGGCATCGGGAAGTTCCAAGTAGCAAAAGTGCAGATCCAGCTAATTCCGGGGGAGTGACCCATCCATCACAAGGCGAGAGCAGTACCGTACATGATAAAAAAGTGGAGATCGAGCTAGACCGGCTGCAACGAGAGGGCATCATTTCTCTGATCGAATTCAGAGTGGGCCAGTCCGATTGTTCCAATCCTCAAGGGAGACGGCACCGTCAGAATCTGTGATGATTAGAAAGTAATTATCAATCGTTTCTCCCTGCAGGATCAATACCCACTACCAAAGGCAGATGACCTTTTTACGATGCTGGCGGGAGGAAAGACATTCACGAAGCTGGACTTAATCTTGGCCTACATGACGCAGGAGCTGGAGGAATCATCGAAGGGCCTCACGCACCAAGGTCTCTTCATTTACAACAGATGCCCATTTGGGGTTCGATCAGCTGCGGCGATATTCCAGAGAAACATGGAAAGCTTACTGAAGTCGGTCCCGCGCACCATGGTCTTCCAGGACGACATCTTGGTTACAGGTCAGGAAACAGTTGAGCATCTGCAGAACCTGGAAGAGATTCTTAGTCGGCTTAACCGCGTGGGGCTCAGTTAAAACGTTCGAAGTGCGTTTTCCTGGCGCCTAAAGTGGAGTTCCTGAGGAGAAGAATCGCGGCAGATGGCATCAGGCCTATCGATTCGAAGACGGAGGCAATCGAGAACGCACCGAGGCCATAGAACGTGACGGAGCTGCGGTCGTTTCTAGGACTCCTGAACTACTTTGGTAACTTCTTACTGGGTCTCAGCACACTGTTGGAACCACTGCACGCTTTACTGCGTAAAGGAGATGAATGGTTATGGCGTAAAAGCCAAGAAAATGCCTTTGTAAAAGCTAGAAATTGCTTGTGTTGTTTGATCCATGTAAGCGTTTGACACTAGCATGTGATGCGTCGTCATATGGTGTCGGGTGTGTATTGCAACAAGCTAATGAATCTGGGAAATTGCAACCGGCCTATGCATCCAGAAGTCTGTCTAAGGCTGAGAGGGCCTACAGCATGATTGAAAAAGAAGCGTTAGCGTGTGTTTATGGGGGTAAAGAAAATGCATCAATATCTGTTTGGGCACAAATTTGAATTAGAAACTGACCATAAGCTACTGATCTCTCTTTTCGGAAAGTAAGGGGATAAATATGAATGCATCGGCCCGCATCCAGAGATGGGCGCTCATGTTGTCCGCATATAACTACGCCATCCGCCACAGGCCAGGCACAGAAAACTGTGCCGATGCTCTCAGTAGGCTGCCATTGCCCACCACAAGGGTGGAAATGGCACAGCCTGCAGGTTTAGTTATGGTAATGGAAGTGTTCGAGAGTGAGCAATCACCCGTTACCACCCAACAGATTAGAACCTGGACGAGCCAGGACCCCTTACTGTCCTTAGTAAAAAAAACTGTGTGCTTCAGGAAGAGATAAAGCCGTACCAGCGACGCAAAGATGAAATGTCTATACAGGCACTGCCCTCTGTGGGGTAATCGGGTAATGGTACCCAAAAAGGGCAGGGACACTTTCATTAGTGATCTCCACAGTACCCACCCAGGCATTGTAATGATGAAAGCGATAGCCAGATCCCACGTGTGGTGGCCCGGTATCGATGCGGACTTAGAGTCCTGCGTGCACAAATGTAACACATGTTCACAGTTAAGCAATGCACCCAGGGAGGCACCAGTAAGTTTATGGTCTTGGCCCTCCAAACCATGGCCTAGGGTCCATGTCGACTATGCAGGCCCGTTCTTGGGTAAAATGTTCCTAGTGGTTGTAGATGCGTACTCCAAATGGATTGAATGTGAGATAATGTCGGCAAGCACATCTGCTGCTACCACTGAAAGTCTGCGGGCCATGTTTGCCACGCATGGCCTGCCTGATGTTCTTGTGAGTGACAACGGACCGTGTTTCACCAGTGCCGAGTTCAAAGAGTTCATGACCCGCAATGGGATCAAACATGTTACATCTGCCCCGTTCAAACCAGCATCCAATGTTCAGGCAGAGAGAGCAGTGCAAACAATCAAGCAAGGCTTGAAGAGGGTAACTGAAGGTTGACTGCAGACTCGCCTATCCCGAGTCCTGCTTAGTTACCGCACGAGACCCCACTCGCTCACTGGGATTCCACCCGCTGAACTGCTCATAAAGAGGGCACTCAAGACAAGGCTCTCGTTTGTCCACCCTGATCTACATGAACAGGTAGTGAGCAGGCGGCTTCAACAAAGTACATATCATGTAAGCGCAAATGTCACGCAAAATTGAAATTAATTATCCTGTATATGTGTTGAACTATGGACAAGGTCCCAAGTGGCTTCCAGGCACTGTTGTGGCCAAAGAGAGGAGTAGGGTGTTTCGGGTCACACTTTCAAATGGACTCATCTACAGGAAACACTTGGACCAAACCAAACTCGTATTCACGGACTATCCAGTGCAACTCACATTAGACCCTACCTTTTTTGACCCCCCCAACAAACACACTAGTGGCGACTGACACCGCGGTTGACCACGAAGCAGAACCCATCACCCGCAGCAGCCCAGCAGGACTCACCACAAAAGGCAGTCCAGCAAGGCCAGCTGCACAGCAGCCCTGTGAGGGCCCGAACAAACGACTCACCAAAACCAGCATTTGCACCGAGACGATCAACCAGGGAAAGAAAGGCCCCAAATCGACTCACCTTGTAAATAGTTACACTATTGACTTTGGGGGTGGGGGGTGGAGAAGAGTGTTGTTATATATGTAAACCTGTAAATACCTTGTTTAACCACCAGAGGGCTCATCCCCTGGAGTCCCAAAGGATCCCACAATCCTTTGGGAGCACCTGTACTTAAGGAGGCCTTGCAGGCTGGAGAGGCACTCTGGAGATCTATAATAAAAGACTACGGTCACACTTTACTTTGAGCTCACAGTATCTGGTCATTCGCTTTATTCATACATAACAAAAGTCACCCATGATAACTGCTGTACCTTTATTGCGCGTGTCCCTAATTTCCTGTTTGATGCCATCCCCAACCTCCCTACTACTTTGTGTT